>NC_035446.2:144248935-144995004 GCF_002127325.2 Helianthus annuus | reverse complement strand
TGACACGTGTCATAAGGTTCCGTTATGTGAAAACATACTTTAGAGGGACTAAAAGTGACAAACAGTGAAAACTATGGAACGTAAGGGTCCAAAGTGTCAACAATGGATAAATAGGCTCTATGATAACCCCACATAATGTTTATAACCTTTAACGGATGGTTCATGGATCATACGACGCGGAAATTGCACAAAAGTGAAGTATTTCAAACTATAGGGGCCAAAAGTGTCAACATGTTTAATTTATACCTCTGAGTGAACTTTTGGCAGACCCGAAGCTTTGTATAGCTAAAATATACTCACTAGAATATGTGGTAAAAATTTCATGAAGTTTCGTCAACGTATGAGAAAGTTATGGCCAAAACCGTACTTAAGGGACTAAAAGCGTCAACGTCGAATTCAGGGCTTTTCGGTTGAGCGCAAAGTTATCCGAGGGCATTACCATGTTGGTAAAAGTCCTAAGGTTCTTAAAAACCAAGTTTGGGGGTTTACGGGACGAGATAAATAGCCGAAACATCGCGTACAAGTTCAGGGGTCAAAGCTGTCAACATTGAAAGTTGTTTGGCTGAAACAAGGGTCAGGCGACCCGCCTGGGAAAGCCCAAGCGGGCCGCGTGGGACTACCAGCGACAGAAAATGGGTTTTGGGTCGAATTGAGTCCGAATTTGAAGTGGAATCCAGTTGTTTTCGCCTCCAATTGCACCAATAACCTTTCATGCATGCCTACATCTACAGTGGCCTCGAAAATTTGTGTTTAAATCAGATTATTGATCACTTTTGGTCATTTGCAATTGAAGAACATAAGCTCTCAACATTCAAGAACTTCAAGCAAGCTTTCTGGAGCATTTCTGAAGATCAAGGCCGACTTCTAGTGTCCACTAAACATCTTTAGGACCATTGTAAGCTTTCAATTCGTTCCCTAATCCGTTCTTGTTGTGTTTATTGATAAAAGTCAAACTGGGTGTTCATAACCTTTGACTTTCTGATTAAACGGATTTCTTTCAGTAATTTCTCGAATTGAAACTTGTTATAGATTGGTATTTATGTGGGAAACAAACCCTCTAAAGGTTACTAACTGATTCCCACTACATGCATGCTTAATGTCGAGTCAAACCTATTTCTAAAAAGTCAACAGAAGCGATTTTTGTGAAAAATGACATGATTAATGATATAGATGACATGCAATCTGATTGATCATTAAAAATGACTTGTAATATATATAAGAATGTGTTTTAATCATCATCCACTCGACAATCTATAGTATAGCCACGAATCGGAACCGAAAGTCTTGTAAAACGATTATTTCGTAGACTATCGATTCGGATTCATACATGCATGTTCGAGATCTGTATTGGATAGTATTTTTGACTATTTTTATTTTAGTTAAACTTTCTGGAATTTTCCTTGATTGAGTCTATGCTTAGCCTATTCGAATGCTTGTTTCCGGTTTATGCATAAAGTTGACTATCTTGCCCTTTTTGATTTAAAACGGGATTTTTGGAAAAGTAAAAGAGTAGAGATCTGTATTTTTATTATATAAACTTGCACCGAAAGTTTCGGATCAGTTGATGGTCCAGATTGTGAGTTATGGCCATTAGCGTAAAACTATATAATAAATTTACATAAACGGTCCTTTTTGCGTAGAACCCGTTTCTGGCCACACTTTGGTACAAAACTTTTTACCAACTTATTATATATAATATTCTGGGAATTTTGATGATTTTTAAGTAATTTTTGGCTGAACGGATCCTAGATCACCTAGTCATTTCGGCTTATGACGGTTTTGACCGTTTTAGCCATAAAAGGAGTTTTACACATCCGTTTGACCCGAAACCTTTTTCTACTGATTTTATATGATGAATAAATTATTTTAAGTATTCTGGAAATATAAAAATCTCAGATTTACTGTGAAAACCCGAAAACGCCCTTAAATCGTATTTTTAGCGTTTTAACGCATAGTAAAGCGTTATACTTGTTTTAAACATATAAGACCCATACCTACTGATGTGTTTAGCATATTTTCATATAAAAACAGTAAGTATAATATTTTGAACTCAGGTTTCCAGTTTTGGCGTTTTTAGCCTTGTGAAATTACTAAATTACCCCTATGGTGCATAGTTTGGTTTTAAATGATAAATTTGGTATATGGGTCATACCCTACTGATATAATACGTTATATTAAGTATATTTACTGTATGAACCAGACCCGAAACTCAGATTTCTAATTTTATCCTTTTATTATCTTTTAAATGACCAAAATGCCCTTCTAAGGCATAAATTGAGTTTAAAATTATCCCGGGCAATATAGAACATAACTTACTGATATAATATCATATTTTAAGCATATTATTCAGGGAACTTGCATTTGAATCTTCTGGCTACCCGTATCGCCCTTTTCGCGTTCGGTTCGGTTTACGTAACTAGTTTGCGTAAATTGACCAAAACGGGTCAAACGATATCGTTTTTACTTCAAAATCCAGAATGTATTTAGTATACCCATATTATACAAGTATTCAAACTTGTCGGGTCTAAATCACATTCTATCCGGTCTTTCGCTTAATCGTGCGTAAACCGTATCACTCCTAAAACTAACCGGTCAAAGCTTAGGCTTAAATAAAAGACCCGTTAGGAATCTAATAGGTTAATTATAAACCTTTGTTCCAGATTAGGAAGCCCGGTAAAAGCTACCAACACTTGTCGTTTGTGACTTATACTTGCTCAGGTAAATACATTTTGACTTATTTTCCCTATACGGGCTTGGGGTACGGTATTTAAAATACCGCTTGATCGGGCGCACAAGTCCTGCTCCTTATAGGTGTTCAGTCTTGAATAGCTTGTGCGACTTCGTTTAAACAGTTTTGTCTTACTTAAAGGCTTTGGGGGGTTATTGACCATGTCCCGGATATCCTTGGCATTTTCTTACGAGATGGCCACGACCAGAGCACGGGGTGTAGGCGTACACCCGTCGTGTATAACTCTTTAATGTGGTGTGTCAATTAAATCTCTAGCCCGGACAGTAGATCCCGGGCCACCAGAGATATAAGTGCATGTAATTCGTTCACAAGTTTATATTATATAATTATCCCAAGTTAATAAAAATATTTATGCCTTGTGCATTTAAATAAATTTTTCAATCATTTTCAAAATGAGTCAGTCGATTTGTATTTACCAGTGTAAACTGACGTATTTTTCCCAAAAGATTAAGTGCAGGTACTATACGGAAATAGGCTGGCTGTTTCCTAGAGAGCGTCCACAATAGTCTCGCAAACTCGGACGACATTTATCTGTTGAACTATTTATTTCTATTTTTATTTGATCCGCCTGTGGATCCATTTCAACTACTGTGATATTTATTATTACACTTTATTTAAAAGTTGAAATGTTTCTATTCTGCATCCGCTGTGCATTATTATATTGTGTTGATTGTCTATGACGATGCCAACTACGTCACTGTACCCCACACCGGGCCCACCGGTGACACGTGGAAATCGGGGTGTGACAAGGAGCCACACCAAAACCCAAGCCCACCCGGGGTGGTGACTTGGACGTTTGTACCCAACCCACGCCACAACCCCCGCCCCCAGGCTGAAACCCCCGCCTAAGGGGCCACGCCGAAAGCCAAGCACACCCGGGATGGTGACTTGGGCGTTTGTACCCAACCCACGCCACAACCCCGCCCCATACCCCATATTCTAATATAACCTAAATTAACTGTTCATTTAGTATGGTTTTTTGTTTTTTATCATTCACTGTTCATTTAGTTTCCTTTTTATCATATATGAATATGAATATGAATATCATAATTCACTGTTCATTTAGTTTTCTTTTTTTATCATATATGAACTAGGACTTTGACCCGCCGCGCGTTGCGGCGGCGTCAAAAGTTAAAGTAACTCGCATTTATATCGTATATTTGATCCAACTTTTTTTCGAAAAAATTACGTCACCGTTGAATAAAAAAGTTTTGCAAGGAATTATTATTATTAAATCATGTCTAGTGAGCTGAGAAGTAATGCCATTATGTATATATGATTGGTTGTGTGAGTGTAAAAAAGTAAACGATGACAAGATCATAATTTTTAACTGGGGGAGAAATCGTAATTTTTGAAATGGGAGCAAAATCATAATTTTGAGCAGAGGGCAATCGTAAAAGTATTTTGAACTGGGGGCGAAATCATAATTTTAAACTGAGAGCAAAATCATAATTTTAAGCTTTGGGGAAAAACATAATTTTATTTTGAACTGTGGGCAAAAACGTAATTTTGAGTTGGGGGCAAAATCGTAATTTTGAGCTAGGGGCAAAAACATAATTTTTTTTGAAGGGGGCAAAAGCGTAATTTTAGACGGAGGACGCAACCGTAAATTTAAACTAAGAGTAGAATTAGAAATGAATTTTTGAACTGAGGGCAAAAGCGTAAATTTTGAGTCAGACCAAAAATATAATTTTATTTTGAATTAGGGGAAAAACGTAATTTTAAACAAAGGACGAAACCGTAATTTTAAGCTGGGAATAAAATTAAATTGAAAATGGGGTACACAAAATAAGGATAAAAACGTATTATATTTGACCAGACTCGTTTCAGGAAAAAGTTTATGTCAAAACGTTAATCGTTTCCATTGAAACGGGAATTGAAAGCGACAGGTGCGTTAAAACTGCCATACGTCGCGTGTTACGGCTGCGACACCTTAGTTGTTTATAGTTGGCGGTACGTTAACCATATAAAAACACGCGTTTCGGCGTATCCAATCTAACTCAGTGTAACCTATACAAGTATTGCGGCTACAATGTACGATAATGACATTAACATGTGATGCCCACATGTGAAATTATGCGTTTTTTACATTGTCACACACGGTATGTTTGTGATATTAACGTCATTTGACATAGATAAAAAGAAGTATGTCTCAGTCGTTGTGGTGTAAAGTTGTAATGGTAACTTAGACAACCATGTAAAATCGTAAAAGTAATTTTGACATTAAAACAGTTAGGCATGGATATAAAAACATATTAACGTGTGACACGCTACGGTGTAAAATCATAAAATTAATTCAAATACAATGAGACGTCAAATTATTAAGTAGAAGGTTGGCGGGTCAAAGTTATTAATTACCAAAAATTAAAACTAAATGTGTAACTTACTTAAAGAATAAGAAATGGAGGTGTCAAATTAAAATATGTAGGGACCAACTTTTATTATTAAGATACAATAAATAAATGTTAGATTATATGTAAATAATTAATTTGAGTAAGTTTTGACTCGAGTAATAATCACATAAAATTTAAACTCCAATTTTGAAAAGGTAAATTTAAATTGCATTTGAAAGAAAAAAAGTAAAGTAAAAAAAACGGAAACTGTAATTGAGAAAAAGGAATTCTAAACTGTATTTGAAAACAAAAGGAAACTTTAATTGAGAAAAAGGAAGTTTTAACTCTATTTGACAAAAGAAGGGAAGATTAAAGACTCGAACTCAGGACCTTTTGTTTAGGTTAAGATGCAGCAACCACTAAAACAAACTACAACTTGGTTTCCCTTAGCTCAACTAATGTTTATATATAAAAGTAAAGGCGGTGGCTGTGATGTGACAGCCACCGACCTTTCTTTTTAAGTTTATATACAATATGAATATCATAATTCACTGTTCATCTAGTTTCCTTTTTATCATATATGAACGACCTTTCTTTTTAAGTTTATATACAATATGAATATCATAATTCACTGTTCATCTAGTTTCCTTTTTATCATATATGAATATGAATATGAATTGACCAAATAAAGCTACAACGCTTTAAGTTGATGGAACAACGTCTTTGAGTTGTAAGAACATAAAACATTGTTAGCCTTGTGGTAAGACTTTACGTCACCTTGATTTTTTTAATTATATTTGAAGTAAGGTTCATTTTTTTTAACCTAATTGAATATATATATCATTATCATTATAAATATAATATAAGAAAAGTCCATCAAAATCTATTGTCGGTAAGCTTTTTCGTAAAAAATATCATTATTATTTCAGATTTTGTTAGGGCTGTAAATGAACCGAACGTTCAACGAACAGTTCATGAACCGTTCGGCGAGAAGTTTGTTTATGTTCATTCGTTTAATAAACGAACGAACATGAACAAGAATTTTCGTTCGATTAGTTAAATAAACGAACATGAACAGAGGTCCCGTTCGTTCGATTGTGTTCGTGAACGTTCGGTAAGGTGTTTGTGAACGTGTTCGTGAACATCCGTTGATTTGCGTTTGTTTATGTTCGTATGTTTGTGTTTTAATTGAAGATCTTTGTACTTTCTTATATTTTATTTGTATTTTTTATATTATTAAACTTTTATTTATTTTATTTCCTTAACAATTAAACTAGGGTACCCATTTTCACCTTGTTTATGCATCATTTCCCTTTCATATCTCATTATTTACATCCATGAATACGATTGACCTCCGTTCCACAATAAGGGATTCAAGTTCGAGTGCTACTCTCTGGGCCATCTATCTTTATCCTTCGTCGCGTTCGTCAAATTTATTTGTGTTCGTGAACCGTTCGCGAACACGCTCATTTACTTAATGAACGAACACGAACATAAAATATCGTTCGGTAAGTGTTGCTGAACCGTTCGTGAACACATTAATTTCCTTAACGAACGAACACGAACAAAGCCTTGTTCGTGTTCGTTCGGTTCATTTACAGCCCTAGATTTTGTGTAAAGATTTCATCTAATCTTTTTAAAAATATAATTGAAGTAATAGCAAATATTAAGGTAATGATTTTAATATAAGAAATATTGTCATATTATTATTATTATATTATTATTATTATTATTATTATTATTATTATTATTTTAACTTGATTAGAAAAGAACAATTTTTAAAGTTTTTATTTTTAAGAATAACTAGTAATTAGACCTGCACGCGTTGCGGCGCGGGTACATTGCAAACATCATCAAATCGTAAAATATACTAGTATATTTTAACATCAAATCCTGGCCATTGATCTACACACGTGTATGACCAGGATTTGTTCACTTAGTTCGCAAGCTACACCAGTGTTCACTCTTGAACCTAATCCTATATATATATATATATATATATATATGGGTGGGAGTTGGCTACAAAGTTCATTTTCCTACAAAGTATAAAATGTCATAAAACACCATAATGTCAACCATAAAATACATTCAAAACCCACAAATAACAAAATGTAGACTACTAAAAAGCCATATTTGAGGGTTTTGTGTTGTGTTTTGGATGATAAGACTTTGATTATCGAATTACTAGCATTACTGTGTTTTATGTTGATTATCATGTTGTGTTTTATATTCATAGTTCTACGATGGTGTGTTTGAATTTTTTATCGACTGTTAAGGTTTGAATGTTGTGTTTTAGTGATCTTTAGTTCTTCACTTCTCTCTGTTATTTATGCATTTTAAGTGTGTTTTATGGCTGAAAGTGTGGTGTTTTATGACTTTGTACACTTTGCAGGGAAAATGGACTTTGTAGCCGAACCCACCCTATATAATCTTTAATAATAAAAAAATAAGAGTAAACTGCCATTTTGGTCCCTGAGGTTTGGGCAGTTTTGCCACTTTAGTCCAAAACTTTCATTTTGGTCCCTGTGGTTTCAGTTTTGTGCCATTTTGGTCCAAAAGTGAATTCAACTCATATTCCTCAAATTAAATCCTTATTTTTGTCCTTATCTTCAGGGGTAAATTGGTCATTATTATTTTATTATAACCGATTATTAATTAATAATAAAACTAAATAAAAAATCTTCATCTTCTCCAAATGAGTCACAAGAAAACCCTAATCCAAACCCCAATTCTCTGCAACCATCATCTTCTCCACCCCCATTCTTCTCTCTGCAACCATCATCTTCTCCACTCCATTCTCTGCCACACCCACCATGCTCCATCACCACCCACCTCCCACAGCCACCCGCCCTTAACCCACGAGTTTGTTCCGGTACCCAAATCATCAAAATAATCATCAAACAGAGTATCATCATCTCTTCTCCAAACTCCTGCAACCATCATCTTCAAACAGTTTACGGTTCTATGATATTCTCAAACAGAGTATCATCATCAATCAATGGGGAAATACATGAGGAAACCTAAATTCACCGGCAACACAATAGTTGTACTCGATGTTTCACTCGGTGTTCAAACCAGAGCCAAAACCCTAGCGTTGCAGAAACTTCAAGCTCTCAATTCGTCCGCCGCAACGCCACCGTCTTCGGCGACGGTGACGGAACAACATACGGAATCATGTTATCTGGAACTACGCAGCCGTAGGCTGGAGAAGCCTCTGGCTCAACGATTAACGTGCTGCCGACAACGAAACCCTAACTCTAGTGGTTTGAACTCTTCTTATTCCAGCGATGGCGGCTGGTAGTTTTCTAGGTTCCGATCCAGTGGTGGGCGATGGCGGTTAGAGGTGGTGGAGTGTTTCTGGTGGGCGATGGCTATTAGAGGTGGTGGTGGATGTTATCCGGTTGGTGGTGGGTGTTTGATTAAGTTCTGTGTGTGTGTGGTGATAGAGTTTAGAGAGAGAGATGAGTTTAGAGAGAGAAAGGAGAGAGAGACTGAGTTTCAGTTTTTATAATTTAGTTTTATTAATTTAAATTGATAATTAGTTATAATAAAACGTAAATGACTAAAATACCCCTGAGGAAAAGGACAAAAGTTGAGGGTCTCATTGGGGGAATCTGGTCTGTTTTCATTTTTGGACCAAAATGGCAACAAACTGAAATCACAGGAACCCAATTGCAAAAAAGTTTGAGATTTGGACTAAAGTGGTAAAATTGACCAAATCACAGGGACCAAAATGGCAGTTTACTCAAAAATAAATATTTATAATTAGGTAGAAGAGAAGAACGATAAAACAAAAAAAAATAGATAGTTTGAATGACACATGTCCCTCATAGGTTTATTTTTATTATAAATAAGTTCTATTTTTTATTTTACGTATCCTTTAGGTCTAATTATTATTTTTATATTTCCTAACTGATATTGATAAACCATAATTATAGATAATTTTTTATTTTATGTATTCTTTAGGTCCAAATATTATTTACATATTTTCTAACTAAATTCATTTAATTACTTTACAAATTTCATAATGCTATTAAAATTGTTAAGATTATGTTTTTCTTTTATATTCACATACTAAAGAAAATTCAATTCATTTATGATTTTATTATTATTATTATTATTATTATTATTATTTGGTTCTATAATCCGCATATTACACAAATGAAAATATATAAAAGATACAATCAAGGCGTTTGATAAATGTGTTCCTACAAATTATCTATCAAACCGCATAAAATGCTTTTTTTAGTATCATTATTGTTGTTGCTGTTGTTAGTATTATTATCATAAGATTATGTTCAAACGTGAACAAAATCTCAAGAGTGAACTGCGTGAACTAATATGGGCCCTTGATTTTTATGATCTTGAGATTAAAGTGAGTCACATGATGGTAATTATTTGGTTAATTTTTTTGATTTAATTAAATACAAAAAGGGTATATGTGTAATTTCAATCTTAAATTGATTGCATAAATCTCTCTCAAATCAAGTAATCAATTATCCTCTTAAATTGATTGCATAAATCTCTCACAAATCAAATCAAGGATTAGGAAAGATGTAACTTAATTCAATTATTAAAATAATTATTTGTTTAACTGCGATGTTGATGTTCGTGAAGTGTGTTATATTTTAGATGTATATTTAAGCCCTTTTTACACTTTTAGCCAAGTTTTAAATTTATAAAACACGATATTTACTAACACTAAACACACATATGGGCAAGTGCACCCATCGTGGACGTAGTATAGTGTTGGTAAGATACCGAGGTCGTCCAAGGACACAAGAGCTTTTAGTACCGGTTTATCCTCAACGTCTAATCAAATCAAAAAGTTAGAAAAGGTTTTTAAACTAAGAAAATAAAAACTAACTAAATGCTGAAAATAAAATAAAAATAAAAACAGATAGACAAGATGAATCACTTGGATCCGACTCGTGTATTAGTATAACCTTTGATTATTTTCGCACTTTTGCACTTGTTTAAGAGATTATCTTAGTTATTGTAGTAGGCCCCTCTTTTGAAGGCGACGTTACCCTCAACCCAGTAGTTTGAGTCAGCAAGGATACAATCCTAAAGGGTTGGATTATTGGAAGATAATGAATTAAGTTATTAATGCAAATTATGGTAGGCCCCGCTTTTGGCGGTGACGTTACCCTCGACTAAATAGTCTGAGTCAGCAGGGATACTGTCCTAAATAGCCGGATTATAGTATTAATAGTAGTTAACTTATGAGGGGGTCAAAGAGTTTGGATCCCCGCCATCCAATACCTATGGACATTGAAGGAGATCATACTAAATTTGACCCAGGTCCCTTGCAGGACCTCTAAACGCTGAACAAGGGCAAGACCCTTACCAAACCGTTCCCTTAACCCCCGACCAGGTAGCCAACATACCTCCACATAGACCGTGGAGATATGAATGGTGAAAATCTTTTATTTTATATAGACAGTAAAATAATGCCAAGACACCACGGACAAACGATAAGGAAAGATCACCTTCAACATAAGCAACTAGTTATTAAAGTCATTAATACAAAACCAAATAAAAAGTGCAAAAGATTGAAAATAAAAAGTATTATACTAAACACTTGTCTTCACCAAGTGATGTAAGAGACTTAGACAAACATGGCCTTGATTGTCAAGAACTCTTACGATCAATCTTGGATCCCGAGACGACTCACACACTCTATGATGGACAATGGATGATGGTGGTGGATGATGGTGTTGTGATGGTGGTGGGTGGTGGATGAAGTGTGAGAGAGGTGGTGTGCTAAGGGATGAGTTGCAATGAAGCCAAGCACTCCTATTTATAGGCTGAACAGAAGGCTGGGCACGGCCCCGTGTCCGTTGGACACGGCCCTGTGCCTGTCTGACACTCTCTCTCTTCATTAATTGTAATTCGCAATTACAATTAATGCGTCTGCTGTACTTTCGCCACGCCCCCGTGTTCACTGGGCACGGCCCCGTGGTGGGCAATAGAAGCTTCTATGGGTTTGTCTTTTCTGCTGCTTCTTGGGCACGGCCCCGTGCTGGCTGAGCACGGGGCGTGTTCAGTCTTCTGCCTTCTCTATTTTGCTTGGGAGGATGCTGTTGAGGGGTCGGGCAATCCACTTATGTTCATTTTCTTGTATTTATGTTAGATTTAGCTTTCTTTTTGCTTCTTTTATGAATTTTAGCTCATTTAATCCTGAAAATACAAAAGGAAGACAAAAACACTCTTTTTCCAACATTAGTACTTGAAAAAGGGTTAGTTTTATGCCTCATTTGATGTAACTTATATGTTGCATTTTAAACACATCAAATACCCCCACACTTGAACTTTTGCTTGTCCTCAAGCAAAACTCTTTAATACGTGGCTTACACTCCCAAATGGAATGGGTAGAAGAGAAGGTTTTGGCTTGTCATAGAGTGTCGGGAATCCAAGATCTTTTTGGTTTTATTTTCATTTATTTACAATCCTATTCGTTATGATTTATTTAGAACGTTTCATAAGATAAATTACTTATTTGGGCATAGCATGCCTTTTTAAAATTCCATTTATATACAAGTTCACATACCTTACGGGAGAAATCACTCACACTCGGCCGAAGGTGTATTTTTAGTGAATCACTCGAGAGCGGCGTGGAACTTATTCCTACCATAGGCTTGCCAAGCAATCAATCCTCCTCCTTTTTAACTTGTTACCTTTGTAAATATCAAGAGGACTTTTTGGGTAAAGGCTTGGGCTAAAGGTGGGTAGTTGGGTTAGTGGTTAGTAGAAAAGGGCGAAAAGCGTAAAAAGCGTCGGTTTTCGTAAAACATTTTGTTTTAGTGACTTTTATTCTTAATGAAGTATTTCTTCAAACAAGCTTTTTGTTTTAAGAGCTTTGTTTCTTTATTTCTTACTTCATTATTATTTTTTTTTAGTCACACGAAAACCGAGCTTGTTACTAAAATGAAGGGTAAAAAAAAATAAAAAGGGTTTTGGTGGGTAAAAGGATTTTAAGGTAAAGAAATGAAAGGTTTAGGCTCAAAGGGGTTAACTAGGGGGATTTTAGGTACGTGGTAAAAAAAATGAAAAATAATGGTGTAGAAAGTAAAAGTGTTAGTCCTAATGCCTCCATCATTTACTTAGTTGGGTTTAAGTTGGTAAGGACCGGGAATGAATTGTCGTGGCAAGTTCTAGAGTCGTAAGAACCAAGCGGCTATTCACACAAGAAACAAAAAATAAGCATTTAGTCTAAAGATGTGTATTTGTATGCTCAATAAAAACTCACTTTTTGTGGGAATGGGTTTTTCTATGTGATCAAGTATATATAATCGAATTTTAATTAAGCTTGTCATGCCGTTTAATAATTTTCTTATGTTAGTTCTTTTTATCACGACGCTATCGGTTGTAAACTTGTAAAAATATAACCTTATTAATCTTAGAATTCCCAACTTAAACTTTAGACAAGTAAAAAAATGGAAATTTTTGAAAAAGTTTTGGGGTGATTAGCGGTTCCAACAGAGTTTTGTGTAAGGCTTGTTATTAGGATTTGCAAAATTTCAAGGTTTTAGCATCCCCCCCACACTTAAATTACACATTTTCCTCAATGTGTCCCAAAAATAAATTTTTAGGTTGATTAGATGTGTAATATAGTGTTAAAAGCAAAGATTTATGTTACTGGCAGTTTGGACACGGGCCCGTGTCCGTTGGACACGACTCCGTGGTGAACTGCCAGTAATAAAAACTTACAGACGATAAGGAAAGATCACCTTCAACATAAGCAACTAGTTATTAAAGTCATTAATACAAAACCAAATAAAAAGTGCAAAAGATTGAAAATAAAAAGTATTATACTAAACACTTGTCTTCACCAAGTGATGTAAGAGACTTAGGCAAACATGGCCTTGATTGTCAAGAACTCTTACGATCAATCTTGGATCCTGAGACGACTCACACACTCTATGATGGACAATGGATGATGGTGGTGGATGATGGTGTTGTGATGGTGGTGGGTGGTGGATGAAGTGTGAGAGAGGTGGTGTGCCAAGGGATGAGTTACAATGAAGCCAAGCACTCCTATTTATAGGCTGAACAGAAGGCTGGGCACGGCCCCGTGTCCGCTGGACACGGCCCCGTGCCTGTCTGACACTCTCTCTCTTCATTAATTGTAATTCGCAATTACAATTAATGCGCCTGCTGTACTTTCGCCACGCCCCCGTGTTCACTGGGCACGGCCCCGTGGTGGCCAATAGAAGCTTTTATGGGTTTGTCTTTTCTTCTGCTTCTTGGGCACGACCCCGTGCTGGCTGAGCACGGGGCGTGTTCAGTCTTCTGCCTTCTCTATTTTGCTTGGGAGGATGCTGTTGCGGGGTCGGGCAATCCACTTAAGTTCCTTTTCTTGTATTTATGTTAGATTTTGCTGTATTTTTGCTTCTTTTGTGAATTTAAGCTCATTTAATCCTGAAAATACAAAAGGAAGACAAAAACACTCTTTTTCCAACATTAGTACTTAAAAAAGGGTTAGTTTTATGCCTCATTTTATGTAATTTATATGTTGCATTTTAAACACATCAGATGTACACGTGTGTATTCTGATTTTGCCCTCTTTTTAATGCGATGTACACATGTGTATATCATCTGTTTTTGTGATATCTCAGAATTTTTTTTGTATTGAATGTTGATGTACACCTGTGAATTACTGTACACATGTGTACGATGCTGAGTAACATGTGTACTGTTCTATTTATATCCAAGTACGTGGATCTTAAAAATCAAAATTTGAATTCTGATGATGAAATCTGAAATAAAAATTAAAATTAAAATCTGGTGATTTGTTGTTTGTTTTCATAATTATCTTATTAATAAATAAACATAATGTGGATAATGAATTTAAATTAGGAAAGATGTAACTTAATTCAATTATTAAAATAATGATTTAAATCTAATTTTTTTATATAATTACAATCCTACCCTTAACAACTAAAAAGGAAATCAAGGGTCCATATCTGTTCACGCAGTTCACTCTTGGGAGGTTGTTCACGCTGGAACCCTACCCTATTATCATATGTTATAATTTAGTGAGCCGAAAATTTATTTTCTTTCTTCTTTCACTCTCTTTCCGATTCTATTAAAATCAATAATATTTTATCACAAAAACCATTTTATAATATTTTAATCTTCATTACTAACTATATATTTTTTTTTCAACCCGTGTAATAAACGGGGTTCTAACCTAGTTTAATTAAATAAGAAATTACATTTTCTAAGAACGTGTGGGTAAAAAATAGATACATTTTCAGTATCATTTATTGTTCAATATATTTTAAAGCATATATTTTAGGTTCATGATTAAATACAAATGCTCCTAAAAATAAGAAATCGTACGGACCCCGATTGAAATCACTCAAGTGGCCTTAGAACCGTCTTATCGAACTCTACGATGCGAGATTTTAGGTTTTCTCTTTTGGATTTATAGGTTGTAGATTTTAGAATTTTTGTTTATTATCATTGTTTCTTTTATTTATCATTGTGTCTTTTCTATACTTGCGTCATTGTGTTTTTTTCTTTGACGTTGTGTTATATTTTTCGGCAGTGTGTTATATTTTACTCGATATTATGTCATCTTGTGTGATCCATTATCTTTATACACTTTTTAATTTTAGAATTTTTTATAGAATAACTTAACTCATATTTTAAAGTTGATACTTGACTAAAAATCGCATATCATGATTATATGTTAAATTGTTAACCACAATTCATCATTTGTGAGCTCCCTCCACCTTCTGAAAAGGAGTGTTGGAGTAATAACTATAAAAGAATTGCGTTTACTTGAGTCAATATACATAACATAAACTTGAGTCAGCATATTTTGGAAGGACGTGAGCAATGCATTGTGAAAACAAAGAAAATGTATACGCACTTATTCGTTTTGAAGTGATTTATTAATTGAATAACTTCTTTTAGTTATTCTATATTCGTTTTGAAGTGATTTATTTATCACATAACTATTTTTAGTTATTCTATAATCACATTTAATTACAACTACAACATGTAAAAAATAAAGAACAAAAAATTCTTACGAATATTAGTTTGTATACATATTTATTTACAAGTTATTTATGCATAATTGTTAGAAACTGAGTTTCTTTGTTTGCAAACAAGCAGTGACGGACCCATGAATTTTTTTATGGGGGTGCGGAATGTTTTTATGGATTTTAGGCCCGTTGGTATATAAAAAAAAATTCGGTTCATATCGAGTCGGTTCGGGACGGGTCATGTAAAACAAAAGAACATCAAGCTAAAATATATATAATCATCAAAAACATGTCAAACGTCGTTACAAATACATTTAAAATGTCGCCCTATGGATTTTCATTTTTTGAAATCTATCCAAAACTTCTAGAGCTACTTTTCTAAGCAAGTATTTCTCTATATAACATATACAACTAATTTTCACACTGAACACTTAAACAATAATCACCAAACTTCATAATTTTCAACTTTAAAATCAAGTCCTAGTTTTAATTGTTGATTCCTTCTAACTAACCATTAAACACACTAAACTCTAACTAAAACAACAAAATCAGCCAACTAAAGTTTCAAAAAACAACAAAACAACTAAAATTTCAACCTTTTTTAACAATTTTATTTCTCCTAAAAATCCAAAATAAAACAATAAAACAACAAAGTAATCGAACCATACCCAGAAAGAGTGATGAAGATGTTGTTTTCATGAGTTTGGTGGCCGGAATTGCGGTGGGTTGGGTTATTATATCTTACTTCAAATTAGATTATTAGATTGGGTTGGGCTTGGATTATGGTGTGTTTATTGGATTAAAGGTTAAGAGAAAGTTAATTAGTTAAGTGGAAAGTTAATTAGGTTGTATTTTTTTTTTAAATCAGTGTTGCATAAAAAAATTTATAAATTCATAAGATTTTTTTTCTAAGGAAGGCGGTCGAAAATTTCCAAGGGGTGCGGACGTAAATTTTCAAGGGGTGCGGTCGGGATTTTATCAGGAATTTAACACTAAATTTTCTTTTTTCAAGGGGTACACCCGCCCACCTTAATATATATGTGGGTACGCCCCTGCAAACAAGTATTGATTATCACAATAATATTTACAAACTGGAAGTCATTATCAACGATTGTTTTTCATTAATCATCAAGATTCAAATGTTTTACAAACAATTAGTTTTACAGACAACGCCCCCCCCCCCCCCCAAGCTGATCACACAAACAGATCAGTTCGTACAAGAGAAATATGAGTGTATATGATGAATAGATCACTAACAGGTGTGATCTATTTATACAAGTACGAAAGCTTTGTTTAGTGATAGTGATTAGCTGACGTCACCCTGATAGTGACATCTAACATTCCTAACTAAAAAGATTCTCAGAAGTTTGCAAACATCTGAGCAACCTTATCATCTGTTCTAGGCTATTCTAAAATATTGATAAAATAAATATTGTTACATTGAAGATGTTAAAAGCCGACAATGAATCTGATGTTAATGTAACTGAGTTATGTAAAACGGTTGGATGGCTTAGATATTTACTTCAAACTAGGCCCGACCTTACTCAGTGGGAATGGTCAGCCGATACATGCAGAGGCCTAAACAATCCCATGTAGTAGCGATAAAAACAAATTCTTCGTTTTGTGAAAGGAACGATGATATTGGCATAAAGTATACTTCTGGTGATGGGGGCAAACTAGCTGGTTAGAGTAAGAGTAGCCACAATATTTATTAAAATGATGGTAAGAGCACTACAAGTCACATATGTTATTTCGGTGCTTTGTCGATTACTTGGTGCTCGCAAAAGCAAAGTATTGTAGCTCTATCCTTGTGTGAAGTATGAGTATATCATAATTAGTTTAGCAACATGCCAAGTTGTTTGGTTAAGGGAACTAATGGGCGAAATTATTGGGGAGGAGCCTCAAAAGGTGGTACAAAAAGTTGATAACACATCCACAATTGCACTTGTGAAAAACCAGGTGTTTCACAATAGAAGCAAGTATATCAAGTTCACATTTCACTACATTCGAGAATGTATGGAAGGTGGTGAATTTGGAGTTGAGCATAAGGATATTATGATGAAAGCACTCGCAAAGACTGAGTACAAAGAGATGCGGGTTTTGTTTAGTTTTGAAGAACTCCCCTATACAACTCATAAACACAAGGGGGTTGAATGTTGAGATTTTTCGCATCCAGATCTGACATGTTTAGGCCTAAGTCGTGGACCTCAAGTCACTAATCAGATTAACATGGATAAATTAAACGAGTAGATTTAATTTATTGTGGTTATCCGGTTAGTAAGAATTTAAACAATAAGAGTTGTAGTCTAACGTGTTAGGTTAGCCTATAAATACCAAGTCAATGTAATAGAAGTTTTGAGAGAGTTTATTGATTAATAATATTTATTTGGGTGTGAGCCAAATTCATGGTTTTTTATTCTGTTATGGATTCTCGCTTTGATGCTCCACATCTTCCGACTCTTTAGAACATAGGGAACATGGAGAAGAAGGAACCTACATGCCTCTCTTGAGAAAATTGTTAGCTAACGGAATTCAATTATGAACCATACGCCAAACAAAACAATTCATTTTTGTAGGGAATAATTAATTTTAATATCCTAACTATTATCCGTTGGCCGGCAACGGTTCCAACTTAAAAAATAACCAGTGCTGGTCTCATATTTTCACATATTGTAAACTAATGGATCGTTGCTAACAGAAAAGGGAAAATGAGACAAAAAGAAATTAAGGTTCTGTTAATAAAGTTCCATTGGTTTACAGTATGTGAAAAAGTGAAACCACCACTGGTTATTTTTGAAGTTACGACCGTTGCCAACCAAAGGCTAATAGTTAGGATTATTAAAATCCATTATTTCTTTTTGTAGGTAACCAACTAAGCCATTTATAAGACCCTTCTTAACCCATTTAATTAACCCACTATAAATAACTATAAACTTAAAATATCATTTTAACTAAAACCTTTATAATCATAGGGTGAGGTTCTAGAGTGAACACTAGTGTATTTGCGAACTGAGTGAACAAATCTTGGTCATTGATCTACACACGTGCATGGCCAGGATCTCATCATCAAATCGTAAAATACACTAGTGTATTTCAACATCAAATCCTGACAATTGATCTACACGTGTATTACCAAAATTAGTTCACTCAATTCATAAGCTACACTAGTGTTCACTTTTAAACCTAATTCAATGATCATATATATAATATTAGTTATTTACTTATTTTAATGAAACTAATAGATATAAAAAATTATAGTTTTGAGGCCACTCGACCCGTTTATGTTCACACATCACACTTGCTTTAAAAATATGCACGTGATAATCAAAACCTTTAGCACGCAAAGAAAAAAAATGCAGAAAATGTTAAAAACACAAGACCACGTGTCTCCATCCCGTGATAAGCACCATGCCCCCTGCATGCTCACGACCCATTCCATACGCCTTCACGAAGTTTTAAGCCCACAGTTTTTTTTTTTTTTTTTTTTTTTTTTTTTTTTTTTTTTTTTTTTAGGGTGTGAATTATTCGCGAATGTCGGAAGGTCTAGTATACGTTGTTTTAACCGGGTCCGCGTTAGAGAGCCTCCTCGTACAATAGATTCCCAATTTAAACCTCTCAACGAGAAACCCTATCACCACATATTTTCTTAATACGCAATTTTTTATCCGTACATGAATTTTTTTGTCAAGAATTAGATTTTTTAATAGGTAATATTACAGTGGCGGAAATTGAACGAAAACTCGATGGACGTCATACTCTCAAAATCTTTTTCGGAAATTTTTTATAAAGTTAACACCACGATTGAAAAATCAGTTAGGACCAGCGGTACGAGCAAAAAATTGGTTGGGGCTAGGGCCGGGACGCTCCGGCCCAAATAAAGCTCCACCTTCGATAGCTACAAAAATAGAATGTTATGACACAAAGACTATCGTTAAAAAATACAAAAAGTTAAAACTCCACAAAGTTAGATTAAGATACTACTACATTACAAAAAGATTACTTTATTAGTGGAAAACTTGTTGGGTCTTGTCGTTATTATAACTAAAACAATATAATTTGTATTAACTTGACCTTAAGAATGTCGACATCCAAGCATGATATACCAAACAACACAAGTTCATGACGTGTAGAGTGTAACAGGTGAATTAAATTTAAATCATATATCTCTTTAACTTTAGTGATGGACGTGTTAAGTTCTGAAAAGAACATTTGATGTATATTGGCCAGTCATGGTTTATATATTTCCTAACCCACGTCTCTGTCACCAAGTCATGATCTACAATTAGACAAGAGAAAAAGGAAAAACCCTTCTAGATGTGCATGTTGATCAATTTTGTAAACATGTAATGGAAAATAAATATAATCGTGTACCTGATAAGCCATCAAATCCAGTAACCGCAGCAGAGAGGGAAGTAAATGATATAATATATCATTATTTTGGTCGAGTTCTCATTTAGGGTGTACAGTTCTGATAGGGTTTATGTGTTCTGACAAACACGGTATGAGAGAGAGAGAGAGATTGGATGAATTATTGATGTTAGACAGCAGGGTGTGGGCTTGGGTTTGGGGCATGGGAAACCCGCCCAAAGCCAAGCCCATAGGGGATGGTGTCCCCTATGGGCTTGGCTTTTGGCGTTGCCCCTCTAGCGTTGGTATTGTGTCTGGCGTGGGGCGCTGGCTGGGTTGAGGTGGCTGGTTAATTAAATGAAATTTTTAATAGGGCTGACCATGCCCAACTAAAAAAAGCCATGCCACCCCACAAAAAAGCCACGTCACCCCACACCCATAAAAAACCACGCCCAGCCAAGCCACACCATGTGGAGCACTGGAGCCCACCTCCGCTACATGTCAAGCCAAGCCCTCCACACCCCGCGGTCTTAATGTGATTATCTAACCCTAATCTCTTTATTTATGTCTGTATATACACCCAATAGGAAACCTTGATTTGGTAATAAAGGTAATTACGTCCATCAAATAATTACCAACTAATCTTAATAAGAAATAATAATATTTTGATCAGATATATAATATAAATGATAATGATGGCCATAAATAAATATATTATTCTTACGGTGCACAGCAGAACCACCCATAATCGGATGTTGCGTTGCCTAAATGTCACGACTCCGGCAGGATATGTGTTAGTCCAGATCCACGTCGCTGGGATCCACTGACCCCGACGTAGTGGTCTGTAACCTAGTCGCTTATGATTAGTGGTCCGGATGTAAGGTCCCGACATAGTGGTCTGGAGCTTCATCACTTGTGCTTTTCCGATACAGGGGTCCCTCTTCAGTTATCATATCATTTCATGTATAAATCAGCAAATGATTTGCCTGAGAACTTGATTAACAAAGTTTCTATTTTTCTTTTATTTTACAACTTTATTAAGGTCCTCATTGTTTGTTTTACATATGACAGCAACAAATATTAATAAAGTTACCAAGCCAATCACAATGGATTGGGAATCAAACAGTAAAAGGGATGCAGCAACAAATATACATACAATTGGTACAAATTAAAATGCTTTTGACAAAAACAAATTGCACACGCATTTCTCCGTTGAATTTAACATCAAGAACCATGCTCCATGGTTGCCTTGAGTACAAGCTCCTCTGTTGTGGGGCCAATGATCTCGTTTGCACGCTTCAAACCGACACAGTAATACCTTCCGATCGAATCCTACAATTGAAAAAAGAATAAAAACATCACTTTTAATCTTTTTATAAAGAGTGAATTTCAAGGATTGTCCTTTATCTTTATACCCATTTTCAGGTGCTGTCCTTTATGTTTAAAATTGACGAGTTTTGTCCTTTATGTTTTCATATCATACACGTTTTGTCCTTTAGACCTAACCCAGTTAGTTTTTTCAGTTAAATTTGGTCATATGCTTTGCACATGAGGGCATTTTTGTCAATTCAAAGGTAAGTTCAACAGCAGATTTACAGCTCAAAGCTTCTGCAACCTTTGAATTGACAAAAATGCCCTCATGTGCAAAGCACATGACCAAATTTAACTGAAAAAACTAACTGGGTTAGGCCTAAAGGACAAAACGTGTATGATATGAAAACATAAAGGACAAAACTCGTCAATTTTGAACATAAAGGACAACGCCTGAAAATGGGTATAAAGATAAAGGACAATCCTTGAAATTCACTTTAAATAATTTGAGTGTAAAACAAAATTATAAAAATTGTATTATTTTAATATTATTCTTTTAATAAAACAAACTATTAAGCTATATATATGATTTTAACTATACACCGGTTGGAAAAGAAACCTCGAATCGACCTATTATTTACTAATTGGATCAAACGTATAAAACAATAATAATAAATTCAAATATTATAGTATTTGCATGGAAGAAGAAAACAAAGCTAATGCAATCTCACCCTAGCAACAATGCCCATCTTTTCTAACTTGTGGACCGCGTCATCGACATCGAAGTTGCAGCTTGCACCAAACTCCTCTTTAATCAGTTCCTCACATTGTAAATCAAGATCCTAAAATAATGTACAAAAAATGCAACTCAACACATATATACACACAACTGAAAAGAAGCATATAATAAATATATAACACGAAGATTAATATATTCATGCGTACCTCTAGGGTCGCTTTGCCTTGTTCCATCAATATAAAGAAAGATATTATCACCTCTTTTACCTGCAAATGAACAAGAGATGAATTACCATCGCATATTCTAGAACATGTACACTTTTTTAAATGCTAAGAAACAGGAAGGAAAAAAAGTAATAAAAAGAAATTGTGTAGAACACTTGCTTCTTGTTGAATGACATCATCACACAAATGAAGAAGAGTGCCTTTTCCACTATCCAGTTGTTTGTCATACATGGATTGTGTAATTAGGTTCTGATATGCCTCCATATTTGCCTGAAACCTACAACAATCATATGAATATCAATAAATGTAAATTTGAGTACGCATCGTTTATATTCATTGGGAAAACATTAGCCACGTAACAAGAAAACAAAACTCACGTGAAGTATATTTTAGCACAGTAACCAATAACTGCAGAGAGAACAGCAAACATGACCCAAAAGTCAGCTTGAGGAGTCTCGATCGAACCTATGACAGCCACCTGGAGAAGAAAGATGTTAATTACTGCATCTTAACAAGTATTAAACCACACGAATTACGAAAACTAACCAGACCAACTACAGCAGAAACGATGAACTTCACCCAATCCATTGGGGTTAAACTTGGATTTTTCTTCTCCGGCTGTCAATAAGAAATACAAATGTAAAAAGACATCCAGCTGCTAACCCAGAAAGAATGATGTGTGCGGGCAGCGTTGGTAAAACAGGATCAGTATATTTTAGTACAGGTAGAAGAGCGTTGAGTTGACACTTGACCCCAAAACTTTTTTACTTGTTAAAGATAAGATTCCAAGTAGAATATAGGGCTCTTTTAACTTATTATAACAAAACCTATATTGTTACGATATTGATTTTATTTCGAGTAAAATGCCATTTTCATCCCAGAGGTTTAGCCAGTTTTGCTCCATTCGTCCAAAGGTTTGTTTTTCCGCATCTGGATCCAAAAGGTTTAAAATCTTGTCATTTTCATCTGGCTCGTTAACTCCATCCATTTTTCTTCGTTAAGTTAGGGGTATTTCCATCTTTTTTTGTTAACTTAAAGGGCAATTCGGCCTTTTTCACTTTATGTAAAAAGACCAAATACCACTGAAAAAGACCGAATTGCCCATTAAGTTAATAAAAAAGATGGAAATACCCCTGACTTAACGAAGAAAAATGGATGGAGTTAACGAGCCAGATGAAAATGGCAAGATTTTAAACCTTTTGGATCCAGATGCGGAAAAACAAACCTTTGGACGAAAGTCACAAAACTGGCCAAACCTCAGGGACGGAAATGGCATTTTCCTCTTTTATTTATTTGCATGAAGTATTAAAGAGGTTGTACGTGTTACAAACAGGGTGAATTTTAATAGATTGGCAACATACCATGCGATCATTCCTTACTCTAGCAAACAACTATGAAAATTCACAGATATAGTAACATCTTTTTGTTTCTAAAGCAACTTGTTATCTGGAAACCAAGAAGAATGTATTTTTTTTTTTTTTGCATGTGTCAACATATAATTGGTAGTTTTTATTTTATTAATGCATTACATTATATAAATATAATGGCCATATATCATGCTGCTTTTATTAATAAGAAACAAAAATAGGTTACATTTTACCATTCTGGTTGACTTTCACCCCAGTTAACCCTTTTTTTTATTTGGCTCATTACAAACACAGGTAAAAGAAACTCACTAGGACTAGTTCCATATCTGCCATTGGAATGTTTTTGAAATGCTTCACGTGGATTCCCCGATCCTTTTCTCCCTTTTTTGTGCTCGCCCGCCTGCATATCAATCATTACAGCATTTTTAACATCAGATTTGTACATATACAAACTCTTGTTACCAACAAATTGGATCCAAATTCAATTTTTTTTTGACATATACTGATATATACATACTATAAGAAAGAAGCCATACCTGTACACTACAATTATCCTATCAAATGTAGGTTCTTGGATTGTAATCTTGCTTGCCAAATTCCGTAAACTGGTGAAATGGAAACAAGCGTATGGTAAAAATCATAAACAAATAAAGTTCAAAAACAAATATATACATCAAAACTAAAAATTTAAGAAAAAATCGAGACTTAGCTCACAACCTGATCTCCAAGTTCTCAATCCGGATCCGCTCAACATATAAATCATCCGGAAACTCTTCATTTGTAATTTCATCATCTTTCTTTGGGTCATTCTTAATTCGAACACTAGATTTTCTAGAAAAAACTTTTCCTAGCCTGCAAGCATGATGAAAAATTAAGCATCAACCAACTCTCTACGTAAACATGACTAACGTAATTAGCAAAATTTGTAAATAAGTTGCCTTGTTACTCTCATAATCCATGCCCATAGACGTGAAATTATCATGTCCACCTTTTCCATGATAAAATAGTCACTAGTTTTGTCGATTCCAATGCCTCGTCGAAAGATTACATACTACCAAAAAAACAGTAAACAATAAGAGGAAAGATGTGAGTTGTATCACACTGATTTGCATAGCATGAAGCATCAAAACAAAATAAGATGGTCTCGATGGATGATGGTTAAGAACGAATATGGGTTGAACTTCAAAACACGGAGGGTCGGTTCACGATTAACCTGCAGACACTTTCTTCTTCTTTTTCTAATTAAATAGTTATAACTTATAACTTCCAACATACTGACTATCACATTAATCATGCATGTAACTCTGTAAAAACATGATCTTAACAATAGTGATTTAAATCGTTAAATAAAAACGACTTAGAAGGTTATACACATTTAAACATAGTCTTTGGGTAACTTTCAACCTATTTGATCCATTCCACCTATTTGACCATTCCCTCATTCAGCAAATTATATGTTTTGACGCCTTTTAGATAAAACACCAACCAGCAATACCAATTTGTAATAAGATGCGTCAACCATAGTTGTTAAAAGCCATCGCCTCTTGCGCCTAGGCCCAATTTCCTAGCAAGGCGAGGCAATTGCGCCTTAAGTCAAGGCAATTGCGCTTTAATTCTCCTAGTGATGGTTCATGCGCATATTCCGGCGAGATTCCTAGATTGTGAAGAGTTTCGACCAAATTCTTTAAATTCTGGCAAGATTCTAGCTAGATTTCTACTTTTATCTAACGAAAACTATTTTTCTACACTAAGAAACTAGCATTTATAACTTTTGGTACTAAATAAACGATATAAAATGTTATATAATAGCTTTAATTTTATTTTATTTGAAGAATAGTATTAACTTTCTATTATATAAAAATATTACAAGTTTTTTTTGTTGTGCGCTTTTTTTTTCTCAGGCCCGCGCTTTTTTTGCGCCTTGCGCCTAGGCCACAGGCGAGACCTATGCGCCTTGAGTGCGCCTAACGCCTTTAATAACTATGGCGTCAACTTTCCATCACTAAACCATACTTATGGCAATACCTTATCAGCAAAGTCGGGAAGGTTATCATGATGGTGTTCTTCAAAGTACCGCTTCAAAAGATTCTTATCAATCTACATATAGAAAATGAAAAAACCAAAGAAAAAGAAATGTTAGTAGCCAACTAGACATGAAGAGAGTGATTACAACACCTAATATTGTGATAAAGTAAGGTATGTATCACTGAAGAAAACCTTTGATTCATCAACTGTGATAGGAAGGTTTAAAAGATACTGCCCTGAGTGTGCAACATCAATCTCCTCATTGGAGCATATCTTAAAATTACTTTTATCCATCACCTACAGCCATTAAAATTATAATTTAAAAAGATAAAAACATTTTGAATGTGAACCAATTTGAGAATGTAAAGCACGGTACCTTAAACATATATGAAAGAAAATTCTGTTCAAGAACGTCAATTTCTTGTTCTGATAGGTTTTGTTGCTCCAATTTCTGAGCCCCGTGGACAGGATCAAAGAGTGAATACAGTTGCTGCAAGTATGAGAACCACATAAATTAACAGCACTTTCATAAGCCAGCCTTTTTTTAAGAACTGGATTTGCTTTCGAGCATAAGTTAATTAAAAAGTAGATTACTAAATACCATGAGATCTTCAAACTGAAGAAGGTACCATGCTCGAATTGTGTACTCAACTCTCTTGCAGAGCTTCAAGAATTCTGCTCGGTCTGAACTGTGTTCTGCAGTACTTAACCTTATATAAAAGCTTGTAAAACAAGTTGAAAAGGTAGAAAACTTCACTCCAAAAAACAGATACATCTGGCTGTGTGTGTATATTATATATATTATATTGAGTAGGGATAGTGTACATTAATTCAGAAGTGTGAGAAGTGTATTATAACACTATATAACACCATATAAACACCGTATAACACTATGTAACACCATATAACACTATGTAACACTATATAACACTATATAACAATATATAACAATATACATCTATCATAGACATGCTATCAGACAAAATATATTGTTATATTTGTTATATAATGTTATATAGTGTTACATAGTGTTATATGGTGTTATATAGTGTTATACGGTGTTTATATGGTGTTATATAGTGTGATATATAGTGTTATAATACACTTCTCACACTTCTGGATTAATGTACAGGATCCTCTACCTATATTAATATATATATATGTGTGTATGTGTGTGCATTATATATTTTATATTATTTTGCTATTGCTGATTTTCTAAGCGACATAGGTCATATTAAACAGGGATTTTAAAACACCGTCAGATAAAAACTGAACATAAAATAATGCATCACAAGACAGGAAAAACAAAGAGATCACGAAAATGCAACAATGTTGATCCAAGTTTGGTAAGGGTAGCAGTAGTTAGTATAAGAGAGAATCCGTTACGGAAAAGTAATTCAAGCAAAATGCAACTAAAATGATTCATCGCATGATATTAGAAATAAAGAATGATAACAAATCTTTTAAATACAAATCAGCTTATCAGATACCACTGTAGTAAAACTACACACAGACCAGCACAACTGTAAGTAAAACAAAACCCTTGTATCAAAAGTAGCCTATCCCTATGCCATTAGTCATTGCAACAAAACTCCACATTGACTTTTCACTCTCAACAATTAATTAGTGCCAATAATCTAGCAAACCCTAACACACAAGCCTCCCAAAAAAGATCTCCTGCTACTTTAGAAACACTAGCCCTATATATCAACAACCAATGCTCATATTAAGCCAAAATTAAACACCCTAGAAACCGATAGAACAAATTAAACATAAAATTGACTTAGGAAACATCGTAATATTGCAGTCAACAAGTGTTACAGAATAAAAAAATACATAAAATTGGTGTGGTTACCGATTAAATTGGCCAAACTCATGACGAGTCTGGGCTTCAAAATTGGAATGACTGCTTCACGCTCCAATCGAATCACTTCCTTCTTACTGCTGACCATTTTCGTGTTTTGGACGGATAAACCTAAGGCAATTGAAGAACGAAGATATAAAGTTTATGGAATTTCAAGTTGTTGTTGTTCTTTAAATCATGAATCTTCGTTTTATCTATTTCTACAGAAAAGGGTTTTAGTGCAGCAGTTGAGATGCGAAGACAGAGAACGTGTTTTCTGCTTAATTCCAAAAGGGAAATAGAGAAGAAAATAATATGGTCAGATTGGGTCAAAGTTTATATTTTGTCATATTTACTTTTTACCACTTGCTCAAATTTTATATTTTTTTCAAAAAGAATTTACATGGGAATTATTATGTTTAATTTTATATTTTTTCGTTTGATCAACCTGAATTTAAATCAGTTTCTTTTAGTTTTAAAATGTTTAATCATAAAATGACCCGGTAAACACTCGATACTTTTTTAAATAGAGTTTCAGGAACATACTTTTCATACGTCATTGACGTGTTCATATGGCCCATGTGACCTTGTAGGGGTCATTTGACATGCAAAATAATCACATATGTTGTATGATAGACGAAGAATCTTTCAGTAGCATGAGGGTGTGTACAAGATGGTGTTCCTCAAATCACACGACCCATATAATGTGTGTTAACTGAAACATAAATAATTTATGTGACCACCAACTAAGTAATGTGACATGAAAATATGAAATTATGAATAATCATTTGCCATAGTATACTTGTCATATGATATGACATGCATATTGGTGTACAAGTTTAAGGGTTTTAAGGGTGTGTCTCTTTAGCATTATCCTTAGTAATATATTCCACTTGCACATTTCTAAGAGTGAGACATTCAATTGGGGATGAGCATTGTAATTGTTTGGTATCGAACCAGTACATGTATCGAAAAATGGGAAAAGTGAGTATCAATATATACTGGTTCAGTACCGGTATTTACCGGTGTTTTACCTGTAAATATTGTACTGTACCGGTACTGAAAAACGGGGAAAGTGGGTACCGGTACCGAATATACCCGGTACGGTTCGGTACCAGCACCCGGTACCAAATGCTCATCCGTACATTCAACAACTAAGATTTCTTTGTTTGCTTAACACACAAACAAACTACATATCGTACATTATTATCCACTACTATATAACTTTTTAACAACTAAATTTTCACACTTTTTTTATCTTTTTCGAACCTGGATTCTTCCCCCCAAACACCTTTTGGTGTTACCGCTGGGCTATAGCCCAAGTGGGCATTATCATATAACTATCATTATCACCCTCATAATGCAAGGAAAATTCATCTTATTTTAACTCTCGCTACTTCTAAAATACTATATAATTAGCTAACTGTCGCGATCAGTATAAATGCATATATTATCCTCTTGCATGGCTCAGACTTGTATGCTTAGCTGAATCAGTTGCTTTTTTCAAGCAATAACCTAAGACCGGAAGTTATATGTGGTTCTCAAAGCTACAACATCAAACTACACCAACAATCATCACATGTTCCATATGATACTAAATCATGAATCGAGTCACTTTGCTCAAATAACTTAATTTAGGTCAAGGAAGAGTCCCCAACGACTCTAGAATGTAGCAAATGTTTTCTATCATCCGTAATATTAGTAATATAACTACTTACTATGATATTATCCCTAACTAGGATAAAGGCATTACAGGTTATGCCTTACTGCAACAAAGTGATTGAAGTAATAGATGCGTATGTTATATGTTTTTGCCTAAAAAGCATTTTATCACAACAAATAAGTTATTTAATATATATTATTGACAACATTTTGAAATTGAAATGGAATTTAGATTGGCGACTGACCAACCCATTGTTCTCTAGCATCACTACCACCTGTCGTTCGAAAACAGTGGGGTCCAAGCAACAAGGGGTTGAACGACAATAGTTGACCGGAGACAAGGGTTCCAGGCAATAAGTTAATCGGGAAAAGCTAATCAGGCGATTCGGATTTTGAATGAGTGGTTGTCGGATTTTGACGGATATGTTCAAAGGCGGTTTGATGAAGCAACAACAGCAACTCCGCCGTCATCGTGTTTGTAGATCGAGTGGTGACGGTGAACTTTTTTTAGCAAGTAAACGTTTGTAGATCGTTTGTAAAGGATGGTATTACAGCACATGTTTTACTAATAAAGAAACAAAACTGAAAAATTTGTTGCCGGAAATGAAGAGCCCACCGGAGAAGATAACCGGAGCCGGAGAAGAATACCGGAAAACATGGGGGTGTGGGAAAGATGAAGCCTTGAAACTTTGTAAAGTGGGTCTCACCTTTAATTGTTTTGATTTGTTTTTAAAAACAAAATAACTAAGGTGAAATATCAATAATACCCTTGCCTTAAATAAACCTAACTAAGTAATTTAACTTAGTTTGGTGTAAAAGACTTAAAATGATATAAAACATGTGTTTTTTGGACATAAAAAGAAATTAATACTTTCAAAGGGCACGTTTCAAAATTTAGATAATATATAAAGAACAAAAAGTAAAATTTACTCGTTATTGTTATAAAGATTATTGTTGTTTTAATGAATTTTTAATTGTTATAGAAGGGTTAGCGGCATAACTTGATACACGTTTATGTCGTATTTCGATTTAAGAAAAAAAAAGGAAGTTAGACTTGTGTCACGGGCCAAATGTTTGAAGACCGCAATGCTATGGGTTGTGTTTGAACGCTTGGGTTACTGGCTAGTCCTGGACTTTATCGGGGGACAGAGTCAGTGTCAATGAAGAGGTGTACGTGCCTAGTCGTGCAAACGACGAACGCACCACTGGTCGAGAGCTGACGCCGCTCTCCTGATGAGTTCAAGACAGGACGAAACTAGTGACGCACACAAAGAAGCGGGATGGATGAGGACGCCACACGGGGGTCGAAAGTACCCCGTGACACTTGGGAGACATACCCCAAAAAAGTTGATCTACGTTCTCATTAGGGTGAGCGGGGCACTTCTCGGGGAGGGTTGCGGTGAGGTGAGTCCCCGAGCGGGAACACCGCCGCCATCAACTCGGGGAGCCTAATCGGGGAATGGGAGCGGTGGGAGGTTACCGCATGAAGGGAGAGAGGGAGAGGGTGGCCCACCAACTTTTCAACCAATCAAATTATTTTCTTTTTGAATAAAAAAACAAGTCCCCAAGAGAGGAGTGTCGCCATCAAATTGAGAGTGTAGGGAAAGTTAAGGGGGAGTTGACGTGGCGCGTGTTGATTGGGTGTGTGTAAGAGAGGTATTCTAAGTGACCGTGATTATAGAGTAACTTCTTTAAAACACCCATTAATTGTTTGAAATAGAGATTTCACTTTCCCATACGGAGGACTGTCGGCACTCGGCATGTGATTCTCCTCTCACATGGAAATAAAATAAAACATTTAAAAAAAAATTCAGTATCGTAAAAACATAAATCTAAAATTATTAAAATACAAACCGTATTTTCATCAAGAAACGTATATCTTACACAAAACCCCCTTCATCAAACGATTTCAGTCAAAACTTTCTGGTGCATTCTCGATTGTTGTGAATCTATAGAAGACGAAGAAGAAGACGAACACTGGTTACATTCCATCGTCTCTATTCTTGCATCCGATCCACAGCAAATCTGTAGCAACTTCACTCAATTATACTACCACATTTCACTACCACCGATCGACTGACCTAGGGCACCACAAATCACCATGACCAGACCACTGAAGTCCTCATCAAGAAGACCTACATTTCTTCATCTCATATGTGCTGCTACTGTTTTCTCTCTCCTTGTTTTCACTCTTCAATCGGTTTTCTTCACTGGTTAATTAACTCTCCTTTTTGCGAGCAGTTTTCATATTAATCTATTCGACTGCAATTCTAATCTGTTTGTGCGTTTTCTTTAGGTACTCGAATCAATCCTCTCAACGCAGAAGATGTACAGATCTTATCTGAGTTTCAATCTGACGTTCAACAATGCGTGGTTAGCTTCTTCTTCACTCTTTCTTATGTTTACACACATAAGATTTATAGATTAAGATAGTAGGTAGTTGTGTTGTGTTGCATGAACTTGTTGTTTGCTATTATTGTTATATGACTAATGTCCAAATTAGACAGATAACTGCATAACATTTCTGTAAGTTCAGCATATAGTGTATTTATTTAGCGGTTAATTTTGAATATTGTGAGATTTTAGCTGATTGCATGCTTGTTTCCGGTGTTGGTGTGGCTTTGGAGGTTGTTAATTGTTTGTTATATGTTAGTTAATGGACACAAAACTAAGAACATAGTTTTTGAGTGCTTACTTTGTGAATGTGTTATGTATATGGTTGTTCTTTTGTTTATGATTCGCTGTTGTTTGTTTGTTCAAGTGTAAGGATGCTAATTCTCAGTGGCATTAATCAATACGAGTCGTATGTAGGCAAACAGAGGATTTGGACTTACGGCACATATGATTGACCATTGCAAGTTGATTCTTAAGTTTCCTGAAGGGACAAATAGCACCTGGGTATATCTCTCTCTTTCTTTATCTACCTGTCTTTTTATTTATTTATGTATGAATCTTTCTCTCTCTCTCTCTCATTTATTAAAATTGAACGCTGAATTTGGTGTTCACTTGCAGTTGAATCCCCAATTTAAGACGTATGAGCCATTAGAGTACAAATATGATGTTTGTGAGGCAATTCTCCTGTGGGAACAGGTTAACCATTTATTGTTAGATGTTCACATTTTTTTTTCTCTCAAAGCATATTCTAATGCTTTTTTTTTCGTTTAAAATGCAGTACCGTAACATGACTACAGTTTTGACAAGAGAATATTTAGATGCACGGCCTGATGGCTGGATGGACTATGCAGCCAAAAGAATAGCACAACTGTATGTTTTTTTTTTCTTCTAATACCCAAAGAAAGATGTATTGGGTTATTTATATTATTGTCATTATTTGCATCATTTATTTGATTGAGTGGTTGAAACTTGACAAATCACATTAATGCTTTGCTCACTTTGATTTCTTCCATAACCCTAGAGGCGCAAAGGATTGCAGCAACAGGACACTTTGTGAAGAGCACCTTAATCCAGTTTTGCCAGCCAAACCTCCATTTCACCCTCGCCAGTTTCATAAATGTGCTGTTGTTGGAAACTCAGGTGATTTACTGAAGACTGAATTTGGTGAAGAAATCGACAGTCATGATGCAGTTATAAGAGACAATGAGGCACCAGTTAACGAGGTGAATTAGGCACCCCAAAGACTGATACTTAGCTAATGTTTTCCTAAAGTCCTTATATTGCTTAAGTTACTCTTCTGTTTATACGTTTTCTTGCAGAAATATGCTAAACATGTTGGTCTAAAGAGAAATTTTCGATTAGGAGTTAGGGGAACTGCCCGTAACATGATCCCAATCCTCAATGGATCAGGTAAACTCTAAAGCCTAAACCCTACAAGACAACCTATCTTAACAAGCCTTTTAAGGGACCTAGTTATATGTAATGTTTGTTGCATTTAACGTGCGTCATGTTACATACTTACATTTTTTTCACTCCTCTTTTAATAAAGAACCGCCTCCATGTTTTTGTTATCACCAGAAACCACAGCTCCTCAAGAGACTGTAGACGAACACAGTAGTTAACAAACAATCCTGTCTTAAAGGTATTTACATGTCTCACGCTGTTTCTGTTTTCTATTTCTCTTGCAGATGATGAGGTGCTTGTTATCAAAAGTGTGACTCACAGAGACTTCAACCAGATGATTGATGTAAGTATTCTTAAGCAGATATAATGAAACTTGGTTTTTGTATATAGAAAGAATTTCACGTAATAGCAACATAGTTTTACATGTTTACACATTATACCAACGCAACATACTTCCATACTCCTATACCTGTCAATCTATCATTAGGTAAATCACGTTGCTGTTATTTTTAAGAAATATGAAAGTACATTGCTATTTCTGATAATTTTTTAAGTACATCGCTATTATTTACAGAAAAAAAGTTAAATTAATGTTTTCATTTTGTGACATTATCCTTGTTACATATGTGTAATTATAGCCTTATTGGTAAAAACTACAAAGCTGTATGTATTAGAATTTTAAAAAGTCATGGTGTAGACTGACTGATATAATATTTCAATTTAATGTAAAAGGCATTTCTTCTATATTAAATTAGCAAACAAGTATTAGGTCAGGCTCTATGCATGTAAATCGTTTCCATGCGATGTCATTAAATTCAGATTAAGTCATTAACTGAAGCTGTGCAAGACCATTATGAACCTGTGCAGTGAGTCATCAAACATAGTTGTGCATTCGATTAGAAAATTAACTATAATCCGAAAATATTTTGGTTTGGGCCTTGGGGATGATTTTACTACATCATCTCATCTCTTAATAGCAACCCTAACAGATTATTTTATCATAAAATATTCAGATGATTCCGAATCCGGTCTATCTTTTCCAAGGTATTGTATTACGCAGAGGTGCCAAAGGAACTGGGATGAAATCTGTTGAGCTGGCACTTTCTATGTGTGATATTGTTGATATTTATGGTTTCACTGTTGATCCTGGCTACACTGAATGGTCAGTTTACTCTCTCTCTCTCTCTCTCTCTGACCAGTTTCGCCTCACTGACAATCTAACATTACCCCTTTTACCTGTAGGACCAGATACTTCTCTGAACCAAGAAAAGGTCACAACCCACTTCAAGGAAGGGCTTACTACCAACTTCTAGAATGCCTTGGTGTAAGTAAACATTCTCTTTTTTTTTTTTTTTTGAGTAAGATGCCATTTTCCTCCCTGAGGTTTGGCTAGTTTTGCGACTTTCGTCCCAAGGTTTGTTTTTCAACATGTGGATCCGAAAGGTTTGAAATCTTGCCATTTTCATCCGGCTTGTTAACTCCGTCCATTTTTCTCCGTTAAGTCAGGGGTATTTCCGTCTGTTTTGTTAACTTAAAGGGCAATTCGGTTTTTTTCACTTTATGTACAAGTATTTAGCATATGTACAAGTATTCAAAAGACCAAATTGCCCTTTAAGATAAAAAAAAGACAAAAATACCCCTGACAGAGAAAAATGGATGGAGTTAATGAGCCGGATGAAAATGACAAGATTTCAAATCTTTTGGATCCAGATGCGAAAAAGCATACCTTTGGACGAAACTCGCAAAACTGGTCAAACCTCAGGGATGAAAATGACATTTTACTCTTTTTATTTTTTTCTGGTATTCTTATTCAAGAAAAGGTCCTTGTATGATTAAAGTTCCTAACTTTATAAAAAAGTAGTATTTCATCACATTACGAACCCCTTAACCTTTTAAACTTAACAAGTCCTATGGCCTTTTTTTTGATCGTTTAGAAAGTCGTTGTTATTGAGGTTTAGTCCTTTAACTTTTTAATATTAACAGAAGGTTCTTTTTACATGATTTAAGTCCCTAAACGTTTTCATCAGTTCATTTGAATCTTGTTCAGCACGTTGATCCTTTTCATAATTCGAAAAGAAGGATACAACTGTAACCCGACCCAACCTATCTGACCCGCCCGTTTTGTCATCTGTAACATGTAGTATATATTATTTCAGGTGATTAGGATACACTCTCCTATGAGAGCAAAACGGGCCCAAGATTGGTCTGATGTGCCAAGTCGTGAGAAGATAGGCAGAGCTCATGCAGCTGCCACGCGACTAAAAAGAAGTGAAGAGGGTGAATACGATAAGGTAGGACAATTTGGCAACTGTAAGGTGTGGGGCGATGCGGGCCCCTACGGTAGCGGGCCTGTATCGGGGTCCAGAAATATGAGTAGTACTAGGAGGAATTCAAATTACAGTAAATGGGAAGTTACGCCTTTTAAGAGTCTTAGAAAAGAAGCACAGGAACATTATAACCAGATGGAAGGTGTTTCACTGTATAAAATGGATGGCAACAAATTAGATGATCTTGTGTGCGTGAGGCATTCGTTAGATTCTGAATCGTAGTTTTGAAGTGGTATATAATGAGAGGCTGACCGACATACTTCATGGATTTGGGTATTGCTAGTGTGATTTCAAGATGAAGGGGAAATAGACGATGATGTGGACTACCATCGTGATTGTTATTTTTCAAGCACGTGTGGAAGATGAGAAGAAAGATAAAGATTTCAGGAAATTTATAATTGTTGTTCTATACATGTACTTTTGTTAGCTTTCACTTTTGGTATGTAATGTTAAAATCATATGTTTAATTATGTTTTACATATATTTATAGACATTATAGTTGTCACTTGTCTCTCATAGCAATGGAATAATGGTTAGGGATGCTTTATAATACCTAGTCCTCAAAATGAAATTGAAACATGGCTCATCTTGACATCTTAGCAGAAAGATTTGAGTCTTGTTCAGACTTCAAAGAAATCCCAGTTATATTTTCGGCTCAAATAACTCAAGAATATAGAGGGTCGTTGAATACAAATCGGAACAAGAAAGTAGAAACACTGTATAAGTATTTCTTTTAATGCGATATAAATTCAAGTAGATAATAGCAAGAAATTGTGTTAAATATAAATGCATGAGTGATCACATAATTATCAATTTTTACTCCCATAATATTTTTTTTGGAACCGGAAAAGAAAAACGTTACAAAGGACATCTACGCCAATCCGCTGAAACAAGATCCGTACAGGAAGACCTATTCTTAATCCAAAGAGAAGAAATCGACTTGATATCTTCAACTACTTTGGCTGCAGTCAGGTTGCTTGAAGAGAAAGCCAATTAATTCCGCGCTTTCCAAATGCACCAACATGAGGAGAGAATGATACCGTTAAGGGTTTCGCTTTTAGTCCGATCAAAGCCCCTGTCTTGTGAGCCGTTAGGAGGTCAGGAAAGGAGAAAGCAAAAATAGGAGCAATCCTACACCAAGATGAGAGGCGAAAATACACGAGATCATGATGTGCTAGCATGATTCCTCCACCTCAAAACAGAAAAGGCAATCTGTCGAGTCAACCCCAACATTCCTCCGCCTGAGCTCTACCAAAAATGGGATCTGGTTTTGTGCTGCCTTTCAACCGAAGAGCATAGACAACTCAATAATTATTCAGTTCACATATGGCTTGTAAAACTTCACAAAAAACCCTCAAATTCATCAAGAAAGTGTGTGTCACAGGCTCAGGCTAAATAAGCTTGACATAAATTCAAACCTAGCTGGTGAAAGCTTGATCTCCGCATGCTTCAAACCTAGTTATTTTAGCTCGAGAACTAGGCAGGTGATGATAAAACTACGAACTCCTAATAAAATCTGTAAATGCGTAAAATATAATGAATTGAAGACTTGTTATATAAATTCAAGAAACAAAATTGACACTGAAACTGAAACAATGTTTTTCCTATTCAAAATTTCATCCAAATCAAACCGAACAGATATTAAACATAACAAAAAGCAAACCCTATTTCTTAATAAGACTATCAGGAACCACTTTCAATAGCTTCTTCTTCTTCGACTGAGCAATCTTCTTCAACGTCTTTGGATTCGTAATCTTCTGAAGCTTCGATCCAGACTTGAGAATATTCTCCTGCTTCTTCTTCTCCCGTTCCTCCTTCTTCTTCCTCTTCTCAATCTTATTATTCCTAATCTCCTCTTTCAACTCCGTCATCTTCTCCTTATACGCCTTCTTAATCTCCTTCTGTTTAGCTCTCTCTTCAAACGTTGATTTCTTCAAGCTAACCCTAACCGCCGACGATCTCTGTGTTTTCGGCTGCTTCCACTTCCTGCCGGACACTTTTCCGGCTATCACGCCGTCGTATGTCGGTTTGCCGAAGATCGGTTTGTCAGGGTTTTCGGTTGAAGAAACGGCTTGTCGCTTTGAAGACTGGAGTTCTTCGGTGGTGTTGGTGTCGTTGTCGACGTCCATGGAGGCATCGAGCTCCTGCTGCTGTTCGGCTCTCTTGCGCTTGTAGGTTTTGCCGCCGAAGCCTTCGTCTAAGCGTCTAAAATCAATGGTGCACGCCATTGATGGATGTTGGAGAAGGATGAGGGTTGTCGCCGCCCCTTTGTAAAACCCTAGAAATATAAGAAGAAGAGGGGGAGGGTTTTTATACGGATGTGTCCTCTACAGTAGTGACATAAATGGTCCTTGCATTATTGGATATTATTAAAGAAGTAAAACAAACTTTTTTTTTTCCAGGTACACTATTAGGCAACCTGGGGCGTCCCATTATGACCAAAAGATCACACGTGAAATACCGTTAAACACTACCGCCGGTGTCGTTTATCACGCGTGGAAAAGTTTAAGCGTAGCAATGAACACGCGTTGTTATATGAACCTTGAAGAGGAGGATGACCGTTGATATGAAGAAGGATGAGTTTATAAAAAAAATGATGGGCATTTCCACTAAAATCCATCACTAGTGATGGAATGAAGCTTGATGACGTGGTGGAACTTGATTGGATGTTGTGAGTGATGGACCCTTACCCCTCTTATAATTCACCAATTGTACATTTTTGAAGAAAAACAATGATCTAATTAGGGAGTTAATTAGATTGGTTTATGTTCCTTTCATGAGGGTTAATCTTCTTAAGGATATTTGAGCTCCGACTTGGTGATTTATCCTGCAAAACAGAACACCGTTAACTCGTTAAGAGGGGAATGTGGGGGTTTCCCTCTTAACCAGGCTCCGGCGTGAGAATAAGCGACTGCTTTGAGAGTAATTAAGTGTAAAGAGTAAGAGTCGAGGGAATAGAATGTTTAACCTGTGTGATGAGGTCTCTATTTATAGCCGGAGGGGTGTGAGGGGTTATGGGCTGATGGGCCTTGGGCCAGAAGCGGACAACAAAACGGATATGCTCCTTGTCTCACTGGCGTCGACCGCTTAGTGGCTTCTAGACGCTCGTTGGTGCTGGCGCACCTTGATTGGAGCCACGTGTCATTGTTGTCGGCCTTGTTGTCCTTCTGTCATCAGCAGACAAGTGGAGATCGTGGGACAGTTGTCTCCGTCCTCTGATTGGTGCCACGTAGGCGTCCTTATGTACTTCTCGTCAGGCGATCGTGGCGCACGATTGACCAGAGCCTGCTAGACGCTCATTGGCTCCTTTTACTGCCACTTGTACCTTATGTACCACTGCCGGTAGCCGCGCGCTTCCCTACTGAGTGGCTCATTTGTTCCATTATTTTATGCTAAGTGCTGATATCTGGGCCTATTGTGAGCCTTGCCTCGCGCGGGGTAAACTACAACGCGTGTAGGCCGCGCGTGGATAATGTTAATAAGTTTTCTGAAATAAGGAGTATGGTTCCGCGCGCAACCTGGTCGGAGGTTTGCGCGGCTTTTTGGGACCATACCCCTTCAAGTCCCCCCAGTCCAGTGCTGCACCATGCGCAACGCAAGTGGTTGGAGCTCTGGACTTAATAAAATTAGAAGAAATAAGTGTAATAGGGGAAAAGTTCTTTTGATCCTGATTGGTGTGGCGCATGTGGAAAATGTTGTTTTCAATTGCGCGAGTACCAATGCAGGTCTTTAGGGATTGTCGTTTGTCTGATCAGGCGCGCGGGTTTATTGGAGGTGATATGTAGCTGGCGCGGTTCATGTAACTTCTGCATGAAGTTACTTGCAACATTTATGGCGGGAAACTTCGAAATTTGAACTTCTGACAGGTTGGTGAGATAAGTCGCTGAGAGCGACGTTTGAGTTGACCCCTGGCACGGGTGTCATCATGCCGCCTGCGGCGGTTGCACTTCATGTCAGGAGAGTGAGGCCCACGCGCGCGTGGTAACCGTCACCCCTGGTTTCCCGCTTGACGTGGCAACCTCTCGTTGGTTGGCCTAGCGGCGAACGCGGCACGGTTACCTATCGCATTAAATGCGATGGGTATATATATCCGAAGAGAAGGTGAGAGATTCTCACTTCTCTTCGTTTCTTCTCCACTTTTCTCTCAAAAACTCTTTGATTCTTCAAAGTGTTCTTCGTCTCTTCAAGATTTCTTCAAATCTTCAAACTTTTCTTCAAGCTTTTTTCCAGATCTTTCTAAAAAGATGAGTGAAGAACACCAAGAGGCTCCTGTTAGTGAGGAAGGACCAGTTCCTGTCCTTAAATGGGACTTGGGTCTCTTCGAACAGATTGTTCGTAGTTTCAGATTCCCACCGGAGTGGGATGCCCGGTATCCGGCTCAGGGCCAGACCGCGGCTGATGCACCACCCGGTTACATTACCCTGTATGAAGACTTCTTTCTTTAGGGTAATTTCCGACTGCCGGCGACCAACTTCCTAGGCAGTATCCTTTCTTACTACAGTTTCCATATATCTCAGATGAGCCCTCCCGGGATGGTGAGGGTACGACACTTTGAATTTTTGTGCCATTCCCATGGCGTCGAGCCATCGGTAGATAAGTTTCGTGCTTTCTACCAGTTGCAGAGAACGATGGGGTTCTTCTCGTTTGCAAGCCGGGGCGCGGCAAAGAAGATCTTGTTGAATCCTCCTAAGAGTTTCCACGACTGGAAACCCAAGTTCTTCTTCATCAGGGAAGAAGTCTTGCCGATTGCCATGCCCTTTAGGGACTGGACTGAGGCCATACTCAAGGAAGATCTTCCCATCCCAAAAACTGCTCGGTGGTACCAGCAGCTAACTCCAACCCCAAATCGGGTTTTTGGGGAAAATGTGTTGGTTGCTGCTAAGATGAGTGACCAGTGGTTACCTAGCAGCAGAGAGGTTCCGGTTTTGAAGATCGGCGATCAAGGTTAGTGTCTTCTTTGTTGTTTTTTCAGTTGATCTGCTTTAATTGCTACTAACTTTCTTAAGTGCATGTTTAGAAGCGCAACTCTATCAAGCTGCCTTCTCGACATTTGGTGGCTCCATGGGCGTTCGCCCATTGCGCGATGACGAGGAAAGCTGGTATGACCAGATTAAAGGAAACTTCATGTTTCCTGCTGCTGATGCTTTCGCTTCACCGCCGACCGCTACTGAAGGTGCGCAATACCCTAAACCTCGTCCATTGCGCTCTGTGACTCTCGCTGGGAAAGAGACTTTCTATCTTTCCAGCGAGGAGTCCGTAGGTTCTTCCAGCGGCGAGCTAAGCTCTTGGTCTAAAATCTTTGCAGGTGTGTTGCGCGACCTGGGGATTGACCCCGAGGAGAAGAAGAAGAAACCGGTGAAGAAGAAGAAGAAGGTGGAGCCTGAGGTGACCAGTAAGGGCACTGGCCCTAGTCGCGCAACATCTGCTGCTGTCAAAGGTACTCTTCGCCTTCGTCAACGTGACTTAGACGACTATGTGATAATCAGTGACTCATATGAAGGTTTATCACATGCAGCTAAGGGGAAGACCGGTGCTGGTGGGTCGAAGAGTTCTGGGAGCGCGGGTTCTCGTAACCCTGAAGCTGGCGCGACTCCATCTTTTCCTGAAGATGACGAAGCAGAAGAAGAAGATGCCGGTGCTCGGCTTATTGGGCGGAAGAGCGGTAGGAGCGAAGCCACGACTGGTGTGGCTTCCGCCCCTACATCTGTTGTGATTCCCGCGGTTGGGAAAACGAGCAAGCTGCGCTCGTTATACAAATTTTCTCCTGGTATGTTCTTCGCTTCTCTTCTTAATACTTTTCTCTTTGCTTAAATGCACTTGCTTTATTTTTCAGAAATCAAGAAGAAGACCCCTGAGAAGGGTGTCACGTTTAGTGAGGCTGCGGCGAAGAGGCCCAAGATTACCGTCAAGTCCACTAACACTGCTGCTCAGGATGCCGCGAAGGCTGCTGAGGCGCAGCGAAAGGTGGAGGAGGATCGGAAGAGAGAGGAGGAGAAGAAGAGAGTTGCGGAAGAGAAGAAAAAGAAAGAAGAAGAGAGGAAGAAGATAGAGGAGGAGAGAAAGAAAAAAGAGGAGGAGGAGAGGAAGCAGAGGGCGGAGCAGGAGAGGTTGGCTGAAGTGGCGAGGAAGCAGGCCTTGGAGAAGGAGCTAACGGCGAAAAAGGCTATGGATCAGCCTCTTAAATCTCCAGGTCCTGAGGTCACCAAAACAACCCACACCGGTCCTGTTATTTCTTCCAAGGGTTCCAGCCGCTTCTCCTCAAGCGGCGCGAGCTCTGGTGGAGCTGGGGGTTATAACCCCAATGTGATAGGTGCGAAGGACACCGTTGGGGATATTTACTACAAGACTTACAATGAAGAAGAACGTGGTGACGCTCCTCATCAAGCCCCCTGGAGTTTAAAACAGAAAGATACCTTCATTGAGTTCAGCCCTGCGCGCGAGTGGTTCTTGAACTCCTTTACACCTGCTGAAGTCAATCGGCAAAGGGCGAAACCTCACGAAATGTTGTATCGTACTTATATCCTTGGCGAGGCCAACGCTCGTGCTGCCAACTATCAAATAGTTCGCGAATGGCGAACGATGGTTAGGGAGCGCGCCGACTGGGAGGCTTATCGCGAGCGTATGCTGAAACGTATTGCTGAATTTGAAAAATCTAAAGCCGCGTTTGGTGAGGAGAGGGCCAAGTTTGAGGCTGACAAGAAGGCTGAAGAGTGGGGCCGCGAGGGGCTGTAGAAAAAACTCCACAATGTTGAAGAGCAACTGGCCAAGGAGAAGGCCGATTTTAAACGTATTTGTGCCCAAGACAACGAGCGCGCCTATGCGGCTCGACAGAAGATAGTTGATCTTGAGGCTAAAGTTGCTGACTTGACCTCGAAGGTAGAGGAGGCGTAGGGAGAGAAGGCTGCCAAACAGCAGGTGGAGGTTAGTCTATTTGTTTTCCTTTATACTTGCTATTTTGTTAATACATCGGCCTAAGTTGTTTTGTCGGCCTTCAGGTTGAATTGTCTGAGGTCAAACTACAGCTGTCCAGCAAGGACATAGATCTCCACGCCAAGGACGCTGAGATTGCGGAGCTCAAACGTCGCTTAAACGAGCAAATTGACAGATGCGAGTCGTTGGAGATCGACCTGGAAGCCGAGAGGGTTAAGGCCGCTACGGCTGAGGAGGCGCGTGCTGTTAGCACTGCTGCGCTGAATGTGGCCCAAACCAACTACTCCGAGGCTCAAGGCATCGTCGATACGCTTGTCTCAGAAGCTGAATGGATGCGCACTCGTGGAGTAGTGCTGGTGAGTACTTTTTATGCTTCAATCTTGTTAAGGGTTATATTTAACGTTTTTTCTTTTGTTGAAGGTTGCCAACTCCATCCTGAATGCGGGCGAGCTAGACCGCGCCGTAGCGGCTCTGACAGATGCGGCGCGTGCGGTGGGTCATCGGGGAGGCTACCTGGAGTGTGCCGATCACGTTGAGCAGATGCTTGGGCAGGAATTTGACATAAGTCATTGCTCAGTGACGGAACATGCTGATGCTGCACTGGCAAGTGCTGAAAACTCCTATGACAACCTTTCCTTGCCTATCATGGAGTTGGTTGTTGAATCGTTGAAGAAAGACGACTGGTGCCAGCGTCTTAAGGCAATCCTCGATCCACCAGTTACCGTCGAGTTGTCCGACGAAGAGCCAGCTGGTGATGATGGCGGCGATGGTGATGATGATGGCAACGATGATGATGGTGAAGATGACGGAGATGATGGTGATGATCGCCGCGATGAATAGGATAGTTTGTTGAATAGGTGGTTGATAGGCATTTGTGCCTTTGTAATTTCTTCGGACACTCTATGTACAATGCTGCGCATTTGCGCAAGTTTTAAATGAAATGAAACATTTTGGTTTTTTCCGTTGCAATTATTGCATTGCTATAAAAACTTTATGTTAAATTAGCTCGAATAAATGGAAGCGTCCTTTATATAAAAGGTTATCGCCCGGTCTCGCGCTTTGTTTTCGGAGGACCTTGGAGGCGATTTGAACAAACTTTGAGATGCTGGAGTGTTTTCGCGCTAATCAAAAGTTTAGCATGCATTTGTTACGAAAAAATGTAATAGAAACATGTCGTATGCGTTCATTAAGTCAAAAGTGGGCGCGTAGGCCTTCATACATAATTGCTAATGGCTTGTAGCCGGCGTAGTGAATTGAAAGATGGCGCAAGGCCGAAATAGATTACAGGTAACATTTGCGCAATTGTTGCGCATTCCAAGTTCTTGGTAAGATGTGGCCATCTAGGGTGCGCAATTTGTAGGCCCCTTTGCCCAGGACCTCATGAATCAGATATGGGCCTTCCCATTTAGGTGCCAATTTCCCTGGACGTTCCGCATTTGATGCTTCATTGTCGCGAAAGACGTATTCCCCTGGGTTGAAGGTACAAATGCGAACCTTTGTGTTGTAGTACCTTTCCAGCTGGGTTTTGTATTTGGCCTCTCTGATTCTCGCGATTTCGCGTCTTTCTTCTAACAGGTCCAAGTCTAGGCGCCTTTCCGCTTCATTGTCAACTGCGTTGACCGTTGTCATGCGTGGCGAGGGCAGGCCAATCTCCGCCGGAATGACCGCCTCTGAGCCATAGACCAGGCTGAAAGGGGTCTCGCCGGTACTCGTCTTTGGCATGGTCCGATGAGCCCATAAAATGCTTGGGAGCTCATCAACCCATCCGCGCCGCCTTGTTCCTAATCTGGCCTTTATCCCTTCGACGATGCATTTGTTCACACTTTCCACTTGTCCGTTGCCTTGTGGGTGCGCAACGGATGTGAAAGTGTGTTCGATGTTCATCTCCTTCATCCATTTCTTAAGATCGTCCGAAGCAAAGTTGGTGCCATTGTCAGTCACGATCTTGAGCGGGAGGCCAAATCTGCATATGATGTGCTCCCATATGAATTTGCGCACAATCATAGCTGTGGTGGATGCAAGGGCTTTGGCTTCTACCCACTTTGTGAAGTAGTCGACAGCTACTATGATGAACTTTACGGCGCCGGGAGCATCTGGGAAGGGTCCCACCATGTCAATTCCCCATTGCTGAAAGGGCCATGCGGTGGATACGGGGATAAGATCATTTTTAGGGCGCAGCGTTTTTGGAGAGTGCCTCTGGCAAGAGTCACATTTGCGGATCTCCTTCATGGCGTCAACATGCATACCAGGCCAGTAGTAACCGGCGCTCATGATCTTCGCGACAACCATCCGTGGTCCGGAGTGGATGCCGCAAATCCCTTCGTGGATTTCCCTTATCAGATAATTCGCATCCTGGGGGTCCACACAGCGCAGTAGTGGCCCTAGGAAGGATTTTCGGTACAAGATACCGCCGTTCATTTCGTATTGCAGGGCTTTGTTTTGGATCTTCCTTGCTTCCGCTTTGTTTTCGGGGAACAGCCCTTCTTGCAAGTATTGGATGATCGGGGTCATCCACGATGGTTGCCCTGTTTCGATCACATTCACATGTCGCAGCAATACTGACGGGTTCTTGAGTACCTCTATCCTTACATCCTTGGCGAGATGTTGAAAGGAAGTCGAGGCGAGTTTGCTCAGGGCATCTGCGGGCTTGTTTTCTGAGCGATTGATATGTATAACTTTGTGGGATTTGAATTGTTGGAGCAATTCTTTCGCTTGTTCCAGATATAAAGCCATGACTTCTCCCTTCGCGTCGTATATGCCATTTACTTGACTGGCTATCAGGAGTGAGTCAACATGTGCGCGCAAGTTTTTTGCTCCCATCTTGATGGCGAGGCGTAAGCCTGCCAGAAATGCTTCGTACTCAGCCTCGTTGTTGGTGTTTTTGAAGTCCAACTTAATGGCGTAAGTAAACTCGTGATTCTCTGGGCTCACCAGGCGCAATCCTGCTCCAGCGCCATCTTCATTTGATGCCCCATCGGTGTAAAGCATCCAAGTTTCATCTGTTGTATCTTTCTCGGGAGTCTTTATCAGCTCGCACTCCTTGATTTTATCGGCCGGCACTTCTGTGATGAAGTCGGCAAGGACCTGCCCCTTAATGGCTGGGCGCGGCCTGTACAAGATGTTATGGCCGCCCAGTTCAATGGCCCATTTTGCCAACCTGCCTGATGTCTCAGGCTTCTGTAGTATAGTGCCAATGTGGAAATTTGTAAGCACAGTTATCACATGGCCTGTGAAGTATCGGCGCAGCCTTCGGGAGGCGTGTAGTAGCGCAAGAACCAGCTTTTCCATTGTGGAATATCTTGTTTCTGGGTCTGTGAGTACCCTGCTGACGTAATAGATCGGGGTTTGCACTCCGTTCCTGTCTACCAACAATACTGACCCTACTGCCTTATCCGAGGAGGACAAGTACAGCACAAGGGGCTCCTTTTCAAATGGTGCAGTCAGGGTAGGGAGTTCGATCAGACACGCTTTCATTTGTTGAAAAGCTGTTTCGGCTTCCGGGGTCCATTTGAACTCTTGCTTCTTCACACAATTGCGCAATGTGCTAATGAAGGGATACGACTTTGCGGCGTGATTGGAGAGAAAACGATTAAGCGCGGCCAGCCGGCCGGCTAGTCGTTGCATTTCCTTGATGTTTCTCGGTGAGGGCATTCGTTCTATAGCTTGTACTTTCTCTGGATTCACCTTGAAACCGCCGTTTGTGACAATGAAGCCTAGAAACTTCCCTTCTTCCATGCCAAAGGAACACTTGGCTGGATTTAGCTTCATATTTACACTGCGCAATGAGTTGAACGTTTTCTCGATGTCTTTCAACATTTGGTCCTCCTCGGGACTTTTAACCACTAGATCATCGATATAAACCTCAATATGCTTTCCGATGTCACCTGCGAAGGTCTTGTCCATCAAGCGTTGATATGTCGCGCCTGCATTCTTCAGGCCAAAAGGCATCTTTGTGTAGCAGAAGATTCCAAGATCCGTTCTGAACGCTGTCTTGTCTTCATCTTCTAGTTTCATCTGCACTTGATGGTATCCTTTATAGCAATCCAAAAAGCACTTCCATCGGTATGGCGCGAGAGAATCTATTTTTTTATCGATCTCAGGCAAGGAATAGCAATCCTTTGGGCACGCCTTGTTGAGATCAGTGTAGTCTACGCACATGCGCCATCCGCCATTTGATTTTTCGACCATCACGGGGTTCGCCACCCAACTTTGATATCTTACCTCTCGCAAGATCCCGGCTTTGAGCAGCTCACATACCTGCTCGTTCATTGCTTTTGTCTTGTCTGCCCCTAGGCTGCGCCTTCTTTGGACCTTTGGCTCGACAGATGGGTACGTGTTTAAGCAATGCTCGGTGATGTTGCGCGGGACACCGGTCATGTCTGCCGGTGTCCAGGCAAATATATCCATGTTTCGAAACAGCAGTTGCTTTAATCGTGTTCTGATGTCTGACGAAATGGCGTGGCCAATTGTCACAGTCTGCTCGGGGTATTTTCGGTTTAAAACCCATTTCTCTGGCTCGGTCGTGGAGACCTTTGCCGCCTTTGTTGGGCGCAGCTCTTCAGTTGACATTACTTCTTTCTTGGCATATATGATTGCTACTCCTGTCTTGGTTGGGAAACCTATCGCAGAATGAGGCGTTGAAGTCACCATGTTTAGCTCGCCTTGTGTTTCCCTCCCAATAAGCACATCATGCCTTGATTTCACTGGCATTACCATGAAGTTCACATTTGTTGTTCTTGAGTGTTTCCCGTCAGAGAGCGTGACGGGGAAACTGATCTGTCCGAGAGGAAAAACCATCTCGTTGCAAAATACAGACAAAGGATAATCGACAGGTTCGAGTCGCGCTTTATCCTCTTCATCCAACTGATTGAAACACTGTTCGTAAATGATGTCGGCAGTACTTCCCGGGTCTATGAATATGTAGTCAGTTTCATAATGCCCGATTATTCCGGTGATGACCACAGGACGTGTGGCGCGAGGTCCGCCGCGCACTACTGGAAATATAACTTGCTGCTCTTGCCAAGAAGGTTCATAAGGGCGTTTGCCTTTCTCTTTCGCGCTGTACCTGGGTCCGTTGACCATGTGAGTCTCTAGTCGTCGGACCTTTTTGTGGTTCCCTTCATCGTGGCGCTGGAGTTGACGGGTTTCCTTGCGTACATTCTTCACTAAATGGCTTAGCTTGCCGCTTTTGAGCGCTCTCTCGATTTCTTGGCGCAAGCTGTAACAGTCGTCGGTCAGGTGCCCTGAATCTTTGTGAAAATCGCAGTACAAGTTAGGGTCTTGCCCTTTCTTGTTTGTCATTGGCCTTGGCGCCTTGAAATCGACATTCTCCGTCATCAATACCTCCTTTGGAGTTTTTGTGAGCGGAGTCCAGTGTTTGTCACGATTGTCGTCTCTGACCGCCTTCTTGTAACCGATTCGGTCGATCGTTTCTCGCGCATATTCTCTGTAGCGTGGCCTGTCGTCACGGCCTCTTGGTCTCTCAGACTTCCAGTCATGACCCTTATATTTGTTGCGCTTGTTGTTGTTATCGCGCGTACTTCCTCTTGAAAATCGATCTTCTGGGTAGTAGCCCTTTCCACCAGCAAGGGACTCCTCAGTTTGCGCGACGATTTTTGCGGCTTCCATTAGTTTATCCCACTCATTTGGCATTCCATCTTTGCCTGTGATGGTTCTAATGAGACTATCGCAGCGTATAGCCTTTTTGAAGTGACAGCGCATGAGTTGCTCACTGACGCCGCCTATTTCCAGACACTCTTTGTTAAAACGCGTGATGAAGTCCTCCAGACCTTCACCATCTCTTCGCCAAATATCTTCTACTTCGGCTGTGTCACGTTGGTAGCGACGTTGTTGGCTAAAGTAGCTTAAGAATTGCGTCTTGAAATCTGTCCATGATTTAATCTTCCCAGGCGGAAGGCTGTCAAACCAGGCGCGAGCCGCTCCGGTAAGGGTTTGAATGAACAGGTGGCACCACATGGGCATGTTCCAACCTCCCATGCAGCCCACACTCGTGAATGTTCTGACGTGATCGTCTGGGTCAGTCAACCCATTGAATTTCCCAACAGTTGGGGGTAGCTTCTCTCGTGAAAGCGGCGCGAGTGCAATTTTCGGGATAAACTTGGAGTGTTCCGCAGCTTCCACTGGTCTGTATGCCAGGCGGAAATCTCTTTCAGCTTCTTCTGTGTAGCCAATGTGTTGTCTTGGCTTGTAGTACTCATGGTTTTTTGGTAAACGATTAAAGACTGATGATTCTTCGTCACCTTCCCATGTGGGATCATATGGGTCCGTTTCTTCCCATTCATTGTTCATGTTGCGCGGCGTGAGCCGGCTGTGAACAGGGCCTCGTTGAAGGTTCGACGGATATTCATAGTAACTATACGTTTCCCCTCTTGTATCGCGCGTGTCTTGTACGCTTAAACGTCTTGTAGGGGGAGGCCTGTTGGTTCTGCCTTGTATATTGGCTGGTGGGGGCATTTGGCGCACCCCCTGACTCTGAGGGGTGACCAAGGACGGTTCTGCCGTCAAAACTGCCTGCTGCGCGATGAGCGATTGGTATGCTGCATTGATAGTGGCGATGTTCTTGGCATACCACGAGGCTGGGGTTTCACCTTCTGGTAAGCCAAGTAATGCAGATACATTTTGAGGTGGCGCTGTGTTCGAAGGTCCTTCTCCGTTTCCTGGGGTGACCACTTGGGTGATGCGGGTGAAGCTCCCGCGCGGACCCCCAGTATTGTTGATTTCAACTTCGCCGATTTCTTCGATTTGTTGGGTTTGGAAGTTTTGGATTCCCTCGCCCAACGTCGTGTTAGAGTTGGTTCCGAAACCGAACTCTGGGATGATTCCTTGACCAGTCATAGCCGAAGGAAGAAAGAGACGTCAAAGGCTCAAATAAAAGAAGATGAGGGTGGTTATAGAAAAAATCGGTGGGCGCCAATGAAGAAACAGTGATCTAATTAGGGAGTTAATTAGATTGGTTTATGTTCCTTTCATGAGGGTTAATCTTCTTAAGGATATTTGAGCTCCGACTTGGTGATTTATCCTGCAAAACAGAACACCGTTAACTCGTTAAGAGGGGAATGTGGGGGTTTCCCTCTTAACCAGGCTCCGGCGTGAGAATAAGCGACTGCTTTGAGAGTAATTAAGTGTAAAGAGTAAGAGTCGAGGGAATAGAATGTTTAACCTGTGTGATGAGGTCTCTATTTATAGCCGGAGGGGTGTGAGGGGTTATGGGCTGATGGGCCTTGGGCCAGAAGCGGACAACAAAACGGATATGCTCCTTGTCTCACTGGCGTCGACCGCTTAGTGGCTTCTAGACGCTCGTTGGTGCTGGCGCACCTTGATTGGAGCCACGTGTCATTGTTGTCGGCCTTGTTGTCCTTCTGTCATCAGCAGACAAGTGGAGATCGTGGGACAGTTGTCTCCGTCCTCTGATTGGTGCTACGTAGGCGTCCTTATGTACTTCTCGTCAGGCGATCGTGGCGCACGATTGACCAGAGCCTGCTAGACGCTCATTGGCTCCTTTTACTGCCACTTGTACCTTATGTACCACTGCCGGTAGCCGCGCGCTTCCCTACTGAGTGGCTCATTTGTTCCATTATTTTATGCTAAGTGCTGATATCTGGGCCTCTTGTGAGCCTTGCCTCGCGCGGGGTAAACTACAACGCGTGTAGGCCGCGCGTGGATAATGTTAATAAGTTTTCTGAAATAAGGAGTATGGTTCCGCACGCAACCTGGTCGGAGGTTTGCGCGGCTTTTTGGGACCATACCCCTTCAATTTTAGAGAACTTGAACTCGTACCACTTTGATAGGAATAACCACCAAACCAATAGGTCATTAGCTAAAATAAACAATTCCCTATGCTTTTTATTTACTCAAATAGGGTGGTCGGAGTCCACCTCGCTCACTAGGTCGATAAGAAGGTTTATGTCGGACAAATGTTGCGATCGAGTTGAAGAAGGCCGGGATGGGTGGGAATTAGTTATCAATGTTGAAGAAAGTGTGTGAGAGGTGGGAAGTGCAGCTGGGGTGTGGGAATACCATCGCCACCACACGAAAACTGTAATTTGTTTTTTCTTCTAAGAGGGTTTCTCATTCCCACGCTGTATAGACTTATAAAACCTTTGTTTTCAAATTAAATTTTTGCTTATAGTTTAACAATGATACTTCTAAATTTTGTTCCTTGCTACATGCAAAAATACATTTAACTGCACATTTTATTTTCCTATACAAAGAGATTATAGCCACAAATGTGTAATTATAATCAAAATCTACGTGTCATTGATTATTTTTCTCTGAAAGAATTAGTGTTCGATTTGTTTAAGGTCTCATATGTTATATTAAAAAATAATAATTTTGATAATATAATAAGTCTTAATTATAATGTATGCGTGTAAATGCTAATTATTATTAATTTTAATTTCAGAGTAAAATGTCATATAGTGTAAAAAGTAGGATTTAAAATTGTAAGTATTCAGTGTTGTGTCTAAAATGAACTTGGGGTTAAGCTTAACACGAAGGAACTCGAGAAACAAGAAAAATAATGTGTTGCCTTCTTTTTTTTTCTTGAACGGCTAAACTTGCATACAGTAGGGATTGAACCCATGAGCTCCTGTTACCTCAAACTTTATCTAAAATGTGTTGCCTCTAGCGTGTGCGAAACATTGTGTCTCCACTTTCTTATTACAGAAAGTTTCCAAGGGGGTTTTATATAGAAGTGATGACTTGATAGTGTTTTAAGAATTTTGTTAGATTCATCAAATGTTATGATTAAAGCTTGTTATGAAAATATACATTGGCAATAACTTACATACTCACTAAATTAATATTTTATATGCAAAATATTAATATGTTGGTTTTACCCAATTACATGTACCATAAGGAAACAAATACAGACTATACAAAGTCCCATTTGCATGTAACATGAATCTTCCTATGTAAAATGTAGTTCAGAGAAACCACACCTACCATGTTAAAGGATGAATCTTCCTATCTTAGGGTGATCTCTGCATAACTATACATAAACTGAATTCATATGAAGAACTAAAGGATTTCCATGAGTCAAAACTCTGGTATTACCACCCAAAAAAATGACCATACAAGACAAAATAAATAAACATAAGATCACAAATAACATTATCTCAAGCCACATGTTTCTTTTTCTTCTTTGCTTTCTTCTCTTCAGATTGATCCGAGCTCTGGCCAGACCTGCTAGGCTTGTGTCGCACCTTTTCTTCAGATAAAGAACTTTTACGTCCACTGCTATGAGTAGAGGTCCGACCAATTGACCCGGGTCTTGTACTCTTTGAAGGGGTTGCAAAATTATACGTAGAATTAGTCAATGATGTTGCAGAAGACCTTTCATAGAGCTGTTTTAGCCTCTTGGTGTCATCTTTTGGCACTTCGCTAGGCTCCAAATAATGAGCAAAGGAAACTCGCCTTGTAATCTTACCAACTGTACATAATAACAAAATATGAGGTGCATGCTGTAGTACTAATTTAACATAAATTTATGAACATAGATATATAGTTCTTACTAGTGTACATATTTTATTATTTTACTTAAGTATTGTTATAAATTTGATAATCCTAATATGAAACCTCACGCGCCCCTTTGGGGCAGTTTTCGCACCCCACGCCCTGCTGAGGTGGCACTAGTGGTGATCCCTTTGGAGTCCATAACACATACCTTTATATCAATCTTAATCTGAATTTTATATTAAATTAATAGCAATGGGAGCACTTCAATCGTGGCTTATGAACGATAAATTAAAATTTAACTGAAATATATGAAGGCATACGGATTTTTGAATCTGCTGCAGAAGATAGAAACACTGTGGCTTTTGGTTCTTGTGCTGCAAAGTTAACAACATCATACGATTTTCCTGTCAATATGAAAATATGAAATATAAGGGGCTCCGTTGAAATTATAATTTAAATGTCATTTATTTGTTGACCTTTATTATTTGGTCACCAAATCACAAAGTGTTACTTAAGGCCACCCAAGGTTTTCTCAAATAATTCGGTCACTTTGGGAGAATACAGGGCTTCTACACAGCCATATAAAGGAGAGAAATGACCGCTAAAAATGAAAACGAAAATCTTATCAAAATTCGGTTACGTTACAGGTTACTTTGGTCACTTATGCTTACCAGATGAAGCTTCAAAAGTACCCAACTGCCCATCATCATGATGAAGATCCAACGAGATTCGTTGCCCATCAATATCAGGAACCTGCAGTCCCAATCAACATAATCTTTGCTCAAGAAATATACAACTTATAAAGCGACCTATTGAATGATCAACTGAACCGAATAACAAATAAAGAATGACATCGAATTCTGAGCAAATAGGAATACATCTTACTTGATCTCTAGGCCATTGTATGAGCCACAGCTCTGTAGAATCTGTCGAATTTAGACCAAGTATAGAAGCTCTTGAATCCTCTTGAAATTCAGCATCAGCCATTACAAGTGTGCTTCTGAATGTACAAAATAACAAGCATCTTAATAGTGAAACAATAGCATGATACACACCGAAATAACTTGATGCACGATCTAGAACGTCCTTAAAATCCTGTTTAATAATAACTTTAATCCGTAACATGGTATATTAAAGCAAAAACCATAACCAATTTTTAGCCAAGAAATGTAATAATAGTTTCAAAAGGTTACTGGCTATGCAGTTAATGCGGTAAAAAGTCGGATATCGGTCAAGGACCGATATTTGAGATATAGGTTATCGTGGTGAGATATATAGCAATTCAGTATACTCTCCTTCCATTAACAAATTAACCTTTTGCAACTTGCAAAACACTAACAATTGTAGCAACTAGGAACTGATAAAGACTTAAAACACTAACAATTAACAATTAAGACTTAAAACACTAATAGCAGCAATAAGAAGAAAGACAAATGGTGGAAATAGATATCGGGGAAATCGTGATATATCGATCAATATTGCCGATAATATCGGTACCGATATTTTGCACCGATATCTCACCAACCGATAACCGATATTAATATATCTGTGATATTAACTGCATAGGTTACTGGAGATATAACCAAGAACTAAACTTTTTTTTTTTTGCAGATTATGGCCCTTTTCTCCAATTTTTTTGTGCGCCTTGCTGCACACAAGGCGGTTTTCCTGCGTTACACCCCACCTTCGACTAAAACCAAGAACTAAACTTATTGCAAATTGTTGATTATCCTAAAAGATTGGAACTTTTTATCCCCATTTTTTTTCACTCAAACATAACATAATTAGGACTTCACAATAATCAACCAAATTTTGCAAATTGTTGTATATAACCTGTGCACTCATACACACGATATTTGTGGTCCATTATATGTGCTGCTACGACGGGATTTGTCTGGTTTACACCTGTGGTGTAGAGGGTATTGACTGTATGATGATGTGTCACGTGTTGACGTTGGGTTATGATGATACGGGCGGGTATAAAGTCATGGTTATGATCTAATACAAAATTCAGAGCTTATTTGAATTTAGAAACTTTATTTTACAATATACAGAAACATATTAGGATTAAATACAAATGATAAAAAAAATAAAAAGGGTAAGAAGGATTCTAGTCCATTGATCTTAAATTTAGAGGGTTGAGATTAGTTTTAGAGAAAAAAAAATACAATGGAAGGACATAAAGGGAATCCTACATTTATGGATTTTCTCTCTCCACATGCAAGGCACATGACAATTCCCCCCATCAATTTAAAACGTCCATAACTTTTTTCATACGAATTTAAAAATTCACTATAATAACGAACGTTTTTTATCTTTAATACGAGTATCATATTGTCATATAAAAATAAAATTTAAAAATCATTTTTATTGGGTTTTTTTTTTTCATTGTGTTAAAGGTTTTGGTCATTACGTTTTAGTAAGGTTTCTATACATTGTGTTATTATCAAAACCTATAACACAAGCGTTTTTATAAGATTCTATCACAAAATAAACGACACAATGAAAATAGTGTTATATCTAGGTTTTCTATACATTGAGTTATTGGTTTTAGTCATTGTGTTTAATCTGTTATCCATCGTGTTTTAATATGTTGTCCATTGTGTTCTAATCTCTTGTTCATTGTGTTTTAGTTTGTTGTGTACTGTGTTTTTAGTTTGTTGTCTATTGTGTCTTCATATGCTCTCCATTGTGCCTTTTATCTGTTGTCATCAATTGTGTCTTTTATTTGTTGTCATCAATTGTGTTTTTATTTAGTTTGATACATATTGTGTTATACATTGTGGCTATTGTGTTATACTTTATGGTCATTGTGTTTTAGTCTGGTGTCCATTGTGTCTTTATCTGCTCTCCATTGTGTCTTTTATTTGTTGTCATCAATTGTATCTTTTATTTGTTGTCTTCAAATTTTTTTTTATTTAGTTTGAAACTTATTGTGTTATACGTTATGGTCATTGTGTTGTCCATTGTGTGTTAGTCTGTTGGCCATTGTGTCGTTATCTGTTGTCATTGATTGTGTTTTTGAACTACTTTCCATTGTGTTTTACGTAATGTCCATTGTGTAATACGTAACTGGATTTTTGATTTTTTTTTTTGAAAAATATAACAATATGATACTCATATTAAAGATAAAAACGCTCGATTTTGTGGTATGATTTAAAAAAAACAAATGATGTATAAAAAAGTTACGGGCGTTTAAAAATGGGGGGGGGGGTGAAATAGCATGTGACTTGCATGTGCATATTTTTTTTCCTCTTGTTGACAAAATTACCCTTCTCATTTGATTACTCCTATGACATTTGTCACTCTCTAGTGATTTCTTACATTACTTATTTTTAAATACTTTATATTATAACTCAACCCATACAAAAACCTAGCAAAATTGATAGAAAAAGGTTGGTTAGAACTTCAAGATAGATTATCCCATATCATATCTATCTATGACTTCATATCATAAATGATATTGGTGTTAGAACTATTAAACTAGTTATGTTATGTTTGTTATATTTATTCGGATTTATCAATAACTAGGAACACTTATAAGGTTAGTTTTATGATATGTATATGTAATAATCAAGGGATAAGCGGGAGTTCATTTTAAATAACTGTGATAAACAGTTACCCGCCAAAATCCCGGAACCGCCAAAATGTCTAGTATAAATTCATGTCACCGGAATCCATGTCCGGTACCAAGACATTTCTGTTACATTAGAATTGTCCATCCGATTCCAATTATGCACACACAACTCTCTTTTGTTATTCATTTTCTGTTATTCGTTTCTGCACTAATCAATGGAGAACACGAATGGAACAATGTCTGTAACTTCCGCTGTCAATATGGGTCATCTTCCCCAACATAGTGGTATCAGAGCGATGTCGGGAAAGATGAACCACACCGAAATCAAACCAAACTCTACGCTACTTCCTTGTCAACACTGCACGGATGAGGCAAAGAAAAAAATCAACCGAAATCCAATAGAAAAGATATGTTACTACTGCCGTCAACCGGGGCACAAGATTCATGCGTGTAAAAGGAAGGAAACCGATGAAGCAACACAATTAATAAGGCAAGCAGTAAACGAAGGAGTACAGAGACAAGATGGAGATGTCAACAATCATCAAGAGATGATTGTTGTTGGTACCGAAGGAGGATTATGGAATGATATTTGGTACGTAAGTTCTGTATTTAAACATCATATTGCCGGAAATTTAAACGTGTTCAAACGAATCAAACATATAATCGGGGTGAATACACGCACGGGGGAACATAATTTTCTGTTCACAAGGGGGGTTGGATCTATAGAAATAAAAAACGGAAATGAAAACATGAGAATTTAAAGCGTCTTTTATTCACCGGAACTCGATCGAAATGTATTGAGTCTAGATCAATTGACGTTGCAAGGATTCACGGTCAAGAAGGCCGGTGATACTTGTAGAATTTATCCAATGTTTTCGTGCCCGGTGAACAACTTGTTCAATGAAACGAGTGGGATGACACGGGAAGAAGAGTTAGGCTTACAAGAAAAGCAAAAGATCATCAAAGAGAACGTTCTTGATGAAGAGTTCAAACAACGATATTTGAATTCTTATTTTGAGGAACTCAATCTGTCGTCACAAGAAACAGATTGGAGTGTCATGATTGTCAACGCCATGGAGTTTAGGGAATTTGAAGACTGCAGAGCCTTCATAAATCTGCTTGATGATCGGGATTTTGTTATCAAATACAAACACATACTTGATACAAAATTTGAGGAATTAGTAAAATGGTTCCTATGCAGTTATATGGGGATAAGAACTAGACAAGTTCCACCAGTGGATTCATACAAGAGGAGGGTTAATTTACTTAGTCTATATCTACTCGTAGCCATGGATGGGGGTTATCAAACAGTGACAACCGAGAACACTTGGCCTGGAATCGCCAAAGATATGGGTTTCAACTATGAGGATGGTGACTACATGAGAGCCACATACGCCGCATACCTTGATGTTTTAGAGTATTATTACAACTTCAATTATGTACAACAGAATATGCAGGACAAGAAGATGGTTCTGGACGAAGGAACATCCTCCGGCGTACATCAGGAAGGCTTGAAGAATACAGGAACTGTCAATAATGCAGAAACTGGAAATCAAAGTGCGGTTGAGATGGAATCCGTTGTTCTATTTGCAGGAGTAGACGATGATGACTGGAGTAAAGGGAAGCGAAGAAAGCGCTTTAATTTCAATTATGCAAAATGGGCAATGGACGAAGCAAATCGCAGCGTAATGGATCAAGCTCGTAAACATAACCTAGTTTAAGGGGGGTTATGTTAGAACTATTAAACTAGTTATGTTATGTTTGTTATATTTATTCGGATTGATCAATAACTAGGAACACTTATAAGGTTAGTTTTATGATATGTATATGTAATAATCAAGGGATAAGCGGGAGTTCATTTTAAATAACTGTGATAAACAGTTACCCGCCAAAATCCCGGAACCGCCAAAATGTCTAGTATAAATTCATGTCACCGGAATCCATGTCCGGTACCAAGACATTTCTGTTACATTAGAATTGTCCATCCGATTCCAATTCTGCACACACAACTCTCTTTTGTTATTCATTTTCTGTTATTCGTTTCTGCACTAATCAATGGAGAACACGAATGGAACAATGTCTGCAACTTCCGCTGTCAATATGGGTCATCTTCCCCAACAATTGGAGACGTTTAAAGATACTCTACAAACAAATCACTAGAAAAAGGGCAAAAAATATGCCTTGTATCCATCCTTTTATAACCCAGGCACTAAAATATCTTTTTATGCTTAACATTTTCACCTCTAAGCTTTTCTTCGTGTGTCCAGATGAGCTTTAGCATTAATCACTTATAACAACACACTCCAACCTTTTACGATGAACAATTTTATCTTAAAACCTAAACAATTCAAGTTAGAATTGATCTGATCTTTAACAACTACTAACATTGTATAAATTTTGTTTTCGATTAGGTATACATTTAATGTTGTGGTGGTAGAATGAACTTTGTGCCAACTTTGGCTTGATTATGGTTTTGATGGGTGAGAGTTGGCTACAAAGTCCATTTTTCCTACAAAGTGTACAAAGTCATAAAAAACCACAATTTCAGCTATAAAACACATTCAAAACCCACGAATAACAAAGTGGAGATTACTAAAACGCCATATTTGTGGGTTTTGTGTTGTGTTTTGGATGATAAGGCTTTGATTAGCGAATGACTAACATCAGTGTGTTTTATATTGATTATCATGTTGTGTTTTTATATTCATAGTTCTACGATTGTGTGTTTAAATTTTTTATAGACTGATAGGGTTTGGATATTGTGTTTTAGTGATCTTCAATTTGTTATTCATGGGTTTTGAGTGTGTTTTATGGCTGAAATTGTGGTGTTTTATGACTTTGTATACTTTGTAGGAAAAATAGATTTTGTAGCCGAACCCCACCCTGGTTTTGATAACCAACAATATGGAAAAGGATCATGTATCTTCACTTCGCTTTGAACCCACAAAATAGTTATACCGTCTCTTATCATTTTGTTTTAGATAGTAGGTAAATGCCAATGAGGTAGTGGTGGAATGGCTGGGGAAAGACTTGGTGTTTTTTGTGACCCAGGTTCGACTCCCACTATCCCCATTATTTTCTACGGTATCTAGGTGAAGGGCGAATACAGGTGGCGTCGGTTCATCTTGGATGGGAGGCGAGGTTTTACTGATTATTCCACTGTCGTGCCTTCGGGCGGGTGGAGGTCGGGTTTCCACGCATCTGGCGGCGGTCAAGAAATCGACCTTGGCCACAGCGCCCGGTGTCACGGTGGTTAGCACGTCGTTCCTTGCTGTTTAAAAAAAAATAGTAGGTAAATGTTGTGGTTGTAAAAAAAAACTTTATACCAACAACAAATGGAAGCTTTCCAGCTTTCTTTATTCTTAAATGCCAAATTGAAACCGAAATAGTTGTTGGCCCCTTTTACTCCAACAGTACCCAAACAAACAAAGACAAAGGAGAAAGATAATTACTGCCATGGGGTAAAGTAGAAACCAAAGCCACGTGAAGAAAGAAAAGAAGAGGACAATCACACTTCTCACAGTTCCCATTTCACAAACCCACTTGTTCTTTTTGGCCCTAATCTCATACGCAACCAGAAACACCAGCACATCACACCTTCACCTTCAGATCTACATCAATCCCCCTTTTTCCCACACTCCCCGTAACAACACAAATCTCCAATTATCATTATTATTATTATGTATCCTCAATTTCAACATCTTAGATCCGTATCGTAAAACTAACAAATCCAAATCCAAATGGGGGCATCTGAATCTATACAAGTAGCAGAAGACGACGATGAAGAAACCGAGCAAGTAGAACAAAACATTCACGATGATTCCAGAAGAAGATTACTTGTTGAAGACGACAACTTAATGAAGAAAGTTGTTGAGCAAGAACCAGAGCTGTTACCGTGTCACGCATCAGCGTCACCGTTATCTCCTCAACCGTCGTCGTTCGGTACGCCGCGGCTGCCGCCGTCAATCAAGGTGTGGGACCCTTGCAACGTGCTGTCTCCGCCGCCGCAGTTTACACGTAGCTTTTCCGACGTGGTGGAGGAAGATAGGGCTACGACGGAGGTGTATTTGATTTGTCAAGCTGAGTGTCATGTCAATTTGAGGCCGGATTTGGTCGGTGGTAGGTGTCCGGAATCGGAATTGACAGTTAATGGGAAGAGACAAGCTAGGGCTTTGGCTGTGTTCTTGAAATCTCAGGGGATTCGGTTTAATGCCGTGTATACTTCGCCGTTGGATCGGGCGAGATCTACTGCCATTCCTATTTGTCAGGTACTTGATCATCGGTTATTCATTGTTATATTATGTTGGTTGATTTGTTTAATGGAGTTTAAATCTGGCAATGGTGGAACTAGATTTGGTAGATGAGTTGTTACTTTAGGCTCATAGATTGTTCGGGTATCAGAATTATCGATTGAATTGTTTATTTGTTGTGGGATTTTGATCAAGAAGTTTGTAGCTAGTTGGATGGTGTGGAGTCTCACTACCAAAGTGTAATTAGTAGTCTTGATAGATGTTCTGAAATTGCTTAAATTGTCATCGGATGGAACCGATATGTGGTATAGAACGATGTATTTTATAATCATGGGCTTGATTTTTACGTGCGTTTCATGATTAGTTTACCTAAGTTCTAACTTTTCGCACTTAATTTCCAATTTTAGTATTGTTTTGAGTTTGGACATAAAAGAAAGGATTATAAAGTTTCATGTTTTGCAGTTGCAGTTTTGGAGTTGGGGAGGAAGGAAAAGAGTGTTAACAGCTTTACTTCATTATAACATTCTACGTTTGGGGTAGTTTGTTTAGTAAAAGATATTATAAAGCCTCTGATTTACATTCTCCCCACATCTTTTGACATTTGGGATAAAAGTAGTTATAACTTATAAGTTTTAATTCACCTAAAGTTTTCCCCTTTGGTTTTTTGCTTAGGTAAAGAAACATAGTAAAGTGATTTAGGTGGATTTATGCATTAGAATACCACTTTGATTTCCTTCCAACTTGTTTGACCCGTTTAATTTTAGTTAAATCTTTTTGCTAAATCAACTTGATCCGTTAGATATACATAAGTCAGATCAACCATTAATGGGTTGAAATAGCCACTTATAGACGATAAGAAAGTTATACTGGATTTTCCCCAACTAATAAAAAGTTTCCTTAACATTTCCTTTTTCCATCCATCTTATTAATTAATTTTTGTTTTCTTTTTTGCAGGAAATGAATTTCTCAGAACAGCTGATACAATCATCAGATGCACTGCAAGAAATGAGTCATGGACTATGGGAAGGCTGCTTGAGGTCCGATGTGTACACCCCTGAAATATTAACCTTAACAGAAAAACTCCAACCTGATTTCTGTCCACCTTCTGGTGAATCACTCCGCCAGGTGGAATTCCGAATGCTCCAATTCCTAAATAACACACTCGTATGTTTGTCACACAAACTCCAATCTGGCTTTTCACCAACAATCGATCCACATCCATCATGGGATTTACTTCAAAGACCCAAACAAACATTCACAAGAAGAAAATCCGGCAAAAGTCGATTACAAATGGTGACTACAACAGGAGACCATGAAGCTGATGACGAAATGTCTCCACGGGACCCGCCTAATCACATAATTAACGGAAGGATGAACAGTAGCCACTGTTTCGTGCCATCTTCGTGTGTGGGTGTGTTTAGCCATCCGGTACCTATCAAGTGTTTGCTGACGGGGATTCTTGGTTGTAGCCCGGTGATGGTGAACAAGATGTGCATAGAAGATTCTTCTATGACAGTGCTCCAACATTCTTGGAAAACGGGCTGGCAAATTAAAAGATTAAATGATACTTCCCACCTTAGGCTTCTGTAGTAAGTGATCCTTTCAATTGTGTAGAGCATGACATGAAGCGTTATTTATGATGATAGTTTGTTTGTTTGTGATGATTGTATACCTGGAACATTTTGATTTGAAGAATACTATTAATTATAATTATTTGTTTCTATAAGTTGTTTTGGTTACTTTTAGTTAGAATTAATTGGCTCATATAAACTGTTTTGCGCATTCATAAATCGTGATATTGATTCGGAGGATACCCATTTTCGTGCAAGTTTATACAATTTGTTGTTTTGAATGGCAAAAAGGGAGGGAGAATCAACAATGTATACAATACATATGCAATACAACCAGACGTCAAAACATCGTTACATGCCGCTTAATTTTCAGTTTGTTATTTCATTTACACCGATAATAGTAAAAATTTGTAAAATGTATTTTTAACTCTAAAACTTCTATTATATTACTAAATCTGGTCAAGATTTTTCTTTTTGAAATACATCAAAAGTTGATTTTTGAAGTAGATGGTTTGAAGTCTGCACAATGTGGACGATGTCATTTTCTTTGGCGAATGGTTAAACGACTCATACACAATATTGTTTCCTTTGACCACGAGAAGCTTACGACTTTTATTTTGATATTTTGGTAACCCATTTTAAAATTTCTACTCAATCACGCTTAACTTGACGATGTTCTATACTTGAATGATGGGAATTTGTTTGTCCTACATCATAGATTATTTGTTTTAAAGTGTTAGCTATTTCCATGAGTTTGTAAACCACATCTCTTAACACTTTCTATTTCCAGTAAAATTCTTTGTTTTAGTCGAAATCTAGGTTTTTGCCATTGAGTTTTCAACTAGGAAAACGTTTCTAAAATCAGCTCTCTAAAGATCTAAACGAGTCAAGTGTCACGTAGTAACTTCTGACTCACGTGTAGCGACTTAGACTTGTTCTAAGTTAAGCTTTTGTGCCTAACGATGATAAGTTTTTGTGGGAATCAAGTGATGGTTGCAAGTGTTGCTTACAAAGAAACAACTTAGTATTGATTAGAACAAGGTTTACAAAAGTGAGCTATGAGTACAAGTATACAAACTTGCTAATGTGTTAGGTGATCTTCAAATGAGACATTCACTACATATTTATACTAGTGGCTAAGTATTCTAGATCATTCATGATCTAGAATATCTCTATACTATATAATAAAAGAAACCAATTTTGGGACACTTGTCATCATATTAGGCCATCTATCTTATAGATAATTAATTATTATTTAGTTTAATTAATCTCTTTTAATTAATTATAAATAACCCTTCTATTAAATATATATTATTTAGTTTAATCTCTTATAAATAGTTATTATTTAGTTTAATTTTAATTAAATCTCTTCTAGAATAAAAAAATCATAATTATTTATTAACGATGTGTGTTTGTAACAGAAGACAGTATTATGAAATTGCATCATTTGTGAGTTGGATGGCTCACGGCTCCATTATTTGAACTTGTATGGCATTTTAATGTTTAACAAAGGGGATATCGTAGTATTTAACTCAACCAAAGAGTCTACACAAGCAAACATGTTAAAAGTGTATTGAAACGATCACAATTTTCGAACCTTAAACCAAAATTAACTAGGTCTTTAATTTGTTTGTCATATTATTATAACTAAATATATAACTTGATTGTTATTACTAACCACCTATAGTGTTCGTTTATTTTTTTTAAAATTAGAGATTAAATTTAAAATTTTGATAAATCACATGGATCATCCATATACTTTACTCAACATATTTTTCATAATTTATTACTATCTAACTTTAAATATATATAAAACAAAATGTTGCAATACATCGCTAAAATCAAGCTAAAAATCTAATAATTATGTAAATATTTTTTGGATTCAAATTATTTTCGGTAATGTGCGAATTATTATTGAAACTTTTTATTTCTCATTAAATATAATGTAATACGTAAATACAATAATAAGTATTATATAATATAATATATTTATTTTTGTATCATTTTCAAAGATTACATGTTTCTTTGATGAATTTTATAATAGTAACATACATCATCTTTATATTAACTCATTTATGTCAATTTGGTATATAAACGTCTCCATCTTTGGTTTGCATTTACAAGAAATATTTATTATATAGTTTAAATTGTTCAACCCGTGTGTTACACGGGGAACTAACCTAGTTCTAAGTATAAACCATACATAAATATTTTTGATATTTTAGAGCTAATTTCTAGATCATTCTTACAAAATATCTAGCATTTCTAAGAGTTTTCATGGTGATTCTATAATGTTCTTGGCTGATCTAGAGTCTTCCGGTGATGCCAAGATGTTCCAGCACTTGTAGGCTGTTCCGGAAACTTCCGGGCAGCCCTAGACGTATCTTTAGTGTCCCAGAACCTTTCGAAACTCGCAAAAAAAATTTTGAATTTAGGCGGATCGTGTCACAAGGCACCCATGAACTATTTGACTATTTGTTATTGAGTTTAACCAGTTTTGCTAAGCCTGGGTGTACACCTCGTTTAGGCACAAACAAGTCGAGTAAAGATTTTAGCATCAATAACTCAATTTTTCAAGTAACTCACGAGTCTTTCACATGTGCAGGGTCCGGGGTGTCGGGCCAACTTGGGTACGATGTACACATCCTTACCCTTAATGTCCGCTTTCCACTCTGTAAACCTCGTAAACCCTTACATGTGCAGGGTCCAGGGTGTCGGGCCAACTTAGGTATGAAGTACACATCTTTACCCTTGGTTTCCACTTTCCACTCCTTAAACCCCTCGCACTCCTCTTTTGAAGGGTGATTTATAAAGTGAAACCAAATCCTTCAAGAAATGAAAAACTCCAGCTTGAAAATGTATATATTTATTAGTAGTTGACAGGGTATGAGTCGGGTTAGTTACTAGCAGTGGCGGACCCAGAAACTTTTTTCATGCGGAGCGAAAAATTTTAGTTATCATTTTTCTATCGCTATATGACAATTTTTTTTCAGTCAAGTTTGAGTCGGACCGGGTCGGGTCGGTTCATATATATAATATAACCAAACTAAATTTTATTTAATCAACAAAGTACATCAAACATAATTATAAATGCATAATGAAAACAATATTATATATTTAAAGTTGTTCGCTATGGATTCCCATTAATTAATTATTAATATTAATATTAATATTAATTGTCCTATATATTAAAAATACAAAGTTTTGAACAGTAAAAAAATTGTCCTATATATTAAAAATATAAAGTTTTGAACAGTAAAAAAAATAACAGTTCCAGACTAGAAAGAGTTAAAATAATATATATATATATGCTTTTTTTAGACTATGGAGTATAGGACGGGGGTTGAGACGTGGGTTGGAGAGAAATGCTCAAGTCACCATCCTGAGTGGGCTTGGGTTTGGGCGTGGCCCCTTGGGCGGGAGTTTAAGGCCGGGCGTGGGGCATGCTAGCGATCCTATGTTCGCCGGCTCTTATTGGTTTGTTTGCTAGGGCATAGCGGGCCATGTTTAACTTTTAAAATAGCCACGCCCCAAACCCCCGCCCCACCATACCGTCTTCAATGTGGGTCAGCCCAGCGAAGCCCACCCAAGCCACGTGTCAACCCATGCGCCAAACCACCGCCCCACCATACCCCACGGTCTTAATAGTTTTATTATCTTCTTTACTTTTTAAGTTAGATAAGCTTTTGTCAACCGGTACTGAGATTTCATAATTTTTCTTTAGCTTTTCAAGATTTATTCCTACATCATCTTTTCTTTTATATTAAAAGATGCATCTAGATTTTTATTTATTTTATGGGTTTATAGAAAACAGATCCCTTAAAAAAATCAAAATGGGTTCTTGCTTTTTGCTTTCTCCACACAACCATGACTTCTTAATTTCTCATTTTAACTTCTATTAAATTGTTTTTCACACCGTCATCCCACCATATATATAGAAGGGTGGAAATGAATAGTGAGTTTAGAACGTGTCTGGGCCTTAGAGGTTTCTAAGGGCGGTGTTTGACTTCCTTGGCATTTTGCTACGTGTTATCTCCCTCATAGCTCCACCCTATCTTTCTTCTTAAAACAGCACCGCGTGGTGAAGCCATCACCTCTGATCCTGATACTGAACACTTGCTTCCTTCTTCACTTTTCCTAACCTAAATCGATCTGTCAACTAAAGCAGGTGCCCTAATCGACCTCTCAGGAAAACCATGGAGCCCTGTATGACATAGCTTGGACCAATCCCGTCGTTGATCAAGACGCTAGATTCCGGTGATTTGGATTCTCAATTCGCCGGACTCTACTCGCTTCTTAATATTGGAATCGGCAACGACTGCGTAATCGATACATCAGTAAGAGTAAAATTTCCAACTATGAAACAAATCTTCTTTATAATGTTATCAGTTTGGCATATGTTTTATTGTTGTTCTTTGTAACTGTTCACGTATCACATTAAGCTGAATTTCTTCAAAACTTCCCCTAAACTGAAACTTCAAGTATCCACTTTGAGTTGTGCTGTGTAAAGTTGTTATCTTGATATGAAAATTAACTGTTTAGGCATGGATGTCTCTGCAGCATAATGACGAACACATGGTGTGCTTCAATATGTAACGTCAAAAACATTTATCAAAGCCACTTTTGAATCAAATCGTTTATAACTTGTAGTTCATTTATGTAATTATGGTTGTGAGATGGCCAGATGGGTTATCATAAATATATTTTGGTTTATCGAAATGGTTGTGAGATGGGTTATCAAAAATATATTTTGCTTGATCGAAAACTGTTTCAAGTTATGGAATCAATGCCAGTATTGAGCTAACAGAATATACTTTTGTTACTTGTAACCAGTTTGAGATTCAGAGTTTCATTTTGTTCTTATTGGATCAATGTTACAAATGAGGGATTTTTCTAAAAGAACAAGCTGATTGTTGTCAAAAACACTCATTCTCACAGATTATAGTGTCCTTTCAGCATTTTTGTTTGAACGTTGATTGGTTTTATTACGAAAATATGCCTTTTAGATTTGGATCATTGGTTAGTTAAGGGGTTCCATTTGAAGTGTTTATATACTTGGGATTGATTTGAAATGTTTGTACTTTATAAGGTTCAGATTGAGTTTATAAACTTTCATATTGATTTTTTTTTTGAATTACGTAAAAGACTCCAAATTCAATAGGCATGTTTCATTATTGTTGAAGCTTCTGAGATTTAGCTTCCTAAATTGTGTTCATATTTATGTTTTACAGGGGCAATTGATGGTGGCTGGGTATTTTGGAGATTTCACATGCTCAGCCTTTTGGTCGGTCGGATACGGTTTCTGATATAAGCTGATAAGGCTGGAGTTTAATAATCTGAGTAAAATACCGGATGAAGATGTCGCTTTGGCGTGGCGAGGTTAGAGGATGGTGGGTGTTGACCTGCAACCTCCCTTGCAGCCATTGTGGCGTTATCGTTTCACCATCTCTGAGCCTCAATGAAACTTTTGTACTTTTAAATACTGAAGTGGCAATGAAGAATAAACTTCTTGGGTAATAGAGTAATATTATCTAATAATAGACAAAGGGAATGAATTGCAACTTGAGGACGTGTCTGGGCTTTAGTGATTGCTAGGGGTGGTGTTTGGGCTTCCTAGGCGGTGAAGTCTTTTAGGAAATTGAGTAGACACAGTTGGGATTCGGGGATTCTTCCAAGTAAGTCTTTTGTTACTGTTAAATTGGTAAGGTCACGATGAACACACAAACTCACAAATACACACACTCAGAAAATAAAAGATTGCACACTTGTTTTTACTGCTCAATATTTCTGAATGAATAGAACTGAAACTTCAACTTACATAAATAGGGAAATAAACTTAAACGTGCATATGCACTACTTGCAGAAAAATAGCTAACAAACCATAAAACTAGCAAGAATAAGCCTACGTGACTGACTCATTCTATTGACTTATTAGAGTGAAAAACCAACGGTAAATAAGTTGCCAACTAGACTGCCAAGTGAATGTTGACATTGACTTTCAACACCCCCTCTCAATGTCATATTCCACAATTCCCATACTTGCACTGTGCTGCTTCAGCTTCACTTCAGACAAGCTCTTTGTCAAAGAATCTGCAACTTGTTCTTCTGTACCAACAATTTCCAGGCTGATGTCACCACTTAACACTTTCTCTCTAATAAAGTGATAGTGAACTTCAATGTGTTTCGTCCTAGCATGAAACACTGGATTTTGAGCCAATTTAATGGCAGAAATATTATCACACCATAGCTGCACCGGATACTCCACCTTCTGGTTTAAATTCTTTAACAGTTCGACAAGCCACACACACTCTTGGGCTGCCATAGCAGCAGCCCGATACTCAGCTTCCGTCGAAGATAATGAAACAGTTGGTTGACGCTTACTACACCATGAAACAGGACTTGACCCGAACAGAAAAACATATCCAGTTGTTGATCTTCGTTTATTCACATCACCTGCATAATCGGCATCACAAAAACCAGACAGCTTAGGTTCAACTTCTTTTCTGAATTGTATACCCTTTCCTGCAGTAGCCTTAATATACTTCAGAACTTCTTTCAAAGCTACCATATGTGGTTTCCTCGGATCTTGCATAAAACGACTAAGGACCCCAACTGCAAATGCAATGTCGGGGCGAGTCAACGTGAGATAAATCAAGCTACCGACCATCTTTCTATACCTTGTTGGATCATCCAATTTTTTTCCTTCAGTGGCATACAATTTAATATTCCTGTCCATAGGAATTTTTGCTGGCTTACATGAAGCTACTTGGAACTTGTGCAACAGATCACTGGTATACTTTCTCTGATGTAAAACCATTCCATCTGTAGTGTAGTCTAATTCTAGGCCCAGAAAATGTTTGAGCCTCCCAAGATCTTTCATCTTGAACCGAGTGGACAGATTAGACTTTAATAGCTCAATTTCTTCTTCAACATCCCCTGAAATGATTAGATCATCTACGTATACAAGAATAAACACAACTTTCTCACCAAGTTTCTTGACAAACAGACTAGAGTCGGCTGAAGTAAGTTGGTATCCATTTTGTTCTAAAAATTCTGCAATCTTACCATACCACGCCCTTGGTGATTGCTTCAATCCATAAATTGCCTTTTTCAACTTGCATACATATTCCGGATGCTCTAGACTTTCAAATCCCATTGGCTGAACCATATGAATAACGTGATCGAGTTCACCGTACAAGAATGCGTTATTAACGTCCATTTGCCAAAGTTTCCAGCCCTTGCAGGCTGCTAAGGCAAGAAGAACACGTACTGTTGTGATCTTGGCCACCGGACTAAACGTATCTTCGTAATCTAACCCGTATTCTTGAGAGAATCCACGAGCCACCAAACGAGCCTTAAATCTGTCAACCGTTCCATCTGTTTTCTGCTTTACCTTGTAAACCCACTTACACGAAACCAAATTGACATTGTGAGGTTTCGGGACCAATTCCCATGTTTGGTTTGAAACAAGAGCATCCATTTCTGTTTTCATTGCGTCTAGCCATTCTTGTTTCTGACTAGCTTCTTGAAAGCTTTCTGGTTCACAAAGTATGTCTTCAACTGTAGCAACATGGGAATACATGAACGCATACTTAGAGTTCGGTCTCTTTTCCCTTTGTGAACGTCTCAACCCAGCTTCTGATTCTGATGTTTGTGACTGAACAGGTTGCTGAATAGGCTGATCAGATGGACTTTCTTCAATGGTTTCATGATTCTCAGTGTCTTCTTCCACCATTGACCATTTTACTAGAGAAGACTCCAAGTCTTCAACCAGCTGTTTTGTGTCTCCTACTACCTGATTATCAGCCCCCCACCAAGAGGATGTTTCATCGAATACGACATTTCGAGAAACATGTATGTTTCCGGTGTTTGGATCACAACACCTCCAACCTTTCCTCTCCGGGTCGTAACCTACAAAAACACAGCGAACTGCCTTTTTCTCCATTTTATGACGGAGATGATTAGGCACAAACACATAACACACAGAACCAAACACTCGAAAATAATGAACTGTAGGTTTGGTTTTGAATAACCTTTCAAACGGTGAAGCATATTTCAAGGTTTGAGATGGAGTTCGATTGATTACATAATTGGCTGTTCGCATCGCCTCAGCCCAGAATCGACTTGGAAGATTCTTGTCATGAACCAAACATCGTGTTACTTCACCAAGATGCCGATTCTTTCGCTCGGACACACCGTTTTGTTGGGGTGTGTTCGGGCATGTGAGTTGTCTCCTTATTCTCCTCTGCTTTAAATAGTTATCGAATTCATAAGAGAGGTATTCTCCACCATTATCCGATCGCAAGCAACCCACCTTATGGCCTGTTTCTCGTTCAGCCTCTGCTTCAAACAACTTGAATTTTTCGAACACTTCTGCTTTGGTTTTCATGAAATACACCCAACAGTATCTTGAATAATCATCTATAAATGAGACCATATACCGCATACCTTTAATTGAAGTGTGCTTGGAAGGACCAAAGACATCAGAATGCACCAGGGCCAGAGGCGACTCGGCTCGAGAATCAGATGACGAAAACGGCTGCTGTTGCGCTTTACCATATTGACATCCAGCACACACAAGACTTTTATTGACTTCGACTTTTGGTAACCCAGCAACCAAACTCTGCTCCATCATCAGTTTCAGTTTGTCGTATCCAACGTGTCCTAACCGATGGTGCCACAAGTCAGCATTTTGTGTACCCTTTGTCTTCTCGACATATGCATGTTCAGCAGACAATACATACACTGTCTCATTTTTATGGCCTTTTAGAATTGGAATTGAGGGAGTCTCAAATTCCTTAAAAACCTGCACATCTTTTGGACCAAATAACACATAATTACCTTCTGAAGTTAATTGAGGAACTGACAGAAGGTTCTTCTTAACCCCGGGTACATGATACACGTCTGACAATTTCAATTCCCGCTTACGATCTTCCGAGGGAAAATTGACATTACCAATGTGGGCAATGGAATGTCTAGAATTATCTGCTATGACTACAACCCTGCTGCCACCATACTTCACTGGGTTGCTTAATTTGGCTTTGTCACCGGTGAGGTGATTCGAACATCCCGAATCAACGATCCACTCATCAAGTCGGTTAGGGCGTTGGTCTATAGTTGTTGCTATGTGTGCAGTGACTCCTTCTTCTACATGAGCGGCTAGGGCATGAACATCCCATGCTTCTTCGTTTTCAACTGTTGCTGTATTCCCTTGTTCAGTTGGTGCCGATCGACAATCCTTGGCCATATGGCCCTTACGACCACACGAATTGCACCGGTATGGAAATCTCCGGCGTTGATTATTGGATTTACGGTATCCATGACTACCAGAGGTGTCGTTCTTTTCCTTTTCAGATCCCTTCTCTATCCCCCTCTTGGACTGGGCCTCTTCATTGTTGTTATTGGGCCTATTATGTTTGTAAGATGAGCCCTTATACCGATCTCTACCTCTAGGCCTGTTATTTGCATACAAGGCTTCTGCATCTGGTTTCACTGTTGTATTAATAGACAGATCTGCAAATTGCTTACCTAGGTTTTCCTGGGATGCCAATAAATTCTCGAACTCTGCTAGAGTTGGCTGTGTAGGCCACCCTTGAACCGCCGCTACGAAGCTTCGGAACTCTTGTTTTAGACCGTGTATTATGATACGCTTCATTCGTGCCTCACCGATCTTGGATTCTGGATCAAGCTCTCCTATTTCTCTGCACAAAGTCTTGATCTTATGAAAATATTGGGGGATTGTTAAATCCCGTTGGGACACCGACAACAGCTCGTTCTCTAGAAGTTGCAACTTTGAATCATTCTTCTTAGAGTACAAGGTAACAAGTATATCCCAAGCCTCCTTTGGGGTCTTGGAGTCTCGAATATGCTCCAATATTTCATCTTCGACTGTGGTCTTCAAAACAAATAGGGCTTTACCGGCTTTCACTCTCCATTTCCTCAACACGCCATTCTGATCTTCACGTAATGGTGCTACAGTCTCCGAACCGTTCACTACCTCCCATAAATCTTGGCCTTGCAAGTATGACATCAAACATGTAGACCAAGAATTATAGTTGCTGTTGCTCAATTTCTTCACACCACCAACGAGTTGGATCTCTGACATGACGTAAGCTAGAACCGATTGGCTCTGATACCAATTGTTAAATTGGTAAGGTCACGATGAACACACAAACTCACAAATACACACACTCAGAAAATAAAAGATTGCACACTTGTTTTTACTGCTCAATATTTCTGAATGAATAGAACTGAAACTTCAACTTACATAAATAGGGAAATAAACTTAAACGTGCATATGCACTACTTGCAGAAAAATAGCTAACAAACCATAAAACTAGCAAGAATAAGCCTACGTGACTGACTCATTCTATTGACTTATTAGAGTGAAAAACCAACGGTAAATAAGTTGCCAACTAGACTGCCAAGTGAATGTTGACATTGACTTTCAACAGTTACGACTTTGATTTCTTATAGTGCGACTCTTTCAAGTGCATCTTATATATTAAATGGGAGTTTTTCTTATGGTCCAAAATAATATTTATGTTTGGTACAGATTACTAAATGGTACAATATTCTTTAGATATTCTGACAGGAAGTATGCAATAACATCAATGGTTCTAAGATAGAATTAGTTTTCTTTTATGTGAGCCTAATCTTTTTTCTTTATATGCTTATGTATAATGTAATTAGTTATTAATTTGTAGAGATAGTTGATTCATTTTGTTCTCTTTGCTATTTCTTGCTCACATGGATATGCTATCAAAAATGAATCCTTCCCGTTGTTTTCAGCTGTTAGCTGCTAACAAAAACGTTATTTGATGTTTCGATTCTTTTATATAGAAGATCTGACGAGATACCCGTGTAATGTTTCGATAGTTTTACATAAATGATTTTACTCGCAGTTTAATATTTTGTGTTCTGATGTTCGACATCTTATTTAAAATAGGGCAACTCACATGTGCTAATTTTATGGAATTGCATAGAAGTCTTCAATGGAACCATCGATTTTTAAGGCTGAAGACTTCAATTTAACTCGAGGTTACCATTTAACAATGAAAAGCATCATCATCTTGGTGTCACTTTTGTTATTTACTATTGTTTTTAAACAAGTTCAGATCTTTTTGTTAATATTGTAAAGAGTTAATTACTGTTTTCGTCCCTGAGGTTTGTCAAAAATAACGGTTTCAGTCCATTAGTTTAAAAATTGCGATTTCAGTCCATTAGTTTCATTTTCGTAACTATTTCAGTCCACTAACTTAACTCCATCCATTTATTTTGTTAACTTTGAGTTAACTAACTAATTCAGGGACGGTTTGCGTCAGTTTTAGAAACTCAGGGACTTAAGTGTAAACTCTAAAACATTAAAACAAAAAAATAGTAAATTCCAAAAAATCAAAAAAATTCCAAAAAACCAAACAAATTCCAAAAAATTCTAAAAAATAATAAAAATTCTAAAAAATTCTAAAAAATCCAAAAAATCCGTTTCGGCGCAAACTGTTTCGAACCCGAACCGTTTCGAGCTGAACCGTCCGTACTGTTTCGACCCGAACCGTTTCGAGCTGAACCGTTTCGACGCGAACCGTTTCGACCCGTACCGTTTCGAGCCGAACCGTTTCGATCCGTACTGTTTCGAAGCCGAACCGTTTCGAGCTGAACCGTTTCGAACCGAACCGTTTCGAACCGAACCGTTTCGACCCGTACCGTTTCGACCCGTACCGTTTCGAAGCCGAACCGTTTCAAGCCGTACCGTTTCGAACCGAACCGTTTCGAGCTGAACCGTTTCGAACCGAACCGTGCCGTATCGAACCGAACCGTTTCGAGCTGAACCGTATCGAACCGTACCGTTTCGACCCGAACCGTTTCGAAGCCGTACCGTTTCGAAGCCGAACCGTTTCGGTTCGATACGGCACGGTTCGATACGGAACGGTTCGCGTCGAAACGGTACAACTTGAAACGGTTCGGTTCGATACGGCACGGTTCGGTTCGAAACGGTTCAGCTCGAAACGGTTCGGTTCGAAACGGTACGGCTTGAAACGGTTCGGCTTCGAAACGGTACGGGTCGAAACGGTTCGGTTCGAAACGGTTCAGCTCGAAACGGTTCGGCTTCGAAACGGTACGGGTCGAAACGGTTCGGCTCGAAACGGTACGGGTCGAAACGGTTCGCGTCGAAACGGTTCAGCTCGAAACGGTTCCGGTCGAAACGGTACGGACGGTTCAGCTCGAAACGGTTCGCGTCGAAACGGTTAAGCTCGAAACGGTTCGGGTTCGAAACAGTTCGCGCCAAAACGGATTTTTTGGATTTTTTAGAATTTTTTAGAATTTTTATGATTTTTTAGAATTTTTATAATTTTTTAGAATTTTTTGGAATTTGTTTGGTTTTTTTGGAATTTTTTTGATTTTTTGGAATTTACTATTTTTTTTGTTTTAATGTTTTAGAGTTTACACTTAAGTCCCTGTGTTTTTAAAACTGACGCAAACCGTCCCTGAATTAGTTAGTTAACTCAAAGTTAACAAAATAAATGGATGGAGTTAAGTTAGTGGACTGAAATGGTTACGAAAATGAAACTAATGGACTGAAATCGCAATTTTTAAACTAATGGACTGAAACCGTTATTTTTGACAAACCTCAGGGACGAAAACAGTAATTAACTCTATTGTAAAATTACTTCACTATATGCCCTTTTGGCAGCTTATTCCTTTTTGCTGCAAAGAGGTTTAGGCGCACTACATGCAAAAATCATATAATTCCCCTAAACCCTGATGATATATCAAAAGGGAATGAAATCATGGCTTGCAACAACTCTATGAAGGTAAAAAGAGCAAGGGACGACATCTAATGGCATCTATACATTTATTGTCTACTACAAATCACATTGGACGCCGCAAAAGACCACTGAAAATCAACATCTTGCACACCCCCATACGTAAAGGCGTATTGTAATCGCACAACGTGCGTTGATGAACAACACTAGTTTAATTAAAATCTAGCCATAAAATGGTTGTACAACCGGACCGGACATTAAACAGTAAAACTTATTAAACAATAAATCAAATAAAAGAAATTTGATAAAAAAGTTAAAATATTTTATATCAAGTTAAATAAACTAATAGGTAAATAAATAGTAAACACAACACATTATTTTTTTACCATCTCTAACGCTGTCATTTTTTGTTTTTACTTTTGACATATAAAACTCATAGAGAAAGAAAGTTATGTTTATATTGAATATTGGGCTGATGACATTTATTTAGATTAAAATTGGGCTGCTAACTATTATGAAGCCCAAACACATAAAGGTTATCATCTTCATCACTCCGCTGTTACAACTCCAGAGCAAATATAGAGCCACTGCAGAGTAACACAATTGTTTCGCCGGACCCACCCTCAGAACCCTGCTGGTTCTGCTGATCCACAAAGATCTGACGAGTTCAAGGGGGCGATTGCAAAATTTCAACGGGGGCGCTCAGGATTTTTGCGTATCTATTACACTGGGGCGCCCGCACACCCAACACAAGCTTTAGGTCCGCCCCTTACTAGACTTTCAAGTCGACGTTATTTCCTTTAAAAATTATGATTATATATCCTCCTTAATCGTTGTTTTGCTTCTCAGTTTCTGGTGTTGGTATCGTTTGTCTGCCCTCAGTCAGTCAACGACGTAGGAGTACACATTCATGCTCTCACAGTCACTGATTGATGAAGTGACTGGTAAGTCACACTTAATGTACACTATTAAATATTGTGAACTACACTACCTGTATACATCATTGTTCTTATTGGACAATCTAATTTATGTTTTAAGAGAACTGAATCGTAGCTTGTATATGTTTACGATGTTTTACTAATTAAGGTTCTGTTTTTAATAAATTTGTTATCATATCTTCATGTCTGCAACCTGGCATGATACGTGGTGGAGCTTTAATAGTTTTTTCAATTCATGCATACCAAGTGTTTGATAAAATGCTTTAATGAGAAAAATAAAATTTATCACTCATAACAATTTGGGTTCAATATCTGTTCTTCAATGATTCATCACCGTTGATTAGAATTTAGGATTTGATTGTACTTTTAAGATGTTGAATTTTTGTTATCAAGTTTTAGTTATTACTATATTTCCGAGAATTTTCAATTTCTATACATATATATCAACAAATTTGCATCATAACTAAATGGGTGATTAGTTACCGGACAATTGCGTCATATTTTATACTTTTTTCTGGGTTCTAATAGGTATGATGTGATGACAGCTTAAAGAAATCTTATAACTGTGCGTTGCAAGACATTGGGGCCAAAACTATTAATCATAGTGATAAAAACAAAACGGCGTAGGAAGATAAAAAGGGGAAATGAATGAAGATCACCAAAGTAGCTCTGGTTGCTGCTAATTCTTCTTTGCAGCTTGCTGTCAATCACTCATCACGCAATCATCCTAACCTCGTTACCTTCTTCAACAAATACGTGGACACCACTAAAGTCTGGTCATGGAATTCGGTCATTGCCGACCTTGCTCGCGGTGGGGATTCGGTCGAATCCCTTCTTGCATTCTCCGCCATGAGAAAGCTCTCTCTTACACCAAACCGCTCCACTTTCCCTTGCGCTATTAAATCCTGCTCTGCCCTCTTTGATCTTCACTCGGGGAGGCAGATCCAGTCGCAAGCTTTTGTTTTCGGATTTCACGATGATGTTTTTGTCTCGTCTGCTCTCATTAACATGTATTCCAAATGTGGTCATTTGGACGATGCTCAGAACCTTTTCGATGAAACGCCTGTTCGAAATATGGTTTCTTGGACTTCAATGATCACAGGCTATGTCCAAAACGGACGTCCCTTTGACGCTTTATCACTTTTTAAAGACTTTCTGACCGAAGAGAGCGTAGCTGAGAATGAGAACGAAGTGTGTGTCGATGCAGTTGCTATGGTTTCTGTTCTTGCAGCTTGTTCGAGTATTTCAAACAAGAATGTCACAGAGGGGGTTCATGGGGTGGTTGTTAAAAAAGGGTTTGCAGAAAATACGAGAATCGGGAATACTCTGGTGGATGCTTATGCTAAATGCGGTCAGCTACGTTTCTCTAGGAAGGCGTTTAATGAAATAATCAACAAAGACGTAACAACTTGGAATTCAATGATTGCAGTTTGTGCTCAACATGGAATGTCTACAGAAGCGTTAGATCTGTTTTATGCCATGGTGCGAGATGCCGATGTTAATCACAACGCTGTCACGTTGTCTGCAGTTTTGCTGGCGTGTGCTCATTCGGGTGCTCTACAAATTGGAAAATGTATACATGATCAGGTAACTTGAAATGAAGTTGTTAACTTACAAAAGCTTGACTTTGTATCGAGTACAATGCCATTTTAGGTTTGGCCAGTTTTGCGACTTTCGTCCAAAGGTTTGTTTTTTCGCATCTGGATCCAAAAGGTTTGAAATCTTGTCATTTTCATCCGGCTCGTTAACTCCATCCATTTTTCTTCATTAAGTCATAGGTTTTTCCGTCTTTTTTGCTAACTTAAAGGGCAATTCGGTCTTTTTCACTGTATGTAAAAAGACCGAATATCCCGGAAAAAGACCGAAGTGCCCTTTAACACCGAGAAATATGATGGAGTTAACAAGCCGGATGAAAATGGCAAGATTTCAAAACTTTTGGATCTAGATGCGAAAAAACAAACCTTTGGACGAAAGTCGCAAAACTGGCCAAACCTCAGGGATGAAAATAGCATTTTACTCCTTTGTATTTAATAAAACACACGTATGTTAAATAATATCATGTGCTTGTTCATTGCATAGGTTATAAAAATGGGTCTAGAGGATGATGTAGTTGTGGGTACATCAATTGTAGACATGTATTGCAAATGTGGAAGAGTAACGATTGCAAGAACCGCCTTTGACCGTATGAAAAACAAGAACGTGAGGTCATGGACCGCCATGGTTGCCGGTTACGGCATGCATGGTTACGCACAAGAGGCTCTAGATGTCTTCTACGAGATGGTTCGGGTTAACATACTGCCAAATTACATAACGTTCGTATCCGTTCTATCAGCATGTAGCCATGCTGGTCTAGTTGATGAAGGATGGCACTGGTTCCAAACCATGACCCGTAAATATAGTATCGAGCCAGGAGTGGAACACTATAGTTGCATGGTTGATCTTTTCGGGCGAGCCGGTTTTCTTAACCGCGCGTATGATTTGATCAAAAAAATGAAGGTACGGCCCGATTTTGTCGTGTGGGGCTCTCTTCTTGCTGCTTGTAGAATGCACAAGAATGTGGATCTTGGAGAAATCGCTGCAAAAAAACTTTTCGAACTAGACCCGCAAAATTGTGGATATTATGTTTTACTTTCGAATATGTACGCTGATGCTGGAAGGTGGAACGATGTTGAAAAGATGAGAATTTATATGAAAAGTCACGCATTAAGCAAAACACCGGGGTTTAGTTTGGTTGAATTAAAGGGTCAAGTGCATGTGTTTTTGGTTGGGGATAAAGAGCATCCGGATCATGAGAAAATATATTTATATTTGGAAGAATTATGTATGAAGGTGCAAGAAGCTGGATATGTACCGAATATGACATCGGTTTTACATGATATTGATAATGAAGAGAAGGAAATGACATTGAAGATTCATAGTGAGAAGCTGGCTGTTGCGTATGCGGTTATGAACTCGGTTCCTGGTTCAACCATTCAAGTGATTAAAAATCTGAGGATTTGTGGTGATTGTCATGAAACGATTAAATTGATAGCCAAGATCGTGAATCGGGATATTGTGGTAAGAGATTCAAAGAGGTTTCATCATTTTAGTGATGGATTATGTTCTTGTGGAGATTACTGGTAAATGCCAAGGATTTGTGTTTTTGTAGGAAGAGATATAACGTTATTTGTATTTGAAAGTTTAACATTAATAGAAACATGATGTTCACCAACTATTTGAAGATCACATACAAAGCCCTACAAAACCAACAACGTAAGGTGACGTGTCAATATGGGTTCGGGTTGATATCGCCAAAATTTGTTGTTTGGTTTGTTTTACCAAGGTGTATAAGATACCATTAAATTTGCCTAGTTTTTTTGTACTTGAATTTCATTCTTTCCACTTATGTTTAATAATTCATGAAAGTAGCAATTTCCTTCGGTAACATAATAATGGGATGTGAGAATTATTATCTACTTAGATGATTTTATACACATAATAATGGGGTCTGAGAATTATTATCTACTTTTACTTTGTATTCCTAAAGAAAAATTTTCCTTTGACGGTAACATATGTCAAGATGTGCGAGTTTGATTCGACTATGTATTCGTGTGAAAAAACTATGGACAACAGCAACAGTCAAACTCACAGTCATTTGGTCAAATTCCGGGACCTGATGGTGTCTCTCAGCTGTCCGTGGCTTCATGGCATTTAGCCTTATTGGGTAGCTGTGCATCTGCCTCATGGCATTTAGCCTTATTGGGTAGCTGTGCATCTGCCGGAGCTCATTATGTTGGTCAATATACTTCAGTGTATGGTTCAACTACACAAGACAGCGTTCTACAGGCTTCAGTTACTAGTGTTAAAGGAAGCTGGATCATCCGTTCTAGAAGTCGTAGTGGTTATGGTTCAACCATGCAAGAACGGGCAACTGCATACTCATGGCGAGATTTGCAAAATGAGTCAACTGCTTGGTTTGCTGATTCAATTGCTTTTGGTCATCAACATCAGGTTTTGGATTTACCAATATTTGTTTGTTAATCTTTCTTGCCTTATGAGCTTAGCTTTGCAGTTAGGTTTGATGGCCTTTGCATGTTATCATTTGTTTGTGTGCCTAAATGGTGCTTCTTATGTCCATGCTATATGTTTTTACTATCAACTTGTTTGGTAGCTTACTAAGAACATGATAGTACATTATGGCTTTGTGTTTGTTTTGAGTAAAGACGTGTTTACTTGTCTCATATATGTGAAAATGTCTTTGTAGCCACTCACTAGAGGCAACCTCTATATCCTCAAAGTAGAGGCAAAGCTTGCCTACATCACACCCAATGTTTTCATGACCGGACCGGAGTCGACCCGGTCTCCTTACCGGGTCAAAGGTTGGACCGATCCAACCGGATTCAAGACCCGGATTACGTCATATATTATATAGAAATATATAAAAATACGTATGATTCGAAGATGTTGTGTTATTAGGTTTTGTTGCTTAGGGCAAATTTTTAAAGAAGATGGTGGTTGTGCATACTCAGTAAAGAAGATGGAGGCAGAAGATGGAGGCTGTGTGTTTTGATTTTGAGAGTTTGAGACATTAGGTTTTGTTGTTTAGGGTGAAAATGTTAAAAAAAATAAAGAGCCGGCCCGACCTTTTGTGAAGAACCATCGGCCCGACCGCCCGGATCCCGGCCCGACCCCCGGGTCAATGTTGAAATGGCCTAACTAGCTCTAGCTGAACCGGCCCGCTGCACCTTCCGGATCCTGGCCGGACCGGTCCGGGTTTAAAAACGATGATGGAAAGGAAGACATGCATGGGTACACGCTTGGGGTGGTGGTACTCGATGCGTATGGGACCCGGTATGGGTCCAAACGGGTCGGGGGTGGTCCGGTTCTTGTTGTACGCAAAACATGAGGTGGCAAGTAGTGGAGTTGGATGTCCAAGATATTTTTATGCGTTTATAACGCAAGGATCGTACGGATTTTGATCTTTGACCATATTTTCAACAGGTTTGGGTTTCGAGCACGGAAGACGTGCAGCCACGAGGACATTGTGAAGCTACGCAACCCGTGAGTTCTAACTCCCCTTTTAAGTGTTTATTTAGGAGCTAGCATACATGCGTAATGATGGGTTTTACGTTTGTTTTTATACGAGCTTTCTTGCTAAATTAATTAACGAGTTTGAAGTAAATATGTTTAAATAAATATTTTTTTTTATGGCTAGGTAGCTTTCATGATTTATGAGTGATAGGCTTTTTGGTAGCCTTGCTTAGGCGTGTGATGAGGGTATTGGCGATACTACAGGTGTAGTATATGTGATATTATAGTTGTCGGTGATGAGGTTATTCTATAATCTAGTATAACAACGATGTTTTATACATTGTGTGCGTCGATGTGCTTTTGTGTGATATGGCATCCTAGAGGTGCTCGATGCGGGATTTCTCGTGATGGGGTCGTTACCTTCGGGGTGGCGTCGGGTCACGGGAAGCACCCTTATGGTGCTTGATGCAGGATTTCTCCGGATGGGGTCGTTACCTTCGGGGTGGCGCCGGGTCACGAGAAGCACCCTTGTGGTGCTTAGTTGATGGTCACGGTTTGTGACAATGATGTAACCTTAGTGGCAACGACGGTTTATGCGGGAGACGATGATGGCTGCAGTTTAGTAACCTGACCCAAAGAGGAGGGTTACATGCGGCAAAATGAGACGAGCTATGGTCACTTCTTAGTGAATTGACCTAATTATGTGTTAGGTTCCCACCTTATGTGTTTTATGTGTTAGTGTTAGATGAACCGGTGGGTGTGTTGTATAGTTGTGGTATGATGATTATTTTGTGTAGCTGGGATTTGTACTATGGAGTCTCCTGGTACGATTTTGATGAGATGAGTATAGAGGAGTGGTCATAGGTGGTAAACCTAGTGTTATTGTGTTAGGTGTGAGATGTTATATTTAGGGTCATGAGGTTTGGGTTGTGAGTCGATGGACCACAGTTTTGGTAATGGACGAAGTGGTACAGGTGGTAAATTGTTTTGAAGAAGATGATGATATTTTATAAATACCGTGTTTTTAACAATAAACTAAAGTGATGTAATGTGTTTTGTATTTAAACAAATCTGTTAGAACTCACTCAATGTGGCTAACTTTTGCATGTATGTTAGTTGTTCGCAGGTATGTAGTTCGGGTCAGTAGCACTCTTGAAAAACGAATGACATAACTTGTGACTTGGTAGGCGGGCATTCGTGATACTTTAATTTAGTAATGTTTTTATTATTTTCAAAGAAACTGGTACTGTTTTTAATCTAATTTCCGCTGTGACTTTTTGAAAGAATTACATATTTTTAAATAGTACCCTGTGATGTGACCCGACTGTGGGGTGCCTTACAATTCTATTTCCACATGGTAACCAGACAAGATATGGAATGGTAATGATCAATTGCATTACCTTGTCCATTTCATTCTCTCATCTATTCTATTACCCCATACCATAAGGGATTGATTAATAATAAATATCTTTAAAATTCGTCAATTACTCTACACTTGTAGGTAATTATTACTCTCTAATAATTAAATGAACTTACACTCCACTTGTAGTATCATTACACACTCTCTTCAAATTAATGCATTTTCACTGTGTTTGTTACAACTAAAAGAATTAATTTCAATACACGTATTTAGACCCGTGTACTACACGAGTTTAAGGATATAAATTTATAAATTATTTAAATTTATGTTCTCTATAAAATTTACATAAGTGAAGTTTTTACCATAGATGACGCAACAGTTGGTCATGTGTAAAAACCGATTCTTTTAGAAACAAACCAACTTTACATAAAAATTGTCCTATACTTTTATTTATCGTCATGGCAAAACATAGGACGAGAGGAAACTGTCTTCTTTTCAATTTAAACGGAATCCTTCTATTTGGCGGTATTAAACGAAATCTAGGGATAAACGTTTAAGTGCCAATATTACTTCCGGATAATATGAATGGTTTGGCAAGCCTAAAAATATAACTTCATTTAGGACATCCGGTGAGTATAAACTTGCATCAAAATTATTATCAAGATATTTTATCCTTAAACCCGTTTATTACACGGGTCTAATAACATTAAAAGTGTTTTCAAAACATGGAAGTAAACCGATTTTCAAATATCGGATTAACCTATTCTTTACCATTTTTATTATTATAATATAAAATTGTAATTTATTTAATAGATGTTTTAACATATAGTAAAAATCCTTTTAAAGAATAAGAAGATGTTGTCACATTGACATTATTTGAAATTGTTTATTATAGAGAAAAATGCCCGGATAGTCCCTGTGGTTTCACCTTTTTTCACCTATAGTCCCTATCTTTCTAAAACTACTTAAATAGTCCCCAAGGTTTCAAGTTTTGTTCTCGGATAGTCCCTGGCTCTAACTTCAGTTACTTTTCTCTGTTAAGTGGTTGTTAAGAGGGTGTGAAATGACAAAAATACCCTTTCCTTCAAAGGCGAAACCACAGGGACTATCCAGGCATTTTTCTCTTTTTATTTATAAAACCCCACCACCACACTTCATCTTCAACCTCCACCCACCATCACTCTCCTCCACCCTCCACCATCACCGCCACAGTCAAGATATCACAAGATCTCTATAAAACCCTATCCTAAAATCCACGGCCACACATCATCTCTTCTCTCCTAATTCCCTTTTTTGCAACATATCAGTATACACACACAGAACCTCACTTTCTTCTTCAACATTAGAAAACCCTTAACTCTCCAACTCTTCTCTCAATCACAACACAGCACACCCTCACCTCCTCTCTCAAGCCAGCCGACAACTCAAGTACCCCCCCTGCTCCTTTCTGCTCCAGCGAATCAAGGCAGCGCCGCCGCAGGCGGCGGTGGTAGTATGTTCCGACGACACACCCCCCTTCTTGATGACTGCTGCGGCGGTGTGAGGTTCCGACGACGAGAAATGAGAGAGAGAGAAAGACGAGGTAGAGAAGGAGACGCTGAGAGAGAAAGTAGGGCGACGGCAGTGGACGACGGTGACGGCAAGCCGCGGTGGAGGTGCTGGTTGTTGTCGTTCAGTCTTGGTTCAACTCAGTCGGGTAATCCCTGTTCCGGTTCAGATTTGGTGAATGCTCGAATCAGATTCAAGGTATGCTTGGTTAAGATTCAAGATCATCATCTCCAATCAATGGCAAGCACGATCATCTTCAGTAATAATCATCATCATCATCATCTCCGACAGATAAACGGCCGGAGCCGAGAGAGATCGAGAGGGAGGATGAGGGTGTTGTGCGACTGGTGTGTTTGTAGGTAGGGTTTTAAGTGAGGGGTGGGGGTTTGCAGGTGGGTGTGTGTGACCGGAGCCACTGTGCAGCCATTGACTGAGCTTCAAGGAGGGTGTTGTATGAAACGGTTAATGCTGATTGGATGATTTGGATTGGGGTTTTGTTAGGGTATTGGGTTAGAAGATTCGCATAGTTGTTGGTACCTGGTGGCTTTGCAAGCTTGTTGGATTAGATCGGGAGTGGGTGGTGTGTCTGTTGTTGAGGGGCGGATGGTGGTGGTGGAGGGTGGAGGAGGGTGATGGTGGGTGGAGGTTGAAGATGAAGTGTGGTGGTGGGGTTTTATAAATAAAAAGATAAAAATGCCCGGATAGTCCCTGTGGTTTCGCCTTCTAAGGAAAGGGTATTTTTGTCATTTCACACCCTCTTAACAACCATTTAACAGAGAAAAGTAACTGAAGTTAGAGCCAGGGACTATCCGAGAACAAAACTTGAAACCTTGGGGACTATTCAAGTAGTTTTAGAAAAATAGGGACTATAGGTGAAAAAAGGTGAAACCACAAGGACTATCCGGGCATTTTTCTCTTTATTATAAGTAGAGTTGTTACTAATAACTAACTATATATTTTAGATAAGTTAAAAGTAAATAATCATTATCTAAGTAAACAATAAAATATTTATTAGTATTAAGTTGTTAAGGATTTTTATTGTTTTGTATTAATTAATTAATAATAATAAAAATAATATTAGTAAACTAAATAAGTGAATGCCATGTGGCATTAAGTAGGCTCTTGTTTTATTATGAGAATGCCATGTGGCATTAATCATACTTTTTTATTAGTATTAGATTAGATAATAAACTTGCCAACAAGCTTGTGGTGGAATGGAAAAGGAAAGACCTAATATTCCAAGTGACCAGGTTTGATTCTTGCCCCCACCATTTGGTTTCTGCGGCACTTGGTGTCTTGGTGATGATGGGAGACTAGGCGAGCAGGCGATAAATACTAGTTCGATCCTTGAACTGAGTGGCTTTTACCTCACCGCACTATCATGCCTTCTGGCGATTGTTTACGGGCTTCCGCCCTAGGTGAGAGTTTGCCTGTTTAGGAATCTTCAAATTAGTAAGTGGGTCCAATGGGTTATAGTTCAAGCTTTTGCTATAGCATGCTCGCCAAAACACGTTAAAACTTGTTACAACGAATTAATTAAAGAATGTATTTAGGTCAAGATTTACGATGCTAGAAGACAGGGTACATACGCTCACTTTTCTTCCACCATCATTACTTCACTTACCAGCATTAGAACATGCGGTATGGGGGTCGGCTTCCCCCCTCCCCACCCTACGTCCCAGCTCGTCCTCGGCGTCCTGCACTGCCCCCTGCATGGCGTCGCGTCTCCTCCGTCGGCTAGGAGACGTTGGAGACGGGTGAAGGAATTCAAAAGGTGGGCCCCCCTCAATGGTAACATGCCCATTTTATTAAAAAAAAAAATTCACCCCAACCACTATATATTCAACCTTTTCACCCCAATTTTTTTTACCCAAAACCTTCACTTTTCACCTCATTTTTATAATATAATCTCTCTTAACCTTAAAAAAATATGGATCCCTACAACCCAAATAATCCCAACTCAAGTTCACTCCCGTTTTCGTCACCTGGCTATACACCCGTCATGGAAAACTCTTTTTCGGATTACCAACAAATGCCCAACGCTTTCAACCAACGAGACCAATACCATATGCAACAACCCAATATTCCATTCAACCAAATGCAAATGCAACCAAACTCACAAACATTCAACATGTCGTATCAACAAATGCAAATGCAGCAACTAATGCAAAACCCGCTAAATATGCCATATCAACCACCTCCACAAGCACGTCCAACACAGATCGAGGAAGAAGATGATGACGTAGAGGTTGTGCTAGAAACGCAACCTCAACCTTCAAAAGAGAAATATACAAAGGGAAAGGGTAAAAAAAAGACGCAGCTGTCAAACAACAACAACGGCCATGGTCAAAAATTCAGGAAGAGGCGTTGGCGAAGGCATATATTGGGTCGTCAAGGAATCCTATACTCGGTAAAAATTAGCTTTTATTTTTTCATTATATTATTATTGTTATTAACTTTTATTTGTACATTATATTATTATTGTTATTAAATATTATTTGTACATTATATTTTTCTTATAAAATATTATTATTGTTATTAACTCTTATTTGTACATTATATTTTTCTTAGAAAATATTATTATTGTTACTAACATTTATTTGTACACTATATTTTTGTAACAAAATATTATTATTGTTACTAACTTGTAGGTAACAATCAATCAACCGATGGGTTTTGGCAAGAAATCCTTGATATATTCCACACTGTCACATCCCCCGATCTCTAGTTCCCGGGAACGGGCGGCCGTGAGCCAGTTTCGGTGGTATCACGTTTATTTATCCAATTTGGCAGCGGAAATTTTCATCAGGACCGTAGTTAGGAAATATTTAATCAGAGTAAACCACCTCGTTTAATAATATTAAACATATGGGAAAAACCCAAGTTTTCAATACACACGTTTCATAGGAATAAATCCTATTTATTTATTAAAAACATCCCTTTTATTCTTAGGTAACTTTATTGCCACTTTTCCAAGCCTCCAGTGCTGTCCAGCTGGCTTCTATTTGGCTTTCACATATTGTTACCTGAAACGCGTTTTAAAAACATTTTGTCAGTGGGAAATACTGGTGAGTGAATTCCAGTTTAATCAAGTTTATATAAAAACCATTTCACAGTGAACAGTATTGAGGGCGCATCCGCAATTACATTTGTTTCCAAGTTATATCAATTACCACCACACGGTAATGTCGTTCCGACTTATGGTCATGTTACTCCTTTACCAGGTGGTTACCGACTGTAATTGTATTCTTATAAATACTCAATAACTGTTATTCGCATGGAAATTTAAGGTTTTGTAAAAACAGTTTTCAAAAAGGAGATTACTCACATTGCTGTCTTAGGTTATTCTTTAGGGTTTCCTGGTGAATATCTATAAATTACACAAATGCACGTGTGTTAGTATAATAACCCATTTTAACATTAGTAATACCCTCCCCGAGACGGCATTCCAACGACTACGTCGGGCAGAACCACGACAGCCGTTACGGAACCCTAGATCAATCGGGCAGCGTATCTAATACGTCTCCAGGGGTTATAATACTTACATCGTAGCAGAACCTCGCTATTTTAGGGGTATAATACCCGCGTATAATTACTTCCTACAGAAATTGTGATTTGAGATTGAGAATGTGAGCGACGGAAAACGAACACTGATGCGATCTATTTATAGTTGTGAAATCAGACATCCAGGCGGCCCGCGTTCAATGAGCACAGGGCCTACGCGGCCCGCGTTGACTTCCGGTCAATGCGTAGCTCGTCCGGATCACCCTCTAGCCTTGACACGGTGATGACACGTGTCATCACCGGGCTGCGCCACATTCTAGGTCACGCGCGGCCCGCTTTAACTTAAGCGATCTTGTACGCGGCCCGCATCCACTAACGGTTTAAACGGAGTCCAATTACATCCTAATGCGGCCCGCATGAGCTTGAGGTGAGGCCCTACGCGGCCCGCCTCAGCTTAATAATTATTGTTTTTAATTTATTTAATATGTTATATTGTATTTTGGGCTCGGTTTTCACAAACGGGGCACATATAAAAACATATTGGGGTATTTTAAGATATATTAAGGTGTCAGAAATATTATGAGGGTGTCGGTTTTACCGAGGGTTGTTATATCCTCCCCACCTTGTTTCAGAGCTCGTCCTCGAGATCTATTGGAACAAGTGTGGATATTTCTTTTGCATTTCTGATTCAAGCTCCCATGTGTATTCAGGTCCTCTTTTGGAGTCCCACTTCACTTTGACCAGAACTAATCTCTTATGCTTGAGAATCTTAATTTTCCTATCTTCAATCTGTAGAGGCCTCTCTACAAATTTGAGTTGTTCATTAACCTCTATATCCTTGAGAGGTACTACGAGTGATTCATTAGCTAGACACTTTTTGAGATTAGATACATGAAATACATCATGTATTCCTGCCATTTCCTCTGGCAGTTGTAGCTGATAGGCTACAGGTCCTATTCTTTTAAGAATTTTGAAAGGTCCAATATACCTGGGACTAAGCTTTCCTCTTTTAATGAATCTTACCACTCCTTTCCAAGGAGAGACTTTTAATAATACTCTATCTCCTACTTGAAATTCTAATGGTTTGCGTCTGTTATCAGCGTAGCTCTTTTATCGATCACGTGCTGCTTTCAGTCGTTCCTTGACTTGAATGATTTTGTCAGTTGTTTCTTGTACTATCTCAGTTCCAGATAATTGTTTTTCCCCAATTTCTGCCCAACAGACTAGGGTTCTGCACTTTCGTCCATAAAGTGCTTCGAATGGTGCAGCATTGATACTTGTGTGATAACTGTTATTATAAGAAAATTCTATTAAAGGTAAGTGTTCGTCCCAATTACCTCCGAAATCAATTACACAAGCTCTAAGCATGTCTTCCATTGTCTGGATTGTCCTTTCGCTTTGGCCGTCCGTTTGAGGATGATAAGCTGTGCTTAGATTTAACTTGGTTCACATTGCTTTTTGGAAACTTAACCAAAAATGAGAGGTAAATCGGCTATCTCTATCAGAAACGATTGATAAAGGAATTCCATGTAATGAAACAATTTCATTTACATATAATTTGGCTAATTGTTCCATACTAAAGGTTTCCTTCATTGGTAAGAAATGAGCTGACTTGGTTAGCCTATCTACAATCACCCAGATTGTATCATTACCTTTTCTTGTTTTGGGTAATTTGGTAACAAAATCCATTGTTATCAATTCCCATTTCCAGACTGGCATTTCTAATTGTTGTAACAAATCTGAGGGTTTCTGATGTTCAGCTTTAACTTGTGAGCAAGTTAGACATTTAGAAACATAAGCTGCTATGTCCTTTTTCATTCCTATCCACCAGAAATTTTTCCTTAAATCCTGGTACATTTTATCACTTCCTGGATGCATCGTATATTTAGACTTATGGGCTTCTTCTAATATACGGTGACGTAAATTTCCTAATTTAGGTATCTATATTCTCTTTTTATGGAACCTCCAAATTCCATCTGTTCCTTGTTTTAATTATTTAATCATTCCTTTTAATTTTTCAGTATCTTCCTTGATTACTGATTCTTGAACTTTCTTAATCTGATCATTTAAATCTACTTGAAGATTTAATTTAAGAGAACGTACCCTTTTTGGTTTTTCATGATACTTTCGACTTAAAGCATCTGCCACTACATTTGCTTTTCCTGCATGATACTGGATATCACAATCATAATCACTAAGTAATTCCATCCAGCGTCTTTGTCTCATATTCAACTCTTTTTGCCCGAAGACATATCTTAAACTTTTATGATATGTGAAAATAGTAAACTTACTACCATACAGATAATGTCTCCAAATCTTAAGGGCAAAAATTATAGCTCCTAGTTCCAAATCATGGGTTGAATAATTTTCTTCATGACTCTTAAGTTGTCTAGAGGCATAAGCTATAACCTTTTGACGTTGCATTAATACACATCCATAACCTAACTTTGAAGCGTCACAAAAGACTACAAAGTCTTCAGTTCCTTCTGGTAACGCTAGTATGGGTGTATGGGTTAATCTTTGCTTAAGGATTCTAAAGGCTTCTTCTTGTTTTGGTCCCCATTCAAATTTAACAGATTTACAAGTTAAGTTAGTTCAAGGAATGGCTATTCTAGAAAAATCTCGGATAAATCTTCTATAATAACCGGCCAATCCTAAGAAACTTCTAACCTCAGTTGGTGACTCTGGGGTTTTCCATTTGGTAATTGCCTCGATCTTTGTTGGATCGACATGAATTCCTTCATGGTTAACTAAATGTCCGAGGAATTGCACCTGTTTTAACCAAAATTCGCACTTTGAAAATTTAGCATAAAGCTTTTCTTTTCTCAATAAACTTAAAAGTAAGTGCAAGTGCTTTGCATGCTCCTCTTTACTTTTAGAGTAAATTAGAATATCATCTATGAAGACAATTATGAATTTATCCAAATATGGCTTACATATTCGGTTCATCATGTCCATAAATGCGGCTGGGGCATTGGTTAAACCAAATGGCATGACAGTAAATTCATAATGACCATACCTGGTTCTGAATGCGGTTTTAGGAATATCCTCTTCCTGTACCTTTAATTGATGATATCCTGATCTTAAATCAATTTTAGAGAAAAATCGAGCTCCTTGAAGTTGATCAAACAAATCATCGATTCTTGGTAATGGATACCGATTCTTAATCGTGACTTTGTTCAATTCACGGTAGTCAATGCACATACGCATTGATCCGTCCTTCTTTTTAACGAATAAAATCGGCGCTCCCCATGGCGATGAGCTTGGCTCTATGAATCCTTTCTCCAACAATTCGTCTAGTTGTTTCTTCAGTTCTTGCATTTCTGCGGGTGCCAAACGGTAAGGTGCTTTGGCAATCGGTGTTGTCCCTGGTAACAGGTGAATTCTGAATTCAACTTCCCTGTCGGGTGGTAGTCCTGGCAATTCTTCTGGAAAGACATCTGGAAATTAGGACACTACTGGAATATCTTTTAACTCTTTTCCTTTAGTGTTAGTGATTATAGAAATCAAATACACTATAGATCCTTTCCTTATATAACTTGCAGTTTTCATCACAGAGATGAATTTAGTGGATCTAGATGGTTTATCTCCTTTAATTGTGATCTTTTCACCTCTTGGTGATTTTACCTGAATTGACTTTTGATCACATAAGATATTGGCTTTATTGGCTATTAACCAATCCATTCCTAACACGATATCAAATCCTACTAGATTCATTGGGTAAAGGTTTGCAATAAACTTTTGATTAAAAATTTCTATTCTTGCTCCTTGCAAGATTTCAGAAATCTTAACGGTTTCTCCATTTGCTGTCTCTACTAGACATTCTTGTGGTAGTTTAGTTAATGATTGATTTAGGAGTTTGCAAAATGAAGTATTAATAAAACTTTGGTTGGCACCAGAGTCAAATAATACTTTAGCAAAAATATCATTAACTAAAAACGTACCAGCAATGACGTCCGGAATTAGTCTAGCTTCGTTTGCACTTAGAACGAATGCTCTAGCATTTTTAGTGTTATTGTTGTTTGCAGTTAGAGCTAACTTTGGACAGTTGGGCTTGATATGACCTTTTTCTCCACAATTGAAGCACATTCCATTAGTTGGTTTTCTTCTGCATGTCTCCTCCTTATGTCCTGGTGCTTTGCAGAAATTGCAGTAAGTAGAGCATCTTCTAGAATGCTTCTTTTTGCAGGCTTTGCAGTATGGTGCAGAGGTAGAACCTATATTCCTACGGTTGGAATTCCCAGAACGGAATTCTTGAGTAAGCCTTTGGGTTAGGGTTCTCCTCTGATCTTCTTCTCTAGTTCTCACTAGTTCATCAGTCAAGGTATTGGCTAGTTCTACAGTTTCTTCTATAGTTTAGGGTCTAGCTGCCTTGACTACATGTCTAATCTCTCTAATTAATCCCCAGATGTAACGGGAGATTAACACTGGTTCAGGTGATGCAAGGGTAGGTACTATGCTAGCATATTCAAAGAATGTGGTAGTGTAACCCTTACTGTCTACCCCGACCATTCTAAGATTCAGAAATTTATTTGCTATCTGTTCCTTTTCATTAAGAGGGCATAATTTCCTTTCTACCATATTTTTGAATTCCTCCCATTCCATGCTATAAATTTTATCACTTCCTCTTGACTGGAGGATAGCGTTCCACCATTCTAAGGCTGCGTTTTTAAACAGGTTTGAAGCAAACATTATCTTATCTTCTTCAGCACACTTGCTTATTTTCAGAACGGCCTCAGTTTTCTCTATCCAGCGTAGGGCTGCAATGGGTCCTTCATTTCCCGAGAATTCTATTGGTTTACAGGACCAGAATTCTTTGTAAGAACAACCATATGGCGTGGTTCTTCTTCTTTTGGGAATGGGCGCTTGAAGTACGGGTCCATTGTTCACGCTGTTTTCCAGTTCACTGGGTCGTTTACTGCTATGCTTACTTTTATTATTTGCTTCTTGAACTGTTTGAATAATAAATGACATTGCATCTATAATTCCTTGTGCCACTATGTGTTGAACGACACTATTATCCAATTGGTTTCCATTGTTATTGTTGTCCGGATTCTCATTAACCACGTTATTGTTACTCTGGTTATCGTTATTCAGATTATCTTGATTTTCCTCGTCGGCCATCTGAATTTTAAACAATTACCAAATATTAATATCACAATTAATATTTGAATATAGCCAATCACATGACACGCACTTTTAACCAAAAGCGTCGAGCATTGCGACTTTTACTCTATTTATATAGTATGCATCATTACACACAAGTACTAAAAATTACAATATCGACTGAAATGTAAAGCTACAATACTAATAGTAGGCATCCGTATTTTTTTTTCTAACACATATACACATATATTATTTTATTATTATTATTATTACTACTACCGTTCCTGTCATCATATTCACTGATATGGATTCATCCAAAAATCCATATGATGCTCATCGTATTTCCATACAAGGCGTTCTCCCACCTGTCGCATTCTATCACTGCTTTCTAAAATTTCCTCCCCAAAAGTCCTAAGTTCTTGGACATTTTCTGCACTCATTGGGGGTGCATGTTCTAGAATGGGTTTGGAAACTGGGGTACGGGTTCCTGATACGGAGGCATAGGGGCCTGGTACGGGTATGGATTCTCTAAAATTTCCCTAACATATGCATCACTAATGTTGTAGGGATCTTGAGGATCTAACCCTGGATAAGCTCCTAAGTTGGGCATTGGCACATTTTCCTGTATTGGGTTTTGTTGCACGTAGTCCCTAACATCGTCCCACCAGGGGTCGTAGTTGTTTGGGTCTAGGGGATCTGGTGCAGGTACCTTAGGTATCTCTTCCGGGTTGTAATCAGGCATTTCTTTCTGGTTTTCTACTTCCATGGGTTGGTCAGGATTTTGTGGTTGGGGTGCTAGCATTTGTTCCAGGTTTGGGTCAGCAGCAGTGGTTGCTAAAATATGGATATTAGCGATACCCCTATTGAGCATATCCTGATTATAAGCATCAGTCTCTCTTTTTGCTGCGGCTAACACTCGCTGCTCCTGCAACTTTTTCATTCTTTTCCTACGCTCGTGCGCTCCCCTACTGAACCATCCCCTCTTTTTCTGAGGAAATGGCTCTTCAGACTGAGCCTTAAACACAAAGATTCCTTCTTCTGTGTCAGCAGAATACCCCGAGAGGGCAGGCTGAGAAGAGGAGGTGCCTTCGCTCCTACGTGAACCAGACAGTTGACGATAGGCGTCAGAAGGTCCTTGGTCGCTCATACTGTAAACTAACAAATAGTCAGATAACACATAGCAAGAAATACAATTATACACGTATTTCCATAATTTATTTCCTAACACTTTGAATTTTGATGTCAGCAGAACACTTCTGTGGCTGAATCAGTGGCATAGCTCTGATACCACCTTCTGTCACATCCCCCGATCCCTAGTTCCCGGGAACGGGCGGCCGTGAGCCAGTTTCGGTGGTATCACGTTTATTTATCCAATTTGGCAGCGGAAATTTTCATCAGGACCGTAGTTAGGAAATATTTAATCAGAGTAAACCACCTCGTTTAATAATATTAAACATATGGGAAAAACCCAAGTTTTCAATACACACGTTTCATAAGAATAAATCCTATTTATTTATTAAAAACATCTCTTTTATTCTTATGTAACTTTATTGCCACTTTTCCAAGCCTTTAGTGCTGTCCAGCTGGCTTCTATTTGGCTTTCACATATTGTTACCTGAAACGCGTTTTAAAAACATTTTGTCAGTGGGAAATACTGGTGAGTGAATTCCAGTTTAATCAAGTTTATATAAAAACCATTTCACAGTGAACAGTATTGAGGGCGCATCCGCAATTACATTTGTTTCCAAGTTATATCAATTACCACCACACGGTAATGTCGTTCCGACTTATGGTCATGTTACTCCTTTACCAGGTGGTAACAATTTTTGTATACAAAACCCCAAATTTACCGACTGTAATTGTATTCATACAAATACTCAATAACTGTTATTCGCATGGAAATTTAAGGTTTTGTAAAAACAGTTTTCAAAAAGGAGATTACTCACATTGCTGTCTTAGGTTATTCTTTAGGGTTTCCTGGTGAATATCTATAAATTACACAAATGCACGTGTGTTAATATAATAACCCATTTTAACATTAGTAATACCCTCCCCGAGACGGCATTCCAACGACTACGTCGGGCAGAACCACGACAGCCGTTACGGAACCCTAGATCAATCGGGCAGCGTATCTAATACGTCTCAAGGGGTTATAATACTTACATCGTAGCAGAACCTCGCTATTTTAGGGGTATAATACCCGCGTATAATTACTTCCTACAGAAATTGTGATTTGAGATTGAGAATGTGAGCGACGGAAAACGAAGACTGATGCGATCTATTTATAGTTGTGAAATCAGACATCCAGGCGGCCCGCGTTCAATGAGCACAGGGCCTACGCGGCCCGCGTTGACTTCCGGTCAATGCGTAGCTCGTCCGGATCACCCTCTAGCCTTGACACGGTGATGACACGTGTCATCACCGGGCTGCGCCACATTCTAGGTCACGCGCGGCCCGCTTTAACTTAAGCGATCTTGTACGCGGCCCGCATCCACTAACGGTTTAAACGGAGTCCAATTACATCCTAATGCGGCCCGCATGAGCTTGAGGTGAGGCCCTACGCGGCCCGCCTCAGCTTAATAATTATTGTTTTTAATTTATTTAATATGTTATATTGTATTTTGGGCTCGGTTTTCACAAACGGGGCACATATAAAAACATATTGGGGTATTTTAAGATATATTAAGGTGTCAGAAATATTATGAGGGTGTCGGTTTTACCGAGGGTTGTTATATCCTCCCCACCTTGTTTCAGAGCTCGTCCTCGAGATCTATTGGAACAAGTGTGGATATTTCTTTTGCATTTCTGATTCAAGCTCCCATGTGTATTCAGGTCCTCTTTTGGAGTCCCACTTCACTTTGACCAGAACTAATCTCTTATGCTTGAGATTCTTAATTTTCCTATCTTCAATCTGTAGAGGCCTCTCTACAAATTTGAGTTGTTCATTAACCTCTATATCCTTGAGAGGTACTACGAGTGATTCATTAGCTAGACACTTTTTGAGATTAGATACATGAAATACATCATGTATTCCTGCCATTTCCTCTGGCAGTTGTAGCTGATAGGCTACAGGTCCTATTCTTTTAAGAATTTTGAAAGGTCCAATATACCTGGGACTAAGCTTTCCTCTTTTAATGAATCTTACCACTCCTTTCCAAGGAGAGACTTTTAATAATACTCTATCTCCTACTTGAAATTCTAATGGTTTGCGTCTGTTATCAGCGTAGCTCTTTTATCGATCACGTGCTGCTTTCAGTCGTTCCTTGACTTGAATGATTTTGTCAGTTGTTTCTTGTACTATCTCAGTTCCAGATAATTGTTTTTCCCCAATTTCTGCCCAACAGACTAGGGTTCTGCACTTTCGTCCATAAAGTGCTTCGAATGGTGCAGCATTGATACTTGTGTGATAACTGTTATTATAAGAAAATTCTATTAAAGGTAAGTGTTCGTCCCAATTACCTCCGAAATCAATTACACAAGCTCTAAGCATGTCTTCCATTGTCTGGATTGTCCTTTCGCTTTGGCCGTCCGTTTGAGGATGATAAGCTGTGCTTAGATTTAACTTGGTTCACATTGCTTTTTGGAAACTTAACCAAAAATGAGAGGTAAATCGGCTATCTCTATCAGAAACGATTGATAAAGGAATTCCATGTAATGAAACAATTTCATTTACATATAATTTGGCTAATTGTTCCATACTAAAGGTTTCCTTCATTGGTAAGAAATGAGCTGACTTGGTTAGCCTATCTACAATCACCCAGATTGTATCATTACCTTTTCTTGTTTTGGGTAATTTGGTAACAAAATCCATTGTTATCAATTCCCATTTCCAGACTGGCATTTCTAATTGTTGTAACAAACCTGAGGGTTTCTGATGTTCAGCTTTAACTTGTGAGCAAGTTAGACATTTAGAAACATAAGCTGCTATGTCCTTTTTCATTCCTATCCACCAGAAATTTTTCCTTAAATCCTGGTACATTTTATCACTTCCTGGATGCATCGTATATTTAGACTTATGGGCTTCTTCTAATATACGGTGACGTAAATTTCCTAATTTAGGTATCTATATTCTCTTTTTATGGAACCTCCAAATTCCATCTGTTCCTTGTTTTAATTCTTTAATCATTCCTTTTAATTTTTCAGTATCTTCCTTGATTACTGATTCTTGAACTTTCTTAATCTGATCATTTAAATCTACTTGAAGATTTAATTTAAGAGAACGTACCCTTTTTGGTTTTTCATGATACTTTCGACTTAAAGCATCTGCCACTACATTTGCTTTTCCTGCATGATACTGGATATCACAATCATAATCACTAAGTAATTCCATCCAGCGTCTTTGTCTCATATTCAACTCTTTTTGCCCGAAGACATATCTTAAACTTTTATAATCTGTGAAAATAGTAAACTTACTACCATACAGATAATGTCTCCAAATCTTAAGGGCAAAAATTATAGCTCATAGTTCCAAATCATGGGTTGAATAATTTTCTTCATGACTCTTAAGTTGTCTAGAGGCATAAGCTATAACCTTTTGACGTTGCATTAATACACATCCATAACCTAACTTTGAAGCGTCACAAAAGACTACAAAGTCTTCAGTTCCTTCTGGTAACGCTAGTATGGGTGTATGGGTTAATCTTTGCTTAAGGATTCTAAAGGCTTCTTCTTGTTTTGGTCCCCATTCAAATTTAATAGATTTACAAGTTAAGTTAGTTAAAGGAATGGCTATTCTAGAAAAATCTCGGATAAATCTTCTATAATAACCGGCCAATCCTAAGAAACTTCTAACATCAGTTGGTGACTCTGGGGTTTTCCATTTGGTAACCTCAGTCGCTGAACGTTCGGTTCGTTTACAGTCCTATTGGTGGCTAATATGTCAATAGTTGGGACTGGTAGTTGTTATTTTTAAAGTTAGAATGTTAGCGGCCAACAACGAATAGTTGAGATTATTGAAATCCAACATTCCACAAATAGATGGAAAAGTAAAAAAAAGGAGGGTAAACATTTGGTTTTTCTACTACAATAAGTGAAGAAGTTTAGCATACGATTATTGCAACACCAATAATGGACAATGCTATATGCAATTTGCTAATGAAAAAGATGTCATTGTGTTTAAACCTTATTCGTAGTGTTTGAGGGTTTCGTCCTTACAAATAATAAAAAATAAACTTTAATTGGTCTCACACTTTTACCTACCCATAATATACAATTTAATAAAGTGTTGTAACTTGTAAGTATCTATACTATATTATAATGCATGAGAGAGGGGTATTTTAAGATACTCAAAAAATAAGAATTTTTCACCCCCTTTGTTTATAGAAAGACCCCTAAAATGAGGGTAGTTTGGTCTTTTAAACGCAATTTATTTTTTAGCCCCTAAACTTATTACACTTAGATCCCTGAGCTTTTAACAAAATTATAGATAATTAGTTACAATTCACCCCTCTACAACAAACTTATAATTTTTTTACGTATTCTTGACATATCTTATAAACTATATTATTTAAAAAAAATTAAAGATTGCATGGCGACCTACGCATTTTTGTCGAAGTTTCGGTAGTTATCTTGTTCAATATTGACGCACGGATTAAAAGGTACAAGTCGATAATGCTTTAATGTACAACTAATTAATACTTGTGATCTAATGCGCCTAATCTACAAAGATGGGTTCCATCTATGCAAACAAAAACAAAAAGAATTAAAAGTACTGTAACAAAAAATAAAGATATTATGTGTCACATTTAATTTTATTAAAATTGCCTAATATCTATACTTAGATATATCTTATAAAAATTTGAAACTAACCACAACAAACTTCCTAAAAAAGTGGTGGCAAATCTAAAATTAAACTCTAATGTACTTTTATAGTTACTACTATAAATACATAGCATGACACCCCTATATGTATTGCTACACAAAGTTTAAAAAAAATGGATCCAGTTCTGAATTCAATTGTTGTGAAAAACCAAGTATGCGAGATTGAAAATTCTAAGGTCAGTTCTGTTATATCGCAGCAGTGAACAATTGTTTTCTTTTATTTACTTTTATGTGAATGTTAATTTATTTAATTTTTCAGATTCAGTTGCATGATGAACATGCCAATTTAAACAACCAAGTTGTCGAACAAGCTTCTAAGATATTGATTTTTAAGTATTATTTTTGTGTATATCTTTCATATTAACATGTTCGTTATGTTATTATATGTGTGTTTTATTGCAGGATGATGGTGATAAAAGTGTTGATATTATTTCTTATGGTGCAATGTTTAGTCTATACAAGTCTAATATTCAACGTGAATTTAGTGAAGAGGTAATTTTAATGTTTATTTAATTTGTATTCAATTTTTGTTCTTTTTAAGGATCAGAAGTTTAAGACTCAAATGAAGAGATCCAGGAGACTCTCTGAATGGAAATGGAGTGGGGTTATTAATTTAGACGATTCTGAGGACAATGACAATAAAGAGGAATTAGAAGATACAGCCGATTCAAGCACAACCAGAAAACCCGATTAAAAATACCTCAAGTGTCAATTCAGAAGTGGAACAAACTTCATGCAGTCTAATATGAATAAAGTTATTTTATATTTGAACTTTATTTTTGGTGTTAATATAATGCAGTGTTATTGACCATATTAATAAAATTCAAAATAAAGTTAGTATCATAAATTTACAAGTCAACTGAACTTATATAAGTTAATATTCCTAAAGTTGCAATAAATAGATATTGCAATTAGATATAGTCAAGCTGAAATTATAAAATATTGCAATTATTCTTGGATATTAATCTACTAATTTGTATTTCTTAATTAAAAAATAATAAAGTAATAAACTTTAAAGCTAAACTAAAAAAGTGAACTTATTATGATATAAAGTTAATAAAGATATAAACTCTTAACATCCTATTTGTTTATAAACACTGTTTTTAAAATTTTATAAAAATATAAAATTTTTATATATGTAAAAACAAAATTTAACAATTAAAGTTAAAAGTGTAAAACGTACTTACGAGTCAACTACTATTTTTTATTTTTATAGAAACAAAAATTTTAAAGTTAAAGTTTATTGGATATTTAAAAAAAGTTATGAACTTTAAAGAATAAAATTATAAACTTTATCATTTAACCAACAAAATAAACTTACTTTACAACTATAACCACTTGTCTTTTATTTTTTTGTCATTTGGTTGTTATTTTTTTATTAAAAAACGAAACTTTATATATGTAAAACAATTTTTTTACTTTATTTATAAACAAAACATTTTGTTTTTATAAAAAAATAATTCTTTTATAAATATCTTTTGTAACAAGTAATATAAATAAAATACTTAGGAAATTTACAATCTTTACTAGATGAATACTAAATGTGTTGCAAATTTTTAGGAATTGTAAGTTAACTATATTGTTATAGATAATATTAGTAAGTTTCAAAAGAATTCTTTACCAACTTGACTAAATACATAGTAGATTGTGTTGCATATTTTTAGGGATTGTTAGTTAAAAGTAGACTCATATAGATAAGATTAGTTAGGAACTAAAAATCTGAACTTAGTATGATATAAAGTTAATAAATATATAAACTCTTAACATCATTTTTTTTATTATAACAGTTCTTGAAATTTTATTAAAATATAATTTTTATATGTGTAAAAAAACAAAATTTAACGATTTAAGTTAAAGGTCTAAAACGTACTTACGAGTCAAATACTCCCTCCGTCCCATATTAATTGTCCAATTTTGAATTACCAAGTCTTTTTCTTTCAACTTTGACCGTAGATTTTTTTTGTGTGTGTTACGTAACACTTGATATAAAATATATGAATGAATTGGATTTACGGTGGTAAGATTGTATTCCTTTAAAGGAAAGGGATTATTACATTTATCTCTAAGATATTTACGGTCAAAATTGAAAGAAAAAGACTTGAAAAGTCAAAATTGGACACTTAATATGGGACGGAGGGAGTACTATTTTTTATTTTTATAAAAACGAAAATTTTAAACTTAAAGTTTATTGGATGAGTACTATGTGGATATTTAAAAAAAGTTATGAACTTTAAAGAATAAAATTATACTTTATAATTTAACCAACAAAAGAAACATACTTTACAATTATAACAACTTATCTTTTATTTTTTGTCTTTTGATTATTAATTTTTATAAAATAACAATATTTTTTGTCTTTTAATTATTAAGTTTTATAAAAAAAAAACAAAACTTTACATATGTGTAACACTTATGACATATATTCACCACAATAATATTATATATTATACGAATAAGAAAACAACCAGAAACAAGTGCCGCAATGCAAAGTGTCGCCCCCACCGCATCACGCGGGCACCCTACTAGTTTCACTTAAATGAAAAAATACGAAACTTGGTTACTAAGTAGTCTCACACGGTTGCCGTTCAAAAAAAAAAAAAAAAAGTAGTTTCACACGGTCACACTTTTACCTACCCATAGTATACAATTTAATATAATAAAGTGTTATAACTTGTAAGTATATCACTTAAATGAAAATATATAAAACTTGGTTACTGTTACCATATTAAAATTAGGAACATGTTAGTATTTTATAAAGTTGTACAATAAGCATGGAGAGGTTTAAAAAAAAAAAAAAAACAAATTTGAGTTTTCATAATCCAAAGGTTTTCATTTTTTTTTTTACACTTTAACCTTTTTTTTTTTTTTTTTTTTTTTTTTTTCTTTTAACCTAAAAATTTTCATTTTTTTGCAATTTAACTCAACACATTTTTATTTTAAACTTTGATCCCCATATTTTTCATCTTTTGTAAATTTTTCGTTTTATGTTTCGTTTTAATTTTGCGATTGAACACGCCACAATGTGCGTGTGGGTTTCAACATTTTTCGTCTATTTTTTTTCCTGTTTGACAGGACCGTCACAACGCGTCTATTTTTTTCCTGTTTGACAGGTTTGTCGCAACGCGTATGGTCTTATATCGACTTAGTTTTTCTTTTCTATTTTTACGTTTCAGTCTAATTTTCTTCGCATTAAAATGCCGCAACAGGCATGCATGGTTCAACAATTTACATATGCTTTTCGTTCGTTATTATTTTTTCCTTTTGGTTTATTTTGTTTTTATAAGCTTTTCCGGTTTTACCGGTCGCTGGTAGTTGTGTAGCATTAGTGCTACGTGACAAGGTTTATGCCCCCGCCGCAACACGGGAGGACTTAATACTAGTTTAGTAGTAAAATATAGATGTTTTAGATTCTAGCTTTATGATTATATTTATACAATTCAAATTGGATTCATATGATCAAACTATGATCCATTGCTAGATAATAATTCATTTTGGTTGTTTCTAACTTTAATTTTTATTGTCAAGGGAAATCCCATACTAACAAAGAAGTAACCGTCTTTGCCCATAACTTTCATTTTTGTCATTTATATAATATTTATATACTATTATTTTGAAATATTTGTATGCATCTTTGGTTATAATTTGTGTTTAAGTAGTTGTACCTTAATTAAATAATAGCTTTATTACCTTACCATGTATGCATGTTTGGTTGTAATTTATGCTTAAGTAGTTGTACTTAATCAAATAATTCTACTATTATTTTGGAACATTTGTATGCATCTTTGGTTGTAATTTGTGCTTAAGTAGTTATATCTTAATCAAATAATAGTTTCATTACCTTACCATGTATGCATGTTTGGTTGTAACTTATGCTTAAGTAGTATACCTTAATCAAATAATAGTTTCATTAGCTTACCAAATTCTATCTGTTTTGTATGCATGTACCGTAAATTGTGTTTAAGTGGTTGTAACCTAATCAAATAATAGTTTCATTATCTTACCATATTCAATCGGTTTGATCCATTCAAAGTTGTGTTGTTTTGTTTGTAAATTATTATTATTTATAACAATCTAATTAATTTTACCAAAATCTTGTATAAATATAATTTGCAACATATTGATGCAATTGTTGTTGTAATGTATGCATTATGGTTTGTATAGTGGTAATGATATACATTATATATATATGAATCTGTCAAACGAGAAAAAATAGACGCGGTTTCATCGTAACGCACGAGTCCTAGATCAACTTAGTTATTTTATTCTATGTTTTGGTTTCATTTCTTCGCATTAACACGCCGCAACTTCAGTGTCGGCGGTCATTGGCGGTAGTGTTGCATTAGTGCTCGCCCCCGCCGCAACACGAAGGGTGCTTAATACTAGTTGATAATTGTTTTCTAAGTTAACCTAAAGGAGGAGCGGATCTACATGTGTGTTATGAAAAATCATAACCTTGAAAAAAATCTAAATAAATTATAAAAGGCCCTTTTATATGTGTTTGATAGGGCCCTTTATGAATGGAAGAAGAATATACAAAGAAGAAATAAATTGTAGAGAAGAAGAAATGCAATGAAGAACAAGAAGAGAATGAAAGGGAGAGCAAGCAATGCAATGAAGACTTATTGCAGGTGTAAAAGAAGACCATTAAAAAAAGATGTAGGAGATGAATTGCAAAAAAGAAAACTTAAGGAGTTCTACAGTTGGTGTACTTTTGTTTAGGAAATTGAAAAATATTTTACTTACATGGGAAAACTAAATTTCAAAATTGATATTCACCCATTAATATTTGAAAACTAATTATTGTTCATATTTATGACTTCTTTTGAACGGCTTATAGCATTTATTTTTAAGTTAGTTAGACCATCTTCAATATCAGATGAAAATTTTTGTAATTTTTTTTTTTTGCCATATCATCTTCCTATTTACTCTTTTTCATCTTTCTCTTTTTTCATTAAGACCTAAACTCACAAACTTTATTTTCTCTCTACAAATGCATGCACTTAGCCAATAACATTTTTATCCTCTTTGTACTCTCCCTTTCCTCAAACTCATCATCCATGTCACAAATACACTTCAAATGCATTGCATTGGGTTTGGTCTTATTATTATGAGAAAATTACATTAATTAGAATTTCTTTTGTACTGATTAGACTATGGGGTGTGGTTCCTCTTCCCCCACCTCCACCTCACCAACTTCTTCTTCCCCGTCGGGGTCACCTGCCACCTCATCTCCTCCACTGCCTTTCCCAACCCACATCCATTAGTCTTATGACAAAATAGTCTTTAAAACTCAAGACCATTCTTATTTTTATTGTAATTTGTTTCTTTTTCATATCAACACATGACTCAACTTTGAACGCAATCCCTCACTAATAACTATTTATGGATCAACCCCTGACCTAGAGCATGAGGTCACTGTGAAGAAAAAAAATGATAAATGAAGTTTCACATTTTTTATCTATATAATTAATTTAAAACAGTTATTTAGAGAGCATGAGGTCACTGTGAAGAAAAAAAATGATAAATGAAGTTTCACATTTTTTTATCTATATAATTAATTTAAAACAGTTATTTAGAATTTGAAAATAACATGAAAATATTAAAATTTCTATCATATTTATAGTTAGCGAATTAAAAGAATTTTGAGTTTGTTAGCGGTCCACAACTTTGATTGGAAATAGGGCCAAAGGGCATGTGTATACTGTATAGTGATACTAAGTTGTGTATGAAAATCTTTATTCTCAAGTAAGTGGTTGAGAGTTCAAGTTCAATGTTTGATAAATGTGTAGATTTAGGTGTATGATTAGAGAGTGTACTAAAGGGCTTTGTAGTCTTATGATACCAATGAGTGTAAAAAGGTGTTCCCATCCCTCCCAAGTGGTAAGGGTTTCTCGTGATGTACATTGATGTAAAATTTAGACTAGGTGTGAGCCAATGATCTTTAGAGTATTTCTATTGAGAGATGCAAGTTCAATTTTCACTTGGTGCAGAGTAAGACATTGGTTGACAATGATAGGAGACGTAGAAAAATTTGGGTTTGATCTTTGAGTCAAACGGGTTTTACCGGTAATTTCACCATCGTGCCTACAAGCGGGTGGGTTACCGGGTTTTCCCCGAAATTAGTGGTGGACTCGGGTTATTCTTGGAGTATTCCGTTTGGTCTAGTGGGTGCCCCGAGAATGCTCGGGATTGATTCCGTTGGCTGTTCAAAAAAAGGATGCTTGAGTAAGGGGCTGTTTGTTTACCTCTTAATGATGCTCTTAATGGTTCAGACCTTTTACTGGTTCAGACTGTTTGTTACGCGAGCTGATGTCTGAATGGTTCAGACATTTGCCTCTGAATGATTAAGCATCATACTTAGTCTGAATGGTTAAGACCTCTAATATGAATTGGTCAGACATTTGCCTTTGAACGGTTAAGTATTATAATGACTTTTAATGGTTCAGACATCTTACTGGTTCAACACTTAATAGTTCAGACTTCTTATTGGTTTAACACTTAACCATTCAGAAGTTTCCAAACAACCCCTAATTGTAGGTAAAATAAAATTAAATAAAAGGAAACACAGAGTCCAAAAATAAAATATACACAAAGCTTGGGGCCAACTTAATTAAATAATAGATTGGCAATCATATGCCCCCTATTTGCATTGCATTGCTTACATGCATAGCTATTAGTCAGCAGCGATCAGTGATTTCCAGATCTTCTGGAAAATAAATAAACTGCTCATTCACACTCCCCCTTTATCGCTAGTTGTTAAACCCTCCTTCAAAAACCCTACGTCTTGTGGCCACATTATCATCGAGTTCTAAAGGCGACGCATTTGATCATCCATCTCTGTTACTATTCCGTTTTTCCTAAAATTAGGGTATTTCCATTTATGTCTTGCTTATTTAGTTTAGATCTTTGTGTATTTGATTACGTTTTTACCATAATGATTACCATGTTTTATGCATTTTTGTGTTGAAAAACCCTAAACCTTAAACTCTAATTCTTTACGCACCAACTAATACTTTTAAATCTACACATTTGTCCGCCGTGTGACCAGAACCCTTTGACGGCTAGGGCTGGGACACCTTTTCTACACGCCTTGGTATACTGCTAGCCCCATTTTTCTTAAGCCCTAAATGGTACTGGTTTTTCTAGATTCTATCATTTTTACTCCGATTTGTTATATGTTATGGTGTAGGGTATAATCAATGGTATGTATTAATGGTAGAAATACTCAGAATTTTTTTTGTTCTACTCTGCTTTCATTCGCTTGCAATTTAGGTTGGAAGAGAATAGAATAGAATGTATATGGCTATACCAAGCTCTAGAAGCTTGCTTTAGGCAATATAAAGCCTTCTCTAATTTGTGTGCTTATGTTTATGGCCACGGCATTGGGGCACCCTCGGGTACCCCATTCGGGTTGTTTGGGTATCACGGCTACACCGCTCAATGCATGCGGGTAGGTAGTGGCGGACCAATGATTTATTTTGTGAGTGACAGTCGGGAGGCTTAACCAAACTTTTAGGGGGGGGGGGACAGGATTTTTGTTTAAAAATACACTTTCTTTTTTTTTTTTTTTTTTGGAAGGGGGGGGGGACTAATGAGTACGACACTACGGGTAGGTTGATCGGGTAGCGGGCTCGGGTAGATGTAACCGCATCGGGTTGTTGTGTCGAACGTTGGTGAATTGAGCTGTTAAACAAATCGGGTAATGTATTGAACTTTGGGTTGTGCCCCGACTTATTTGGGTACTTTCGGTTGGATTTGGTAAAATATGAGGTGGCTGTTCCTCATTGGTTGGTGCCATTTGGGTACTTATTGTAATCACCATGTTGATCAACAAATACCTTATCTTTCAAGCTTCCATGCGGAAAGCCTACTTTACATCTAACTAAACTTGTTTGAAGCTATTGTTGTAGACCTTTTGTTGCTGCTGTAGCAAAAGATAATGGGCTAGAAAAGGCCTTTTTGTTGATTGTTATTGCTGCTATACTTGCAGGACAAAAATACCAAAAATTTTGCTCCTTATTTTCACTCAGTCTCACATGTTTTACTCTGTTTTTCTGGACCTGATTGCTCTGTTTGGGAAACTCGAACAGAAGGAGAGATACTGAATACTTTCTACTGCTTTTATTCATAATGGATACGCCAATATATAGGCTAATACAAAGCATACTAACAACGCTGAAATGCAAACTCATTTCGGTTGATAGAACATTACTTGTAAACTCATTATGAGATGCATGATAATATTTGTCCTTTTTACAGGTTGATAGGACATTACTTGTAAACTCATTTCGGTAATGACAACTCATAAAAAAGATTCAAAAACATCCGCTCCAAGAGCTCCAGATTTAAATGAGCAAAAACAAAAAGTAGAAAAGGCCTATAGTGCCATGGCTGACTTGGGGATTTCTACTGAAGTTGTCAAACCCGTCCTCAAAAACCTTTTGAACTTGTACGATGGGAACTGGGAACTAATTGAGGAAGATAAATACCGAACGCTTGCAGATGCTATTTTTGAATCATCAGATGACAAGGTATATCTTTCATTAAAGCTCCACGGTATTATTAATGAACTTCTGTTTTCGTTTTTCATCACATGGGTCACTATTTTGTCATAATTGCATTTGATATTCTTTGTAGTAAGAGTATAACTAGGGCTGCAAATGAACCGAATGAAGTGTTCGTTTGTTAAGAAATATATGTGTTCACGAATTGTTCATGAACACTTACCGAACGGGATTTTTGTTTGTGTTCGTTTGTTAATGAAATGAACTTGTTCGTGTTTGTTTGTTATTTTAGGCAACTGACATCAGTGAACACAAATAGAAACAAACGAACACAAATATTCATTCATGAACAAAATATATAATACATATACACTTATTAAATGTTTGATTTGTCGGAATCCTGAAGTACTTAAATAAAATATAAAAACTAAAAACACTAATGAACTATCGAACATAAACGAAAACGTTACCGAACGTTCACGAACATAAATGAACGAACATTTCCTCTGTTCATGTTTGTTCATTTAACTAAACAAACAGAATTTCTTGTTTGTGTTCGTTTGTCTAATAAACGAACGAACACACAGGAGCTTCCCGTCGAATGGTTCACGAACTATTCACTGAACGTTTGGTTTGTTTGCAGCCCTAAGTATTAACTGATTTCAGTTGCTTATTTTATAATTCAGGGGGGTGTTTAAGGTAAGGTTTCCCATTTAAGTTCTTATATCTGCTTAATTGTCTTCTTTTGATGCAGAAAAGCATTGCAGAAGGCTCTACGTCCTCTAACATGAACACCGTTACACACAAAAAGAGGCGTAAAATTATCCAGGTGGAAGATGACATGGAGCCAATAGCCAAACCAACATGTCCAGCTGTACAATCCGATAATTCTAATTCGTTAGTAAAGAGGAACTCAAAGTTTCACAATGATAATGACATAACCAGAGGTACAGAGAAAATCAAGATTCCATTAATCGACGAAATTGGCTTAGAACCACCAAAGTTTCTCTACATACCGCAAAACATATCGTATCAGGATGCATATGTACCTTTTTCAACAGCCAGGATTTCCGATGGCGATTGCTGTTTAAAATGTACCGGTGATTGTCTTTCTAGGCGGGTCCCGTGTGCTTGCTCTCGTGAAACAGGAGGAGAATTTGCCTACACGTCAAAAGGCCTGTTAAGGGAGGAGTTTTTAGATGCTTGTATCGAACCGAAAAAGCATGATCTTTTTTATTGCCAAGATTGCCCTTTGGAGAAGGCCAAGAATGACGATAATCCCGAACCGTGTAAGGGTCACGTGTTGCGAAAATTTATAAAAGAATGTTGGCGAAAATGCGGTTGCACAATGAATTGCGGGAACCGTGTGGTACAAAGAGGCCCTACTTGCAAGTTGCAGGTAAGTTGGTGAATCTGTAGGTTTTGATTAAGCTACTGTTGTGTGATAAACATCTACATTGCTAGGACTCTAAATGAACTGAGGTAGCGTTCGTTTCATGGAATGGAATGGAATGGAATTAGGAAGTTTTTCTTTGTAAAATTGATCTTGGTTGGGGGAGGGAGGAATTTGAAATCCCATGAATTTCTTTAATCAATGAAATTTGTGACTATTTCAACATTCCATTCCATTCCTTCATTAAAGTGAAGGATTTCTAAGGAATGTTGAAATAGTCACAAATTTCATTGATTAAAGAAATTCATGGGATTTCAAATTCCTCCCTCCTCCAACCAAGATCAATTTTACAAAGAAAAACTTCTTAATTCCATTCCATTCCATTCCATGAAACGAACGCTACCTGAGTGAACTTGTTCGGCGGAAAGTTCGTTAACATGAACACAATTATTTGTTCGTTTGATTAAACGAACGAACATGAACACATGTTTTGTTCGTTCATTTATGTTCGTGAACGTCCATTTATGTTCGTTTATTTACATTTGTTTATGTTTGTTCGTTCATGTTCGTTTCAATTTAAATACATAAGTAGTTATATTTATATAGTGTGAGTTTCATTGAGGAACACTAAAAAAGTGGGGAACAGTGGGGAACCGACTCAAACGAACTCCGATTCGACTCATTCCAGCGGCGTTGGAACCGACTCGTCGAACCCTAACTAGGATATCTTAACCCTAAAGCCTAAATCATAACACCTAAACCCTAAATATTTTAGGGTTTGGCTTTTAGGGTTTAGCTTTAGGGTTTAGGGTTTACCTTTAGGGTTTAACTTTTAGGGTTTATAGTTTAGATTTTACGGTTTAGCTTAGGTTTTAGCCTTATTTTTTAGCTTTAGGGTTTAGAGTTTAGGAGTTAGGATTTAGGGTTTAGGGTTAAGATATCTTAGTTAGGGTTCGACGAGCCGGTTCCAACGCCGCTGGAATGAGTCCAATCGGAGTTCGTTTGAGTCTGTTCCCCGCTGTTCCCCACTCTTTTAGTGTTCCCCAATGAACCTTCCCCTATTTATATAAACTATTAAACATAAAAGGAACTTTCTAACTACTTATATAAATATAACTAATGGGAAATTAATCACTAATTTATATGAAAAATTACTTTATATTTGTTTATGTTTAGTCATCTATCTTCATTTGTGTTGTTCATTGTTTGTTAACTTATGTTCGTTTAAGTGTGTTTGTTTATGTTCGTTTATTGTTCATTTAGGTTTTAAATGAACACAAACACGCCCATTTTCTTAATAAACAAACATGAACAAAAAATGTGTTCGATTATATGTTCGTGTTCGGTTAAAGTTAAATGAACAAACACGAGCATGCCTTTGTTCATGTTCGTTCAGTTCATTTACAGGCCTAACATTGTCTATCGAAAACTAATTATGCGCAATCAAAATTTAGGTGTTTTCTACAGAGGATAAAGGCTGGGCTGTTAGGTCAACTCAATATTTGCCCAAAGGTTCGTTTATATGTGAATATGTTGGAGAAATATTAACAAACACAGAGTTATATGAAAGAAACAAGCAAAGTCAAGTAAATGAGAGGCATACGTATCCAGTATTACTAGATGCTGATTGGGGGTCTGAACAAGGACTAGAAGATGAAGAAGCTTTGTGTTTGGATGCAACTCGTTTTGGGAATGTTGCAAGGTTTATAAATCACAGGTATTGTACATGTACAATATGTGATTTCCACATACTTTTTTCTATGCAACTTCAGAAAATAAGAAAGTTTAAAATACAAAAGGCTCTTAATGTGCGACAGTACGCGACCACCTATATAACGTGCGTAATTATGCAAATCACGTGCATAATTAGGGTTTAACCCAACCCATGCGTAATTATGCAAATTGAGGAGTAGATTGGTTCAGATGTGTGTAGGGGTGCAAACGAGCCGAGCCCGAGCTCGACCAAGCTCGAGCTCGTTTAACATATGAAAGCTCAAGCTCGAGCTCGGCTCGATTCGAGCTTTATTTCTAAAGCTCGAGCTCGGCTAGAAGGTAATTTTTCAAGCTCGAGCTCGGCTCGGGCTTGACTCGTTTAGTATTTATTAATTAATTTATATTAATTATAATTATTATTATTATACATGTAATTTATGGTCTGTTTGGTATGGGGGAATGGAATGGACGAAGAGTGGTGGTGGCGACAAGGTGGCCGTTGGTGTTGGGTGGCAGCAAAGGTGGCGGTTGGTGGTGGCGGCAGCGGTTGGTGGTGGCGGTGGTGGTGGCGTCGACGATGGTGGTGGGCGGCGGCAGCGAGTGGTGTTGGCGGTTGGTCGCAGTTGTGGGTGATAACGGTGGCGAGTGGGTGGCGGTGACAGCGGTGGCTGTCGGGGTGAGGTGGTGGCGGGTGGCGGCGATGGCGTCGGTGGTGGGTTGTGGTGTTGTTGATGAATGGTGCAAGAGGGGATGGAATGGGAAAAAAACATGAGGGGTGGAAGGAATGATTTTGAGGGAATTGAATGCCTTTTGGAATGGGTGATTCCATTCCATTGACCAACCAAACACTCTTTTCTTCATTCCCTCGTAATCACTCATTCCATTCTACCTCTAATTCCTGCATACCAAACACTACCTTAGTTATTTTTTTATATTTATATAAATAGTAATTAATATTAATTTAAATATATGTTTAATATATTAATAAAAATATATAAACAAAAAGCTCGTTTAGGCTCGCGAGCCGGCTCAAGCTCGACAAGCGAAGCTCGGGCTCGTTTACTAAATGAGCTTGTTTTTAGGCTCGGGCTCGAGCTCGTTTAAGCTTGGCTCGTTCGAGTTTTTTTTTCGAGCCGAGCTCGAGTAGCTCGGCTCGTTTGCACCCGTAGATGTGTGACTATGTATGACTGAGATTGTCGCGTGATGCAACGCATAAATAAGGAGGTCTTGTACGTTAACCGGCCTCAACTTTTGTAGCTTTCTTTACACTAATAAACATCTAAAAGCTCCATAAATACGTATTTTCGTAAGCCATACAGAAATAAGTGCGCAAATCACATATTTGTTGTGCGCAAATCAATATGGAATTCGAGACTATAACGTTCTATATCCTTTTTTTTTTCTATAAATTCAGATGCTCTGACTCAAATTTGATCGAGATTCCTGTTGAAATTGAAACGCCTCATCATCACTACTATCATGTACGTATTGACTTTCTATATCTTGTATATATAAATATATAAATGTTATATATTCAGACAGGATATATAGGGTAGCGTTATTGTAAAAAGGGTGTGTTTTGTGAGAAGTATAGGATAGAATCTACACTATTTGATCTATAATCTAATGGTTGAGATTATAATGACAAAATTGTAAATAGTGTTTACTATTAAAATAATTAATTTTCTAGATTAAGGGTATAAAGTTAAATTTAACATTTTTAAATTTAGAAACCCACATGCAATGCACATGTAAGTTCCCCCGTCTTTTTTAAACGTCAATAACTTTTTATACGTAACTCTTTTTTTTTTTTAAATTACACCATAATAACGAGTGTCTTTTTATTTTTACTATGAGTACCATATTGTTATACGTATATAGAGAAACAAAAATTACGTTTCGATCGGATGTTTTAGTCTGGTATTTTTTCTATGTTCATACAATGATGTTTTAATTGTATTGTGATTCAAGACGTTGTGTTTTACAGTAAAACACCATGAACGTATATAAGACACCATAACATTGCAAATAATGAATTAGGATTCAAGTCATGGTGTTTTAACATCTAGAGTCTGTAACATTGTATTGTGATTACAGTCATGGTGTTTTAACAACTGGAATAGCAATAGAATCATTCTAGATGTTAAAACACCATGACTGCATTATGATTCAATTCATGGTGTTTTTGGAATTTGTATGGTGTTTTATACCTGCAAAAATAACAAAAATCATTCCAGATATTAGAACACCATGGCTGTATTATGATTTAAGTTGTAGTGTTTTCTGGAATTTGTATGGTGTTTTATACGAACTGATGATTCAAAAATATAAGAACTGATGATTCAAAAAAATACAAACCGTAATTTCCTTCAATCTCTATGAATCAAACGATAATGATTTATAAAATCTCTGAGTTTTTAAGTCTTTGTAAAAAATAAAATTATATCACTAACCTAAAATAACTCACTGGAGGTTACAAAGATTATTTTATCAATTAATTAAACTTTGAAGTAAATTACATTATTGCCCTTTTTAATTAATTAAATTGAAGGACACATGTCAACACCATATTATTTCCTATACTTCTCACATTATTAACTCTTTTTAGAGGATCGTAAATCTATTCAGACATTTCCTTTGTTTTTTTTAATGCAGTTATATATTCAGACATTTCCTTTGTTTTTTTAATGCAGATTGCTTTTTTCACTAAAAGGGATATTGATCCATTTGAAGAATTAACATGGGTAACTGCAGCTCTCTTTTTGTTGTAGTTTGATCCTGTGATTTGATTTTTTAATTGTTGATTTACTTAAGGGAAAGGTGATACTCCTTTCAATAACTGTTTAAATGGTGTGTAAATAATTTCAGGATTATGGGATTGACTTTGCGGACGTTGAACACCCTATAAAAGCATTTAAATGCCAGTGTGCAAGTCCACACTGTCGAGATGTGAGAAGAAAAGGTTGGTAAAACCTCTACATTTGTTAAGGCATTACTAAAGAGTAACTATAGGAATTGGATTTGGAACTTAAACGTTCAATATGAATTGGATTTGATGGAATTGGAATGTTAATTCTATTCTTGATGTGTTCGTTTGGCAAATGAATTGGAATCTACCGATCTCTTCCGCTGATCGGGTGAGTCAGTTCGGGTTGTTAACGGGCCGATTCGGGTCGCGACGTTTCGGTTCCTTAATGGGCCGGGTTGGGTAAATCGTTAATGAGCCGCATTGGGTCGAGACGTTTCGGGGCCTCAACAGGGGGTCAAGTTCATAAGTTTCGGCCGTTAATAGGTTAATTCTGGTCGGGACGTTTCAGGTCGTTAATGGGGGCCAGGTCGGGTTGAGATGTTTCGAGTAGTTAACAGGCCGGGTTGGTTTGATACGTTTTGGGTCGTTAACGGGCCGGGTCGAAACATTTCGGATTGTTAACGGGTCGGGTCTAGACGTATCCGGTTGATGCTAGGTCGGGTCGCATCGAGCTGTTGCGGGTCGGCACAGGTTGATCGGATCAAATTTATGCGAGGGGTTGCGTGTGTTAGCGACAAACGAGTTCGGCGTTTTAGACATCAGTGGTGATTGGTCGAGACTTTACTTGAAATTCTTCAAAATTTGGAAGGATTTTGAATTCCTTTAGTTTAAGGAATTTGAAGGAGTTGATTTCCAATTCCAATTTCAATTCCTTTGCTAACCGAACACGATCAAGAATAGAATTGAGATTCCAATTTCTTCCTTTGTTGAAACGAACAACAAAAGGAATTACATTATGTGAAACGAACACTACCTAAGAGTTTCAGAAACTGAACATCTTATCTTTGAAATTGGATTCCAATTCCATTGAATTCGTGACATCCACACTAACATTCAACTTACATACGCTGATGTGGCTTTTTAGTTGTGTAAAATTGATGACGTGACAATTGTCAAATTTTATTACCTTCTATTTCACGAAAAAAAACCAACAATGTTTATGTTTGCAGCAGTAGCAGAAATAAAAAAGAAAGACTCACGGGGCAAGAAAACTGCATCTGGCTCCACTAGCAGAGGACTAAACCGTAAACAGGTTCATTAATTGTTTAGGGGTTCTGAACCTTGTTGTTGACATTACTATTTTGCGTTAAAAATATTTACATTTCTCAGTTGACTTATGCCAGCATTATAATTGCTTTTTCACGCCTATATTTTTTGGCAAGGATGACAAGGATGATATCTAGGTTTTTTGGGGTTTTAGACACATGCTTTATGTGCTACTTTTAAAGTGTTTTGATTTTTTTTCCATTATTTAAAGTTTATGCATTTAAGGCTTTAAACTATTAGGCTGATGGTGTGGTTCACTAATAAACACTCATCATTATCCCTTGCCTTTATATCATGTCAGCATCCCCTTCCACTATCTCTCTTCTTCACTATTCACAGGTTTGATTAGGGGTGTTCAAAAAAATCCGTATCCGAAATCGAATCCGAAATATCTGAAAATCCGTATCCGAAATATCCGAAATTTTGGATATCCGAAAACCGGATAATCCGAATTTTCAGATTTGGATATTAATTTCAAAAATTCCGGATAATCCGATTATTCGATATCCGAAAACTAATTTTTTTTATAAATATATATAGTATATGAGCATTATATTTAGTTTGAAATATAGTAAATAATCGGATTCAGATGTGGATTTATGAATGTTTTTAGTTTTCAATGTTGGAAATTTGGAAAATCGAAGATAAGTTTAGTTTTAATCTAGAGTAAATTACGTTTTTGGCCCCTGTGGTTATATCGGTTTTACTATATTGGCCCAAAATAAGATTTTTTTAACAAATTTGCCCTCATGGTCCCTATAAGTAACCTTTTTGGCCCCTAAATCTAACCAAACCTCAACTCAGGTTAACTGATTGGTCATATGTTTAGCACATGATGTCTAATTTGGTCATTTTACCTCCCTCTATAAATAAAACCCTAAACCCCTCTTCATCTTCTTCAATAAATCATTTTCTTCTCCACCACCACCCCATGAAAATCAAAATATAATATATTCATCTCTCTCACTCATAGTTTCTTCATCATAAATTAAATTAAATTATGCCCATTTCATCCCGAATCATTCTTCAAATGGTTTCTCTTCAACAATCCGACTCTTCTAGTCCGGGTCGGTTTCAAATAACCCGACCCTACTACACTCCTCCTCCATCCTCAGCTGCTTCTTCTTCATCCAGCTTCCAGAAACATCTTGGCCGTTCAATGCGTACCGTGCGTTCCAGTTTCTCACACTCAGGATACACAAACAACAGCTGTTCCTCCTTCGCCGCCTCTGCAGAACAGGAACAAACCCTCCCACCCTCTGTCGAATTAGACAACGTCACTGATTCCTTCATAGATACGCATTTGCAACAGCTTGCCACCGCTAAGTTATCCAACTCATCCTCTTCTGTGACGTCATCAGATGGATATTACGGACTCTCGCAAATGTTCAGTGATTTCTCCGCCTGTAGTAGTGACATATCTGGAGAGCTACAGCGTCTGGCTTCAACATCAGAGGAGGTAAAGAAATTGACTGAAACTGATCGAAAGAATTTACAGGAGCCGGAGCCCTGCTTAGGGTTTCTCCAGCGCGAGAATTTCTCTACTGAGATAATTGAAAACATTCCACCTGAAGATTTACAACCCACGGTTAAGATCTGTGTGGATAGTCTAAGTTCGAGTTCGATTGCTGTCAAGAGATCAGCAGCTGCCAAAATTCGGTTGTTACCGAAAAACCGAGTGGATAATCGAGCGTTAATCGGTGAATCGGGTGCTGTACCCGCGTTGATTCCGCTGCTTCGTTGTGTTGATCCTTGCACTCAAGAACACGTTGTCACTGCGTTATTGAATTTATCTTTGTTAGATGATAATAAACCGTTAATTGCTGGTGCTGGTTTAGTGAAATCTTTAATATATGTGTTGAAAACTGGCACAGAGGTGTCGAAACAGAACGCAGCATGTGCGTTATTAAGTTTAGCAATGGTGGAGAGAGTATTTATTGAAGAAGATGAAGTGAAAAAACAGGGGTTTAGGGTTTTATTTATAGAGGGAGGTAAAATGACCAAATTAGACATCATGTGCTAGACATGTGACCAATAAATTAACCTGAGTTGGGGTTTGGTTAGATTTAGGGGCCAAAAAGGTTAGTTATAGGGACCATAAGGGCAAATCTGTTAAAAAATCTTATTTTGGGCCAATATAGTAAAACTGATATAACCACAGGGGCTAAAAACGTAATTTACTCTTTAATCTATGTACAAAACATTTTTTTTATTTTTTTATAAATTCGGATATCCGTTTGGATATTCGAATCCGTATCCGAAATTTTGGATATACAAAAACCGGATATCCGAAATTTCCTCACTATCCGAAATTTTCAGATATCCGATTTTCGGATATCCGAAAACCGGATAATCTGATCTTGAACACCCCTAGGTGTGATCATCATCCCCTTTATTATCCTCTTCTTTTATTCTTTTTATGTTTTCTCCAATTTATTTAAAATTTTAAACAAAAAATAAAATTAAACTTTGCACCCCAAGCCATATTTAATCTTTGTCAACACCGCCTGTTCTTTAGATGGAAGTTTCTCAATGTCGGTAGTCATGATTTTAAACTCTTCCAATTCTTGTCTTTGACTATCCAACCGAAGCCTCTCCATTTCCATTTCAGTTGCCTGTTGTTTTTCTTGTTGTTTCATCCGAAGTCTCTCCATTTACCTCTCCGACACTTCTTGTTTTTCTTGTTGCTATCTGAATCCTCTCCGCTTGTAATTCATGAAATGCGGAGAACCTTCTCATTAACTTTCTAATTTCGGTTCACCGCATGATTGATCTTTTGAAGATGATTCCTTTTTTGCTTTGATCATCCTGGTGGGCGTTGTGGTTCCGGAGTTGGAATATCATAGTCGAACTCAGGGTCAATATTAACATTAATGTTGCAACGTGCATCCGTACTACCGGCATTGTAATCCCTCGACTCTGTCGTCGTAGACCTTTTTGCTCGTGCCACCTTGTTCGGCTCATCGGCACCTGAGCCCATTTCAAACCACATTTATAAATTTTCCACAACCTAAGAAATTGAAAAGCCCCATGTTTTGTGTTTTACGTTTTAGGAGCTGCCTTCAATATAGATCATTACTTGCACCACTTGGGCGATGGACACAAACATTGTTGTAGTAACCGACAAACCATCCTATTTTTTGTTTATGATGCTAAACTTCGAGCTAATAGAATTAAACTTTCGGTATGGCTTTCGTTGCATCAACACATGAAACTGGTCCATAACCTTATTCCAAAAACCATCACTTGTTTGCGCGTTACCTACATTTCCAAAGAAAAAAAAATTATTATTACTTAGAAATTTTAGGGTTATTGGATTTTATCACCCCCAACTATTGGCAATTGGCCGATGCCACCCCAAACTAACATTTTGACGCCCGATACCCCCCCAACTTAACACTTACGTTGTTAACTTTACACTAACTTGGTTGGGTTTTTTTGCTGACATGACCAGTTTTTAATGACGTAGTTTGTTTTTTATGAGGTGTCATGATGAGGTGGCCAATTATATATAACAATATGTGTATGTATATGTACATAAGGCAATAAATCATCCCCAAATCAAACAACCCTTATCAATATACAAAATCAAATCATCATCTTCTTCATCGGTTCTTCATCTTCAACCCCTTATCAATATACAAAGGGGGTGTTTGGGATTCCTTCTCAAAAACAACTTATTAACTTATATAAGTCATAAGTTATAAGTTACAAATACTAACTTCTCAACACATAAAAACAATTTAAATAAGCTAACCCAAACACTATGAAAACAACATATTAACTTTTATAAGTCAATAAGTTATAAGTTGCTCTAAAATAAGCTAACCCAAACACCCTCAAAATCAAAGGGGTGTTTGGGTTAGCTTATTTTGGAGCAACTTATGACTTATTGATTTATAAAAGTTAGGGGCTGTTTGTTTACCTCTTAATGATGCTCTTAATGGTTCAGACTGTTTGTTTCATGAACAGATGTCTGAATGGTTCAGACATTTACCTCTGAATGGTTAAGATTTATACAGAGTCTGAATGGTTAAGACCTCTAATCTGAATTGGTCAAACATCGGTCTCTGAACGGTTAAGCATTATACAGACTCTTAATGGTTCAGATCTCTTACTGGTTCAACATTTAATGGTTCAGACCTCTTACTGGTTCAACACTTAACCATTCAGATGTTGCCAAACAGCCCCTTAATAAGTTGTTTTTTGAGTGTTTGGGTTAGCTTATTTTGGAGGGTTTTGTGTGTTGAGAAGTCAGAATTTCTAACTTCTCACTTATGACTTGTATAAGTTAATAAGTCATTTTTGAGAAGGAATCCCAAACACCCACCAAATCATCATCATCTTCATCAGTTCTTCATCTTCAACGGTTCATCATCAAATTCCCAAACACCACATAATAATACCCACAACGTCGATTCCTGTTACAGATCGAATGCCACCACCGCCGCCACCGACGTTGCTAGCACCTAGGTTCCGGTTCGCCGCACTAGCCTCCAATCTTGAACGCAAAGACCACAGATCTTGTCACTGTAACACCTCGAAATTTTGTGTCCAATGATGTGTTAACACGTGTCATGAATTTACACGTGTCATTAAATAATAAATAAAGGACTAAAGTTGACAAACCTTGAAAGTATGTAAATTTGAGGGTTATAAATGTCAACAAAGGGTAAATATACTGTATAGTAACCCTAAACGATGCTCGTACCTTCAAGCGAAACGCGGAAGAAAGTGAGAGATTACAAAGCTACAGGGGTTAACTGTGTCAACATGTTTAATTATACCTCTGAGTGACCCTTTGACGAACCCGAGGCTTTGTAACAGTAAAATACGCTCACTAGAATGTACTGTATAAATTCCGCGAAGTTCCGTTTTAAAACGAGAAAGTTATGATCAAATTCGTACGAGAAGGGTTAAAAGCGTCAACAATGAAAGTCAAGACTTTCCGGATAGTAATTAAATTAACCGGGGACTTGACAGTACGGGTAAATGGCACGAGGCCCTTAATTGTAATTAACCGAGGGCCAAATCGCAAAGTTACCCCTTCAAACCCGAAAGGTCAGGTTATTAATTACAAAGATTCGGTTAATCATTACAAAAGATTTAAAAATCTTTGAAAACAGGCCTCAGGCGGCCCGCCTGAGTGAAACATATAAGTTGATGCGGGCCGCGAGCCTCCTGCATATACGCGTGCTGACATGAAGATTCAGGCAGCCCGCGTACAAGGTGCCTGATCTCTCATGCGGGCCGCGTGACAGACACAGATGCAGAAACTTTGGACAGACTTGTTGTTTGAAGTTGTGAAGGATCAAAAGTGCAATAAATGAAGCATGGGCGCCCTCTACTTGCCTCCTAGCACCAAGGGCCACCTGCTGAACATCCATGCTCCATTATAGGTTGATGTGTAATGATCTAGAGGCCATTCTTTCACTATAAAAAGGCATACATTGTGCATAAGTGAAAACACACCTCAAAACTTACCTTCTGATCATTCCTGGAGCTCTCAAGCTTTCCTCTATCATTCTAAGTCGTGCACTAAGCTTCTCTAAGTTGCCTAACCCTTTGTGGTTTCATTTTTCAATAGTTTTAGCCTAAAAGTCAATCCGTCGTAATTAACAATTGACTTTGCGATAAATCACGAATGGTCCAGTGATTTGTCGAATCAAAGATAGTTATATGATGGTAATCATGTGGGCATTAAACCCCTAAAAGGGCACCCTCTGATTCCCACTCTAACTAGTTCAAATGTCGAGTCAAACGCGCTTAGAAAAAGACCAAAATACCCCTACGGGGCATAATATGAACTTAAACTCGTTACGGGCATTACGGAAGGTATCCTACTGATACCACAACCTCTTTAAGGCATGTTGACTTAGGAAAACAGTGTAGGACTCTTACGGTTACCCGTTGCGCCTATTGCGCGCACGGTTCGGCTTATGTAACTAGTTTACATAAATTAGCCGAAACGGGTCAAACCATATCGTTTGGACCCCAAAATCCAGAGTATGATTATTATACCCGTATAAAACAAGTCTTCAAACTTGTTGGGTCAGAATCACACTCCATTCACGGTTTTCGCCTTTCACGCGATTAAACCGTAACTATACTTTGAAACTGACCGGTCTAAGCTACGGCAAATATAAAGACCCGTTAGGATTCTAATAGGTTATTTTAAAACCTTCGTTCCAGAATAGGAGACCAGTAAAAGCTACCTGTGATTTATTCAATTAAGGATTATACTTGCAAAGGTAAATACTTTTAACTTATTTTCCGTTATACGGGCTTGGGTTATGGTATCTAAAATACCGCTTGGTCGGGCAATTGACCCCATCTCATTTGTAGTTGGGTATTATCAATGTGACCCGTTTAAAAACTTGTTTTGTTGGCTTAACGCCTTTGAGGGCTTAATGACCATGTCCCAGATGTCCTTGGTAGCATTTACGAATGGCCACGACCTTGACATCCCGGTGTAGGCGTACACCCGGCATTATGTCTATCATTATAAAAGTGTAGCCGTTGGTTACCCGCCACGGTTTTATACTATGTGGTGTGTCTATTAAACTTTAACCCGACACGACTCGGGCGACTAAACGCATAGTAACATGTAGTTCTTTACAAGATTAGATTATAAATTATCCCAAGTTATAAAGAGTTTGTGCCTTGAGCATTTAAACCAATTTTATCAAACATTTTACAAAAGTGTCAGTTGAATGTATTTACCAGTGTAAACTGACGTATTTTCCCCAAAAAGACTAAATGCAGGTACTAGGCGTAATTGGCTGGGATTTCTCCTTAGCATCATTAGAAGTCTCGCAAGCTTAAGATGCCTGAAGTCTGTTGAACGATACTTTTGATATTATTATTTGATCCCCTGTGGATTATTATTTCAACAATGGTGATACATTGATATTACACTTAAGTTGAAATATATTATCTTATTGCTTCCGCTGTGCATTCATTTATATTGTATGGTTTGACTATAATGTTGCCAACTACGTCACGGTAATCCCCCACCAGGCCCACCGGTGAGACACGTGGAAATCGGGGTGTGACAGGTTGGTATCAGAGCCAACACTGAGTGAATTAAACACTAGCCTTTGTGTTTAATCTCAGTTACACAATTGCACATACTTGAGTCTAGACAAGAACATAGGACAAATTCGAATTTGTTATTCCAGTTTGTCTTTTATTGTTTATTGTTATTTAAAGTTTTAAAAGCAGGAAAAATGCCACCTGCAATCAGACAAGGAAGAGGAGGAAGAGGCAGAGGAACGATCATTACTCACCATGATCACGAAGCTGAACCTTCGAACACGCGAGCTCCTTCCAGTACAAGGAGTGAACCATAGAGACGAAGAAACCTTTTTGAACCTGCGAGACATTCTACCTCGCATAGCTCAACACCCTCATACCGCCATTCATTTGGACCAGACTCGGAAAATAATCCCAATAACCCTCAACCATCTTTTTTACAGCGATCTGCATCGCACCGTGCTTTTGATGATCCCACTCCTTACTTCAGAGGTCAGTTTAACCCAGCAGATTACATTCAGGAACCTGCAGGCTTTGTCCCGTTAGGACCATAGGATCACTTCTCAGAAGACCATATGGATGAAGACACAGATCCCATAGAACCTGCTCGTGGTACGCCCACACATCCTATCGAGATCTCTGATAGATATTCTTTTCATGGCACACCTTATCAAGGGCCAGATAGTTTTCAAGCGCTGTTCAACCAGCACGAGTGGTACTTCACACCCTCCTATCAGACATCGCAACACGAGCAGCAACAACAACAAGATCCCTCCGAGGATCCACGTTTCGTGGCAGTTACGCCACCACCGGTTCAACCAGTAGTTCCAGATCCGCCAAGGCGTAGAAGATCAGGCGCACGGATGTCTATCCGAGGAGGGGAATTCCATTTCAGCACCCCTCGCCACTCGAGTGCTAGTCACTATCCGTCAGTACCTGAAGAAAGACCTTCAAGTCCAGTACAGGAGACGAACTCCGCACCAGTTGCACCATCTTCGCCACCATTTGGGTATGACCACCCAATACCTGCATACACGGGTCCAACGGCATACAACCCGTTCGTCGTCGCACGCGCATTACAATTACAACTATGATCGCGACCCATATGTGATAGCGGCTAGGTATAATGCCCGCTATCCCGACGGAGCTTTTAGAAACCTAGGGATACCGGACTACTCAGCTCATGGGTTGTAACGCCCGGCTCTTTTGTACTTTCCATTTATAGAAGGTTTTGTTCGTATTTCTATTTTTGGAAACTTTGTATTCTTGTAATCGTTCCCTTCTTTGTAATCATTGTCAAACCGAGACTTGGATCATTAATGAAGCTTGTATTTTGTTACATTTATGTTATACGCATTCTATATATGCTCGTATGTTCGACTTCGTGAATCAATCACTGTTTAAACGTGATTCTTGGAAACTATGTGTGAAACTTGCAATTAATCTAAACTTATGCATTGAATGTATTTTGAACGAGAACGACACTTGATTTGATACTTATACGATTGATTATACTTAGTTTATACTCCTCATACTAAATCATAACCTAATCCATGCTTTTGTGACAAGAATGGCCCTTAAAACACCTTAAAAGCATCAATTACACAACTTCAGGGGCCAAATTGTAAAAAAAGAAACTTACCCAGAACCACAAATGGCTCACGGCCCGCGTGAACTTAGCCTGAAACCTCAGGCGGGCCGCGTGGGGATGCCAGATCGGGAAAAAAACACAACAGCTGATTATCTACGCGAATTAGCACGAAATCCTAAGTTCTAACACTCCCCAATCACCATTAAGCCACCTCTAAACACCTCCAATCATACTCAAACTCTTCCACTATAAATATACACATTCTCCAAGCATTTCTACACTTTCAACACTCACAAATCACTCCAAATTCACTCTCAATTCTGCTGTAAATCTGCATTTTCGAACAGATTCATACTCTTGCACAAAAGTGAGTATAACTTGCTCATTTCTTAACGAAATCACTCGATTCTTCTTCCTACTTGCTTGGATAATCATGGGGTTTGATTCCTTGACTTCTCCTTGGAGAAATCAGACCTGGAATTGCTCCGAAATTGTCCACAAACTTTCTGTTTTGTTTCAAGTTCTTCAAAAGTTTGTTTAAACTCATCCAACTTGTGTCTAACACATCTCAAGCCTATGTCCTAATGCTTACAACCTCTCTTATGGTTGGTTAAGCTTAAAAACAAGGTTGAGACACTATAAATCAGAGGTTAAAACCTCAAATACTTTCTGTTTTATTAGGGTATTTCACCCACAAGTCGTGTTCAAGCTTGGTTCTTGATGAGAAGTGATTATGGAACAACTTGGGTTGTTCCAACATAAAATCCTCACATGATTTGATGATTTCTCTTTAGTTAGGTTGTTTGTATTATTGTATTAACCCTAGTTTGTGACCCTCCTTGGTTGTCTTTACATCAAGTGAAGTGGTGAACATTCAAGGGGTCCCTAAACGGAAGCATGTTCTTCCTACCCCATACATAACATTCATGAATGACTCGAGGTGCCTAAACGAAGATCTTAATCTTCTACCTCCTACTTGAAATATTAAACTTAGTAATATGTAATACTTAAATATATATACACACATTCAAACCTTTAATATTAAACTTGTGTTTATATGTTAAAGTAGTAGAATGACATCTAAGACTTAACACTCCAAGTATGATTCTAATGGGCTTACTACCCATGAAATACAATATAACCCTAGTGGTTACGTAGTGTCATATAAGAGTATAAGTCAAGGATGATTATTTTGATATCCTACTTTATGCTATGTTAAACTCCAAATTATAATCTTCCATTATACGCCGAACTCACACACCTACGTTTCCTTGCGTAGAAGGACTAGGTGCTCCAACTTAATCCATCCACCAAACTCGCTCGCGGGATTTCAAGTAGGAAAGCTTGCAACTACCGTGAGTATACTCGATCCCTTTTTGCTTTAAACACTTTTGGGATGCAACATGTATTCTATATTCAAACACGTGACACTTGAAACTTATTTGAAACATGCTCTATCCATTTAAACATGAAACGTGAAACTTGTGATACTTGAGACTATTTTGTGCTATGTGAACGTTTAATCCCTGTGTGTAGTTCCGCCTTAACAATAGTAGCGCTATAGGGGTAATGCACCTCCTCCATTTGTAGTCGAGGGGTATTGTTAGGATGAGACATGTTAACCTCCCGTGAAACTTTGGGACAGGTACTTTAACGCATTGGAAACTTGGGGCTATCACTTGGACTGCGTAAAACTAGCATGGTTGAAACTATTTTAATATGTTCATGTTGGATACGAGTTTTTATTCTATATGCTATGTAAACAAACTTGTATACTCGCTCTTTGCTTTTGCATTGAAACTCTATTTTAATACATGTTGCAGGTTGATTATTGAAGTATGGATGATTGATGAAACAAGTTAGGGTGGCTAGATACACACCTAAATTTATCTATCTTTTGTTGTTATGATTTTTGTTGAAACAATGTTGTTATCTCCTTTTGAAATGGTATGACATTTAGTATTGCAATGAAATTTGAATTAAATTAAATATTGTCACATAGTGTTATGACGTCTCTAGCAATCTATACACACTTCGTCTCATCCCGATGTTTCCGCCATCGGTTGGGGTGTGACAGATTGGTATCAGAGCCATAACTATAGAGAATTAGGAAAAATTGCCATGCTTTTGCCCTAATCTATAGTTCTAGGAATTTTGCCTCTTATTTGTTGTTTAAAACTTTTGTGCTCTACCATGCATGCTTCCTAGCTATACTTTCTATTAAAATTATATGCCTTTCCTAAGGCTAACACTAATACACTTATGCTATTTTTATGCTCTTGTAACACTAACGAGAAGAATTTACCAAAATAGGTGTGAAACCCACAATTTGGTAAACGATTCTCATTCTACCTTTAATCTATTTTGCACGAAATTTCACCATTAAGCTAGGAGTGACATCCACAACTTAATGGTAATTTCCATTTCAACTCTAGTGGACCCTCGTCAAAGTGTCAAAATTTTATTTTGATCGACGAGTACCAACCACATTTAGGGTACGAAATCGTCAAGTTAGGGGTGAAACCCACATCTCGTCGATTATGTCCCATTCCTCGATTTTTATTCTCGCCAAAGTCCTGAATGTTTCAATCATTTAGAGATGTGTAGTAACCGGAAGGGTAAGATACCGTTAATCGCTTCTCGACGAGAGTATCTTACTTATAGGCCAAAGCACAATATCTCTAATTCGAAAGAACTTTCGACCCACTTTGGAATAGTCGACGTTTCTCTACCCGAAACAATCCAATGTTTTATTGAGCCTCTCTTTTATGTATCTCAATTTATATGTGATTTTTATACTTGAACGTTCATTCATTCCAAATGTCGTTTTAATCATTTCGCACGTTATCGCAATCACAAACAATAATAATCCCTCGTGAACAAACTACATTTACGATGCTTTCGTTTATTCATGTTATGCTATGTGGAATTCATGACTATGCTATATGAAACACTTTTATGCTATGTAAATCAAATTGAACCTTTTATGCTATGTAAATCAAATTGAACCTTTTATGCAATGTGAATCAAATTGAACCTTTTATGCTATGTGAACCTTTATGCTATGTGATCAATTTCGTTTTCTTAAACAAACATTATGACCAAGTCTCACCTATTTGTTCTTTTAAATCTTAGATGTCTTCTCGTCACTCCAACGCGTCTAAGAAGTCAAAGTCTCGCTCCACAAAGAAGATGATGGCTTTCATGGCCGATCAATTTGCTCGCGTCGTCCCAAAGGTCATTTCCGAGATTCGAGCCTCTGAAACTCCTCACTCTTCCGTCGACTCTAAGGTTGAAGCAAGCAAGCCCGTCTCGTTCAACTTTAAGCACTTTTCATCGTGCAATCCAAAGCCATTCACTGGCAATGATGGGGTGACCGCCATGCTTGAGTGGTTTGACAGCATAGAGGTCACATTCATCAATAGCGAGTGCCCCGATGAGCTCAAAACGCGCAGCGCGACTGGGGTATTCCAAGCCCGAGCTCTCGAGTGGTGGACGAATGAAAGAAACATCCGTTCGAACGAGCTGGCATATGCATTGACATGGGAAGAGACTAAGGCCCTGATGATGGATGAGTTTTGTCCTCCGCATGAGCAATGAAAGTTGGAGGAAGAATTTTGGGTATTAAAACAGATTGGTGATGACAACCTAGCCTACATCACCCGTTTCAAACAACTCTGTTTCATTGTCCCTCACCTTGTCTCGACCCCTGATCGCAAGAAAAGCAAGTATATCAATGGCTTACCCCCTAATATGCGTGACACAATCGAGGCAGCCAAACTCGATAGCATCGAAGACATTTACCGTTTGGCCGCGTCCTTGAACAACAACCGTATTCGCGATAAGCAAGCCGCAAACCTCGTTCCTTCGAAGCCAGCCAATCAAATCACCCAACAATCGAATAACAATAGGGGAAAGAAGCGAAAGCAATCCAACCCCGTTTGTAACGCGATTGTGCCGCCTGTTAACCCTGACCCTGTTGCTCCTGATAACACCCAAAGGCCGTACACTGGGATTCACCCCAAGTGTGCCACTTGTAATTTCCATCATCCCGTCAATGCTAGGTGCCGTCGTTGTGGCAATTGCAACCGTTATGGTCATACTACCAATTTTTGTCGCCAACAACCACAACAAGCACCACCCGCTCAGCAAGCTCAGCAAGCTCAGCAAGCCCAACAAGCACAACAAGCCCTACCTGCTCCTCAAAACGCAAGACCCGCTAGAGCTTGTTTCAAATGTGGGGATGTTAATCATCTTCGTCCTCAATGCCCACAATGGAATCAAGAGCAGCAACAACCTCCTCGTGGACGCGCCTTCAACCTAAACGCGAATCAAGCGCGCAACGACAATGATGTCGTTAACGGTACGTTTTTTGTTAACCATCTTTATGCTTCGATACTATTTGATACTGGTGCGGACAAAAGCTTCGTGTCCTTAGAATTCGAATCATTGTTAAATTGCACACGCTCTAAGCTACCTAAGTCGTTTTCCGTTGAAGTCGCCAATGGCAAGTCTATCTTAGTCGATTCCATTCTCCTCGATTGTCGTCTTACTCTTAACGAGCATGCTTTCTCTATTGATCTTATACCCATGCAATTGGGTAGTTTCAACGTCATCATAGGCATGGATTGGCTTCAAAAGAATCATGCTGAAATCGCTTGCCACGAGAAATTCGTTCGTTTGCCTCTTCCATCCGGTGACGTTTTGCACGTTTATGGAGACCGACCTTCAAGGGGACTAAAGTTGATGTCCTGCACACAAGCGAACAAGTACTTACGCAAACAGTACTTTGCCTTTTTAGCCCACGTTGTGGAAGAAAAGGGCAAGGGAAAAAGTTTAAGTGATGTTCCAGTGGTGCGCGACTTCCCTGACGTTTTTCCTGAAGATCTACCCGGTCCTCCTCCTCCTCGATCTGTTGATTTTCGTATTGACCTCGTACCTGGTGCGACTCCTGTTGCCAAGGCTCCTTATCGTCTTGCACCTTCCGAAATGCAAGAATTGTCTTCTCAGCTTCAAGAACTCCTCGATAAGGGTTTTATCCGTCCAAGTACCTCTCCTTGGGGTGCTCTTGTGCTTTTCGTTAAAAAGAAAGATGGTTCTTTCCGCATGTGTATCGACTATCGTGAGCTCAACAAACTCACCGTTAAGAATCGTTATCCCCTTCCGCGTATCGACGACCTCTTTGATCAACTTCAAGGCGCTACCTGTTTCTCCAAAATCGATCTTCGTTCTGGTTATCACCAACTTCGAGTCCTCGAAGAGGACGTTCCCAAAACCGCTTTTCGCACGCGCTATGGACATTACGAGTTCGTGGTTATGCCTTTTGGCTTGACCAACGCACCCGCTGTGTTCATGGATCTCATGAATCGTATTTGTAAACCTTACTTGGATCGCTTTGTGATCGCCTTCATTGATGATATTCTCATTTATTCTAAATCTCGAGCCGATCATGAGCGTCATCTCCGCCTTATACTTGAACTTTTGCGTGTTGAACGTTTATATGCTAAGTTTTCTAAATGCGAGTTTTGGATCAAAAAAGTTCAATTCCTTGGGCACGTTGTTAGTGAAAAAGGAATCCATGTCGACCCTTCAAAAATCGAAGCCGTGAAGAACTGGACCGCGCCTAAATCTCCTTCTGAAATCCGTTCTTTCTTAGGATTGGCGGGTTAGTACCGTCGATTCATCTCGAATTTTTTCAAAAATCGCCGTTCCTCTCACTTCGTTGACTCAAAAAGAGAAATCTTTTGCTTGGGGTCCTGAGCAAGAGGAATCTTTTCAAACTCTCAAGAACTTGCTTTGCAACGCTCCTATCCTCGCTCTCCCTGATGGGAATGATGATTTCGTGGTGTATTGTGATGCATCAAATCGTGGTCTTGGTTGTGTGCTCATGCAACGAGACAAAGTCATCGCTTACGCCTCTCGCCAACTCAAAATACATGAGAAAAATTATACTACCCACGACCTCGAGCTTGGCGCAGTTGTTTTTGCGTTAAAGATTTGGCGACACTACCTATATGGTACTAAGTGTGTGGTTTTCACTGACCATAAGAGCCTACAACACATCTTTGACCAAAAAGAACTCAATATGCGACAACGACGTTTGGTGGAATTGCTCAACGACTACGACTGCGAGATTCGCTACCACCCTGATAAGGCGAATGTCGTGGCCGATGCACTTAGTCGTAAGGCTCATGTAGATGTCATTCGTTGTTTTCATATCTCGAGCGATCTTCACAATCGTATTCGTGAAGCGCAGTACTCATCTATCAATGAAGGTTCCATGGCTATAGAAATACGTGGAGCATCTGAAAGTCAACTCGTTTCAAAACCTGATGGTCTCCTCTATTGTTGTGATCGCGTCTGGATTCCGGAACGTGACAATCTTCGTGACCTTATCATGAACGAAGCACACAAATCTAAGTACTCAATTCATCCTGGCGCTGACAAGATGTACCATAATCTACGTACATCCTATTGGTGGCCCAGTATGAAGAAAGACATTGCTGTGTACGTTTCCAAGTGTCTCACCTGTTCGAAAGTCAAAGCCGAGCACCAACGACCTTCTGGTCTACTCGAACAACCTGAAATCCCCGTGTGGAAATGGGATAGCATTGCGATGGACTTCATAACTAAACTCCCGCGTACACCTTCTGGTTACGACAGCATTTGGGTAGTCATTGATCGTTTAACTAAGTCCGCACAATTCATTCCCATTCGCGAAGATTTCAAGGTTGAACGACTTGCTCGTGTCTATACCAATGAAGTCATACGCCATCATGGTGTTCCTCTCGACATCATTTCTGATCGTGATGGTCGATTCACTTCGCGTCTCTGGCAAACTTTTCAGTCCGCTATGGGTACTTGTTTGAATCTCAGTACGGCTTTTCATCCTCAAACGGATGGACAGACCGAACGTACTATCCAAACCCTAGAGGACATGCTCCGTTCTTGTGTCATCGACTTTGGTGGTAGTTGGGATGTGCATTTACCTTTGATCGAGTTCTCGTACAACAATAGCTACCACTCCAGTATTCAAATGGCTCCTTTCGAGGCATTGTATGGTCGCAAATGCCGATCTCCTTTAAGCTGGCACGAGATTGGTGACAAACATTTTACTGGCCCTGAGATCATACAAGAAGCAACGGATAAGATTCTTCAAATCCGTGACAATCTACTCAAGGCTCGAAGTCGTCAAAAGAGCTACGCTGACAAGGGACGCAAACCTATGGAATTCAACGTTGGTGACCATGTTCTTCTCAAGGTGTCTCCTTGGAAAGGAGTGGTTCGTTTTGGTAAAAAGGGAAAACTTGCCCCTCGCTATGTTGGTCCTTTCAAGATACTCGAAAGGATTGGTAAGGTGGCTTATCGACTCGATTTACCTCAAGAGCTCACCTCAAGAGCTCAACAACGTTCATCCAACGTTCCACGTCTCTAACCTAAAGAAATGTCTCGCTGATGAAGGACTTCAAGTTCCTCTCGAAGATCTTCAAATCAACGATACTATGCATTTCGTGGAGAAACCTGTAGAAATCGTGGATCAGCAAGTCAAGTTACTAAGGCGCAGTAAGATTCCTATCGTCAAGGTCAGATGGGAAGGAAAACGTGGCGCCGAATTTACTTGGGAACTCAAAAAGGATATGAAGTCAAAGTATCCTCATCTTTTCCCTGCGTCTTCCTAAATTTCGGGACGAAATTTCCTAAAGGAGGGGAGACTGTAACGCCCGGCTCTTTTGTACTTTCCATTTATAGAAGGTTTTGTTCGTATTTCTATTTTTGGAAACTTTGTATTCGTGTAATCGTTCCCTTCTTTGTAATCATTGTCAAACCGAGACTTGGATCATTAATGAAGCTTGTATTTTGTTACATTTATGTTATACGCATTCTATATATGCTCGTATGTTCGACTTCGTGAATCAATCACTGTTTACACGTGATTCTTGGAAACTATGTGTGAAACTTGCAATTAATCTAAACTTATGCATTGAACGTATTTTGAACGAGAACGACACTTGATTTGATACTTATACGATTGATTATACTTAGTTTATACTCCTCATACTAAATCATAACCTAATCCATGCTTTTGTGACAAGAATGGCCCTTAAAACACCTTAAAAGCATCAATTACACAACTTCAGGGGCCAAATTGTAAAAAAATGAAACTTACCCAGAACCACAAATGGCTCACGGCCCGCGTGAACTTAGCCTGAAACCTCAGGCAGGCTGCGTGGGGATGCCAGATCGGGAAAAAAACACAACAGCTGATTATCTACGCGAATTAGCACGAAATCCTAAGTTCTAACACTCCCCAATCACCACTAAGCCACCTCTAAACACCTCCAATCATGCTCAAACTCTTCCACTATAAATATACACCTTCTCCAAGCATTTCTACACTTTCAACACTCACAAATCACTCCAAATTCACTATCAATTCTGCTGTAAATCTGCATTTTCGGACAGATTCATACTCTTGCACAAAAGTGAGTATAACTTGCTCATTTCTTAATGAAATCACTCGATTCTTCTTCCTAGTTGCTTGGATAATCATGGGGTTTGATTCCTTGACTTCTCCTTGGAGAAATCAGACCTGGAATTGCTCCGAAATTGTCCATAAACTTTCTGTTTTGTTTCAAGTTCTTCAAAAGTTTGTTTAAACTCATCCAACTTGTGTCTAACACATCTCAAGCCTATGTCCTAATGCTTACAACCTCTCTTATGGTTGGTTAAGCTTAAAAACAAGGTTCAGACACTATAAATCAGAGGTTAAAACCTCAAATACTTTCTGTTTTATTAGGGTATTTCACCCACAAGTCGTGTTCAAGCTTGGTTCTTAATGAGAAGTGATTATGGAACAACTTGGGTTGTTCCAACATAAAATCCTCACATGATTTGATGATTTCTCTTTAGTTAGGTTGTTTGTATTATTGTATTAACCCTAGTTCGTGACCCTCCTTGGTTGTCTTTACATCAAGTGAAGTGGTGAACATTCAAGGGGTCCCTAAACGGAAGCATGTTCTTCCTACCCCATACATGACATTCATGAATGACTCGAGGTGCCTAAACGAAGATCTTAATCTTCTACCTCCTACTTGAAATATTAAACTTAGTAATATGTAATACTTAAATATATATACACACACATTCGAACCTTTAATATAAAACTTGTGTTTATATGTTAAAGTAGTAGAATGACATCTAAGACTTAACACTCCAAGTATGATTCTAATGGGCTTACTACCCATGAAATACAATATAACCCTAGTGGTTACGTAGTGTCATATAAGAGTATAAGTCAAGGATGATTATTTTGATATCCTACTTTATGCTATGTTAAACTCCAAATTATAATCTTCCATTATACGCCGAACTCACACACCTACGTTTCCTTGCGTAGAAGGACTAGGTGCTCCAACTTAATCCATCCACCAAACTCGCTCGCGGGATTTCAAGTAGGAAAGCTTGCAACTACCGTGAGTATACTCGATCCCTTTTTGCTTTAAACACTTTTGGGATGCAACATGTATTCTATATTCAAACACGTGACACTTGAAACTTATTTGAAACATGCTCTATCCATTTAAACATGAAACGTGAAACTTGTGATACTTGAGACTATTTTGTGCTATGTGAACGTTTAATCCCTGTGTGTAGTTCCGCCTTAACAATAGTAGCGCTATAGGGGTAATGCACCTCCTCCATTTGTAGTCAAGGGGTATTGTTAGGATGAGACATGTTAACCTCCCGTGAAACTTTGGGACAGGTACTTTAACGCATTGGAAACTTGGGCTATCACTTGGACTGCGTAAAACTAGCATGGTTGAAACTATTTTAATATGTTCATGTTGGATACGAGTTTTTATTCTATATGCTATGTAAACAAACTTGTATACTCGCTCTTTGCTTTTGCATTGAAACTCTATTTTAATACATGTTGCAGGTTGATTATTGAAGTATGGATGATTGATGAAACAAGTTAGGGTGGCTAGATACACACCTAAATTTATCTATCTTTTGTTGTTATGATTTTTGTTGAAACAATGTTGTTATCTCCTTTTGAAATTGTATGACATTTAGTATTGCAATGAAATTTGAATTAAATTAAATATTGTCACATAGTGTTATGACGTCTCTAGCAATCTATACACACTTCGTCTCATCCCGATGTTTCCGCCATCGGTTGGGGTGTGACATGGGTATCCAGCACCTCCTAGACCTCCAGTTCCGCAACCGGCGCCATAACCACGTTTCTCTCCTCCTGAACAAGAAGAAATCCTACATCGGTTAAGTCAGGTGGAACGAGATTTCGAGGAAGAACGAAAGAACAACAGGGGATTCCTTTAGGGCCTGGCAAACCTGTTGAAGGGCAAGAAGAAGAAACGTGACCATTAGTCCTTATATATGTTCTAATGTAATGTCTATTTTTAAATAAGTCCCTGCGTGGACATTTATCGTATTTTAGTCCCTACGTGGACTTATCCTTTAGTCCCTACGTGGACACCTATCTTGTATTGGTCCCTGCGTGGACTTGTCTCTTTATTAACCTCTATGTAGGTATGTACTTGTTTAAAAGTCCCGTTTAGGGCAGTGTGTAATCGTATTTGAAGTATGGAATGTTATGTTATAAATTTCATTTTGTTATTACTATATATGAAATAAATCGAAATCATTCCTTTTAAATTTAAATCTGCCTAAATAAAGAATCTTAAGAGTGAAACCTAGCCAGGTGTCTTTTAGACCCGGCCAAGATGGTAAGACCTGATTAAAAGATTCAGAATTCCAGTTAACCTCTGTAATCATGTTAACGTTCATGGCAGATGTGATTCGTTAAAATCGCACGCGTCATTCCTATATAAGAATCCTTCTAAGGATTCCAAAGCCCAAATTAATGATATAATAAATCATGGGTTAAATCGTCAATAAAGATGATCAATTATTTAACATCCATTAGCGATGTAGTGCCTACGGGCCGAATTATTAAGCATCCATTAGTGATGTAGTGCCTATGGGCCATAATTGTTGTCATAATAAGACAAAAGACAGTGGTGGTCTATGACTCCCTGTCAGAAAGGGTAAGAGGACTACGGTTCAAACCTTCATACCTTGATTCTCTGTAATCTCGGCTAATATTATAATAACGTCCTCGTGACTAGGCCTTGTGCCAATAACAATATTATTTGTAATTAGGATAGGTATGTTCAAATCCTAAATAAAAGTGAGTAACAAATTAACCAGATATGGTCTCTGTTACCATGGTTAATGAATTGCCATAAAAGACAATTCCATAATAAACTCCTAAATAAAATTTTCGTTATCTTCTGTAACAGATACAAGTTACCATGGCTGATTCTAGAGGAGAAAATAGCCACACGAAGGAAGACGAATATGATAACGCCCAAGTTCATCTGACGGGCGCAGAGTTGAAAGCTCTTGTCGATAACGCTGTCAAGGCAGCTCTGGATCGACAATATGAGGAATATACTGAATCTCGGAGCCGAACCATATCCAAACCACACTCAAAGCCGAAGACCCACACCAAATCTCACAGCAAACCGCTGTCCAAGCCTAAAAAGGACGATGATAATTATTCGTCTAACGAGCTTCAACACGATGTCTCGGTTGGTTCCATATTTGGTAACCCCGGAGCCAAAGAGAATCGCTCGTTTCATCGGCGGGTTAGCCCCCGAAATAAAGGCAAGCGTGAAGGCCTCTCGGCCAGCGACCTTTCGATCTGTAGCAGACATATCTTTGTCCCTTACTCTGGATGCGGTCCGACAAAGATCGCTAAGGAATAAAGAAGCTGAAAAGAGAAAGCGTGAAGATGAAACTTCACGGAGGTCGAGCAAGAAACACCGTGGAAACGGTGATAACAAGAGGGGGTCGGAGTCAAGGAAGGATGAGCAACAGACTGGTGAGAAGCCCAAGTGCAAGACTTGCAAGAGACATCACTTTGGAAAGTGTAGGCTCGACTCAAACTCGCAGACTCAGTCGAAGTCATATGCATGCGGGTTGTGCAAGTCCAAAGACCACAAGACCGTGGACTGCAAGAAGATAAAAGATGCTACCTGCTATAACTGCAATGAGAAGGGGTACATTAAAAGCAACTGCCCTAAATATGCCAAGAAGCCTGAAGAGGCCAAGAAGAACAATGCTAGAGTCTTCAGGATGGAGGCAAAAGAAGCAGTGCTGGATGACAACGTAATCACAGGTACTTTTCTCGTAAATGGTATCTTTGCAAGGGTACTTTTTGATTTGGGCGCTGATAAGTCTTTCGTAGATCATAAATTTTGTAAATTGCTGAATATGCCTGTCAAAACCTTAAATGTGAATTACGAGGTAGAGCTAGCAGACAGCACCATAGAAACCGTCTCCACTGTGTTAGATGGATGTGTGATATCCATTAAGAACCACTCTTTTCCTCTATCTCTACTTCCCTTTAAATTGGCCGGTTTCGACCTAGTATTGGGTATGGACTGGTTATCTCACAACCAGGCCCAAATCGTCTGCAACAGAAAGCAGATAGTGATAAAGACTCCGACTGGTGAATCACTTACCATTCGGGGAGATACCCAGTACGGATTGCCTGAGCAAGTGACTATGCTCAAAGCTTCTAAATGTCTAAAGAAGGGTTGTGTCATCTATATGGCACAAGTGATTATTGAAGAACCCAAACCGAAGATTGAAGACATTCCCGTCATTTCGGAGTATCCAGAAGTTTTCCCTGAAGATCTACCTGGGTTGCCACCAGATAGACAAGTGGAATTCAGGATTGATATCATCCCTGGAGCAGCACCTATTGCTAGAGCGCCTTACAGGCTAGCACCGACCGAAATGAAGGAGTTAAGGACCCAGCTGGATGAACTGCTAGCTAAAGGTTTCATCAAACCTAGTTCGCCTCCCTGGGGAGCACCTGTCCTGTTTGTGAAAAAGAAGGACGGATCGATGCGTCTGTGCATCGACTATCGCGAACTTAATAAAGTCACGATAAAGAATAGATATCCCTTGCCGAGGATCGACGATTTGTTCGATCAGTTACAAGGGGCAAGTTACTTTTCAAAGATTGACTTGAGGTCAGGCTACCATCAACTGAAAGTCAGAGATGAGGACGTACATAAAACAGCATTTAGGACTCGCTACGGTCACTACGAGTTCCTAGTGATGCCTTTTGGGCTCACTAATGCACCGGCTGCGTTCATGGATCTCATGAATCGCGTCTGCAAGCCCTACTTAGATAAGTTCGTCATCGTTTTCATCGACGACATTCTTATATACTCGAAGAACCAAGCTGACCATGAGAAACACCTTCGCTGTATTCTCAAGCTGCTACATCAGGAGAAACTCTATGCCAAATTCTCCAAGTGCGAATTCTGGCTACGAGCAGTCCAATTTCTAGGACACGTCGTCAGCGAGCGTGGTATCCAGGTGGATCCCGCTAAAGTAGAGGCTGTCATGAATTGGCAAGAGCCAAAGACGCCTACTGAGATTCGTAGTTTCCTGGGGTTAGCAGGATACTACAGGCGATTCATTGAAAATTTTTCAAGGATTGCTGCACCCTTAACTTCCTTGACCAAGAAGAAGGAAAAGTTTGTTTGGGGCCCTAAGCAGCAAGAGTCCTTTGATATTTTAAAGCAAAAGCTGAGCAACGCCCCTGTGCTGACACTACCGGAAGGTACCGAGGAGTTCGTAGTTTACTGCGACGCTTCACACACTGGTATGGGATGTGTGCTCATGCAGAAAGGCAAGGTCGTTGCCTATGCTTCGAGACAGTTAAAGGTGCACGAGAAGAATTACACCACCCATGACTTGGAGCTGGGTGCCGTTGTGTTCGCACTAAAACTGTGGAGGCATTACCTGTATGGTATCAAGTTTGTGATCTATTCGGATCACAAGAGCCTTCAACATTTGTTTAATCAGAAGGAGCTAAATATGAGGCAACGCCGTTGGATGGAGACTTTAAATGATTATGATTGTGAGATCAGATATCATCCCAGCAAAGCGAATGTAGTCGCTGATGCCCTGAGTAGAAAGGAAAGGGTGAACCCATCCGAATCAATGCCAAGAGCATTGAAGTCAAGAATAATTTGATTGAAAGGGTGTTAGCCGCACAGAGAGAAGCTGTGTTGGAAGCTAACTATCCTAAGGAGAAGTTAGGAGTAACTGAGGAGCAGTTAACTCTTAGCAAGGACAGAATTTTACGTTTGAATGGACGAATATGGGTTCCGATTTATGGAGGACTACGAGATGTTATCCTCCAGGAAGCCCATAGTTCCAAATATTTTGTTCACCCGGGAGCTGATAAAATGTATCAGGATCTAAAGGCGAATTATTGGTGGATAGGCTTGAAAAAGTCTGTAGCCGCTTATGTAGCCAAATGCTTAACTTGTGCGCAAGTCAAGGCTGAGCATCAAAAGCCATCTGGCTTGCTACAACAGCCTGAACTTCCCGAATGGAAGTGGGAATGTGTAACTATGGATTTTATTACCAAGTTACCCAAGACAAGGAAAGGAAATGACACGATATGGGTTATAGTCGACAGACTGACTAAGTCAGCTCATTTCTTACCCATCAAGGAGACTTATAGCTCCGACATGTTAGCCCAGTTATACGTTGATAAGATTGTAGCCTTGCATGGCATACCTGTGTCTATTATCTCTGATCGGGATACTAGATACACGTCGCATTTCTGGAAGAGTTTCCAGCAATCTTTGGGCACACGTTTGAATTTTAGTACGGCTTACCATCCTCAGACAGACGGTCAGAGTGAGCGTACTATTCAAACGTTAGAAGACATGCTGCATGCATGTGCTATCGATTTGGGTGGTAGTTGGGATAAGAACCTACCACTAATCGAATTCTCCTACAACAATAGCTACCATACCAGCATTAAGGCTGCGCCTTTCGAGGCATTATACGGTAGAAAGTGTCGATCGCCTGTTTGTTGGGCGGAAGTTGGAGATTTCCAATTATCAGGACCAGAGATAGTCTTCGAGACAACGGAAAAGATTGTCCAGATTCGAGACCCTCTCAAAGCTGCCCGAGATGGGCAGAAGAGTTACGCGGATCCAATGCGTAAAGATTTTCACTTCGAAGTAGGTGAAAAAGTGTTACTTAAAGTATCACCCTGGAAGGGGGTGATGCGTTTCGGTAAGAAAGGCAAACTAAGCCCGAGATACATAGGACCTTTCGAGGTTATTGAACGGGTCGGGTCAGTTGCCTATAAGCTAAACTTACCGGAGGAGCTCAATGGAATTCACAATGTGTTCCACATCTGCAATCTAAAGAAGTGCTTCGCTGATGAATCATTGGTGATCCCACACACAGATGTGCATATAGATGAGGGCTTAAAATTTGTGGAAAAACCTTTGTCGATTAAAGATCGACAGGTGAAGAAGCTTCGAAGGAAGTATGTACCTATAGTAAAGGTCAAGTGGGATGCCCGTAGAGGTCCCGAATTCACGTGGGAAGTTGAAGCCATGATGAAAGAGAAATACCCTTATTTGTTTGAGTAAATCTCGGGTCGAGATTTATTTTAAGGGGGTGAGGATGTAACACCTCGAAATTTTGTGTCCAATGATGTGTTAACACATGTCATGAATTTACACGTGGCATTAAATAATAAATAAAGGACTAAAGTTGACAAACCTTGAAAGTATGTAAATTCGAGGGTTATAAATGTCAACAAAGGGTAAATATACTATATAGTAACCCTAAACGATGCTCGTACCTTCAAACGAATAAATCATGGATCGTACGGAAGCGAAACGCGGAAGAAAGTGAGAGATTACAAAGCTACAGGGGTTAACTGTGTCAACATGTTTAATTATACCTCTGAGTGACCCTTTGACGAACCCGAGGCTTTGTAACAGTAAAATACGCTCACTAGAATGTACTGTATAAATTCCGCGAAGTTCCGTTTTAAAACGAGAAAGTTATGATCAAATTCGTACGAGAAGGGTTAAAAGCGTCAACAATGAAAGTCAAGGCTTTCCGGATAGTAATTAAATTAACCGGGGACTTGACAGTGCGGGTAAATGGCACGAGGCCTTAATTGTAATTAACCGAGGGCCAAATCGCAAAGTTACCCCTTCAAACCCGAAAGGTCAGGTTATTAATTACAAAGATTCGGTCAATCATTACAAAAGATTTAAAAATCTTTGAAAACAGGCCTCAGGCGGCCCGCCTGAGTGAAACATATAAGTTGATGCGGGCCGCGAGCCTCCTGCATATACGCGTGCTGACATGAAGATTCAGGCGGCCCGCGTACAAGGTGCCTGATCTCTCATGCGGGCCGCGTGACAGACACAGATGCAGAAACTTTGGACAGACTTGTTGTTTGAAGTTGTGAACGATCAAAAGTGCAATAAATGAAGCATGGGCGCCCTCTACTTGCCTCCTAGCACCAAGGGCCACCTGTTGAACATCCATGCTCCATTGTAGGTTGATGTGTAATGATCTAGAGGCCATTCTTTCACTATAAAAAGGCATACATTGTGCATAAGTGAAAACACACCTCAAAACTTACCTTCTGATCATTCCTGGAGCTCTCAAGCTTTCCTTTATCATTCTAAGTCGTGCACTAAGCTTCTGTAAGTTCCCTAACCCTTTGTGGTTTCATTTTTCAATAGTTTTAGCCTAAAAGTCAATCCGTCGTAATTAACGATTGACTTTGCGATAAATCACGAATGGTCCAGTGATTTGTCGAATCAAAGATAGTTATATGATAGTAATCATGTGGGCATTAAACCCCTAAAAGGGCACCCTCTGATTCCCACTCTAACTAGTTCAAATGTCGAGTCAAACGCGCTTAGAAAAAGTCAACAGAAATGTCATTTTGCGATTTCTTGCATAATCTGTAATGTAGATGATATGTAACCTGTTTGAACACTCATAAAACATGATAATAAGTATATAAACTAGTCTAAGCTTGTTTGATCCGACCATTTATTGTTTTGACCCGGTTTGGAGCCGAAAGTCGCAAAAGTTGACTTTTGCATTGACTTCAGTTCTGACCCGTTAAAGTTTGATTTAGATATGCCTTAGGACTCTCTTAGGACCAGGTTACATGATGGTATTAACCTCTGTGACCGGTTCGTTGTTTGTCCGAGTCTTTTACACATTTCCGTTAAATGCTTAAAAGTTGACCGTAACGCCCTTTTTAATTTAAAACGAGAATTTCGGACACGTGAAAGGATCATGACCTTGGTTACTGATTTCTAAGCATGTCCCTAAAATTTCATGTCAATCCGAGGTCCAGAATAGGAGTTATGCTAAATAGCGCAAATTGCGAAACTTTAGTAATTAAATAGCGCAATTAGCATAACGCCTATCTAAACCCGGATTTCGACACCAAACCTTTTACTCACTGTTGTAAAATAATATTTTGGGATTTTTAAAGATTTTTAATTATTTTTAACCTGCTCATAACCTGTGGTTATGGCAACGGTTCGGTAAAAACCGAATATGCCCTTTTCGGCCATAACTTGAGTTCTACAAGGTCTTTTGACCCGATTCTAGTTGCTACTGATTTTAAATAATAAATAAAGTATTTTAGACTTTATAAACTGTTCGGGAAACTTAAATTTCCTGTAGAACTCTAAAACCTCTTTTATAATCTTTAAAAAGACCAAAATACCCCTACGGGGCATAATATGAACTTACACTCGTTACGGGCATTACGGAAGGTATCCTACTGATACCACAACCTCTTTAAGGCATGTTGACTTAGGAAAACAGTGTAGGACTCTTACGGTTACCTGTTGCGCCTATTGCGCGCACGGTTCGGCTTATGTAACTAGTTTACATAAATTAGCCGAAACGGGTAAAACCATATCGTTTGGACCCAAAAATCCAGAGTATGATTATTATACCCGTATAAAACAAGTCTTCAAACTTGTTGGGTCAGAATCACACTCCATTCACGGTTTTCGCCTTTCACGCGATTAAACCGTAACTATACTTTGAAACTGACCGGTCTAAGCACGGCAAATATAAAGACCCGTTAGGATTCTAATAGGTTATTTTAAAACCTTCGTTCCAGAATAGGAGACCAGTAAAAGCTACATGTGATTTATTCAATTAAGGATTATACTTGCAAAGGTAAATACTTTTAACTTATTTTCCGTTATACGGGCTTGGGTTACGGTATCTAAAATACCGCTTGGTCGGGCAATTAACCCCATCTCATTTGTAGTTGGGTATTATCAATGTGACCCGTTTAAAAACTTGTTTTGTTGGCTTAACGCCTTTGGGGGCTTAATGACCATGTCCCAGATATCCTTGGCAGCATTTACGAATGGCCACGACCTTGACATCCCGGTGTAGGCGTACACCCGACATTATGTCTATAATTATAAAAGTGTAGTCGTTGGTTACCCGCCACGGTTTTATACTATGTGGTGTGTCTATTAAACTTTAACCCGACACGACTCGGGCGACCAAACGCATAGTAACATGTAGTTCTTTACAAGATTTGATTATAAATTATCCCAAGTTATAAAGAGTTTGTGCCTTGAGCATTTAAACCAATTTTATCAAACATTTTACAAAAGTGTCAGTTGAATGTATTTACCAGTGTAAACTGACGTATTTTCCCCAAAAAGACTAAATGCAGGTACTAGGCGTAATTGGCTGGGATTTCTCCTTAGCATCATTAGAAGTCTCGCAAGCTTAAGATGCCTGAAGTCTGTTGAACGATACTTTTGATATTATTATTTGATCCCCTGTGGATTATTATTTCAACAATGGCGATACATTGATATTACACTTAAGTTGAAATATATTATCTTATTGCTTCCGTTGTGCATTCATTTATATTGTGTGGTTTGACTATAATGTTGCCAACTACGTCACGGTAATCCCCCACCGGGCCCACCGGTGAGACACGTGGAAATCGGGGTGTGACAGTCACACTGGTGGAATCATTTAATGTTTCTACCCGGAGGTGAGGATGAGACTGGCCATGACCGCTGCCTTTTGTTTGTCAGATGTCGTTGACGTCTATGATCGCGATGGCTAGTGGGTCGAGAAGGTTATTGGGAAAACTGGATCGAAATACATGGTGCATTTTAAAGGTACTGGTGAAAAGATTGCTTACCCTTTGGACTTGTTGAGAGTTCATCAGGAATGGGTCTGGAAAAATGGTGTTTGGTACTTTTGTTAATTTCAGAAAAATAAGGTATTTTGTCTGTGTTTGGATTCTGCTAATTCGATTTTCTACCGGATCTGTAGTAGCATCATGCAAATCACAACCGGAGATTTGAAACGGTAGGGATTCACAATTTGTTTGATTTTGCTAATAGGATTCAAGGGTAGTTATTCAGTGAATGATTTTAGGGTGATTTAGGGGTTTTTATAAGGTGTTAAAGTGTATAAAGGATCCAATTCCATGTCATCTCATTGTGCCACAAGGGATAATAATAGACACGCAGGATAATAAAACTAACCAAGTTAGTGTAAAGTTAACAACGTGGTGCTATAACACACTAAGTGTTAAGTTGGGGGTGTCGGGCGTCAAAGTGTTAGTTTGGGGTGACATCTGCCAATAGCCAATAGTTAGGGGTGATAAAATCCAATAACTCGAAATTTTAAAGTTAAAGTAATAATGTATATAAATGAAATAAAAAATAAATGTTTTATTGGATCTTGAGAAATATTAACCCACCTTGTCGCTTGTGCCAACACTTCCTCCTTGATCGTCGTCCAAGTTATGTTTTCTCTCTTCCTACTCGTTTCATCTTTGTGTTTGTTTTTCCCTTTCTTTTTCTTGGGCTTTTATGGTCGTGTTTTTGGCACAAGTTCCTTTTCATCGTTTTGGTTAGAGAAACAAAATCGTGCTCGACTTCTTGTGATAGTTATAGTCTGAGCATTTTTGTTTTTGTTGTTGCATATGCAATTTAAACACGATTTGAGCTTGACTAAAACCGGAAAATGAATACATAGAGGGATCGATATATGGTGTAAATGGTGGTTGGTTTGGATCCATGGCATAAAGAAATGGTGTAGAAATTGGGTAGAATAATGTAAGATGGTATAAAAAATGGTGCAGAGAAGGGGTAATTTTTTTTAGGGGTATTGGATTTTAATAATCGCAAGTTTCACTAATTGCCTGGTAATAATCCCAAATTCAAAAATTGCCTACAACAGTCCCAACTTGTAAGATTTTGGCCATCAATGATCCTTTGCTAACTGGGTTATAACCCAGTTAGTTTTTTGCTGACTGGGCTGCTGACGTGGCACCATCACCACCTCCACCTCCACCTCCTCCTCCTCCACTGCCACCACCATCTCCTCCAGCCACCACCATCACCTCCGACCACCTCCACTTCCACCTCCACCCACAGTCTTCCAGCACCGGAAAAACACTATCACCTTCGATTCACCATATCCACCGAACACCCCACCCTTCCAACCTCCGGCCACCACCATTAAACTGCCATCCGCAACTCCAACCGCCTCACCGAAAAAACGTGATACCTAGGTATGGTGGAAATTTTGAAGTTTTGAGCGGCGGAGAAGGTCACTAGAGGTTGGAAATGACAAGTGGTGGTCTCCTTTGGTGGTTTCAGGGGTAAAGAAGGTCGTCAGATTAAGTTGCAGGTCACCGGAGTTGCGTAGATGGTGAAAGTTTTAAACTTTTAAGAAGCGGAGAAGATTACAGGAGGTCGGAGATGATTGGTGGTGGTCTCGTTTGGTGGTTTCAGGGGTAAAACGGGTCGCCGGAATAAGTTGTAGGTCACCAGAGTTGGGTATTTTGAACTTCTGAGCAGCGGAGAAGATTACAGGAGGTCGGAGATGATTGGTGGTGGTCTCGTTTGGTGGTTTCAGGGGTAAAACGGGTCGTCGGAATAAGTTGCAGGTCACCGGAGTTGGGTAGATGATGGAGGTGGTCGGAGATGATGGTGGTGACCGGAGGAGATGATGGTAAAACAGGTCGTCGCAATTTTTGAAGTTGAGATTATTACCGGCCAATTAGTGAAACTTGGGATTATTAAAATCCAATACCCTTTTTTTTATTAAAATTTACCCCCTGTTCATATTTTTATTAAAATTTTCAGCCTCCTCAGCGGATATCTTCGTGGAGAATTCCACGCTCATCACGATTCACCAAGAGGAGGGGGGGTGTGGTGTTCACTATTGACGACGATTCCACGTCACCTCCACGAACCCCCTTCGGCTTTAGGCTGGAAGGTGTGGTATAAAGCTCCTAGGGGCTTTATCACGCCACGTCAGATCTACCTAGGCGCCACGTCATATGGGGGCTTTAAAGCGTCTCCCTTTAACTTGCATGGTGTGGTATAAAGTCCCCCTATTAAACAAAATAAAAAAAAATTTATTGGTTGAAAAGAGATGGGCCCACCTGCACACCTCTTTTTGCTCGTTATCACGGTGGCGGACAAAGGATGGTGCCCCCCTTTTAACAACAAGGGGGTGGTCGATGGCGGACAAGGGCATTATAAATGGCTGATGTGACGGGTGGCCTAAGCCACACCGCAAAGCCTTAGTATTAAAATAATTCCCAAATCAGCCTCGTTAGGTTGAAATATTGACATTTCTTATTAATCACTCTTGTAAATTGCAACGTACTTAAATACATATGTTTGAAATTGAAGGTGATGCATATAGTGGGGCTTACAAATTAAGTTAATCATCAACACTATTTGCAATAATGTCCTTACCTTAATTAACATTAATTTTATCATGCTAAGTTTTAATATATCAACACAAACCATCAAGGGTGAGCAAGTTTTACTGTTAACTGATAACAAACGATAACCTAGGGGCGGAACCAAGAGGGATACAGAGGGTTCATTGACTCTTTGACTGACCACAATTATTTTTAGGAAAGTGAAGATTTGAATTGTCAGTGGTGATGTGAAAATAAACGGTGAAGACGAAGTGAAGTGAAGTTTGTAAAATAAATAATGGGTTTTAGGCTTTATACGCCATGTCAGTGTTGATGTGAAAATAAACGATAAAGACGAAGTGAAGTGAAGTTTGTGAAATAAATAATGGGTAGACTTTATACGCCATCTAAATTTCATACACCATCCGCACCTAATACACCTATGTGATATAACAACCACTTTGGAATAATTCTTTTCTTCAACAAAAGAAAAATGATTTCTTGAATAATGGGTCCTTTTTGACCGGTTGCGTGTGTCTATTCAAGATCCTATCTTTGAACAATTAAAAAGTCAGTTAGAGTATTTGAAGGGGTTTGTTTATTATCTCGTGTTGGTGTTTATGAAAGGCTAGAAATGATTTGTTGTTCGAAAAGTCCATAAGAGATTGTGATTGAGATAAAAAAAATGAGAGGTTTTGGGTGGCTAAAAAATAGATCTTTATGTAAAGGAAAATTGGCATGTAATAATCCCACCTAGACCTTATTGGCCGTTAATAATCCCACCTCAAAATATTCCCCCCACCAGTCCCACCTTTCACCTATTTTTCCTACAACGGTCCCCCGTTAAAGAAACTTAACGGAGTTAAGCTTTTTTCCAAATTACAAACAGATTTTTTAGGTCTTTTGATCAGAACAATGATACGAGTCCATTAATGTAAAATTTACTTCGAAATGGTGCTCCAAGTGACTTGATTTTGGTTATTGGAAATTTAAACACCCGAATTGAAGCGCCGTTTTCATTGTTTGGAGCACCATTTCTAGGCAAGTTTTATATCAATGGACTCGTACCGTCGTTCTAATCAAAAGCCCTATAAAATCTTTTTGTAATTTGGAAAAAAGCTTAACTCCGTTAAGTTTTTTTAACGGGGGACCATTGTAGGAAAAATAGGTGAAAGGTGGGACTGGTGAGGGGAATATTCTGAGGTGGGATTATTAATGGCCAATAAGGTCTAGGTGAGATTATTACAGGCCAATTACCCTTATGTAAATATATAGGTTGGAAGGAGTGGTGTAAAACTGTAAATTCCCCATGTATACGTTGTAATTTGGTCACTTGCCCGTTTGGGTTGGGGTTTTTGTTTTGTAGTAGCCTTTTGCCCGTTTGGGTTGGAGGTTGTTTTTAATGAAATTTTATTTAAAAAAAAAAGTTAGAGTATTCACAATGTATCCGTTGTATTTATGTGAGTTAGTTACTTATATTATAAAAAATGGCTCTAAGTGCATTTGAGTGAAGGGAAGAAAAAATATATGAGAATGTTACTGTTTGTCTATAAATATATCAGAAACATTGTTTACTCTTTATAAATTTGCTAACATTTTTAAGGTTGTTGTAAGTAGAGAAGAGAGAAAAACTAATAATAAAAGTATAAAAAAAATATTAATGCAATTATAGGAACATGGATAAGGAATCTAATGACGCTATCTACGTCACGATGACACCACGCTTTAAAACCTCTTTCCACTAAACCAACTTATTTTAAGGCCATGTGTAGTGGTAAAGAACTCAAGCGGGCTGCCCCATAACTCTCATAGATGTGGGGTTATACGACATGTTACAATTGTGTGTTGTGTAAGTAAAGAGGGTTATATAACTTGAGTGTATAGCCTAGTTATACCCCTTTAATTATACATATATATTAATGCATATCTATGTGTGTGAGAGAATAACAAATAATGAAGGGGTATGGGTCAGTTATAATTTTCGCGAGTCAGACCTTTTTCCGGGCTATAGCGCCCCTGTAACGGGGTTCATCGGCGCCATAAAGCGTTATGGGGGTGGTGGCGCGACATCAGCTGCAATTAGGGAGGGACTAAAAATGTAAATTATGCCATCAAAAGCAAGACAAATACGACGTCGGAAAAGGGAAGAAACTTGTTATTGCCTATTGGGCCATTGGCTCTCAAGGACTGCCTGTCTGGACATTGTTGATCGATTAATAAGCAAACCCTTCCGGTTGAGATTCCTGAAACGGAGAAGAAATCGGAGAGATTTGAGTCGCCGACTCACCTCATTTCTCAACCTTCTTCTCCTACCAACTCACTCATGGCGGTTCCCGACAACTCTCGTCAATCTCTCATCCCTAATTTCCTCTACACTTCTTCCATTTCTCCCAGCACCCTACTCATTAGCAACACATCAAACCCTACACTGTTTTCTTCTTCCTCCTCACCTGCTAAAGTTCACAATAACTTCGTGATTCCTGCTCCTAATGAGCCCCTTGGCAAGATTGAGATGTATTCTCCACGATTCTATGCTGCTTGTACTGTTGGAGGTATTCTCAGTTGTGGTCTTACTCACATGGCTGTTACTCCTCTTGATCTTGTTAAGTGTAACATGCAGGTAGTTTGTTTTCTTTGTTTTTTTTTTTTTTAACTTTGATATGGTTGATTTTTTATCATTTAGTTTGTTTGGATGATTGTTTAGTAATATGAGTGGTGATGTCTATGACTAGATCTGTGTTTTGTATTTATTTTACGTAGCTTGTATTCGTATTCAATTTTGACTTTGGTTTATTCTGATTGGTAATGTGTTGTATTTTAGCTGGTGTTTGATAATCATCTTTTGATTAACAATTGTAAGTTGGGCAATTGATTCACAATTGTCTGTGTAATGCCATTACCGCCTTACCGGTCAACGTCTTATAGAGTTTATATGACTTTGTTGAGAGTTTGAGTACACTCGAGTTGCTTAATATATTAAGTTTTATACAATATACATTTATGATGGTGCACTGGTTTACACTGAATGTGATTTTTCAAAATGTTTATAGTTTTAGGAGAGAACGGTCATCGGTTGCTTATCAAATTTATTTGTAATCCTACATGAAGTAGGTGTATAAGTGTGCTTTAGGCATGCATAATTGGTACTTAATACTGATAATTTTGCAGTTTCGATCCACCATTGCCTTTCACTTAGGGTTTTATTGTCTATTGTGAAAATAGATGAAGGATGTGATACGTTGTTGAATATTTCTTTTTATTAAATGTATATTTGTACTTTATATTTAATGACAATATAACATAAAGTGAACGATATGAAGTGTTGTGTTGTGTTGTGAACCACCCAACATAATTATTTATTTAAGCTTAAAAAGTTGATTGAGCTGGACTTGAGTGTCGTGAGCATATCTCCATTCCCCATTGATCCAGACGTTGGACTTAATCAAGTTTGTTCACATTTAACCAAATGGGTCACAGGTTATTTGGGTCAGGTAAAAAGTGATAAGTTAATTCCAATAATTATGCAGTCAAAGTTAATTAGAGTATCCGAGGTCAAGGGCTAAACATAAATATATTTAAGCATATCGGTTATGATTTTTCTTTTATGATTAGAAGTTGTTTTCTGTTCTTATATATAGCTGGTAGGATAAAGTTGCATTACGTATCAGTTTTCCCTTCATGTTCTCTCTCAATAAAACTAATATGCGTTGACTGTTTCAATTTACTGTTTTTTTTTTCGGTTCTGTTCTTTGACCCAATTGTCTAACACTAGAAACATTGGTCTATTCATGTATATGCATTGTAGACATTTGAGTTCCCATTACATATGAGGAGATATCACATCCCTATGCCCATAAAGGGTTCTGATTGAGTTCATGTTTGTGCTAGTGAATCCAGTAGCATATTACTTGTTTGGAAAATTATATCTACGACGTATTTTAAAAGATGTCAAATTTGTCAAAAATCGCCACGCTGTAAAAAGTATAACGTGAAAGACACAATGACTCCTTGTATGAGGAATTTTGGTTGCCACATGGATTATGGGTAACTTTACATTTACATAATGCTTCAAGGAAACATGTTCATCCAAATTTTATTAGTACTTGTCAATATCATTTTCTGTGCTTGTTTATTACTTTCTCATGCTAATTTTACTTTCTTTAAAGTTTAAACAATCCAACCTGAAAGCATATTAAGTAAAATAAGATCTACGTCTTTGTGGAACTCTACTAATTTTATCACATCCATGTTCATTCTATCCATGGTCTTCTTTTATGTATTCATAACATCACATCTTTGCAATTCTTATGAGACCATGTTAATAATCCCGTACCTTTGTTAATTACTCAGATTGACTCTGTGAAATATAAGAGCATCTCATCTGGTTTTGGAGTATTGCTGAAAGAGCAGGGTATGAGGGGCTTCTTCAGAGGATGGGTCCCAACACTTCTTGGTTACAGTGCTCAGGGTGCCTGCAAATTTGGCTTCTACGAATTCTTTAAGAAATATTACTCTAACATTGCTGGCCCAGAGTATGCAGCCAAATACAAGACTTTGATCTACCTTGCCGGGTCAGCTTCGGCAAAGGTAATTGCTGAAAGAGCAGGGTATGAGGGGCTTCTTCAGAGGATGGGTCCCAACCCTTCTTGGTTACAGTGCTCAGGGTGCCTGCAAATTTGGCTTCTACGAATTCTTTAAGAAATATTACTCTGACATTGCTGGCCCGTAGTATGCAGCCAAATACAAGACTTTGATCTACCTTGCTGGGTAAGATCGGCAGAGGTAATTGCTGATGTAGCTCTTTCTCCTATGGAGGCAGTGAAGGTACGTGTCCAAACACAACCTGGATTTGCTAGGGTTTGGGAGATGGACTTCCAAAGTTTGTCAGATCGGAAGGTGCACTCGGGTATGCATAATACTTATTTATTTTTCTTTGGATACACTTATAGCTATTATGTTATTTATTTCCTTTTCGTTGTTTCTTCACATAGCTTTTTCTTATACTACGTAGCTTGTACAAGGGATTGGTACCGCTTTGGGGACGGCAGATACCATGTAAGTTGAGGCATCTGAGATGCAACATTTTTCTTCTGATGTCACTTTCTAGTTTTTATTCCTTTTGTTTTTCCTTAAAATACTATTTATGTTCCAAAATTATTGTCGGCATTCAATATTACTTTTTCGCCGAAGTAATTAGCCAACTAAAAAAATAGACAATTACAATTTACTAATTTCCTCAGTTCACCTTTAATGCCCCTTGTCATTAATCTTACAAGTTTTTCAAGTCAGTTGGTATCTTTATCTGCATTAGGGGTAAATATGGCATTCTGCAAGCTAAAAATTGCATTACATGTAGAATCTTAGTTGTGTGTTTTTTGCCGGTGCATGAAGGGCGTAATAACTTAACGCAAACACATTTTAATTTGTAAAAAGAGTAATAAATACCTAGAGAAAGTGTATTGTACAATTGGCCTTAACGTACGAGCGTACGCGATGAGTATTTCGCACATTATAAAACCTCAAAATCATAAATCCGCATGCTGGAATTTGTCCGAGTTTGTGAACCACATGTTGGGAGTGTCCAAGTTTGTGAAACCGCATGTTGGAAGCTTCCGAGTTTGTGAACCGCATGTTGGAAGCTTCCGAGTTTGTGAAGTCCGCATGTTGGAATCGTCTGTTTTTGTGAGTCCGCATGGTGAATCTTCCGGATTTGTGAGTCTTCCGAGTTTGTACGTTATAATCCGCGCGTTATAACCTCAAGTTATATGTTCATCACGTACGCATTGTACGTTAAGGCCAATTGTACGTTAACTAACCCCTAAATACCTATCCTATTAGCTCTGAACAGTATGGAGGGCCCTTATACAATTTTACTATGAGCTAGTTGTGACTTGTGGTTGACATACAAGCTATAAATAAAATTGATACATCTAAATTAGCAGCTGGATGCAAGATTTGGTAATTGGCATATCTCATATAAAAAATGAGTTATCAGTGTTTGCATGTTGTAAACAATTCTGTAAGCCCTGATGCATTGCTGTGCTAAATTATTGTATGAGTTTTTGCTTTTGCTGTTCTATGTGTTAAGTCACAAGTGTATCTATTAAGTATTAACACCCAAAATGGCAAATCCTGAACAAGTATGCCATCCCTACACCAAAGAACGAGTGCAGCAAATCACTGCAACTTGGAGTCAGTTTTGCTGGTGTCTGGTGGATATGTAGCTGGTGTCTTATGCGCGGTTGTTTCTCATCCCGCGGACAATCTTGTTTCCTTTCTTAACAATGCCAAAGGGGCTAGTGTTGGAGATTTGAGTGCTCTGCTTCAACATTCTCTTATACTCTATTCAAGTGGCATGATAAGTTTCGTTTATCATCTAAAGATTTCTTAATTTATATTTTATGAAATGGTTTTCCATTTCAGGCAGTGAAGAAGCTTGGACTTTGGGGTCTTTTTACTCGTGGGCTTCCACTACGTATTGTCATGATTGGAACCCTCACTGGAGCTCAATGGGGAATCTATGATGCTTTCAAAGTGTTTGTTGGACTGTAAGTTCTTAAATTTGGTTCTAACCGAACTGAAAATTTGACCCGGTTTGAATATTTGGTTTCGGTTTGGTCCAGTTCTGTCTCTTGCTTCTTCATGTTTTACCAAAAAATTTTTAACTTTCTGTGATGTACAGACCAACAACAGGCGGTGCCGCACCTGCTCCAGTTGCCGAGATTGAGAAGGCTTAGGTGTTTGGATATGGAGCCTGAGCTCAAACTGAGTCTATAAATATAGGACTTCTTAGTGGCACAAGAGTAATTTTGGAGAGTTTTGACTCTTGTGCTTTTAAAAAGGGTGAGGTTTTAACTTGTTTTGTTTATGAAATATTTTTGGTATCGAAGAGGATTGTGCTTCATCGATCGAGAAGTTTTTGTTAACCATGAAAGTAATTTGGGACAAATGATATGGTGATACCTTTGGCCTTGAGCAATAAACGCACCCATTTTTTCGTCTATTTATTTTTGTCTTAAATATTTTATGTTTAATGTTTTGGAAAACAGACCAGCTTCTAACTAATCGGATAATTAATTCATATATTTCAAAAAAAAAAAAAAAATTATAAAATACAATTTGAATAACAAACTATTGGCTATAGAAAATAGTAAAAAGGGAAAAAGTATATATAATTTTTGAAACAACCAATGATTTTATACAAGAGTTAATTACATAGTTAGTCCCTGTGGTTTACGCAAAATAACATACTTAGGTACTAATAGTTTAAAATCACTTTCTAGGGTATTAACTTTTCAGTTTGTAACGTTTGGAGGTATTAACTTCTAGGGTATTAACATAGTTAGTTCTTGTGGTTCACACAAAATAACATACTTAGGTACTAATAGAATGTGATTTTAAACCTACAAATAACGTTAATACCTCCAAACGTTACAAAATGAAAACTTAATACCCTAGAATGTGATTTTAAACTATTAGTACCTAAGCATGTTATTTTGTGTAAACCACAGGGACTAACTATGTAATTAACTCTTTATACAATATATAAGAAATTATTAATTAAGGGATAATAGATGTGGAAAGCAAATTGCTTCCGAAATATATGCTGGTGATATTGTATGTCATCAAAGGTTGGGTATTTAACATCGCGAGCTGCTCAAGGTGTAAGCGCCGAGGGACAGAAGATGCTTAGCGGATGCTTGGAATTGAATGTTATCATCTTCTAGGCAGTTTTGGGTAAACAACTTTAAACGACAACGCTTCATTTACTTAAAGCACATAACACATGTCCAAAACAAAACACATAACACATGTTCGAAACAAAACACAACATACAGGTTTAAGTTGTTTCGATGTATCACACAGATAACATAAAAGTGCAGACGATATAGATAGAAGCTGCAACACTAAGAGCCTTGCTTTCTCACTTACACCTGAGGGAGATCCTTGCTGGACAAATTATCAGATGTCACATTTGGTTGAGTTGGCGAGTAGTAATAGTCCTTGATTTCATCCCACGAACTGAACGAGTTCAAAATGTCACTGAAATAACTGTCATCATCATTCATGAAACTCGTACCCGCAATACTTTCCGCTTTCAGAAAGTTGTCAGAGACGTCCGGGAGATCAAATGCCCCAACTTCAGCAACAACACCATTCTCAACAGCATCATCGTTTCCAGCAGCATTATCATTCAGAACCAAATTATCCATGTTGTTTCCTTCAGTCGCAGTCGTTTCTTGGTTTGCACGTCCTTCAGCTTCACTAGCTTTAACACCTCGAATCATCTATTTATGAAGCAAATAAAAAACATTATTGTTATTCAATTATTTAAGGGGAAATTGTATTTTAACATTTTATTAAAATTCAGTATATAACATGCGTACATAGTTCCAAGTCACCATATCCTTGTACATCAGCATATAGTCACCTGTTTGCAATCCATACTTCCGTATAAACGGCCCTGAGAAAAGATTAATGATTTAGAAAAGATAAAACGTTGAATGATCGAAGAGAATGAAGGGTGGTGTATGAATGACGCACCTGTACCCTCAAAAACATACATTCGGCTTACATTATTTGGCCAGTACCTGTTGAAAGAAGGCATATAAATAGAATGCCTATAAAATTCTAAAAATGAAGTAAATGTCATAAACTATGGCCTAAACTCTATTTGTGCTTTATAACATACCATTTCTGTAGAGTCATAGATTTTGACCCTTTTTTTATAAAAAGAAATGGGTCTATTTGGGCTGTGTTTTATCTCAAACAGGTCAAATAAATTAATGTAGGTTAAATGGGAAAGGGGCAAACAAGCTGTAAATCGCCCATAGTGTAACCTCGTAAATTGTTTAATTCAAGACTTCGATTAATATTACAATCATACTGTTTTTATACTCATGATTAACACAATAACTATTATAAGATATTTTGAAATTGAACAAAAAACTTTTACTGTTCAACCCGACCTGTATTTGAATGACCATGCAGCCCCACCATCCATGTCAAGCACCGGTAACATGAAACTTTCGTGGTCTAAGAGCCTAGGTAGATGAATCTCTGCCGAGCGCTGAAATGAATACAAATAATTAAAATCAATAAATTTAGATATCCAATTAACCAAACAACATTATTGACCTGTTAAACTCATTAATTACCATATAATTATAACTTTGAACAGTAAACGAAATAAAATAAGATCAACCTTTGGCAATACGATTCTGCCGACATTGTTGACGTCACTGTTTTGCAGCCTTTTGCAGAATAGGAACACCATCATCCCCTGATTAATGATCTAATATTGAGAGAAAGAAATTCTATGTTTAGCTAGATTGAAGAAAAGAAAGATAACGATATGGGAAGAAAGTCTTTCACAACAACGAATATGCGATTTGCACACTTTTCCAACATGTTTAAAAAAACGTGTGAATCCGCAGATATATTAAAGTCTTGTGAATTTTTTTTTTTTTTTTCAATAGGAAAATGCTAAACATAGCCTTCAGGGTCAAGGTTGACAAACATTTTATGGTTAAGTTTTGTTATATTTGTAAATATATAGTGGACAGTAAGCTTAAGTTGATTGATAAACATTCATTATTAAAAAAAAAAAAAAAAAAAAAAAAAAAAAAAAAAAAAAACCATAAAGTTTTTGTTAAACTTAGTCCTAAGGGTTATGTTTGGCAAAATCCTTTTTTGTAACTACAAGCAGAAAATTTCTTTTGACTTTAATATATCTCTGCACTTATAAATGTAATCATCATTTACATATGTATGAAGATAACTTGGGCTTGCTTATAAAACTCTGCTTCTTGCTTTTTTTAAAATAAGTTGTATGGAATAAACAACTCAAACTGCTTATTCAAATAATCAGTTTGGGTGACTAGGTGAGGCGTCCAAAACGCCCTCATAACAACATATTGTTGTATCAAAACACAGTAAGCAGATAAACAGTTTTAATAAGCAACTCCAAACACCCCTAAGTGTGAGCAAGTAGACCAAAATTTACACATATTCCAAACCGGTGTAGAATAAAATATGTGCAAATCACATATTTGTTTTAATGTTTAACGGTTCATAGTACGAACACAAAGTGACGACAAGCTACTCACTAAACGTTTGTGCTGAAGTGACAAAATATTTTCTAAATTAAACGAGTGACGACACGCGACAAAACAACACCGACTCGAGCCTTACTCGCCCACGATTGGAGAGAAATATAAAAAGTCATAAATGGAAGGCGTATCAACTTTCTTTTCTTGTTAAAGGCATAGCCAATTAACATCGACTGCCATTTGTTTGCATGAATAAGCATTATAGATCATTCGTATGCAAAACCATGAACGTATATACATACCTAACGCAATGCTAATAATGTCAAAAAGGTTAGTTATCAAAGAAAAATCTATTGAAGTGATATAGAAACGTCCCAACCGTTTCAGTCTGTTCAACAATGATTTAGTGTTCTAAATCTAAGATGGTTTATCATACTAATTACAGTTGATTCAAAAAAGCAGTCTTCATAAAATCTATATTATACAGTCATAAGATATATATGACAGTGAAAGGAACCTTCTTACATGGTTTATCAATTCTAAACTAATGACTTGATTTTCTTTTTCCAAATATTCATTTAAGTTAACTGTTTTTGTAGATTTTCTTGTTAAATTCATATTTGGGAAAATATAAATAAAAAGATCTAGGACTCAAACGTTTGCATAAACGGTTTTCCATATCGCACCAAACCATACTAATATTTATCATAAAAACTTGACCAACAAGATCAAACACTGGCTCTTCTGGTCTAGATGAGCTAGTTTAAAAAAACCACATCCTTTTGGACTCAAAAACATGTTCTTATTTATTAAACTACAAAGTAATCAGTTGATTCTTTCTAACTGGACAAAATACATGTTCAAAAATCTCTTTATTTCTTTCTAATTGAATTAATTGAAATCAATAAAACACATGTTCAAAAATCTCTTTATTTCTTTCTAATTGAATTAATTGAAATCAATAAAATACATGTTCAAAAATTTCTTTATTTCTTTCTAATTGAATTTTTTAAAATACATGTTCCAAAATCTCTTTATTTGAGTGTCACTTTCTAATTGAATTTTTTAAAATACATGTTCAAAAGTCTCTTTATTAGAGTGTCAAGATTAACTAGACTGTAATTCGTTAAAACCAAAACAGTCCACCACCTTTTGATCTGTATTTAGATTAGAACAATTAGGTTTTTAATAACTTAAAATCTGCATAGGTTGTTGATATGATCACCTCTCCAACACGAAAAAAATCTGATCAAATTCAATAAAAAGTAAGCAAAAAAATAATTGTTAATAATCAAACTTCCTGCAAACAAAATCAAATCAACAAACACATAAAATAATAATAATAACAATAATAAAAAGTCAAAAAACCATACGTTAGGAGGAAGAGGAGGAGGAACAAATCCAGATTCACGATTAACCGGACTCCGTCTAGTCCTCGAAAATCCACCATTCCTGAACGGCATCATCCGCCTCCGCCTGGCCTCGGCAGCAGCAACGGCGGCGTCAACAGTCCTTCTGGCCGGAGGTCGAGAGTAGCTGATCGGGAACCGCATTTTGAATTGGAAGAGGAAGCAAAAAGAAACACACAGTTGGTAATTGTGTGTAATGATTGATTGATGTTAAGAAAGGAAGAGTGAGTAGCGAGCGGTGTGAAGTGGTTGAGGAGAGAATTAAAGAAGCAATGAGAGCTGCTATATTTAGAAAGGAATGAGTGAGGATTGTACGTAGTGCATACATTGTGTAACTATTATTTGATGAAATTGGAGAAATGACGGAAGAAAGAAAGGGGAGGAGTAGTGGTTGCATTGATTGCAGACGGCACGGCGGAGGAAGGAGGAGTTTTGACGGTGGAGGAGGGTTTTTGATTCGCGCCATATTCCACGTTAATTTCGGTGCTTCGGGGATGATGTCAGAAGAGGGCCCACCACCGATTCCCAGCTTCTGCCAGGTCACACCCTCTTTCCGTTACCGTCTATTTCTTTTTTGAGAAAATTACCAAAATAGCCAAGCAAAAAGTTTGATTTACCAAAATAGCCATCTTATGAGTATTTGGAAAAGGGCATCACAGGTTCAAATGCGCGGGATGCCTCTTTCAAGACCCCCCATGCGTCTTTAAATATGAAAATGACGCATGTCTCAATGATTAGGTAGACTCTTCCAATGCCTCTGGCAGACTCATCCAATGTCTCAACAGACTCATCCAATCCCTCAACAGACTCATCCAATGCCTTAGCAGACTCGTCCAATGTCTCAGGCATCCAATACTTTAAGAAAATACTTTAAAATATTTAAAAAAATACTAAAAATATTTTTTTAATTTAAAAAAAATATTTTAAAATTTATATACATAAAGTATTTTAAATTTATATACGTATAGTATTTTTTTAAGTATTTTAAAGATATCTTTACGTATATAAATTTAAAATATTTTTTTAATTTTAAAAAAATAATTGAAAAAATTAATTTAAATATTTTATTAAAGTATTTTTTTAAAATTTTTTTATGTATTTTCTTAAAATTAGCCAAGATATCTTTACGTATATAAATTTAAAAAAGTAATTTTTTTTAAATTTAAAAAAAAATATTTTTAGTATTTTTTAAAATATTTTAAAGTATATTCTTAAAGTATTGGAGGAGTCTGCCTGAGGCATTGGAAGAGTCTGCTGAGGCATTGGATGAAAGCATTGGATGAATCTGCTGAGCGATTGGATGAGTCTGCCTGAGGCATTGGATGAGTCTGTCTGAGACATTGGAGGAGTCTACCTAATCATTGAGACACGTGTCACTTCCATATTTAAAGACGCATGAGGGGTCTTGAAAGAGGCATCTCACGCATTTGAATCCGTGATGCCCCTCTCCAAAGACTCATGAAGTGGCTATTTTGGTAAGTCAAACTTTTTCTTGGCTATTTTCGTAATTTTCTCTTCTTTTTTTAGTTTTACAAGTCAGTCAATGTTCAACCAATATTTGAAAAACCAGTTTTTACATCGCATCGGGTTAACAAGCCCAGACCGATCGATTGCCGAGGCCCAAAATCTAAAATTTTGTTTGTATACATTATATAAATAATAGGGGCTCTGTATGATATAATATAACAATGAGTATTGCAGCTGGTTGGTATTTGAGTTTCGTTTGCGATTATTTCTACCTTTGTTTTTTTATTTTTTGTAGCTGGCCGCTTGGCCTGACCTTGTTGTTTTTATTTTTTGGTTTCATAAATTTTTGTTTTTGATGTACCTTTTCATATTCTATCTTTTACACATTAAATTAAGTTGCCTTTAATACTAGAGTTTTATGCTCACATGTTGATGTTGATGTTGATGGTGGCTGGTGTTGATGGTGGTGTTGGGTGAAAGAGGTTAAGCGAAGTGAAGATCGAGAGAAAGAGCGAGCAGGAAGGGGAGGGTAGAGGTGAGTCCTATTAATTAGATATTTTTCTTTTATTTTTGAGTAAATTGCCGAAATTGTCCTAAGGTTTTGGCATGTTTGCCAATTTCAACCAAAATAACTTTTTTTGTACCATATTTTCATTCACTTTTGGGATTTTTTGCTATTTTCATCCAAACATCTAACTTTTTTGCCAAAATCATCTATGAGATTTGGGATTTTTTGCCATTTTCATCCAAATATTTGACAAAAAAAAAAAAAAAAAGCAAATTAGACTGTTGGATGAAAATGACAAAAAATCTCAAAAGTGAAGGACTATTTAGGAAGAAAAAAAAATTGTTTTCGATGAAACTGGCAAACATACCGAAACCTCAGGGACGATTTTAACAATTTACTCTTTATTTTTTCAATATAAAAAAAGAATGAATCAAGATGGCAATTTGAAAGATTTAAATTGAAAATCCTCAAAATACCCTAGTTAAAAATGGGGTTTTTGGACGGAGTTAGACAATGTGATCAAAATGGGGACAAAAGGAAAAAGTCAGGGACCCAAAGAAGAAAAAACAATCTATTTGGACCAAAATAGCAAATTTGAACAAACCTCAGGGACTAAAATGACAATTTACTCAAAACCAAAACAGTAAAATGTCGGGATAGTCCCTGTTGTTTGCTCCATTTTCACCTTTAGTCCCTAATTTTCTAAAATTACAGCTATAGTCCCCAACTTTTACAATTTTTCGGATAGTCCCTGAAGCGGATGGGAGTTAAGTTTTGGTGTTATGTGGGTGTGAAATGACCAAAATATTCTTTATATTAAGAATAGAGTAAATTGCCAAAATAGTCCCTGAGGTTTGGATATGTTTGTCATTTTCATCCAAAACAACTTTTTTATACCATATAGTCCTTTACTTTTGGGATTTTTTGCCATTTTCATCCAAACGTCTTTTTTTTTTTTTTTTTTTTTGCCAAAATCGTCAGTGAGATTTGGGATTTTTTTTTTTATCATTTTCATCCAAATTCTTGATAGAAAAAATAAAGCAAATTAGATGTTTGGATTAAAATGGCAAAAACTTTCAAAGGTGAAGGACTATGTTGTACAAAAAAATTGTTTTGGATGAAAATGCCCAAACCTCAGAGACGATTTTAGCAATTTACTCTTAAGAAAATAATAAACAAAACATAAGGACTATTCAAGCATTTAAACAAATCTTTCTATGTATTCTCACCCTGCTCTCTTTCTCTACTCTCTCTCTCTTTCTTTCTCTCTCTCTCTCTCTCTCTCTCTCTCTCTGTAAACAAACCTCCCCTATTTCCATCCAAACAACATCACACCATCACCTCCACCAACACCCTCAAACCACTGCCTACACCAATTCTACATCTTGCTCACTCACACACACCTGTAAAATAGAGAAACAGAGAGAGAAGCGAGAAAAATAGGAAGGTGGAGACGGAGGGTGGCCAGCCAGCCGACCACGACGGCGGCGCATTGGATCTCCACCGCCATGAACCGCCGCCATGTTTTCTGCGTTAAATTTCAACTGCCGCCAGTGTTGATAATCGACGACGCATAGTTGCAGGCTTTAATGGTTGTTCGGCGAAGAGTGGTACCAGGTCACGTGGTGTGTGAACATTGAGAGTATGAGTATGTTATGTGTGGGAAAAGGTCTAGGGAGGGATAAAGGTCTGGTTAAATACAGGACTTCGATGTTAAAGGTTTATTTGTTAACCGACCAGAATTTTTGGTGCAATTGCTATTAATGGGTCAAGGTCGGTGTGATTTAGGATAAGTTTATAAACCACCGTCGTCGTAAGAGGTTTGTGATTCCGGCGACAATGGTGAAGGGTGATGGTGGCAATTGTGGATGATGTTGAAGATGATGGTAGGAGGGTGAGGTTGTGGTATTTTTTCGACGGGGTGAGGTGATGGTGGTGGAAGGTGGAGGAGGTAAAGATTGGGGAAGATGAAGAGGGTGGGGTGGGTGGAATTATATTTCTTTTTTATTGTTAATTTAATAAGGGTATTTAGGTTATTTCACACTCATTTAACACCAAAAACTAACTTTTATCCGTTTCACAGACTATCCGAGAACGAATTTGTAAAACTTGAGAACTATAACTGCAATTTTAGAAAGTTGGGGAGTAAAAATGAAAATGGAGCAACAGTTTTCTCAAACCAAAACATAAAAGAAGTTTATGAGTTGGGCTAGGCTAGGCCCAATGGATCGGTTCGGCTAATGCAAAAGCCTGTATTAAAACAACAAAAGAGTATAGAAATCGTGGTTACTAAAAAGCCCTAAATAGAGAACAGGGGTTTGAAGGAAGAAGCCATGGCAGAGCTCAACAACAGCGACGAAGAACCACGAGTACTCCCTCCCAAGCGAAAGCAAACCCTAGACGAAGACGAATCCACAAAGAAACTCCGTCCCGACACCGAACCTCCAGCCGCCGTCGAACACAAACCTAACAACGAAAATGACAACAAAAACGAAGAAGAAGAAGAGGAAGAAGAAGACTATGAGGCAGAAGACGAACTCGATTCGGACGATGAAGATGAGGATGAAGACGAACATTCTGAAATTGATCGAAAGGGAAAGGGGATAATGAAAGATGATAAAGGTAAAGGAAAGATGATTGAAGTGTCTGAAGAAGATGATGATGATTCTGATGATGAAGATGGTGGTGGTGGTAGTGAATCGGACGGTGATGATGATTTTTCCGATGATCCGTTGGCGGAGGTTGATTTGGATAACATTTTGCCGTCGAGGACACGACGTCGTACGGCTTCTCGAGGTGTGCAGATTTCTGGTGAGGAAGTTGGGAATGATAAGGGTAAGGATGCTTGACTGTCAAGGAGGTTAGCAGGAATTTAAGGTTTTTTTTTTTTTGTTTTTTTTTTTTTGTTTTTTTTTGAGTGTGTGCCAACATTAGGGTTTTAAGAACAATGCTGCTAGTGTTGGTGAGGGAATATGTTTTATTATCGTCTATGGGTTTTTAATATGATATCTGCCATTGATGATTTTATTTTTACAAATTGTTTCTATGTCATATGCTCTTACAACTAGATGACTGGTTGTGGCTGATTGTTAGTACTTAGTGGGGCTGCTGGTTTGATGGGCGTGGGATGTAGACTGTTTGAATCATGTTTCGGTTAGTTGCTACTTGAAACCAGTCATGTAAACCAAACGGGTTGTTTGTAGTTATCTACCTTAAAATATTGTTACAAAATAGTAATTTTTTGAGGAAAAAAAGAAAGATGGTTCAAACCTTCAAAACAAACCATTAACTCGTTAAACCGGCCGGTGTTGCTAAACCAATATTTATGACTCTCAAAATCGGTGGGGGTGGACTCTTAAAAATCCAATATTTTAGACTAAAAATAACTTCGTTTCTGGTTATGCTCCAAGATCCTATTTAGCAGTTCGGTCCAGAAATTTTCGCCAACATCTCTGTATTATTTAGTGATAATTTATTTATTTATTTCTATGTGTCTATAACTATTTTTATATGTATATCAAACTTCAATTTTGCGTATTGAGTTCTTTTACAAAATAAGCTCTGCTTTAGTTTGCCAGGGGTATACACTAGTTATCTGTCAGTTGACTCGAATCAATATATAGGACTGGGCCTTGGTGACAACGAGATTATTGGACCATAATTATGGGTCGTTGTTAACACTTTATTGAATAATGATGTAACTAGTGATGATCTTGTTTTGCTGTATCTAACCCTTAGGTTAGAGGGTATGGTGATGGTCCTCCCTTAGAGGATGATCCGCCACCTAGACGCCACATCACAGTCTTTGGAAGGATGGTACGGGTATGAGGACGGACCCCGTACCCACCAGCCTTACATATAAAAAAAGAAGACAAGGACCCAACTACTCTTATTTTCTTTTTGAAGGAGTTTACAAATGTCATAATCAAAAGAAATGATAAAATGTAATATCTAGCAACAAAGTTGTGCTTTTCATGTGGTGCCAACCAGGAGTTATATTCTTTGAATTATTATATTATATTTACTGAATATTGAATTATAATAATCCCAACTATTCGACGTTGGCCGTCAACAGTCTCAACTTCAAAAATAACCACTGGCAGTCCCAACTATTGACATATTGGCCACTAGTGGACCCTGACTAACAGAACTCTAACGCCGTTAGTCTTTTGTTGTCGGAAAACCTTTTTTGGCCAGAAAAAGTTTTCTAAAAATCCGATCTAAGGTTACAAAGAGGTTTTGGACGAAGATGTTAAGTTTTCCGGCCAAAAAGTTGAGTTTTCCGACAAAAAAATCTTTCCGACGAAAAAATGAGTTTTCCGGCAACTTCAATAATTGAGGCTTTTACTATTAAAAGGTTCCTAAAAGTCCATAATAAGATTACAAAGAGAGCTGGGACGAAAATGTTGAGTTTTCCGGCAAAAAAAGAGTTTTCCGGACAAAAACGTGTTTCCGGCTACCAGAGACTAACGCCGTTAGGGTTTTGTTAGTCAGGGTCTATTGGAGGCCAATATGTAATAGTTGGGACTGCAAGTGGTTATTTTTTAAGTTGGGACTGTTGACGACCAACGACGAATAGTTGAGATTATTAAAATACAATATTCCTATATTTAATTGACTTGTTGAGAGTGAAAAAATCTTGAACTAAGATATTTTAATTTGAAATAATTCAAATAAATAAATTTGAAAACTAGTTTAGAGTGATGAAGTTGAAATTGGTTAGTAATCATGCATGATACACATGAACTATGTAAAAACCATCTGAACAAACATTTTACAACATACCACAAGATAATGGCATAACATGAGGAGACCAAATGCTTTTAATATTACAAAAATTCATACCTCTAACCAAAAAAACACATGTAAATCATATATTCATAGACTAGACCATCTGGCTTTCAATAGCATGCAAGGCCTTCATATTTATTTCCAAATTCCTGTAACTGCATTTGGTTGCTTCCTCATAAACTCAAATAATCACAACATAATGAACCAAAATTGATCAAACTCCTTGTTTTTTAACAACATATGCTTCATATCCATATACTGTGTTATGTTCTTCAACCTCATATAGATACATGTCACAAGTCGATATTAAAGTACTTTGGATCTTCAGGGAAATGATATTCAACGTGTAACTGTTACCGCCACCATGATATTCGTGTCAGTAATTATTTACAAAAAAATATCTACCATACGTTCAATACAGAATTAGTTTCAAGTAGACTGCGTAATACACACATAATATGAGCATACCTTCCCTTCATCGGCATCTGAATGGCGCTGAGGGAACACCACCTTCAAATCACTACACAGAAAAAACTTCCGTTCCTCGTTTTTATTTAAATTATTTTTTTCAGATTGAGGAAAAGGGTCAGATTCAAACTTCTGAACCAGTCTTGAACATTTTCTATGAGGACACAAAAAACGAAGGTGAAGAGCATAGCGTAGAGCGCCAACAATGGCACTATTATTTCCATTGATTTTTGAGCATACACTTTTATATTTACTGGAGGTATCCTGCCAGCTGGAAGCCAGGTCACCATCCACCTGGCAGGTATTACTGTTGCACCCAGCAGGTTCATTTCTTGTGATGGTTTGACCAGAGCAACCACTTTCTGAACTTAAAGTCACCTTATGCCGTAGAAAAGTCTACATCATAACCAATTAGTGAAAGTATTGTAATTGAAGATAACAATAAATAAATAAAAAGCAATTTATGGTTGCTTGGATTGCAAGAAAGATGTACCAGTTAGGAAAGATAATGGTCAGTTTGTTAATAACTCATAAATCTTATATTTTAATATGTAACTTGAAGGTTGGTTCTCATTTGGGCATGTTAAGTAGCCTAAAATCGTTACCTTCGTGCCAGCTGGCATGTCGCTCAAATCATAATTACAGAAAAAAGTATGAAGAGGTGTCTTCTCTGGATTACTTAAAACCTGTAAGAGAATCAAATAAGATCAAACTTAAACTACATGATAATTTATGTCACCATCAAACTAACAATCAACATTTTCCCCAACCTAATAACCAAATACAGTCTCTTAAGTCTAATTGCAAATATCTGTAGTTATCTTGAAAATAAAATAATAAAAGGCATCTCGTTTACCAGTTGTATCCGCCCTTTCATAGGAATTCGCAAACGACTCTTGCTACTTTGAGAATCATCATTTTGAAACCGAATTTGGCTTCTTAAATTGCTTGATGAGGAATTCCCTGCAAGGTCTATTGAAGCATGGTACAATAAGTAATTATCTCCATCAACACTGGTAACTGCAAAAGGAAGTTTCCGAGCTTTTGGTGAAAAGCTTCCCCCGTTCACGCTGAGTACCGCCATAAATCCATCGATTTTCTACACGTAAATGTGCAGAGTGTATTAGAGATAAACCCTGAGTGTATGTAACTCACCACACATGTGCAAGGTTTGTATAAAACCTAGTGCTAACCTTGCTTATGTCACCTGATGAAAGCCGACCTGATAACAATGATTCTTCAAAAGAACCGACCAACGACCTCCTAACAGGCAGACCCCTTTTTTTGCACCTTAGTTTCCGAATATTAGTGCTAGTTTCCAAATCTTTGTGAAAAGGCCAGCTCTTTCCGGTGTAACTTTTAGGAGAACATGACCCGATTTCATCAAATAAACAACCAACTTCGTCAAATGACTTGCTTGACATCCTATATTCAACTTCACTGGATTCAAGTATAGTACCCATGACCATTTCTCTCTCCGCATTACTAAATCGTGGATCTAGTGGGGATGAAGAACGGGTCAGGGTCACCTTGTCTGCTGGTATTGGTATCAAGCTGGTCTGCAATCTTCGGTTACTTGAATTGTCAAAATCCCTGAACCCGGATGGAAAGAACGAAGATAACACTTGGTTTTCCTCAAGAACGGGTCCATCTGTGGAAAAACTAGAACTTGTACAATTGTAATTATGTAATATGTTATTAGAGGAATGATTACTGTTTCCTATGTTGGCTTTCTTGTAATTCTTCACCTTTTGATCATCAGTATTGGCATGCAGACGGCCAATATCTATATGGTCACCGTCAAATGGGTGGGAAGAAAGCATAGTATTCAACGGTGACAACATTCTCTTGCGCGCCATTGACACGCTTATTTTCTTTTCATTCATGTTTATGTTGGCCGTAGACGCATCCTTTTTGTCAGATTCAAATCCCACAATTCTAGAAAATGGAGCCTTGAAACTTTGTATAGATTTAGGTGTAGTTGAATCAAACTTATTTAGGTGAACATCCACCTTGACATCATCAGTGGACTCTCTAAAAACAGAATCTGGAAATTCAAATCTCTCCAATGAGGATTTACCACCACAATTACCAAACAACGAATCAAACGAATGCCCAGGGCTTTCACCGACAATATCTGCTTCCACATCAGTCGAATCACAAGCGTACTCATCAATTAGAGGTAACTTGTGCTCCAATGTGCTTGATATCCCTGCAACCTCAGAAGTACCGCCGATATACGAATCTTGTGGCAATCCCATAATACACAAATTCTTACTCCAAAAGCCGAAACCTTAATCTTCAATCAAACTAATGAACACATTCCTCTTAACAAACTATCCAACTAGTAGATTATCTGAACTTATAATAGTTGTGAGCATCCCCAAACCGATAATCCTGAAATAAACAAAACATCTGTAAGTTTTTACAGACTATCAAATTCAAATCATATGAAAAACACAATCAAATCAAAGTATGCAGATCATGTAGAACAGTGACAATGCAGAAGAAACCAGAGAAGTAAAGACAAAAAAATAAATCAAAAAAGGGAAGGGCGATGTATACAAACACATGTACCAGCAATCGGAACCGATTCCGCAAAATCAGAAGCGATTACACGAACAACATCCATAAATATCAACAGATTAGAAACAAAAACAATACAAATTTAGATCGGGATCCAGTTCGAAGCAAAGGTTAGTCAAATTGATGATCGGAAAAAAGTTTAATTAATAAATAAAGGATCGGGTGACAGTTGGTGATGCAGATAATCAGCACCGATATGTGACCGGTGGTGAACACAATAACGTCATCAGGAACAATAATATGTAATAATTAATTGTGCGGTAGCGTTATCAATCGGTAATCAACAGGAAGATACAATGTAAGATATTGCAACCAAAAGTAAAAAACAAAAAAGAAGAAGAAGAAGAAGAGAATGCGTTAGGAAAGTAAAGATAAAAAGAAGATGAAGTGAAGAGTAGGTTTTGTGTTTTAAATTTATTGATGATGATTATTTATAATTATATACTTGTTGTTTGTTCATCGGAATGTATAGGCTCCGGCTGCTCCTAAATTGGGGATACGGAGGAGCAGCACGACGACGGAAATGAAGCAACTACCACCAAAGAGAAGAAATGAAATGAAATGGGCAGATTAGGATGGAGGTATTTACGTGCGGATGGGAAGGATGTAGATGTAATTTTGTTAAACGTGAAAGGGTGGGTAGCTACTCTAGGGGGAGGTGTTTTTTATACCATTATTTTTTTTCTTTTATCTAGATGTGATATATACTTTTTAAATAAAGATGATATTTTGAGATTCGATTGTTTTATACAATACTAATATTGATATAAGCAATATTTTAAAATTCGGTTTTTATACTGTATCGGATTGAGCTAAAAAACAGTGTAATTGAGTGTATTGGGCAGTTCAATCGAGTGTACCAGGCAGTTTAACCGGTTCTATCGGACATTCGAACGGTTCAACCGGTACTACCGCCGGTTTGAACCGGTTTTTAAAACATTGGATATAGGTGAAAACACTTGGGTTTGAAAGGGGAGGGTCTTGGGTTCAAGTACCACAAACAGTAGCGGATCCAGAAATTTTTTTTTCAAGGGGTTCCTTTTAGTAGATTTTCACTAATTCTCACTATTCTTTTACAAATCATACAAGGTTTCCACTATTTTTTTTTTTTCATTTTTTTCCAAATCGAGAGGATTCCTAGGAACCCTAAAACCCCCCTAGATCTACCCCTACCCACAAACAACAGGGATTAAGGCCGGAGGGTGTGGAGGGCGCCACCACCCACACCGGCGACTTTAAGGAGGGGCGCCATTGAAGGGGCTTCAGCATGGTAACGAGCCAAATTTGGTAGGATCGAAGGGTGATTGGTTGCAGGTGGGGGCGCTATAGTTTGAAGGGAGACTTTATCCCACACCCTGCAAGTTAAGGGAAAGCGTGATAAAGCCCCCTGGCTGACGTGACACTGGCGTGACGTGATAAAGCCCCTAAAGGCTTTATCTCACACCCCATAGCCTAAAAAAATAGTTGTTAAAAAAATATAAGTGATATATTAAAAGCAAAAATTATAGATGGTAAAGATGATGTTGATGTATAAGAAATGTTTTATGTGTATTGATTGTAGATGAAAGGAGAAGTGCGATATGTTACATGTGGTTGGTAAAGTCAATCGTAGAATGGGTGATCACCTGAAAAACCTTCACATAAAAAAAGTTATAATGCTTTTTTTAAACAATATTTATTGAAATAAGGCTTCATGTTACAAGTAAAATACTAGATTTGGTATAAGAAAACTTAAAATATTTGCTAGAGATAATCATCACAATAAACTGATGATTACAAATAACTTTTCTAGTTTAATCGGTAGGTTTAAACCGACTTTTAAAACATTAAAAAACAACAGCCTTTTTTTGAAAAATGACCAGTGTCTGGTGCAAGAGTTTGAGGCAGTGACACGAGGGGGACAGCGAAGGATTCAAACCCACCGTTTGTGATTTGTTTGAAAGCTAACTATGACAATGGCACGTCTTTGACAAAACATATTTTTCTTTTTCCTTTTTTCTATAAAACTTCTTGCATCCCTATCTTGAAAACCAACCCCGGATCCAAACAGTTTAATGGAACAAAAAACAAATAAAATAAATACAACCAGTTTCCAAAATTCTTATAATTTAAGTTTTTTAAAAGATATGATAATGAGACATTGGCACATGCTAAATTACATTGTATTTGTCACCACAATCACAAGAAGCATTGTTGAGTGACTAAAATGGCCTGGCAGCTTCTTCCATCATCTTTTTTACTCTTATAAGTTTTTCAAGCTCAGTCAGCAGCTACAAAATACAACCACAAATCATGAAATCAATAGAATCATTTTATAGTTTAACAAAAACTATAATCAACAAATTTACCTCCAATCCCATGTTTTCAGCACTAACAGCTTCTAAATCATCATAACCCAGCAAACCAGCAACTTCTGTTAGCACACACAAAAAAAAAAGTTTAAGATCCGGTAGACCGACAAATAACATCCTCATGGTATAGAGAAGAGGGTTTATTACACCAAAATGTAGCCATTTTCAACTTTTTTGTCGAGTGAAAACAAATGTGTCAGTTTTTATTTTGTATGTAACCTTTTAAAACTGTAACTTGACAAAAACAATTGTCATGTCACTGATTTACTTGCTAGGGAAAAAAATATGTTACATAAAATAGGAAAGAAACAATTTCTTTTGCATATATGGTTATGAGATAAAACCGAACCTCTAGCAAGTATTTCAGTTTTCGGATTTTCAAAACCATTTGGTTTCAGTTATAACGGTGCAGTTAACTTGGTTATTGGAAAAGCTGGTTCTGTTAGTTCCGTTAACTGACTACCTTGGAAGTGGGTAGATTTAAGCTAATTTCAATTGATAAATCCAATTATATACGGGTTAAAAAAATATATAAGTTATAAATGAGAACGAGCGGTAACGAATATGTTATACATAAAAAATCATGTCAAAAGTTTTCAAACATATAACCTATTATTTATAAAAATATTAGGGGTCAGTTATAATGTCCGTTTGGTTCAGTCAATTTGGTTACCATAACCAAACCAAACAATAAAATTCAGTTTGGCTTTTTCAGTTGTGGTCCAGTTATTTGATTTTTTGCATACCTCTATATATAATGATAATGACAAGAAGGTGAATATAAATTACATTTTGGTTTAAATGTTTATTAAAACCCTAAAAAACTAGTTTAGTTGGAACATACTCTGGAGTGAAATGGTTGCATCTGCAGTGGCATACCCTCCTTGCAATTCTTCATACATTGTAGTTAGTTGACTTAACACCTGATAATTTTTCATACAAAGGTTAAACTATTAGCTCAAATCCTGTTGGAGGTAGAGATTTTGGTCATTTGATCATAATGGATTACAGACAGGAAGTCAACAAAGTTTGCAAAACGTTTCAAACGGACCACTCCAAACATGAAAGGTCATTTGACTTTTGAACATGTGTCACATTAAAGTGACTAAAAGATGAAAAATACCTAACATAAAATTGTCCTGTGGTCAAAAATTATAGAGAAGTAAACTTGTCACAATTAAAAAAATAAAAATAAGTGGAAGGCTGCCAGTGATTTTGTAGCACAAGTATTAAAATTAAATTTTAACTAACTTCTGGAATTCTGCAAAAATACCCCTGTATTTAAAGATGGCAATGGGTCATGTATGGATGGAACAGGTGTGACTAATCCCATACCTATACCCGGTTGTAAAACCATGTCTCATACCCAGCCCAAAATCCATGGGTATGCGTCGGGTAATTACCCGTCGGGTATCAGGTATATACCCATCAGTGTTTTAAAAATATACCCGTTGAGATTTTCAAGTATATTTTTTTCTTCATTATATAATTTTATGTTTTTAAAATCTAAAATAAATATAAATATAATAAATTATATAAATATTTAACTATCATATAATATATATTTTGATTGATAATTTCGAATTCGTAACATACAATATAAATAACATCATAAATATATATATAGAGTGAATTGCAAGTTTTGTCCTTTATCTTTAGGCCATTTTGCAAGTTTTGTCCTTTATGTTTAAATTTGACGAGTTTTGTCCTTTATTTTTAAAAATCAAGCACGTTTTACCCTTTGGGCCTTAAAAATCAAGCACGTTTTGTCCTTTATGTTTAAAAATCAAGCACGTTTTGTCCTTTATGTTTAAAAAATCAAGCACGTTTTGTCCTTAAAAATCAAGCACGTTTTGCCCAAAGGGTAAAACGTGCTTGATTTTCAAACATAAAGGACAAAACTCGTCAAATTTAAACATAAAGGACAAAACTTGCAAAATGGCCTAAATATAAAGGACAAACCTCTCAGAAAAGAGGTTTATTTATTTTTCAAATAATAAAGCTATTAGAATGAAGCATTAACTAAACAAGGGTTAAGGGGAAAAAAAAATAATTTTTTTTTTTTTTTTGGAAATATGTTTCGGATATATAGTTCGGGTAAACGGGTACATAGTAATCAGGTCGGGTATCACCTAATCCCATACCCGTCGGGTATCGGGTATATTCGTCCCAGATGTTTCGAGTATACCCGTCGGGCTCGGGCATTTTTGCCATTTACGTTACATTTCATTTAAGGATTTTATTAAATTTAAAACGAAAACGAATGACATGATAATAAATTTAACCCAGAACTTAAGTATAAATGACACAAAATTTGTAGTTAGGTGGTTAATTTTTAAGCCTTTTTCAAACTTCAGGGGCATTCTTGTATATTTTTGTACCCGTTGCAATTTAGGCATACCTCAGAATGAGATGCAGATGGTGAAATCTCGGTTCTAAATAACTGAGCCCCCTTTTCTACTATTTCACTGGCTACAATATCTAAAGGAACATCTACCCAGATTGAGATACCATGTCTCAGAAGTGACCTACATCATTCAGAATAATAAATTAATGAAGGAAAAAAGTACAATTTTGGAAACCTTTTGTTTTAGCAGTGAAGGAATTAAAAGCTCAAAACACATACAAGTTGGTTGAGCTTTGAACAGCGCCATCTCCAGCAGAAACAACCAAGCGCCCCATTGATGATAATTGCCTCAACACTTCAGTCTGCAAGTTTCTTTATCAGTTACACAGTAAAAGAAAGAAAGAACACAGTTTTCGGAATGTACAAATAATGCATTATCTAATAGCTAGATGTGAATTCTATCCTTTAGAAATGCACACAATTTTGTAGAGTGTACATGAAGAAACACGGGTTCTAATTAAGGTATTAATTAGAGGGGTTTATGTTCCTATCATAGTGGTTAATCTTCTTTGAGGTATTTGAGCTCCGACTGGTTAATCAACCTGCAAAACAGAACACCGTTACTCGTTAAGAGGGGAATGTGGGGGTTTCCCTCTTAACCGGGCTCCGGCGTGAGAATAAGCGATTGCTTTGAGAGTAATTAAGTAGTTAAGAGTAAGAGCCGAGAGAATAGATTGAGTCACCTGAGGAATGAAGGTCTCTATTTATAGCCGGAGAGGTGTAAGAGGTTGTGGGCTGATGGGCCTTGGGCCAGAAACGGACAACAACGAATATACTCTTTGCCTCGCTGGCCTCGACTGCTTAGTGGCTTCTAGATGCTCGTCGGTGCTGGCGCACCTTGATTGGAGCCACGTGTCATTGTTGTCGGCCTTGTTGTCCCTTCTGTCATCAGCAGACAAGTGGAGATCGTGGGACAGTTGTCCCCGTCTCTTGATTGGTGCCATGTAGGCGTCCTTGTGTACTTATCGTCAGAAGATCGTGGCGCACGATTGAACAGAGCCTGCTGGACGCTCATTGGCTCTTTTTACTGCCACTTGTACCCTGTGTACCTCTGTAGGTAACAGCGCGTCTTCCTATGGAGAGGATTTTGTTTGGTGGCAACTAACCCGCGCGGGGTTAGTGTGCTCACTTATACCATTGTTTTTATACTAAGTGTTGCTATCTGAGTTTATTATGTGCTCTTCCTCGCGCGGGGGTAAATCACAATGTGATGTGAGCTGCGCGAGGTTGTTATTATCAAGTTGTTATGCTAAGGAGTATGGTCTCACGTGCAACCTGTTATGAGGTTTGCGCGACTTTTTGGGACCATACCCCTTCAAGTCCCCCCAGTCCAGTGCTGCACCATGCGCAACGCAAGTGGTTGGAGCTCTGGACTTAATAAAAATAAGAGAAGGGAAATTGTCCTTTTGGTCCTGACTTGTAAGGCGCATGTAGAAAACTGTTGTTTTCGATGCGCAGGTACTAGGCAGGTGTCGAGTGATTTCTTGTTTGTCCTTTTAAGCGCGCGGGGTTATAGTGGTTTACGTATATCTGGCGCGACTCATATGACTTCTGCATGAAGTTACTTGCATGTTTTATGGCGGGAAACTTCGAAATTTGAACTTCTGACAGGTTGGTGAGATAAGTCGCTGAGGGCGACGTTTGAGTTGACCCCTGGCACGGGTGTCATCATGCCGCCTGCGGCGGTTGCACTTCATGTCAGGAGAGTGAGGCCCACGCGCGCGTGGTAACCGTCGCTCCTGGTTTCCCGCTTGACGTGGCAACCTTCTGTTGGTTAGCCTAGCGGCTAGTGCGGCACGGTTACCCATCGCATTAAATGCGATGGGTATAAATATCCGAAGAGAAAGGTGAGAGATTCACTTTCTCTTTGTTTCTTCTCCGATTTCCTCTCAAAACTCTTTGAATCTTCAAAGTGTTCTTCCTTTTCTTCAAGATTTCTTCAAATCTTCAAGCCTTCTTCGAGCCTTTTTTCCAGATCATCTTAAAAACATGAGTGAAGAGCATCAAGAGGTTGCTGCTAGTGAGGAAGGACCGGTTCCAGTCCTTAGATGGGACTTAGGTCTGTTCGAACAGATCGTTCGAAGTTTTAGGTTTCCACCGGAGTGGGATGCCCGGTACCCTGCTCAGGGTCAGACCGCGGCTGATGCCCCACCCGGTTACATTACTTTGTTCGAAGACTTCTTCCTTCAAGGAAACTTCCGGCTGCCGGCGACTAACTTCTTTGGTAGCATCTTGTCCTACTACAAGTTTCATATCTCACAGTTAAGCCCACCTGGGATGGTGAGGGTGAGGCACTTTGAGTTCTTGTGTCAATCCCACGGCATTGAGCCGACGGTGAATAAGTTTCGTGTCTTCTATCAACTGCAAAGAACAATGGGGTTCTTTTCTTTTGCTAGCCGTGGTACGGCTAAGAAGATTTTGTTGAATCCTCCCAAGAGTTTCCATGACTGGAAACCCAAGTTCCTCTTCATCCGGGAGGAAGTCTTGCCAATAGCTATGCCGTTTAGGGAATGGACCGAGGTTATACCAAAGGAGGACCTTCCTATACCGAAGTCTGCTCAGTGGTATCAGCGGCTTACCGCAACCCCTAACCGGGTATTTGGGGAGAATGTTCTGGTTGCTGCCAAGATGAGTGACCAGTGGTCACCTAGTAGCAGGGAACTCCCGGTCTTGAAGATCGGGGATCAAGGTTAGATACTTTCCCCCTTTTTGTTTTGTTTCCGAGTACATTCACTTAACTGGTTTCTTATACTTTGTTTTTGTTGTGTAGAGACGCAACTCTATCAGGCTGCCTTCCCAGCCTTTGGTGGCTCCATGGGCGTTCGCCCTCTGCGCGATGATGAGGAAGGCTGGTATGACCAGATAAAGGGGAACTTCATGCTTCCTGCTGCTGACGCCTTCGCCTCGCCGCCGGATGCAACTGAAGGTGCGCACTATCCTAAACCTCGTCCATTGCGCTCTGTGACTTCTGCTGGGAAAGAGACTTTCTATCTTTCCAGCGAGGAGTCAGTAGGGTCTTCGAATGGCGAGTTAAGTTCGTTGCCTAAAATCTTTGCAGGTGTGTTGCGCGATCTGGGGGTTGACCCAGAGGAGAAGAAGAAGAAACCTTCGAAGAAGAAAAAGAAGGCGGATGTTGAAGTGACCAGCAAGGGTCCTGGCGCCAGTCGCGCAACTACTGCTGCTGTCAAAGGTACGCTTCGCCTCCGGCAACGTGACTTAGACGATTACGTGATAATCAGTGACTCTTATGAAGGTTTATCATATGCAGCTATGGGAAAGACTGGCGCTGGTGGGTCAAAGGGCTCTGGGAGCGCGGGTTCTCGTAACCCGGATGCTGACGCAACTCCATCTCATCCTGAGGATGAAGAAAAAGAGGAAGAAGAGACTGCCCCGTTGATTGGAAGAAAGAGGGGTAGAAGCGAGGCGACAACTGGTATGGCCTCTGCGCCTGTTTCAGTTGTTATTCCCGTTGTTGGGAAGAAGAGCAAGTTGCGCTCGTTATACCAGTTTTCTCCTGGTATGCTCTTATCTCCCTTCTTTATAATTTAACCTCTTTTTTGCTCAAGTGCGTTTGCTTTATTCTTGTAGAGATCAAGAAGAAGACCCCTGAAAAGGGGGTTAAGTTTGTTGAACCCAGCACGAAAAGACCTAAGGTTGCCACTGAACCTTCCGATTCTGCTGCGCGTGATGCTGCGAAAACTGCTGAAGCGCAGCAAAAGGCAGAAGAGGATCGGAGGAAGGAAGAGAGTAGGATTGCTGCGCAGAAGAAGGCTGAAGAGTTAAAGCGCAAAGAAGAGGAAGAGAAAAAGAGGAAGGAGGAGGAGGAGAGAAAGCTGGAGGCGGAGAGGAAGAGAAAAGCGGAAGAGGAGAGAAAGCTGAGGGAGGAGGCGGATAGGCAGAGGAAGGCGGAAGAGGCGAGGAAAGAAAGAGCTGCCGATCAGTCTTCTGTTCAAGGGCAGTCTGGTGTCCCAAAACCTCCCCCCGCTGCGCCGATTGTTACTTCTAAGGGGTTAGGGCGCTATGTGTCTAGTGGTGCAAGCTCTGGAGGAGCTGGGGGCTATAACCCCAATGTGATAGGTGCGAAGGATACCGTCGGGGATATATATTATAAAACTTATACTGAAGAGGAACGTGGTGATGCTCCTCATCAAGCCCCTTGGAGCTTAAGGCAGAAGGATACGTTTGTTGAATTTGGTCCTTCTCGCGATTGGTACTTGAACCAATTCACTCCTGGCGAAGTTAACCGTCAAAAGGCGAAGCCGCATGAAATGTTGTACCGCACTTACATTCTTGCCGAGGCCAACGCTCGATCTGCTAACCATCAGATAGTTCGTGAATGGCGAACAATGGTCAGAGAGCGCGCCGACTGGGAGGCTTACCGAGAACGTGTGCTAAAACGTGTTGGTGAATTTGAGAAGGCTAAGGCCACATTTGATGAGGAGAAAGCCAAGTTTGAGGCTGATAGGAAAGCTGAAGAGTGGGGTCGCGAGGGCCTGCAAAAGAAACTTCATAATGTGGAAGAGCAACTGGCCAAGGAGAAGGCCGAGTTCAAGCGCATCTGCGCCCAGGACAACGAGCGCGCCTATGCGGCTCGACAAAAAATTGTTGGTCTTGAGGCTAAGATAGCGGAGCTGACATCGAAGGTGGAGGAAGCGCAGGTTGAGACAGCCGCTAAACAACAGATGGAGGTTAGTTGATTTTCCTTTCGTTTTCTCCTTTGTTGTTTATAAAATTTCTAAGTCATTTGCCAACTTCCAGGTTGAGTTGTCTGAAGCTAAGGTTCAGCTGTCCACCAAGGACAAAGATCTCCAGGCCAAGGACGTTGAGATTGCGGAGCTCAAACGTCGCTTGGATGAACAAATCGACAGATGTGAGTCCCTGGAGATCGACCTTGAGGCAGAGAAGGTCAAGGCCATCGATGCTGAGGAGGCGCGTGCTGTCAGCACTGCGGCGCTTAACGTGGCTCAGACAAATTATTCTGAGGCCCAAGGCATTGTGGACACGCTTGTTTCTGAAGCAGAATGGATGCGCACTCGGGGAATAGTGCTGGTAAGTCCTTTTTGCCTTACCTTTTTCTTTAACATGTTGAAGAGTTTATTCTTAATGCTCCTCTTTTGATGAAGGTTGCCAATTCCATCTTGAACGCCGGCGAGCTAGATCGCGCTGTTGCTGCTCTTACGGATGCGGCGCGTGCAGTTGGTCATCGAGGAGGTTACCTGGAGTGTGCTGATCATGTTGAGCGAATGCTGGGACAAGAATTCGATACAAGTCATTGCTCAGTGACGGAACAAGCTGATGCTGCGCTGGCCAGTGCTGAGAACTCATATGACAACCTCTCCTTGCCCATCATGGACTTGGTTGTTAGTGCCTTAAAAAAGGATGATTGGTGTCAGCGCCTCAAGGCGATCCTTGATCCACCGATTACTGTTGAATCATCTGATGAGGAAGCAGCTGGTGATGATGGCGGAGGTGATGACGATGGCGACGATGGTGAGGGGAACGAAGATGATGATGGTGAGAAGAACGAAGACAAATAGAGTAGGTTGTTAGTTTGTTGATAGGCGTTTGTGCCTTTGTTTCTGACTTGATTGTAAGTGATGCGCTTTTGCGTAGTTTTAATGACAATGAAATGTCTTCGTTTTTTCTGTTGCAATTATTGCATTGCTGTAAAAACTTAGGTTAAATTAGCTCGAATAAATGGAAGCGTTTTCTAAGCATAAGGTGGCCACCCGGTCTCGCGCTTTGTTTGCGGAGGACCTTGGAGGTGGTTTTGAACCATCTCAAAATGCTGGAGTGTTTTCGCGCTAATCAGAAGTTTAACATGCATTTGTAACGAAAAAACAATGTAATAGAACATGTCGTATGTTTTCATTCAAATCAGAAGTTGGCTCTTAGGCCTTCATACATATATGCCAATGGCTCGTAGCCGGCGTGGCGAAATTGAAAAATGGCGCGAGGCCGAAAAGGTTACATATAGCATTTGCGCAATTGTTGCGCATTCCAAGTTCTTGGTAAGATGTGGCCATCTAAGGTGCGCAATTTGTAGGCCCCTTTGCCTAGGACCTCATGAATCAGATATGGGCCTTCCCATTTAGGTGCCAATTTCCCTGGGCGTTCCGCATTTGACGCTTCGTTGTCGCGAAAGACGTACTCCCCTGGATTGAAGGTACAAATGCGAACCCTTGTGTTGTAGTACCTTTCCAGCTGGGTTTTGTATTTGGCCTCTCTGATTTTTGCGATTTCACGCCGTTCTTCTAATAAGTCTAAGTCTAGACGCCTTTCTGCTTCATTGTCAACCGTGTTGACCGTGGTCATTCGCGGCGAGGGCAAGCCAATCTCTGCCGGGATTACCGCCTCTGAGCCATAGACTAGGCTGAAAGGGGTTTCGCCGGTACTTGTCTTTGGCATGGTCCGATGAGCCCATAAAATGCTTGGGAGCTCATCGACCCATCCGCGCCGCCTTGTTCCTAATCTGGCCTTTATCCCTTCGACGATGCTTTTGTTCACACTTTCCACTTGTCCGTTGCCTTGTGGGTGCGCAACGGAGGTGAAAGTGTGCTCAATGTTCATCTCCTTCATCCAGTTCTTAAGATCGTCTGACGCGAAGTTGGTGCCGTTGTCTGTCACGATCTTGAGCGGGAGGCCGAATCTGCATATGATGTGCTCCCATATGAACTTGCGCACAATCATGGCTGTGGTGGATGCAAGGGCTTTGGCTTCTACCCACTTCGTGAAGTAGTCGACAGCTACTATGATGAACTTTACGGCGCCGGGGGCATCCGGGAAGGGTCCTACCATGTCAATTCCCCATTGCTGAAAGGGCCATGCGGTGGACACGGGGATAAGATCATTTTTAGGCCGCAACGTTTTTGGAGCGTGCCTCTGGCAAGAGTCACACTTGCGGATCTCCTTCATTGCGTCAACATGCATACCCGGCCAGTAGTAACCGGCGCTCATGATCTTCGCGACGACCATCCTTGGTCCGGAGTGGATGCCGCAAATCCCTTCGTGGATTTCCCTTATCAAATAATTCGCGTCCTGGGGGTCCACACAGCGCAGTAGTGGTCCCAAGAAGGATTTTCGGTACAAGATACCGTTGTGCATTTCGTACTGTAGGGCTTTGTTTTGGATCTTTCTTGCTTCCGCTTTGTTCTCAGGAAGCACCCCCTCTCCCAAGTATTGGATGATAGGGGTCATCCATGATGTCTGCCCTGTTTCGATTACGTTAACTTGGCGCAGTAAAACCGATGGGTTTTTGAGTACCTCTATCCTTACATCCTTGGCTAGATGTTGAAAGGAGGTCGAGGCGAGCTTGCTCAGGGCATCTGCGGGCTTGTTTTCTGAGCGATTGATATGTATGACTTCGTGGGTTTTGAATTGTTGGAGCAATTCTTTCGCTTGTTCCAGATATAAAGCCATGACTTCACCCTTCGCGTCGTATATGCCATTTACTTGACTGGCTATCAGGAGTGAATCCACATGTGCGCGCAAGTTTTTTGCTCCCATCTTGATGGCGAGGCGTAAGCCTGCCAGAAAAGCCTCATACTCAGCTTCATTGTTGGTGTTCTTGAAGTCGAGCTTAATGGCGTAAGTAAACTCGTGCTTTTCTGGGCTCACTAGACGTAAACCTGCTCCCGCGCCATCTTCATTTGATGCCCCGTCAGTGTAAAGCATCCAAATCTCCTCTGCTGTGTTTTCCTTGGGCGTCTCTACCATCTCACACTCCTTGATTTTATCAGCCGGTACTTCTGTGATGAAGTCGGCGAGGACCTGCCCCTTAATGGCTGGGCGCGGCCTATACAAGATGTTATGGCCGCCCAGTTCAATGGCCCATTTTGCCAATCTGCCTGATGTCTCAGGCTTCTGAAGTATAGTGCCAATGTGGAAATTGGTAAGCACAGTTATCACATGGCCTGTGAAGTATCGGCGCAATCTTCGGGAGGCGTGTAGTAGCGCAAGAACCAGCTTTTCCATTGTGGAATATCTTGTTTCTGGGTCTGTGAGTATCCTGCTGACGTAATAGATCGGGGTTTGCACGCCGTTCCTGTCTACCAACAATACTGACCCTACTGCCTTATCCGAGGAGGACAAGTACAGCACAAGGGGCTCTTTTTCAAACGGTGCCGTCAGCGTAGGGAGTTCGATCAGACACGCTTTCATTTGTTGAAAAGCTGTTTCGGCTTCCGGGGTCCATTTGAACTCTTGCTTCTTCACACAGTTGCGCAACGTGCTAATGAAGGGATACGACTTTGCGGCGTGATTGGAAAGAAATCGATTTAGCGCGGCCAGCCGGCCGGCTAGTCGTTGCATTTCCTTGATGTTCCTTGGCGAGGGCATTCGTTCTATAGCTTGTACCTTCTCTGGGTTCACCTTGAAACCGCCGTTTGTGACAATGAAGCCCAGAAACTTCCCTTCTTCCATGCCAAAGGAACACTTGGCTGGGTTTAGTTTCATATTTACGCTGCGCAATGAGTTGAACGTTTTTTCGATGTCTTTTAACATTTGGTCCTCTTCGGGACTTTTCACCACTAGATCATCGATGTAAACCTCAATGTGCTTTCCGATGTCACCTGCGAAGGTTTTGTCCATCAAGCGTTGATAGGTCGCGCCTGCATTCTTTAAACCAAAAGGCATTTTGGTGTAGCAGAATATTCCAAGATCAGTCCTGAAGGCTGTCTTGTCTTCATCTTCTAGCTTCATCTGCACTTGATGGTATCCTTTATAGCAATCCAGAAAGCACTTCCATCGGTATGGCGCGAGAGAATCAATTTTTTTATCGATCTCAGGCAAGGAATAGCAATCCTTTGGGCACGCCTTGTTGAGATCAGTGTAATCAACGCACATGCGCCATCCGCCATTTGATTTTTCTACCATCACAGGGTTCGCGACCCAGCTTTGGTATCTTACCTCTCTCAGGATTCCAGCCTTGAGCAACTCACATACTTGCTCATTCATCGCTTTTGTCTTATCCGCGCCTAGGCTGCGCCTTCGCTGGACTTTTGGTTCTACAGAAGGGTACGTGTTTAAGCAATGCTCAGTTATGTTGCGCGGGACGCCGGTCATGTCTGACGGGGTCCAGGCAAATATATCCATGTTGCGGAACAGCAGTTGCTTTAAATGTTTTCTGATGTCTGACGAAATGGCGTGGCCAATTGTCACTGTCTGCTCTGGGTACTTGCGGTTTAAGACCCATTTTTCTGGCTCGGTCGTAGAGACCTTCGCCGCTTTTGTTGGGCGCAGCTCTTCAGTTGACATCACTTCTTTCTTGGCGTATATGATTGCGACGCCTGTCTTGGTAGGAAAACCTATGGCAGAATGAGGTGTTGAAGTCACCATGTTTAGTTCGCCTTGTGTTTCCCTTCCAAGAAGCACATCATGCCTTGATTTCACTGGCATTACCATAAAGTTCACATTTGTTGTTCTTGAATGTTTCCCGTCAGAGAGCGTGACAGGGAAACTGATTTGGCCGAGAGGGAAGACCATTTCATTGCAAAAGCCGGACAAAGGATAATCGACTGGCTCGAGTCTCGCTTTGTCTTCTTCATCGAATTGATTGAAACATTGTTCGTAGATGATGTCGGCTGTGCTTCCTGGGTCGATGAAGATGTACTCTGTTTCATAGTGACCAATTATACCAGTAATGACGACGGGTCGTGTAGCGCGAGGACCGCCGCGCACTACTGGGAATATGACTTGCTGTTCTTGCCAAGAAGGCTCGTAGGGCCGTTTGCCTTTTTCTCTCGCGGTGTATCTTGGTCCGTTGACCATGTGAGTCTCTAGCCGTCTCACTTTTTTGTGGCTGCCTTCATCGTGACGCTGGAGCTGACGGGTGTCCTTGCGCACATTCTTCACTAAATGGCTTAGCTTGCCACTTTTGAGCGCTCTTTCGATTTCCTGGCGCAAACTGTAGCAGTCATCGGTCAAATGCCCCGAGTCTTTGTGAAAATCGCAGTACAAGTTAGGGTCTTGCCCTTTCTTGTTTGTCATTGGCCTTGGCGCCTTGAAATCGACATTCTCCGTCATTAATACCTCCTTTGGAGTTTTTGTGAGCGGAGTCCAGTGTTTGTCACGGTTGTCGTCTCTGATTGCTTTCTTGTAACCGATTCGGTCAATCGTATCTCGCGCATCTTCTCTGTAACGTGGCCTGTCGTCACGGCCTCTGGGTCTCTCAGACTTCCAGTCATGACTCTTGTACTTGTTGCGCTTGTTGTTGTTGTTGTCGCGCGGCCTCTCGTTTGCTCTTGAAAATCGATCTTCGGAGTAATAACCCTTTCCACCAGCAAGGGACTCCTCGGTTTGCGCGACGATCTTTGCTGCTTCCATCAGTTTATCCCACTCTTTTGGCATCCCATCTTTGCCTGTGATGGTTCTAATGAGGCTATCACAGCGTATAGCCTTCTTGAAGTGGCAGCGCATGAGTTGCTCACTGACGCCGCCAATCTCTAAACATTCTTTGTTGAAACGCGTGATGAAGTCCTCCAGACCTTCACCATCCCTTCGCCATATGTCTTCTACTTCCGCCGTATCACGCTGATAGCGACGTTGTTGGCTAAAATAGCTTAAGAATTGTGTCTTGAAGTCTGTCCATGACTTAATTTTTCCGGGCGGAAGGCTGTCAAACCAGGCGCGAGCCGCTCCGGTCAGCGTTTGAATGAACAGGTGGCACCACATGGGCATGTTCCAACCTCCCATGCAGCCCACACTCGTGAATGTTCTGACGTGGTCGTCTGGGTCAGTCAACCCATTGAATTTCCCAACGGTTGGGGGTAGCTTCTCTCGTGAGAGTGGTGCGAGTGCGATTTTCGGGATAAACTTGGAGTGTTCCGCAGCTTCCGCTGGCCTGTAAGCCAGGCGGAAATCTCTTTCAGCCTCTTCTGTATAGCCAATGTGTTGTCTTGGCTTATAGTACTCGTGGTTTTTTGGTAAACGATTGAAGACTGACGACTCTTCATCACCTTCCCATGTAGGATCATATGGGTCGGTTTCTTCCCATTCATTGTTCATGTTGCGCGGCGTGAGCCGGCTGTGAACAGGGCCTCGTTGAAGGTTCGACGGATATTCATAGTGACTATCCGTTTCCCCTCTTGTATCGCGCGTGTCTTGTACGCTTACACGTCTTGTAGGGGGAGGCCTGTTGGTTCTGCCTTGAAGATTGGCTGGTGGTGGCATTTGGCGCACCCCCTGACTAGGAGGAGTGACCAAGGACGGTTCTGCCGTCAACACTGCTTGCTGCGCGATGAGCGATTGGTATGCTGCATTGATAGTGGCGATGTTCTTGGCATACCACGAGGCTGGGGTTTCGCCCTCTGGTAAGCCAAGTAATGCAGATACATTTTGAGGTGGCACCGGGTTGGACGGTCCTTCGCCGTTGTTACCTGGGGTGGCCATTTGTGTGATACGGGTAACGCTCCCGCGCTGACCCCCCGTGTTGGTGATCTCAACTTCACCTATCTCTTCGATTTGGGCTTGGAGGTTTTGGACTCCTTCACCCAAGGCCGTGTTGGAGTTGGCTCCGAAGCCGAACTCTGGAAAGATTCCTTGACCGGTCATAGTCGAAGGATGAAAAGATGTCAAAGGCTCAAATAAAGAAGATGAGGGTGGTTATAGAAAAAATCGGTGGGCGCCAATGAAGAAACACGGGTTCTAATTAAGGTATTAATTAGAGGGGTTTATGTTCCTATCATAGTGGTTAATCTTCTTTGAGGTATTTGAGCTCCGACTGGTTAATCAACCTGCAAAACAGAACACCGTTACTCGTTAAGAGGGGAATGTGGGGGTTTCCCTCTTAACCGGGCTCCGGCGTGAGAATAAGCGATTGCTTTGAGAGTAATTAAGTAGTTAAGAGTAAGAGCCGAGAGAATAGATTGAGTCACCTGAGGAATGAAGGTCTCTATTTATAGCCGGAGAGGTGTAAGAGGTTGTGGGCTGATGGGCCTTGGGCCAGAAACGGACAACAACGAATATACTCTTTGCCTCGCTGGCCTCGACTGCTTAGTGGCTTCTAGATGCTCGTCGGTGCTGGCGCACCTTGATTGGAGCCACGTGTCATTGTTGTCGGCCTTGTTGTCCCTTCTGTCATCAGCAGACAAGTGGAGATCGTGGGACAGTTGTCCCCGTCTCTTGATTGGTGCCATGTAGGCGTCCTTGTGTACTTATCGTCAGAAGATCGTGGCGCACGATTGAACAGAGCCTGCTGGACGCTCATTGGCTCTTTTTACTGCCACTTGTACCCTGTGTACCTCTGTAGGTAACAGCGCGTCTTCCTATGGAGAGGATTTTGTTTGGTGGCAACTAACCCGCGCGGGGTTAGTGTGCTCACTTATACCATTGTTTTTATACTAAGTGTTGCTATCTGAGTTTATTATGTGCTCTTCCTCGCGCGGGGGTAAATCACAATGTGATGTGAGCTGCGCGAGGTTGTTATTATCAAGTTGTTATGCTAAGGAGTATGGTCTCACGTGCAACCTGTTATGAGGTTTGCGCGACTTTTTGGGACCATACCCCTTCAGTACACATACTACAGTTTTGTGATAAATGTAAGGGAAATTGGATGTTAATAATACTAACTTTGACCTATTGGCCGAGATCAATCCCAACTCGGGAAATGTTTACCGACAGTCCCAACTTTGAACATGTTTTCCTTCAGCAATCCAATACTAACTGAAAGCTAACAAAGATAGTTTTTGCTGATGTGGACTGCTTATGCGGCAAAAAGAGTTAAGTAGTCCGCACTAGGAAAAACTAATTGGGTCAACTTTCGGTTAGTGATGGTTAGTATGGATCACTGAAGGTAGATATGTTCAAAGTTGGGATTGTCAATAAATATTTCCTGAGTTGGGATTAATCCCGATTCCCGGGCAATAGGTCAAAGTTGGGATTATTATATTCCAATTTCCCTAAGTGTAATTAAGTGTAGAAATGGAAACTTGATAAATTATTTTGGAAGTAGACATTCTTTTTGTGACAAACTAAAGTAGAAAAATGGATATATTTTTTTGGGAACGCGGGAGCAATATAATTTCAAAGAAATGTATCCACTGTCCAGCATTTGGAATACTGGAAGTAAAGGTGTCAATTCATGTTATGTTTTATCTCTAATACGTTAAACGGACAAAAAAAAGTTAGCTAAAAGGGAATGGGTCAAATGGATTGAAAGTCACCTGAAGTTTTTTTGAAGCACAAATCATCTTTATATCATTTTGCTCAAAATATTATATGTTTAATTAAAGGGATATTAGATTTAAGTAACCCCAAATTTCATCATTTGACCGATAACACTCCCAACTTACGAATTGTACCACGCCATTCCTTACGTTCAAATTATTTTCCTCTAGGCTCTAGCACTGCCAAACTAACTGAACCCTAACCTAGTCAGTTGACGTCAGATGCCACGTCACTAAACAAGTGCCACATCAGATGCCACGTCACTAAATAAGCGCCACATCAGATGTCACGTCACTGAACAAGTGCCACATCAGCAAAAAAAACTAACTGGGTTAGGGTTCAGTTAGTTTGGGAGTGTCAAAGGAATATAAGTTGAAAGTTGGGAGTGACGTGGTACAATTTGTAAGCTGGGAGTGACGTGGTACAATTTGTAAGTTGGGAGTGTTACGGTCAAATGGTGAAAGTTAGGGTTACTTAAATCCACCATCCCTTAATTAAAAGAAACATAACCTTTGTGATCAAATTAGACACACTAATCATTTATAGAAAGAAATAGTAATAATTCAGCAAAATGTTTCAGATCAATCCAGCGTGGCTGTATCAACCTATATAAAGACCCGATTTGACCCAAACCCAACCCGGCCGACCCACCAAATTTCACCGGGTAACTGGACAGCTTGATAGAGTCTAAACTGCAAGACAATGAAAAATCACCTCTGAATCACGGAATCCAGCTTTATCTGTATTTAGAAATTGTTTTGCTGCAGCTTCACCACCAGCAGCTTCCACAACCAAATTATCACTGCATTCAAGCTACCATGTCTTCAGAAAAATCACCTTTTGTCGAGTATAAATCAAATCTGAAATATAGCATAATTTACCTGTCAAAAAAGTAATACCGAAGTGAATCTGCCAGAAGCTTCCCTAATCTTGTTTTCATAGTGCTGTTTATACCTGGTAATTTCTCAACAATAAAAGCATCCTTTATCAGTATAAAAAAGATTTCGACAAAATGGTGGAAAAAACAGAACTTACCGACAAGATATATGGAAGTTCCTTTCAACCCAGGTGATACCTCCATCGCCTTCTTCTGAATACAGAAACTGAACAGTTACAATATTCTCTTATCGCCAACACGACACTAACGGTGTTGCTTTTGTTTGCAATTATATATCATTTTCCATCAAAGCATTGAAAGATGTGAACTTATCTACAGTGTGTATATGCTTTGTTTGCAAAGTACCAAGTATATACCATTTTCCATCAAAGGATTGAAAGATGTGAACTTATCTACAGTGTGTATTTATAGGGGCTTGAAATCACCTTGACAGCCAACACAGGATCAACTTCAAGAGCTTGAACTGCAGAACCTTTAGTACAAAAAGATGTTATCAATAAAAATGAAACAGGATGATGTTCATAATCATACAACTTCAAATCAAACATAAAAAGCAACAACACCTCAGGCACCAATGGTCGCACTTTTAAACCACCTGACCTGTTCAATACTGGCCAAAATGCACATAATACTATCGAATTCAACCACACGAGTGTATATATGTAACAGCTAATCACCAGGGTGTAAACAAGCCCAGAGACTCAAGAGCTACTCGTGATCGGCTCGGTTAAAAGCTCGAATGAGCCGAGCCTTCACGAGCCCGAGCTCGAGCCTGAAATAGAGCTCGTTTAGTTATCGAGCTCGAGTGAAATACAAAGCTCGTTTAGGCTCGCGAGCCTAAACAAGCCCAAACAAAATTTTAGTTTTCTTTACATATAATATAATAATAATGATAATAACATTGGCGAGCCGAGCTCGAGCCAAGCTTTGGCTCGATTAATAGATATTGAAGCGAACTCGAGCCAAGCTTTTAGCTCGTTTGAGGCTGTTCTCAAAATAGCTCGAGTCGGGACGAGCCCGAGCTTTGGGTTTTATTCGCGAGCCGAGCTCGAGCTCAAATAAGTAGGCTGGAACCAAGCCGAGCTCGAGCTTCATAAAAACATGACGAGCCTAGTCGGGCTCGGCCTGGCTCGTTTACACCCCTACGGAGCTAGATGACAATTCAAACATATCAGCTAATTTTTGTATGTAAAAAGGTTCTAAAAGGCAAGGAAACATCAGATAAGAAGTTACTAACAGCCACGGTTAATATTATCAACTGTTTTTACAGCATTGAGTGGCAGTAAACCTTTATCATATGAAGGGAATTTAGTCGAACAGTTGGTGTGCAAAGATAACTACAGCAGAAATAAAACAAACCCAATTGAGTAAGATTAAAGGAGTGTTGGGTCACCTGGTACACCGTCTTCGAGAAGTGAACAAGAGGTTGTTCGGAGTTTGCGAGGGTTATTGAGAGAAAGAGGGGTGGTGTTAATGGAGGTTAGAGAGAAGGATGAACTTATATTGCAGTTGCGTATAGAGGAAGAATTGAAGGGTTTTTGGAGAAGAAGAAGATCACAGCAACCGGCAGGTGCTTGAATTGTCGCCATTGTTGCCACCTGCAATCCAAGGATTTGATTATTTTATTACCAGTAGTTTCAGCTTTGCCTTTGGTCCAATCCTCTTTTCTTCAGTATGCAATCCAATGGCAAATCTACAAAACACGTTTATTTATTTATTCAATAATTTTATAGTTATTTTTATGGTTAAAATTTTTATAAGTTATTTTTATTTATTTATTTATTTCTCTATCAATAATTTTTATAGTTAAAATTTTCATAGTTATTTTAATCTATATCTATATCTATATCTATACTATATAATAAAAGAAACCACTTTAGGAACACTTATCATCATATTAGGTCATCCCTTATAGATAATTATTATTTTAATTTAATCTCTTATAATTAATTATAAATAACCCTTCTAATAATTATTTTACTCATACTTTTTTATTTTACATTGTACATATTATTTATTGATGGTAAATATATGGATTGTTCACATTGTTATTGTATATTCACGTCTCTCTCTCGTCAGATCAAAAGTAATTGAATAAAACATTGTTATTGTCGTCTAACATCTAGGTTAATAATATAATAAATAAATAATTGATAATCAAGTTAAGAAATTGAATGGTAGCATATTCGTGGTTTCTTTTGAAGAATACTAGGTTATAACCTCGTGTATTACACGGGATGAATAAATAAATTTTATATACTAAATAATAAAACAATATATCTTTAAAAACATCATTTATTGCACAGGTTGAATAAATATAATTTTATTTATTAAATCTTAAAAAGTTATATCTATAAGAACCATATTGTACGGGTTGAATAAATGTAATTTTATATACCAAATAAAAAAATTATATCTTTAAAACCACGTGTATTACATAGATTGAATAAATGTAATATTGTTTACCAAATAATAAAATAATACATCTTTAAAAAACCTCACTTATTATACGGGTTGAATAAATGTAATTTTATATACCAAATAATAAAAAAATACATCTTTAAAAATATGTGTATTACACGGTTTGAATAAATGTAATTTTCTATACTAAATAAAAAAATACATATCCTTAAAAAACCCAGTGTATTACGAATTGAATAAATCTAATTTTATATATCAAATAATAAAAAGTTATATCTTAAAAAACTTCATGTATTACATGGGTCGAGTAAATGTAATTTTGTATAGTGAAAATGAAAATATTTAATATATTAATACAAAGTTTGGTTTTCGTGATAAAAAAAGATTATTCTGTTGTTGCAAAATTTGTTAATGAAGTCTCAATAAATTTAACCGTTTACTTAAAACTCCGTAAATGTATAAATGATAAATAATATTAGTTAATCTTACTTTAAGTTTCGTAAAATTTATTTGATAACAAACTAAACAAAACGTTCAAATATAGTTAATATCAAATTAAATAACTAAGTTTGAATTTGAAGTAAATAGATAAATATATTATTTTATTATTTAGTATATAAAATTTATTTATTCAACCCGTGTAATACACGGGGTTATAACCTAGTAGTTAAAATATGACAATATGAGTGATGATTGTTTTTTTTCCTTATATGGTCAATCAACGTCACAGACTTGTGGCTTTTACGCCGAAATAATATTTGTTTCTTTTCATAAAGTAAAGTTTAATTAAGGCCTGGTCTATTCGCACACGTCTTTGGTCTATTTAAACACTCAAAGCGCCTCGTTATGGCCAAAGTGGGGCGCTTTGGTGTAAAGTCAACAGACAAGGTCTGACAGGTTCAGTCCTTGTCTGTTGACTTTACATCAAAGCGCCCCGCTTTGGCCTAAGCTCGACGCTTTGGTTTTTTTCTTTTTCAAAACGCCCCGCTTTGGCCTAAGCTCGGCGCTTTGGTTTTTTTTTTTTTTTTTTTTTTTTTTTTTACATTTTGGGCGTATTTTTGACTGGTGACCGGTTTACGTTTAAGTTCAAATTTTACATTTTTGGTCCAAATTTTACAATATTTAATTTGTTTGTGCACATATATCTAAAGGTGAAGTCCCATCTCAATATTTAATTTGTTGAGGCATCTCACTGTCGCGTACAACCCTTTCCAACTCTTTGACTAGTCCCATCCGTGCTATAGTATACATTTAGCAGTTCTTGTGGGCTCCACAATGCCACTTGCCACAATGAAATATAGTATACATTAGGGTGTAGGGAGTGGTTAGACACTTGAAAGTGGTAAACTTCAAAATTAACCAATGAGAGTATGCCACGTCATTCAGTCATAAGTGTTTAAACTATGTTGAAAAGGGTTGACAATGGTTAGACACTTGGTGAAGTGGTAAACTTAAAAAAAAAAGTGTGATTGGTTAAAGATGGCATGGACCCCACTACCAACGGAGCTTAAATGAGTTCTTGTTAACATTTTTTGAAAAACAAAATCCATCTATAATGCCGACACGGAAAATTAATATGTTTGAAATATAACTGCTAGCTATATTTGACTAATATAGTAAGATGATAGCTAGATAGTAGAGGTGAGGGTCCATGAATGACACTACAAGAAATTTTGTCTGACAAGTCGACTTTTTTCGACGGCCTATTCCGACGACATCGTCAGGAAAATATTTTGTCGATGCTGAAATCTTCTATGTATTAGGTCAACTTAGATTTTATTTATGTATTAGATCCCAACATTATTTAGTGAAATCTTCTAGTTTATATCATGGTTGTAAAAGTCCCGTCTAGGCTCCAAGTACTCCCCGAGTACTCGCTACAAGGTAGGCTGCCGAGGCACGAGTACTGGTATCCCAGGCCAATTACTCCCCGAGTAATCTCCGCCTAAGCCGAGTACTTCCCGAGTACTCCCGAATCCGACAAGGGAGCGCCTAGCGACTTTTGCAACCATGGTTTATATAATGGTTAAGTGCTTTTAACGGCGAAGCTTGAGATTTCTAACTGGGGGGCGGAAGTCACCGTACCTAAAATTTCTATAAAACTAGGGGGTCGGAAACGTATATACCCAAAAATTTCTATACGAAAACTACACTCTCCACTACTGAACGAAAAGTTAAATGTGTTTAATAATAATGACGTTAATTCTTTTACAATCCAAGAGTACGTTTGTGTTTGTTCAATATATGCGTTACATCACGTTAAAAACCGAATGTCACCGACACGACCCAATCAGATTCAATACGCACTTGTACGACCCAAAATGACAATATACATCATAATACTACAATTAATGAAAAAATACGTCATATACATGTACGGTAGGCGGCTGATACACATAAAACTACTCATAGGAGTACTTGTGCTTTCAAATCAAAATGATACGATATAATGGAATACGACATCACACGTAACCGATTTGATCCGGAACTTGCAGTATAGTCCATATATATTAAAAAATGATGTATAATGGAAAAAGCGTAAAATTTAGACTATTATCGACGCGTTTGTGAATTAAAAACAATTTTAAAAAATTTAAAAAAGACCCTAAGCGCTGCGCTTTGACCTAAGAGGGGCGCTTTGCCCCAAAATGTTAAAAAAAAAAAAAAAAACCAAAGCGCCCCACTTAGGCCATAGCGGGACGCTTTGATGTAAAGCAACAGACAAGGTCTGACCGGTTCAGACCTTGTCTGTTGACTTTACACCAAAGCGCCCCTCTTTGGCCATAGCGGGGCGCTTTGAGGTGTGAAAATAATTTTGGCCGTGTGTGAATAGCATGACCCTTAATTAATTGTTTTTAACCGCTTAAATAACATTTGTATCGAAGACATCGTTCATTCATAACTTGGATACACTTAAAATCCGTGTGACCAGGGGCGGACCCACATTGGTGCCACTGGGGTCCCCGGACCCCAATCTTTTTAAAAAAATAGTAGATTCGGTATATTAAATTGTATATGGACCCCATAAATACAATTAGGTGGACACCATAGAAATAAAAAGAAAGCTGGTGTAGTGGTAAATCTCCCTCTTTCCCACCAAGAGGTCATGGGTTCAATCCTTGATAAGCCCATTTTTCTTATTTTTTTTTAAAATCTAGTTCAAACCTCACTTTAACTCGACCCGAACGAGGACCGACCCGAAAATGGACCCCATTGAAATAAAATCCTGGGTTCGCCACTGCGTGTGACCCGACCATGACCTGTTTAACCTATTAATATATATCAAGTTGACGGATTAAAGTGCTTAATTGAACACGTGAAATAGGTCAACTTCCTTAAAACCCGAACACGGCCCATTTGTTAAATATGTTAGATACCACTTCATTGTTGTGTTTGTCTTAATAATTGAAACTGGTTCAACGTCATTGTTTTGGGATGTTACTAAAACAGTAAAACTAGCTATGATCCACAAATACTTTGTTTAATAACCACATCCGATACTAAACTAAATTAATAAAAATTAATCAACAAAAAAAACTGATTTGAAAAATACAGGAATCTCTATGATGTGTATAAACCAAGGCAATCACAAGAATTTCAATATATTTACAGACGTGTCCCCCAACAACAATTCAGCACAAATCAGCTTCCCCCTGCAAGAACCCAGTCAATCAGAACATTTATAGGTACTAATATGGTTACAACCAGATATAACCAGCAGATCAGTATCGAAAATACCTTAAATGCGGTTTACAGACTTCATATTCAAAAGTGAAATGGGAGTGAGCGGAGGAGAAAACACTTCTTGAGGCCTGCCACCTGTTATTCGTGGACTACGATTGGTAGAGTGAACGGAAAAACTTCTCGGAACAACTAGTGGTGGTGGCGGAAGACGAGTTGCTATTGGGCCCGAATAAGCTCCAGTCACACCACCAGGAGAAACCACTGGTTTGGAGAATTGTAAACCACCAGGAGGCCTAGGAAGCTCATGAAGCTCACTTATTTTAGGTGAAGATAAAGGCGAAGGAACGTTATGTGGAAGTTCTGTACCCGAAATGGGCCCGCTAGTTGATGCAATCTTACCCGAAATGGGCCCGCTCGTTGATGCAATCTTACCCGAGATGGGCCCGCTAGTTGATGCAAGCTTACCTGAAAACGGCTTAGATGGTAGTAATGGGCCAGAATAAGCTTGTCTTTTAGCTAACTTACTATCGAATCCACTATGTGAAGGAGTGGGTAGCTGGGTAGAGGTAGAAACAGACGTCGATGTGTTATCGTTGCCAAAACCTCTTTCATGATTCTCGTGGTCAACGGTTGGTGGTTTTTGTAATTTGCTGAATGGATTGGTGTAAGGAACTGGTGTAGGTGATTTTGAATTTGGACTTTTCGGATCAACGGGTGAAGGGAGTACGTAAGAGTGATATTTCTTCGGGGTTTGTGATTCCTTTTGTTTTTCGGATGAATTTATCTTCTCGGGGTATAATGGGGCGGAATAACTGCTGACCCGTGCTTGCATACCGAAAGGGGTCTCTCCTTGATGCTTATAATGATTCATCTGCAGAACACAAGAGTTATGTGAAAAAAAAAGATGATAAATTCACTCAGAAAATCAATGTTCACTGTTGCATACCTCTGGATCTCCTAATGTTGGAACTTGAAGATGCGGTATATCTGCCTTGTTTTCCTGAAATATACAACTTATTAGAATTAAAACTGATATGACTAAGACCGCACACATTATAGAAATTTCCATTATCTGATACGCTTTTGATCATTGTAAGATTTAGAAGTGATAATCGACATGTCAGATTACCTCCACTTGATATGATGATGTGGCAACATTATCAAGGCCTTGCTTTTTATGTCTATAATCAAAACTCAGCTCCCCGTCATCCACGATCTCATAGCTGCTCGTGTCTTCACTAACCCCAGAAGTCCCGTTATCGAGTTCACTGAGTTGGTAATCAATCCGGTGCTTCTCAGCAACAATTCTTATGACGGGGTCAACTGCTTCAAGAGCCTTAAAACCCTTGCGAAAGAAATCCATCTGCTCAAGGGAGTGGATGAGAAAGTCAAAATAAAGTTAGTAACCGCCTGACCCGTTATAACACATACCAACTCGGCCCATTTACAAGTAAATGGGTCGAAATTGCCACTTCAAAATTATTAATACAAATGACACCTGTGCAGCATGATGGCGAGTAGCCTGTGTCAAAAGAATACGCAATTGTCCCTCCTTGAGTGATTTGACCCGAAATACACATAGTCTAGCCACTTCGTTATACTCATCGTGAGCTTCTTGTAGTTTTTGTGCGGCTGAAGCTTCAGCCTTTCCATTTCTCAGCTTTCCCTTTTCTTTCTGTTGTGACATCATGTTTTGATACGCCTCTCTAGTAATACTGTGTGCAGTCAAGTCAGAAAAGCTTCATTTCAATGACTTAAATTTAATAAAAATAAAAACAAAATATACCTTTTTTCATCACACTGAAGTTTCATCGCCTGTAATGATACAAACTAGTAAACTACTGAAATATTGTGCATAAATAAAAAAAAATTGGGCATCCCTAATTATACTAAAAAAGAGTTTGGATAGAGATAAAGAAAGACAAACCTCCACTTTTTGCAGCTCGGATAACAAAGATTCTGACGGAGTTGTAATTGTCACGATCACGTATGAACGCTAACATACAAAGAGGAATATGTCACTGCTATGAAAAAACAACAATAACACAGGCACAACGATTACAGCATGCTTAGTACTCAGTAACTCACATAAATATCAGCAATTTTTCGGAGTTCTGATTGTATATTTCCTAGAGTTGATAACACTCTACCTGAACAGATATAGTAAACACATCAATCAAAAGTGTATACAAAAATCATACATACTGTAAAAACAACCAAACTGTTCTATTAATTATTACCACATTCACCATCAGCATCGGTTACGGTTTTTTCCAGCAAACAGGTCCCTACTTCCTGTAGTGACTCTGAAAACTCTGAGATACAAAATATTGATCAGACTTCATCATTTTCATACAACAATTTCTTGTAAAAAAATATATCATCTGGATTAAAAAAAAATAAAAAAAATAAAATAAAAAACCCTACCAAATATACTATTTGTCATAGCTGCAGCAGCAGACAGTAATCCATCATAGCAGTTTCTAATATCTTGCATATCCTAAAAAAAAAAAAAAGATCAAGTAATTGAGCTTACACTTTCAACAAAATTGTAACAAAAACTTTCACAGTCATGGGGAATAGGAAAGTATGAGAAACCCTAACATACTGTCACTTAATTTGCACATTAAATTGAAGTATGTAGATCCAAATGCAGCAAATAAAAACAAAATTCCCAACCTTAGAAGCCTGAGCAAGCTCATCCAGATGATGATTCCTCTTTTCTTTACCATCGGTCTTATACATGGTGAATTTGCGCCCAAATTTCTCCAGAGATGACATCATTGTACAAAAATAAACAGTATCTATATTTACAGCGATAAAGAACGTAAACAGAATTGAGATTTATTAGTATTATTATGTGAGATGGGAGTCTGCAGAAGCGTGTGATCGAAAAATCATCGAAAGAGGGGAATGGAAATGGTAGAAAAATCAAAGGGGAAATGGGATGAAGAAATTCCAAGGGTGGGAATCTAAGGGAGGGAGGGAAGGTGATGGAATGGAATGGAAATTTCCGCAGAATATGGGAATATAGGCTTGGTACTTCCGGCGTTGAACGTTGACCGTTTTGTAGCTTTCATTGACATTAACATGGATTTTTTATGTGAACTCACAATTCCTTTTAGGATTCTCTTATTTCATATATTCGTTTTTATAATTTGTTCAATATTTTATATCATTCAACTCATATCAGCGATTCTCTTATTTCATATATTCGTTTTTATGATAGGTGTATTGGCAAATTCAAAGCTTTTAAACATTTCAGGAGGGGAGATTTGAGGTTTAGAAATAATAGAAATTTGTCGTTTAAAAAAAAGTTAATTAATCTTAAAAATTGTTAAAATTGGGTATCGGTGTCGAAAATTCGAAAATACTCGATGTGGTATTTGAAGGCAAAAATCGGTAAGATATAAGCATCGAACCGAAAGTATCAATCCCAAAAAGGTCAAAAGGTGAGTACCGAAAATGATTCGGTATGGTAAATTAGGTAACTGTTCGATTTTAAGATTTGGTACCATTTGTCCATCCCTAACTTGTATGATATATAGATTTCTAACCTGGAATTATTATACATGTCATTAATATGCTATGTTGGTTGAACTGCTTTTCATATTTTTTTAATATTATGATATTTTGTATTATAGTTACATTTAAATGCTTAGTTTTTCGCTTATAACTTTAAGGTAAGCAGATTTTAAGTTGGAAAAAAAAAATTAAGGTAAAGGTACCATAATAGTATTATACCGATTGGTATCGAAAATAATTCAATAACGGTTCGGTTTTAAGATTTGATACCATTTGATCATTCCTACTTGTATAATATATAGATTTTTAACCTAGTATCATTATACATATCATTAATATGCTATGTTGGTTGAACTTTTTTCGATATTCTTTTTAATATTATGATATTTTTTATTATAATTCCATTTAAGCATATTTAGTTTTTCTCTTATAACTTTTAAGGTAAAGATACCATAATAATATCGTAAAATTTTTAACTAATATCGGCAAACAATATTGGTATCAGTACCGGTATTCATTTTTGTGTTTTTCAATCGATGTAAAGCACTTGTCGATATTCTCCTGTGATCATATCTCTTTTGGTTGTTATATCAAGTACCGATACTGTAACAAACTAAACCAATATTGTAACGAACCGAACTGATACAAATTGGAAACCCGTTGTGGAGCAAGAGGAATCCCACTAGTTATATATAAAGATTTAAAAAAACTTCCCAATGTATAAATACACTAGGTTTAGACCCGGTGTATTACATGTGTTGAATGAATGAAACTATATTTTATTTTTGTAATTTTGAATGTGTGGGATGATGATGTTGACGATAAAATCTACTTCTGTGTAAAAGTTGTTGGTTGAAGATAAAAGATAAGATAAAAGAAAAAATGTGATGTGTGTTGGTGTGTATATAATTTTGATATATATTTAAGCCCTTTTTTACACTTTTAGTGAAGTTTTAAATTTATAAAACACGATATTTACTAACACTAAACACACATATGGGCAAGTGCACCCATCGTGGACGTAGTATAGTGTTGGTAAGATACCGAGGTCGTCCAAGGACACAAGAGCTTTTAATACCGGTTTATCCTCAACGTCTAACCAAATCAAAAAGTGAGAAAAATGTTTTAAACTAAGAAAAATAAAAACTAACTAAATGCTGAAAAATAAAATAAAATAAAAACAGATAGACAAGATGAATCACTTGGATCCGACACGTGTGTTAGTATAACCTTTGATTATTTTCGCACTTTTGCACTTGTTTAAGAGATTATCTTAGTTATTGTAGTAGGCCCCTCTTTTGAAGGCGACGTTACCCTCAACCCAGTAGTTTGAGTCAGCAAGGATACAATCCTAAAGGGTCGGATTATTGAAAGATAATGAATTAAGTTACTAATGCAAATTGTGGTAGACCCCGCTTTCGGCGGTGACGTTACCCTCGGCTAAGTAGTCTGAGTCAGCAGGGATACAGTCCTAAATAGCCGGGTTATAGTATTAATAGTAGTTAACTTATGAGGGGGTCAAAGAGTTTGGATCCCCGCCATCCAATACCTATGGGTATTGAAGGAGATCCTACTAAATTTGACCCAGGTCCCAAGCAGGACCTCTAAACGCTGAACAAGGGCAAGACCCTTACCAAACCGTTCCCTTAACCCCCGACCAGGTAGCCAACATACCTCCATATAGACCGTGGAGATATGAATGGTGAAAATCTTTTATTTTATATAGACAGTAAAATAACGCCAAGACACCACGGACAAACGATAAGGAAAGATCACCTTCAACATAAGTAACTAGTTATTAAAGTCATTAATACAAAACCAAATAAAAAGTGCAAAAGATTAAAAATAAAAAGTATTATACTAAACACTTGTCTTCACCAAGTGATGTAAGAGACTTAGGCAAACATGGCCTTGATTGTCAAGAACTCTTACGATCAATCTTGGATCCCGAGACGACTCACACACTCTACGATGGACAATGGATGATGGTGGTGGATGATGGTGTTATGGTGGTGGTGGGTGGTGGATGAAGTGTGAGAGAGGTGGTGTGCCAAGGGATGAGATGGAATGAAGCCAAGCACCCCTATTTATAGGCTGAACAGAAGGCTGGGCACGGCCCCGTGTCCGCTGGACACGCCCCCGTGCCCGTCTGACATTCTCTCTCTTCATTAATTGTAATTCGCAATTACAATTAATGCGCCTGCTGTACTTTCACCACGCCCCCGTGCCCGCTGGACACGGCCCCGTGGTGGGCAATGGAAGCTTCTACTGGTTTGTCTTTTCTGCTGCTTCCTGGGCACGCCCCCGTGTTCGCTGGACACGGGGCGTGTTCAGTCTCTGTTTTCTCTTCTTTGCCTTGGGAGGTGCCGTTGAGGGTCCGGGCAGTCTACTTTTGTTCCTTTTCTTGTATTTATGCTAGAATTAGTTGTCTTTTTGCTTCTTTTGTGATTTTGAGCTCATTTCATCCTGAAAATACAAAAGGAAGACAAAAACACTCTTTTTCCAACATTAGTACTTAAAAAGGGTTAGTTTTATGCCTTAATTGATGTGATTTATATGTTGCATTTTACACACATCAAATACCCCCACACTTGAACTTTTGCTTGCCCTCAAGCAAAACTCTTTAAATGTGGCTTACACTCCCAAATGGAATAGGTAGAAGAGAAAGTTTTTAGCTTGTCCTAGAGTGTCGGGAATCCAAGGTCTTTGTAAGTTTTATTTTTATTTATTTACAATCCTATTCGTTATGATTTATTTTGAACGTTTCATAAGATAAATTACTTATTTGGGCATAGCATGCCTTATTAAAATTCCATTTATATACAAGTTCACATACCTCACGGGGGATCACTCAACACTCGGCCGAAGGTGTAATTTTTTTAGTGAATCACTCGAGAGCGGCATGGAACTTACGCCTTCCATAGGCTTGCCAAGCAATCAATCCTCCTCCTTTTTAACTTTTTACCTTTGTAAATATCAAGAGGACTTTTGGGGTGAAGGGTTAGGTTTGGGTTAAAGGTGGGTGGTTTGTGTTAGTGGTTAGTAAAAAGGGCGAAAAATCGTAAAAAGCGTCGGTTTTCGTAAAATACCTTGTCTTTAGCGACTTTTTATTTTGAAGTATTTCTCCAAACAAGCTTTTATATAGCTTTTGTTTGTTTTTGACTTCATCATTTTTTTTTTCTTCATCACATAAAAAGGCGAGTTTACGAAGAACCGAGCTTGTTACTAAAATAAAGGGTGAAAAATAAAAATGGTTTTTGGTGGTTGAAAAAGGGTTTTGGGGTAATGAAATGAAAGGTTTAGGCTCAAAGAGGCTATCTAGGGGGATTTTGGGTAGGTGATAAAAAAATGAAAAATAATGGTTTTGAAAGAAAAATGGTTAGTCCTAATGCCTCCATCATTTACTTACTTGGGTTTAAGTTGGTAAGGACCGGGAATGTATTGTTGTGGCAAGTTCTAGATTTATAAGAACCAAGCGGCTATTCACACAAGAAACGAAAAATGAGCATTTAGTCTAAATATGTATATTTTTATGCTCAATAAAGGCTCAAAACTCACTTTTGTGGGAATGGGTTTTTAATGTGATCAAGTATATATAATCGAATTTTTAACTAGACTTGTTATGCCGTTTCATAATTTTCTTATGTTGGTTCTTTGTTATCACGACGCTATCGGTTGTAAACTTATAAAAATATAACCTTTTTAGAACTTGTTATTCCCAACTTAGACTAAGACAAGTAAATAAAAAAAAATGAAAAAGTTTTTTGAAAAAATTTGGGGTGTTTAGCGGTTCCAATAGAGTTTTGTGTAAGGCTTGTGTTTAGGATTTGCAAAATTCAAGGTTTTAGCATCCCCCCCACACTTAAATTACACATTGTCCTCAATGTGTCCAAAAATAAGGTTTTTGGTCGATTAGGATGTGTAAAAGTAAGTTAAAAAGCAAAGATTTATGTTACTGGCATCCTGGACACGGCCCCGTGGTGACCGGGCACGGCCCCGTGGTCAAGTGCCAGTAACAAAAATTAGAGAATTGAAACAGAAGCCTGGACACGGGGGCGTGTCCGCTGAACACGGCCCGTGTCCAGTTACCTGAACTGGGTGTTTTCCTGCAGGTGGCTCAGCACGGGGGCGTGTTGGTTGGGCACGGCCCGTGTTGAGCCTTCTGTGATGGAGATTTGTGTCGGGTTACTCTGTTCTTCGTGCATGGTTCCATTTTTCTCGTTCCCTTTTTCATCCATTACCACCATGAGTGTGTTTTATTCTGCAAAATAAGACTAAAAGATTAAACTAAACTAAGGATAGTTCCGCGGAATGCCTCCGTGGTGCGCCACGTTTATAAGGGTCCTTGGCTAGACCCGATTCGAGGTTATATATTTTCTGAGTGGGATGCTTGGCGTCCCATGTTACACCGTCGGAGAGCAGCATCCAAGCTCGAATCAATAACCTTCATGTAATTGACCGGGTCGTCATCTTCTATTCTCTTCCCAACTCCGAATTTCACTTCATCATCCCCATACCTCAAGGTGAGTGTCCCGTCATTCATATCCACCACTGCTTGGGCTGTGGCAAGGAAGGGTCTCCCTAGTATAAGGGGGACCTCGGTGTCTTCCTCCATATCGAGTATGACAAAGTCAGCTGGATAAACGAATCTGCTTACCTTTACCAAGACATTCTCGATGACACCTTGTGGGAATTTGACGGATCGATCAGCGAGTTGTATGCTCATTTTTGTAGGGCTCGTGGTTCCCAAGCCGAGCCTTTTGAACATTGACGAGGGCATGAGGTTAATGCTAGCTCCTAGGTCGGCTAAGGCATTGCGAACGGGCGATTCCCCTATTGAGCATGGAATCGTGAAGCTTCCGGGATCGATTTTCTTTTGGGGAAGTTTATTGAGCACGAGGGCAGGGCATTCTTCGCCTAAATTAACTAATTGCAAATTTTCAATTTTTCTCTTATGCGTAAGGAAGTCCCTCATGAATTTAGAGTATTTGGGCATTTGGGTTAGGACTTCGATAAAAGGAATATTGACGTGCAATTGTTTTAACAGACTTTCGAATTTTGCGAATTGCTCATTTGTCTTTTGACGAATTAACCTACCGGGGTACGGAACTCGAGGAGCCTTGGTCGGCTCTGGTGATGGAGGAGAGTTCTTCTCCTGCAGAGGTGTCGGTATTGTTTCTTCCGTTGGCGGTGGCACTTCTGCATGCCCTACGGAGCGGTTTCGTAGTGTGATGAGGTGAACTTGCGCCTTTGGGTTTGTTTCGGTATTGCTAGGTAATGCGCCTTGCGGTCTCTCGGAAAAATTTTGAGCTATTTGATTTAATTGTTTTTCTATGTTTTGAATGCTAGCTTGTTGATTTCTAAAATTAGATTCTAATTGTAGAAATCTTTCCGAGTTTTTCTTATCAGTGTCAGAGACGAGGCGAGATATAGTATCTTCGAGCCTTTCTCGTCCACCTTTTTGTTGAGTGAAATTTTGTGACTCATTTCTTGGTTGATGAAAGTTTGTTCGTTGGGTTTGTTGGTTACTACTATTGCCGGGTTCCCTCCAACCAAGGTTTGGGTGGTTTCGCCATCCTTGGTTGTAAGTTCCCGTTGGAGGACCCGACGGCCTAGGTCTATTATCAATGTAGTTTACCATTTCTTGTTGATCGTCTGTTTCTTTCATGCAACTCCAATTTTCATGTGACCCACCACACCCTTCACAAGCTATAACCGAGACTGTTTTTGTCATTTCCAATTTTTTTATCTTTGAAGAAAGAGCCTCGATTTGGGCTTGTAAAGAAGTGCTTTCATCGACCTTATGGGCGCCCGGGGCGATAGACTTATTTCCCCGGGGGGTGTGCCATTGAAAATTGGTTTGAGCAATTTCCTCAATTTGATTATATATTTCGTGTGGGCGTCGATTACCTAAAAGTCCCCCGGAGCTAGAATCAAGTGTCTGCCTAGTGTGTGGCAACAATCCATTATAGAAAGTGGATACTTGTTTCCATATTGCGAGGCCGTGATGGGGACACTTGCGTAATAGCTCCTTGAACCTTTCCCAAGTTTCATATAAGGATTCCCCGTCCTCTTGTGAATATGTATTAATTTCAGCCATTAACTTAGCAGTTTTAGAAGGAGGGAAATACTTATATAGAAATTTTTGGGCTAGTTCATCCCAAGTGTTTACCGATCCAGCTGGGAGGGTGTTGAGCCAAGCTTTCGCTCGGTCTTTTAGTGAGAAGGGAAACATACGGAGGCGGATGGCGTCGTTTGATGCTCCATTGATCCGAAATGTATCACATATTTCCAAGAAATTAGTTATATGTAGATGGGGATCCTCGTCCGCAAGCCCATGGAAGGTTGCGGAGTTTTGGAGCATTTGTATCAAATGTGGCCGAAGTTCGAAGTTATTGGCTTCGACATTCGGAGCATTGATAGCGGCGCCTAGATTACCTACGGTGGGTCGTAGATAATCCATAAGGGTACGTTGGTCCGCCATTGGAGGTGGATTACCCGAAACCTTCTCTTGGTTTTTGGCTTTTAACCTTTTTCTGAGAAAGCAGGACCTCTAAACGCTGAACAAGGGCAAGACCCTTACCAAACCGTTCCCTTAACCCCCGACCAGGTAGCCAACATACCTCCATATAGACCGTGGAGATATGAATGGTGAAAATCTTTTATTTTATATAGACAGTAAAATAACGCCAAGACACCACGGACAAACGATAAGGAAAGATCACCTTCAACATAAGTAACTAGTTATTAAAGTCATTAATACAAAACCAAATAAAAAGTGCAAAAGATTAAAAATAAAAAGTATTATACTAAACACTTATCTTCACCAAGTGATGTAAGAGACTTAGGCAAACATGGCCTTGATTGTCAAGAACTCTTACGATCAATCTTGGATCCCGAGACGACTCACACACTCTACGATGGACAATGGATGATGGTGGTGGATGATGGTGTTATGGTGGTGGTGGGTGGTGGATGAAGTGTGAGAGAGGTGGTGTGCCAAGGGATGAGATGGAATGAAGCCAAGCACCCCTATTTATAGGCTGAACAGAAGGCTGGGCACGGCCCCGTGTCCGCTGGACACGCCCCCGTGCCCGTATGACATTCTCTCTCTTCATTAATTGTAATTCGCAATTACAATTAATGCGCCTGCTGTACTTTCACCACGCCCCCGTGCCCGCTGGACACGGCCCCGTGGTGGGCAATGGAAGCTTCTACTGGTTTGTCTTTTCTGCTGCTTCCTGGGCACGCCCCCGTGTTCGCTGGACACGGGGCGTGTTCAGTCTCTGTTTTCTCTTCTTTGCCTTGGGAGGTGCCGTTGAGGGTCCGTGCAGTCTACTTTTGTTCCTTTTCTTGTATTTATGCTAGAATTAGTTGTCTTTTTGCTTCTTTTGTGATTTTGAGCTCATTTCATCCTGAAAATACAAAAGGAAGACAAAAACACTCTTTTTCCAACATTAGTACTTAAAAAGGGTTAGTTTTATGCCTTAATTGATGTGATTTATATGTTGCATTTTACACACATCAAAATGGTTATTGGATTTTAATAATCTGAAGTTTCACCCGTTGGCCACTAATAATCCCAACTTTAAAAATTTCTTGTAACAATCCCAATTTGTAAGATTTTGGCCCCCAATGATCCTTTGCTAACTGGGTTAGTTTTTGATGACGTGGACGCCGATACACATACACTCACCATCTTCACCACCACCACCACTCCACTACCTCACTACCACCACAACCACCCAACTCTCACCGCACAACCACCATCTTCAATCCCCTCCTACCACCCAACTCCCACCGCACAACCATCAACTTCAATCCCCTCTGATCACCACCTACCATCCATTCCCACAATCCTTCAATCTCCAATGAAATTAGAACCTCTGCAACAACAACAATGGAATTAACCCTATTTCCGCTCCACCACATCGACATCCGTTCCACCATATCGACCTCTGCTCCAACAACAACAATGGAATTAACCCTATTCCTACGGTTCTGGATCCTTCATCGGTGACGGTTAGGTCAAGTTTGAGAACTACTGATACGAGGGTGGTTGTCGGTCAGGTGACGAAGGTGGGGATGAATCTAAGATGGCGATCGTAGGTGGTGGTGGAAAAGGCAATGGTGGTGGGTGGAGATGACGCCGATTGGTGGAGATGGTAGTGGTGGTGGAGGAAGTGGAGGTGGTGATGGTGGTGGGTGGATGTGGAGGTGGTCGGAGGTGATGGTGGTAGATGATGGTATTGGCTGGAGGAGATGGTGGTGGCAGTGGAGGAGGAGGAAGTGGAGGTGGTGATGGTGCCACATAAGCAGCCAAGTCAATAAATAACAAAGTTGTGTCCACATCATCAGCCACGTTAGCAAAAAACTAACTGGGTTATAACCCAGTTAGCAAAGGATCATTGGGGGTTAAAATCTTACAACTTGGGATTGTTAGAGGGATTTTTTGAAGTTAAGATTATTAGTGGTCAACGGGTGAAACTTCGGATTATTAAAATCCAATAACCCAACGAGCATTTGAATAAGAGTTATGGTCAAAATTTTAGAACACTTAGATACCTTAAGCTACTTTTCCTTCAAATTTTAAATTAGTTAGGAAAAACGCGTGACACTTGTAATTTGTTAGGCAGTCTATACATAACAGCATGATAAACTTTAACGTCAAGGAAGATGATGATTTCATAAATGGTTATAGGTTTTTGTAGAGGTTTTTGTGTGTGTACACCGAGAGCTACCAATTAAGAGTGTGAAGAAAATTCGGTTTCGAGGTTCAAAAACACAAAAGTAACTTTCGACATATTTCAAATTTCATTCATTGTTTCTTAGTTTATTAATATTTTTCAAATTTCATTCTTTGTTTCTTAGTTTATTAAAGGTTAATATTATTAAAAACTCAAAATATCTTATCTTTTATAAAAAAAATAGTCATACAACATATTTTTGACATATAAAAGTCTCTATACCTATAAACAAAACACGAAAAAGTCATTTTTAGGCTTAAGTTTACCATTTGAAAATCTATACACTTGTCTTTAACGCTTGTATTGTAAAAAATATATATAAAAATATTTAAATTCGGTAAGATAAGATTATATAAATATATTATAAAAGGAAATTCGGTAAGATAAGATTATATAAATAAATTATAAAAAGGTTGAATATCATATCAAATTATGATAAATTTAAAAGGTAACGGGTCATTATTTATTTCGCAAGCCCATAGATTCTAAACAAGTAAAGTGTATGAACTTTAAAGTTTAATATAACAAATTTTGGGGATTTTGTCATATTTTTATACATATGTTGGGGCTTTTATATGTAAAAATTAGGTTAAGTTGTTTTTTTGTAAAAAAAAAAAAATTACGTTAGTTTTTATTATGATGTTTGTCATTTATTTTTTGTAAAAAAAATAAACAAGTTACATTAGTTATGTTTTTTAGTTATATAATTGAATGAACAAAAGGAGCTAAAAGAACCATGCCAAATAATTAGAGGTAATACCTATTTTGTAATGTTATTAATCATGTTCATAATGATAAACATAGTTGTGACAGCATTACAAATGGAGGTGACCCTATTTACAAAACGGGTCCAATCTAAACGACATAAACCATTAGTATTAGTTAATGTTGTATCACTTGAGAAATCAAGTTTAGTAGAAACGACAACTCAATGCCACAACCACTTTCACCCTTTACATCACCAACACCCTTTCTCATATTCATTTCATCAACGGCTCTTGTAATTTCCTCTACCAAATCAACGATCACTCCATCTATGCCCATAAGGTGTTGAACATGCACCGTTTCTGGAAAATTACTGTTTCACAAAATATATATATAAAGACCAGTGGCGTCTCTGAGAATTCACGTACCCTGTTCGAGCTTGAAAAATGGGCCCATATGCTTTAACGATAAACAACATAATTACGTATTTCTTTTTTTTTAATCATTTTAGTATTGGATTGGGCCCAATAAACCTATTGTTAAGTTGGGTAAATTATAAAAAAATACAAATATTTTGATAATGGGCCTCTATATTGGATTTGTTATGCGTGTACAATTTTTTTTTAAAAAAATAACATATATATATATATATATATCCAATTTTAAAAAAAAATCCCGTGGCCCTCGAAAAAACGGGCCTTGTGCGGAAGTCCTCCCCGCACACCTAAAGAGCCGCCCATGATAAAGACAAATATATTTTGCATGTGTTTATAGGATTCTCGACTTACTTCAACTTGCCATATGTGAGAAGCGAGAGATTTGACTCTTTGATCTCTCTAGCGGCTGATGGATTTCTGAAAATACCCTTTACTTCTGAAACTATTCCATCCAGCCCACCCCCGACGGCCACCTTTTTAGCTTCCTCCAATGAATTTCTTCGTACATCATCGTATAACTCATTTCCACCATTCGTCAAAAAGTAAACCTGTTTTTTTTTTGTTGGTTTTAGTTAAGTGAAAAACAAACCCACTTGAAAAATACAAAAACTATATTCATTTAAAAAAATATACACTCACGGGATATTTTTGTTGAAGCTTCTTCATAATCAAAGCTGCATCGGGTTGAAAACTTGAAAATATTATAGGTCTATCTTCAGCATGCTCATAAACCACCTAAAGATCAAAAAGCAAGTTGATTCATTAAACCCTAACTACAAATTTAACTTTTAATTACTAATTAATCAATTGATTAATTAATATATATACCTTTAAGATGACTTGAAGAACATGAACAAGATGATCTTCTTCATAAACCACATCATCATCAAACTTCAACTCGATGTTGAATCCGAGTTTAGGGTTTACTTTCTCAAATGCTTCTTGTAAAGTACACGAATGATCATCCGATTCAACATGCCACCCAACAACTTTGCCATTTACTTTTCTAACCAATGTTTTCCCCTCCTTATCGGCTTCCCTTTGAGGCCCATAGCTAAAGAATTCGTCGAGTGTCAAATCGGTTACTCTCGTTTCAATTATGGCTCCCTAAAAATGATTAACTCAACAATCAGTATGATATATTGTTAACTAAATAAGCACTAATTAATCTGTTATTAAACCACTTACATGTTCTTGATGGAGGATGAAGTTATCGTGAAAAATAATTGCTACATCATCTTTTGTAACCTGCAGAAGATTCAAATTTACTGTTTACGTTAGCTCCAAATTTAAAATCACTTATCATGTGATCAAATAAACCTTAAGTAAAGTGAAGAACACAAGGATTCAGGTGATTCGATCTAAATTGACCTATGGCTACAAGTTTATGTATATCAAATATATTTACAGGTACTTGAGGATTTAGGTGATTCGGTCTAAACTAACTTATAGCTATTAGTTTATGTAGGTCAAATATATTTACATAGACTAATTAGGTTTTAGCAAACTTGCTCTCCAAGTTAAGCGTCCCACGCGGTCTACTAACCCACTAAAAGGGCGTTACAACAATACCTGAACGTCAAACTCGATATAATCAACCGAATGCTTGGCAGCGTTGTTAAACGAAAGAATAGAGTTCTCCTTAAAAGCCTTCATTCTCCGATCCGCCGAGTGTAACATATTCATCCCGTGACCTCTATGACCAATCACCACAAACTTCGGCGAATCATCACCAAATTTACTCACATCCACCTCTGTAACATAACAAAATACGTACAAAACGTCAAAACACCGTTTGATTTGACAAATATTGGGTCGTATAATGCTATATTGTATAATGTTATACGACTCATATAGATTGAGAAAATATTAAGTCGTATAACATCCTACACGAGTCATATAACATTATACTACTCGTTAAAGTTATATGATGTTTGGGTTGTATAACATTATCCCAGTCGTATACGACCCGTATACATGGAGACAAAAAAACATTCTGTAACATTTTTTTTGTGTGCAAGATTCTTCTATAAGGTAACTCTAGCTATAACTAGAGGCGTGTTAAAAAGAAAAAAAGATTTTAGGGTGTGGGAATACAAGAGTCTGTCAACCGTACCGGTAGGAAGCCGTGTGGCGTATGCGGCGAATGATGCGGTGTTTTCCGTCACGTGATCGAGATGTGGTACGTCGGAGACATGAACAGCCTTGGTGGCCATTATTATTGGAAGATGATAATGAATTGAATGAGGTGGGTGATGTGAAGTTAAAGATGTCAGGATACTTGAAAGGGGGTTTGGGAATGGTATTTAAGCAATGGTGAAATATTAATCAGCATTGCAAGAGAGGAATACACCGGGATCGGATCTTCCAACGGAATATTCCTCTCCTCCTCTTCCCCAACTTCCCGCTTTCCGTTTATGATAATAAATGGGTTTATGCTTTGTGCTTTGGATATTCCGTTTTCCTTTACACTTGCCTTTTTAAAGATTATCCTTCTAATCTACCCGTATATTCCGTTTGTTTTTATTTTCTTTAACGGATTTCTAGCGTCCACAATTCACGATGTACGATTAGAAAACAACTTTCATCTTTGGTCTCTTTTTTTTTTTAAATGACAAAAAATCTCACGTGTAAGCCCACACTGTTCGGCGTTATGTCCAAGGTCGACTTCTCGACCGTCATGAGGCCGTGATGCGCAGAAACCGGATGGAATTCGTAAACCCTCGCCCCTCCGTCAAGTTCGAACTCGGGATTAAAGCCCTGATTCATCCGTTCACCCATATATCCGTCGAAAATGACTCTAACGAAAATTCAACCTGTATCTCCACTAGAGAAAACAAGACTCTTTCCACTAAACTAAATTCTTAAAACTTTCACATTTTATCTCTATCTCGCTATGAAAAGGGGTAAAAGATATGAATAGTTGTTGGGAATAGTTTTGATTTGTTTGGGTTTTTAATTAACATTTATTAAGTGAATGGGTTTGTTAGAGTTGCTTGGATTAATGTTTGTTTGAGTAGTGGTGGAGTGGTTGGAGAAAAACTTGGTATTTCTTGTGACCCAGGTTTCACTATCACCATCCCCATTATTTTCTGCGGCATCCAGGTGAAGGGCGAATACGAGTGACGTTGGTTCGTCTTGGATGGGAGGCGGTGTCTTCGGGCGGGTGGAGGTCGGGTTTTCGTGCGTCTGGGAGAGCCAAGGGGTTGGCGGCGGTCGAATAATCGACCTTGGCCATAACGTCCAGTGTCATGGTGGTTGACACGTCCTTCCTTCCTGTTAAAAAAGGTTAGATAGTTTGGTGTTCAAGTTAAATGTAATTAAGGATTTAATTGGATGTCTTTGTGGTTTTTTTTTATAAAAAGGAAAAGTCATGAGTGTTTCTCACAAAAAAAAAAAATTAATTGTTTCTTTATGCTAATTTGATTGCTACAAGTTCCTTGGTATTTTCAAAATCATGGATGAGTTTTATTACATTTTTTAGTCTTTCCATACACTATTTCATTTCAAATTTGGTTAGGGGCTGTTTGGCAATATCTGAATCAATAAGTGCTGAATGAATAAGAGGTCTGAATGGGTAAGAGGGTCTGAATGGGTAAGTGCTGAACCAGTAAAGTGCTGTTTGGTTCCATACCTGAATGACAGTGTAAAATGACATTTTTACCCCTCCCCACAAAATAAACCGGTTATAGATTTTTTTCTATAAAACCCAATATCATCATCATCATTCATCAGTATTAGTCATCACCCCCCCCCCCTCTTCCCCTTTCTCTGCCTACCTGCAACACCGCCACCGCCATCATCATCATCATCATCATCATCTCCACCACCAAACTTTAACACCGCCACCGCCATCATCATCATCATCTCCACCGGCCAACGATCTGCCGTCGCTGGAGCTTCTTCCGGTCCTGTGGTGGAGGCCGCCGGAAGCTTCTTACGGTTGTGAGTTCTCCGGTGACTGTGTCGAGGAGAGAGAGAAGAGCGATGGTGGAGAGGGAACCGTGGGGAGGTGTGAAGGAAGATGGCGACGCTGCAGAGGTCGCGGATGAGGAAGAGGACGCCGGCTGTGGAGCTCCGATTGAGGGGTAGGGCGGCGAGTGTTTGGAGGTTTGGATGGAGCACATATGTTTGATGGAGCTGCTGTGGATGTCGTGGTTTGGTCAGGGCACAAGAGGGTATGCTTGTCCAAAGTTCCATTCAGACTTCATATTTATCTGAACCATTCAGACTGAATGATTCCATTCAGAGGTGAGCGATTAGTGAACCAAACACCTTATCATCTGAACGAATCAGAGGTGGACCTCTGAATGGTTCCATTCAGCAACAACCAAACAGCCCCTTAGTTAGAATGTAGTTAGATACGATTATTATTATTATTATTAGAGGACGTTATATGCTTTACATACAGCGAGACGGGGCTAGTTTGATAATTTCTTCAACATCTTATGAAATATGATGATGGTTATGTTAGTGTTGTTTGTAGACAATAAACGGTCAATTGCGGTGAGGGTGACCCTAAGTCATTGGAGGTTTATTATAATCATCGACTTCACTGATATATTGAATATCATATTTAAAGATGTTTTTGAACACACGCATTGCTTTGCTCGCTAGTTAATAAATTGCATCTCACACTTAGTAGTATTTGATGATAAAGAAGTGAAACATAGTCAAAGTAATGAAAAAGCGTCAAAGTTATGGTGAAACACACAAAACATGACTGTAAACTTTTAAAAGGCCAAAATAAGTTTTGAACAGTGTAACTCTTGTGAACCCTAAACACCCATTCGTGAAAGTTATGCTGAAGGAATACAAAAACTTTTGATGACCTTGCTTTCTTCACAAAAAATTGGTTTACAAACCCTAGCCATGAGCTAAACCTCACTATGTACTTGGATGCTATGTGTAACACCCCGTGTTTCGAAAGTCAAAGTAAAAGTCAAAATTGAAGTCAAAGAAAGAACAGATTGCTAATTGCGATCTGTCACTCCTTGCTCAATTAATGATTTGACTTCTTTGACTTATAGTTAGTCTATTTATGTTTTTTTTTGCGTTAGTTGTATTATGTGGGGTACTTGTTAATAATCTAGGTTTTATCGCTATTTATCGATGTTTATCGCTTGTTTTATCGTTTATTTGCTTATTGCAATCGCACTCTCAACTCGAATTATGCGTTCTGGATATTGTTTTACGTGTGTGTGCTACTTATGTGTTACTTGTGCATGTTTATTTATGTTATGTTGTGGTGATTAATCGAAACACAATCGCAAATCAATCGCAAACGCTAAACGCAAGTTAATTATGATGATTGTATGTTAGATATAGTAGTTGGAATTAAAAGTAATTTGAATAGGAAACTCTATCGCACCGCAACGCTCGTCACGCGAATCGAGACCGTAAAACTCATCGCGCCGAACACTTGAATCGAGTGGCCAACCGATCGAGGTGCCACCCGATCGGCCAGCCACTCCCCTCCACTTTTCCCCCTTTCCATTTATGGAAACCCTATAAATACCCCCACATTTCAACAACACTTGACGTTGACAGCTCTCTCTCTGCCCTACTCGCTCCAGCCCGCTTTTCTTCAGATCTCTCGCGATTCTTGTAAGTTTTCCACCTAAATCTTGTACTTTCTTGATCTATACGCACTCCTACACATTTCTATCTTTTGAATTTTAACTTTTAACCGTGAAATCACTAGATTTGAGGTGTTCTAGGATGATGTCATCATGGTGTTCATAAGAACTTCATGTTTTGGCTTCAATCCACCAAGAACAACTTAGATCTGAACGATTTCCACATAAATAAACAAAGATCTTTCATAGATCTGAACATATTCATGGTAAAAAGGATTGAAAGATGGTTTCCCACATTCTTTCAACTCTTTTACACTCAATGCACTCAAACCCGATGGAATCGGAGCTTGTTCTAACCTTCTACACCTTCTTGTTGTTGTGTTGGTTCAAGATCTGAATTCTATCCACGAGAATACTGATTTCGGGTTAAACATGAAACACTGTCTCGAACAGTTAACTGGTCGGACTAGGGTGGTTCCAGTCCGATCGGGTCACTAAGTCTTGACGAGGTTTCTGTTGTTTGACGCGATATCGTACAGTCTCGAGAAAACTACAAAACTATCAAAACAACCAAGTGAAGAAGACGATCAGGTCATCTGGGACGGATTGCCGTTCGATCGGATTGCCACCCGACCGGACAACCACCCGATCGGATTGTACCTTGGGTCCCACACTTAACTTTTATTTTCAACATTTAAGGTTTAAACATTGAACGGATTGCCACCCGACCATGTGATGTTTTGACTTCAACACTTAAACAATTTCCAACATCTTCAATGCATACGGATTGCCACCCGATCGGATTGCAATCCGATCGAGTGACAAACTGCTGTGAACTTGTTCTCACTAAAGTGTCCTACCAATCGGATTGTCGCCCGATCGGACTGCCGTCTGATCGATCGACCTGAAAGGTAGAGGTACTTCTCTGTTTTCAAAATGCTACAACGAAAACTTCAAAGCACAATCCATCATACACAAACACCTCCATCCCAAACAAGGTAACAATCCAATCGAATGGTCACCCGATCGGATGACCATCCAAACGGATTATCACCCGATCGATTGGCCACCCGATCGGATTGTCACCCGATCGGATTAACGTCCGATCCACTGTCACTTTGCATTGTTTTACGTGCCACTTATCGTTTATGCTATCGTTTTGATCAGGCTAATCTTGCTCTAAGCGCTCCCTTCAATCCATCATCGCTGTGAGTATACTCGAACCCTTTTTGCTTTACGCACTTTTGGGTGTTACATACGTTACCTATTCTAAACCACATCGAACACACTACGAAATACTTTAACGCTAACCGTTACCGCATGTTATACGTGACTTAATGAATGCTTGTTTGTTATGTTTACACATGGATTGCTGTCTACCTGCCTTAGCAACGATAGTACTATTAGTTTGGACTCAACACCTGTTCACTCAGGGGTTGTTAAGGACAATTAATCACATGGGTCACAGTGGTGATCATGTATTACGAACTGCCTTGCGCAGTCAACCCGCAGTCATTGGTATTGATAGGATCATGTCGATAACTTACGTGCTTCATTTCACACTGTGTACGTGCTGGTTATGCGTAAATGATTTCGAACTCTATTATATCTATTAAACTTGTATGCTCACCTTTACACTATGTGTATTGACTTTTACTTTAACGTATGTGGCAGGTGCTTAAGATGTTAATTTGCTTGGATTGTTGTGAAATCGAGGTTAGGAAAGAGTCTAGAAACTAAGACAATTTATTTTTATTTATTTAAATCCGAGTTGTCGGAACATGCTTTTGTTTGAAGAATATCTATGTCTGTAATAACTATATTATCTTATGGGTCATGGTATGTGTCACACCCCAACCGATGGCGGAATCATCGGGGCATGGCACTGAGCGAAACAAATTGTCCAGAAGTTTCCATAACAATTATTATTACTATTCAATTTATATAATACGTCCCATACCGTACCTTAAATAGCAAACAAATTATTACAGATAACATCAAGTCAAATATTCTGTTCCGATAACTCAGATTTTAAATATACAAATTGTTCAAATGCTTCTAGAGACTCGATCTGCCAGATCTACAGACAACTATGCTCTAGACGCTTATTCTAAGCTCGCCTTCCTAGCAGATAAGCATCCTAATTGTTTAACACTAATTCTAATTTAATCAAGATTTTATTAAATATATACACATTTTAATGCTAAAATGTGACTTTACAAAAACTTTTCATACTAACATTCCAACATGTTACAACATTTCAAAACTATACAACTTAATGTAATTGAATTCGTCGTTTAAAAGATACGACGAAACATCGCGCGGAAGCTTGTATGTTATCGTGTCCGGTTCCTCATCGAGCTTGATCTTCATCCGGGCACTCTTGGCAATCACCTATGATCAAAACCAACTTAAAAGTTAGTTTTGATAGTTAAATAATAAGTATAAACAAGTTACATGGGTCAAACAACAACAAAACAAATTTATTTTCGGAACAGGGGGCGTCTCGTGACGCTAGGCCCCCTTTTTCACAGACTGATGCTTAATCAGTTGCTGTACATGCCCAGCTCAACCCGATTTCACGGAAACGACCATAACTTCTTTGTTATTGATCCGTTTTACCCGATTCTTTTTCCCACGCGTCCGTAATTTAATTCTCCATCATATGGAGTTAAAATTCAACATCTAATTTCACAAAATTTTAGACTTCAAGCTCTTGGCTTGAAGTTCAAATACGACACTTTTTGACCCGTTCGCGGTTTCATCTATCAAACTTGTTTGTGGCCCTTGTTTCTTTTGTAAACATATTATTATGATTATTTCCTATTGTACAAGGTTCAATTCACGAGTTATTACACATTTTCAACCCGTTTCGCTATTACTTCTATTTTGACCCGTTGAGGGTATTTATGCACTAAGGTTCCGTATCATCCCTTTTATACTTATCTTAAGGATTTAATCTATCAAAACACTTATTTCCAACGACCTTTAAAGGTCGTTTGCCCGATTTACCCATCAAGGGCATTTTAGTCAACTTTAGCCCCTCATTTACGACAAAGGGCATTTGCTACTAATTTGACCCAAAAATGTATGTTTAACCACAATCTTATTTATACGTACCTGGCTCGAGTCAACCTAGTGACCCGTTTCGACACCTTGCTTTTATTAGCAATATTCTTATGGCGACGCAATTACCCAAACTACTATTCACCCCTGTAAACACATGACTTGACAACCATATTAGTTGATTTTGTCAAATGGCGTTATTCCCACCATTTGGCCCGTTCGACCTACATAACCCAACATTTTCATATGTAACAAAACATGGGTTTTAATTACCAATCACACATCTGACCCATTTCGGATTTTCTCACTAGATTCCTTTTTTTAGTCAAAATTCTTATATTTTTAACCCATTCGGCTTACGCTATGGGTGTCCTTTGAGACTTATTTTACTTTAGTCGATACTTGACTAAATTTCCATTTTTACTCATTTTCCCATTACTAGTTACGCTATAAGGTAACTTTAAGAAAAACTCACTAACTCTTAACCAATTCGTGACTAATTTACCATTTTGCCTCTTTCACCATTAATCATGGTTTAAAACATTTTTATTGGTTCCGACTCATTTCGTTTCGTGTCGGAACCCATGATTCGAACCTAATCCTTTATTGTATTCATTGCTTATAAAATAAACACATATACTACAAGTGGGTGTAAGTTTTACTTACCTTGCATCCGAAGTACGCTTTTCCTTCTTATTTGCTTCGTTTGACCCGCTTCCTTTCCAAGCCTCCACCTAGCTTGTCAAGCGTCAAACTTACGATCCCCTTGGCTTGGTAATCGTTTATTCATGTTTAGTTGTGAATTTGAGCTTCATTTTGACCTTCAATTTGTTGATTATGTTAAACTAGGGTTTTGGAACCCCTGCTCTTGCTTCTGGTCGATCGAACTCACACACACATGTGTGTGTGTGTTTTGATTTTTATTATTGTTTTAATTAAAAACATTTCCTAGTTTGCCCACTTTTAGTCCCTCATATTTAGAAGTTTTATAAAGAGGTTTAAAATCTTGATTTCTATTCATTCACTTGATCACACATAAATAACTAGGTTAATTATTCCTAGTTAACTTAGTAGGTTCCGGGGTTATAACCCGTTTCATTCTAAGTCCCGTAAACTCGGGCCTCTCATAACTTTATTTCCTCATAAACGTTCCTTCGCCCCTTTTTATTTAACTTTAGATTTAATTGTTTAGAAATCTTAATATTCACCAGGTAAATTTTACCACTAACGGTACTTTACCCGTCTTTTAGTATTAATGTGGTTTGATTACCAAACCCGTTTTCGGGGTGTTACAAGTCTACCCCCCTTAAAGAGGTTTCGTCCTCGTAACCTTTCTTACATAGTTCATTGAGGTTAGTCTCAATGCTTTTGATCTCGATAATCAATTGAGCATTGCTCATATTTTAACCAATTGTTAGTATTACCAGAAAAATATGGTAATATCTTTTTAGTTACGAAGCTTATACATATCTCATACGACATAGTGCAACTTGAAATAACGTAATCTCTTTATTTACACTAGTTTAGTTAACTTAGCGATATCCATCGCTTTCATATACTATCGAATTCTTTATGAATCCGTTACTTTGACCCGTTTAAAGGTCTTTAGTGAAATCTTTCACTTTTAGCAACAAATTCTTTTGTTTTCAAATTTATTTATTCGGTTCAGTTGTACCGAATCTACCGCTTACAAGCAAAACAAATTTCTTGATTTGAATTGCTGACCTTAACCGGTCTCACTAACTAGACTTATTAGTCCAGTTACTTTTACCGCTACTATGTCAATTACTCATATCAAGGAAATTGACAACCCATAATTTATTGTTTTCCGTTCTCGTTTTACACGTACATCTTTCATGTGTAAGGTCTCGCGGGTCGTTACTTTCAGCTTATATCCTTTATTTTTTTATTGACCGAGTTGTCACGTGTCCGCTTAGTCTCATTAGTCTGTTAACAGGTTTATCACGCGCTTGTTTTATATTAACAAGCGTTTTGTATTTGTCATGACATTTTCTTAACTTTGAATAGTTTTGCCGGCTAGACTAATTAGCCACCGTCACTTCATACCCCGTCACACGAGTATACTATTTTGCCATCTCCGGCCTTATGTGTGTTTAAGATTTTCTAAACCATCTCATACTACTCATGTTTGTTAAAACATTGCTTTTGACTAAAAACTAAATTTTTAGTTACATTTTCTCCTTGTCTTATATCTTTTTCTCATGTCTAGGAATTTCCGTTCTAAGTTTTATTCCTGACCTTTATTATTTTACACGGAGAATTGTAACCAGTTTCCCTCGCTTTACAATATTGACCTGTAGGTTTCTTCACTTAGCCTCATGGGCTATTTCTTTATATGTTTCACCTTTTAAGGTGAGACCCAACAGTTCGTTTCTTTCTATTTATGACCCAACGGTCTCCTTGGTCCCGTAGACCTTATCACTACGTTTTATCCCGTAGGTTATGATGATCCCATTGATCGTCTTTTATTCACGTCTACATTCAAATGTCTATTTATACATATATAGCTTTAAAGCATCCTTTGTCATGTTTGGAATCATTTAATTTTTTGCTTTCGAACTTTAGTTGACCTTGACCGTAGTCTAAGGTTTCATTTGTTTACTTTCGAACTATCTTTCCGACTTTACGACTTCTAACGTCATTTACACGTCGGTTTGTCCTACGCTTACCGTTACCCGGTTCATTCTTATACTCCTTTACAACCCATTACCCGGGTCCTTCTATCTTATTGTTTTTAGCTTTCCGGTTTCACCGGTTTGTGTTTTCCTATTATATTAAGCGTTATTCCTTAATTGACTCGTTTGACTCATTTTGGGTGAATTTTCATCACTTATGAATGTCAAACTTCATTCTCTATTCGACCCGTCTAACTTTGAAATGGTTGAACGTAATTACCAAAATTTATGTTTGCGAAAATTCTTGTCATCTTTTAGTCATGACTCATATTCCGAGTCTTTTGACTTTCTATTTCGCGTTCCCGTCTCTCGGTTTGCGCATTCACCCATAATCCTACCCGTCCATCAGGTATTTTTACCGTAATCATTATCAAGTAACCATTCTTATATGGTTTTAGACATCATTTTAATTTATTTGGTCGTCTTAGCGAAATCCATCGCTTTTATTCAATTAAGTCCTTTATTCATTATTTAATTCGTTTGACTTGTACACGTGAATTTCATCACTTATGTCAGTCAAACCTTTATCCCCATGCCTTAGCATTCTCATTAGTTGGTTTGTATTTTCATTTACTTCGATCTTTGTCCCTTCTCTCGGGCTCGTCATTTTAACGTAATACGCTTCCGTCGTCCGACTTGCGTTTACGTTTACTATCAAACATCTTATTTATTTGATTCATTTGGGTACCATTTAAGTTAGTCCCATTCACCCGCCCTTACTACATCGGACGTAAATGTGTCCGCTACAAAAAGCTCATGGTATCATATGCCACTACTTACTTGGCCAGAGTAAGCGATCAGCACATGATACACATGACCCTTTTATAGCTTTCACATCACACCCTATGCAAGTAATGCCTCTATTTATTTCATATCTTTGTTTTCATTTAGTAAAACTTTATTTAATTGCAAAACAACAATCATTAGTTTTACTAGTTTTACATTTGAACATATAAAATGTTTTTCTTTTCTATCGAACTATTATATAATCACATTTGTTAATGTGATCGCTACTTTTCTCAATACATTATATTGAGAGTTTTCCACTTGGATAATTACCCCCCGTCCAAGTTTCCATATGAACTAATCCTATTATTTCTTTGTTATTCATCATCGTGAATAACACATATTTCTATTGAACTTCTCTTAGAAACATCATCCTGAATAGATATCCTATTCAAGTTTTATCGGATATATGCAACCATTATCCCCTACGTGTTTGTTACATATTACTACTTATGCGATTAAATTTAAAAGCGTGCACCTGGTAATGCTTGCCCTAACGGGCTTCTCTTACCGTGAACTTTGTTCGCGATCATCACGCGATTTAGGTCCTCAATGAGTGTGCTCAGCTTGTCATACCTCGGACCGCTCCACCGTCATATCCACAATTCATTCAACTCTCGTCATCTTCAGATGCGAGTGTCCTTCAACTAAACATTTACAAAAGTTAGTAATTTCGACATTAATGGATGCCCGTAGTATAATACAAGGCTTTTCTACTATACGCATCAACGCGTGTAATTTCGTTGACTATATCTACTCTATATCGTTTTTATTGGTGTAACGTGTATTACACGATAACCATATGTGTTTTTTACAACACTTTAGCATGCTAAATCATTAACATACATGTACTTACCGGATTTGCAATCAAGCCTCGAACCGAACACTTTATTCTTTTAACCTTGGGCTCTGATTACCAACTTGTAACACTCATTCTAATTTAATCAAGATTTTATTAAATATATACACATTTTAATGCTAAAATGTGACTTTACAAAAACTTTTCATACTAACATTCCAACATGTTACAACATTTCAAAACTATACAACTTAATGTAATTGAATTCGTCGTTTAAAAGATACGACGAAACGTCGCGCGGAAGCTTGTATGTTATCGTGTTCAGTTCCTCATCGAGCTTGATCTTCATCCGGGCACTCTTGGCAATCACCTATGATCAAAACCAACTTAAAAGTTAGTTTTGATAGTTAAATAATAAGTATAAACAAGTTACATGGGTCAAACAACAACAAAACAAATTTATTTCCGAAACAGGGGGCGTCGCGTGACGCTAGGCCCCCTTTTTCACAGACTGATGCTTAATCAGTTGCTGTACATATCCAGCTCAACACGATTTCACGGAAACGACCATAACTTCTTCGTTATTGATCCGTTTTACCCGATTCTTTTTCCCACGCGTCCGTAATTTAATTCTCCATCATATGGAGTTAAAATTCAACATCTAATTTCACAAAATTTTAGACTTCAAGCTCTTGGATTGAAGTTCAAATACGACACTTTTTGACCCGTTCGCGGTTTCATCTATCAAACTTGTTAGTGGCCCTTGTTTCTTTTGTAAACATATTATTATGATTATTTCCTATTGTACAAGGTTCAATTCACGAGTTATTACACATTTTCAACCCGTTTTGCTATTACTTCTATTTTGACCCGTTAAGGGTATTTATGCACTAAGGTTCCGTATCATCCCTTTTATACTTATCTTAAGGATTTAATCTATCAAAACACTTATTTCCAACGACCTTTAAAGGTCGTTTGCCCGATTTACCCATCAAGGGCATTTTAGTCAACTTTAGCCCCTCATTTACGACAAAGGGCATTTGCTACTAATTTGACCCAAAAATGTATGTTTAACCACAATCTTATTTATACGTACCTGGCTCGAGTCAACCTAGTGACCCGTTTCGACACCTTGCTTTTATTACCGATATTCTTATGGCGACGCAATTACCCAAACTACTATTCGCTCTCGTAAACACATGACTTGACAACCATATTAGTTGATTTTGTCAAATGGCGTTATTCCCACCATTTGGCCCGTTCGACCTACATAACCCAACATTTTCATATGTAACAAAACACGGGTTTTAATTACCAATCACACATCCGACCCATTTCGGATTTTCTCACTAGATTCCTTTTTTTAGTCAAATTTCTTATATTTTTAACCCATTCGGCTTACGCTATAGGTGTCCTTTGAGACTTATTTTACTTTAGTCGATACTTGACTAAATTTCCATTTTTACTCATTTTCCCATTACTAGTTACGCTATAAGGTAACATTAAGAAAAACTCACTAACTCTTAACCAATTCGTGGCTAATTTACCATTTTGCCTCTTTCACCATTAATCATGGTTTAAAACATTTTTATTGGTTCCGACACATTTCGTTTCGTGTCGGAACCCATGATTCGAACCTAATCCTTTATTGTATTCATTGCTTATAAAATAAACACATATACTACAAGTGGGTGTAAGTTTTACTTACCTCGCATCCGAAGTACGCTTTTCCTTCTTATTTGCTTCGTTTGACCCGCTTCCTTTCCAAGCCTCCACCTAGCTTGTCAAGCGTCAAACTTACGATCCCCTTGGCTTGGTAATCGTTTATTCATGTTTAATTGTGAATTTGAGCTTCATTTTGACCTTCAATTTGTTGATTTTGTTAAACTATGGTTTTGGAACCCCTGCTCTTGCTTCTGGTCGATCGAACTCACACAAGTTTTGATTTTTATTATTGTTTTAATTAAAAACATTTCCTATTGCCCACTTTTAGTCCCTCATATTTAGAAGTTTTATAAAGAGGTTTAAAATCTTGATTTCTATTCATTCACTTGATCACACATAAATAACTAGGTTAATTATTCCTAGTTAAGTTAGTAGGTTCCGGGGTTATAACCCGTTTCATTCTAAGTCCCGTAAACTCAGGCCTCTCATAACTTTATTTCCTCATAAACATTCCTTCACCCCTTTTTATTTAACTTTAGATTTAATTGTTTAGAAATCTTAATATTCACCGGGTAAATTTTACCACTAATGGTACTTTACCCGTCTTTTAGTATTAACGTGGTTTGATTACCAAACCCGTTTTCGGGGTGTTACAAATTGCCTGTCACATACGTTAAAATAAAGTCAATACATGATATGTAAAGGTGAGCATACAAGTTTGATAATAGCATACAGAGTTCGAAATAGTTTACGCATAACCAGCACGTATACAGAGGAAAACGAAGCATGTTAATTATCGACATGGATCTATCGATACCAATGACTGCGGGTTGACTGCCCGAGGCAGTTCGCAATACATGATTACCACCGTAATCCATGCAAGTAATTGTTCTTAACATCCCCCGTGTGAACGGATGCTGAGTCCAAACTATAGTACTATCGTCGTTAAGGCAGGTAGACAACATTCCACGTGTAAACATAACAACAAGCATTCATTTAGTCACGTAATACATGCGGTAACGGTTAGCGTTTAAAGTAATTGAGTAGTGTGTTCGATTGTGACTTAGAATAAGTAACATATGTAACACCCAAAAGTGCTAAAGCAAAAAGGGTTCGAGTATACTCACAATGATTGATGGATTGAAGGGAGCACTTGAGAGTAGGGTTAGCCTGAATAGTTCGATAGCATAACGATAAGTAATGTGTAACCGGAAAACAAGTGCTAGAGGGTCAGACAGCCTGGTCGATCGGACGGTAGGTCCGATCGGACGGCTTGATCGTTCGGTTAACCAGTCCGTTCGGACAGTCTGCCCGTTCGGTCGGTAGGCCGATCGGATGGACTGTTCGAGTGGATTGTTTCTTCCTTTGAGAAGGATGTGTTTGACTTTTGAAGTTTTCGTTGTAGCATTTTGAAAACATTGAAGTTTCCTTACCTTTCAGGTCGATCGATTGAACGGTCCGTTCGATCGGCCGGCTTAACCGATCGGTTAGGTACTTCAACAGCAAGTTCTTATCATGATGACATGATGACATCATCCTAGAACACTTGAATCTTGATGATTTCACGGTTAAAAAGTAAGATTTGAAGGAGATAAAGGTGTAGGAGTGTGCATAGATCAAGAAAGTACAAGATTTAGGATGAAATCTTACCGGAATCGAGAGAAATCTGAGAAAAAGGATGAGAGCACGAGCTGGTCGGTCAGAGCTTTCCAAAAGTGGTAAAGATGACAATGACAGGGGTATTTATAGGCTTCCAAAAGAGGAAAGGGTTGGCCGATCGTCAGGCATCCCGATCGGACAGCCTGTTCGATTGGACAGCAGTCTTAAGGCACACGCACACGTATAATAACACCAAAGTTGCATAATTCGGGTTTCGAGTTCGATGATGATTTGATTAGCTTGATTACTGATTAATTGACTTTATCGCATTGTTACTTCCTACTATTCACAGTCGTTTAGCGTTTCGCATCGATTGAACATTCGATTACCTTGATTAATAACACTTACTCCACATAATACAACTAACGGAATCATAAAAATAGACTAGCTACAGTCAAAGGGGTCAATCTTGACTTTGACTTTTGAAAACACGGGGTGTTACAGCATGGGACATGATATTTAAACTATTCGGTAATTTAGTCGTTATGGAATTTCTTTGAACAATCTGTTTCGCTCAGTGCCGCGCCCCGATGATTCCGCCATCGGTTGGGGTGTGACAGATTGGTATCATAGCCATAACTATAGGGAATTAGGCAAGACTCGACCTAGTCCGGGTCGATGTCTTAGAAATGACCTAGTCTATAGTTTAGGTACCAACAGACAGACTTGTGAGTGTCCTTAGGGGCATTGCACGAGCTTACTTGCTATATCTCGCTATTCTCGCCTACACTACACTCTCACTGCACACTATTATTCGAAAATGAACGAGTGATTTGGTCGAGATTAGGTGTGAAAGCCGCAAACTCTCGACTCAATTGCTTGTTCGACCCACATTTTCTATCTATAAACATGAGAATTTGCGTTGAATCAGGAGTGAAATCCATACTTTAACGCAAATTTTCATCCCTATTTTATCAAAACATGAACAAAGTTGATAAGTCAGGGGTGAAACCCGAACCTTGACGACTTGATCCGCCCTTACTTTTGGTTTTACAAAACTCTCACCAAAGTCTCGACGGACTCCAATGACTTGAGGTCACGCTGTAACTGGAAGGATGCGTGCCATTCACCCAAATTCGAGGCGAGAGCACAGTCCTGAAGGCTAAAGTGTGTGCAAAAAGTCCTTGTGAATAGTCGAATCACTTTGGGTAGTCGATGTCTATCGAGCCTGAGACAATCTATCCTTGATTTTATGTGTTTCGATTCTGAACTCGCTACTGCCGACTCTGATATTTGTCGATTTTATGCGGATTTTATGTGTTTTATGTGATTTATCTGTTTATGTGTTACGATTTTTGGTGATTTATTCGCTTTTCGCTATCGCTTTGATCGACACACACGATTCGCACTGCACACCTACCTCAACCACTGACAAATCGACGGATGATCGCATGCTATACTGCTCGTTGTGTATTCGCTAATCGCAATCACTATTTTGATAAAGGAACACAATCACGCATGTGGGCGAATATGTGTAATATAGGAATGTGAATACGTGCTGTAACACCCCGTGTTTCGAAAGTCAAAGACAAAGTCAAGACTGAAGTCAAAGGAAGACAAGATTGCTAATTGCAATCTGTCACTCCTTGCTCAATTCCTGTTATGACTTCTTTGACTTATAGTTAGTCTATGTAATGGGTTACGTTAGTTGTATTATGTGGAGTACTTATTAAGAATCGAGGTTTATCGCATGTTTTATCGTTTATCACTTATCGCAACTCGAGCTACGCATTTTGGTTATTGTTTTATGTGTGTGTGCCTTTTATGTGTTACTTGTGCATGTTTATTTATTTTATGCTGAGGTGATCAATCGAAACTCGAATCGCAATCGAATCGTAAACGCTAAACGCAAGTAAATTAAGGATGATTGTATGTTGATATAGTAGTTAGGATTAAAAGTAATTAGAATGGGAAACTCTATTGCATCGCAACGCTCGCAATCGCAATCGAAACAGCAAAACTCGTCGCACGGAACACTCGAACTAACTGGCCAATCGGCCAAGTAACCAGTCGACCAGGCTGCCACCCGATCGACCAACCCTTTCCACTTTGGGTAAGCCTATAAATACCCCTGTCAACCTCACAACTTACCACTTTTGCTCTCTGACGTCCGACCAGTGCTCTTGCTCACCTTTTCTTCGACTTCTCGCGATTCCGGTAAGATCTTAACCTAAATCTTGTACTTTCTTGATCTACACGCACTCCTACACCTTTCTATCTTTTGAATCTTAACTTCTAACCGTGAAATCACTAGATTTGAGGTGTTCTAGGATGATGTCATCATGGTGTTCTTTAGAACTTCATGTTTTGGCCTCAATCCACTAAGAACAACTTAGATCTGAACGATTTCCACACAAATGAACAACGATTTCCAACTTTCTTTCAACTCTTTTACACTCAATGCACTCAAAACCGATAGAATCGGAGCTTGTTCTAACCTTCTACACTTTCTTGTTGATGTGTTGGTTCAAAATCCACGAGACCACCGATTTTGGGTTAACCAAGAACAACCGTCTTGAACCGGTTAACTGGTTGAACTTGGGTGATTCCTGTTCAATCGGGTCACTAGGGTCAAGATGGGGTTCTGTTGATTAACACGTTGTCACAACGTCTCGATAAAACGACAAACTATCAAAACAACCAAGTGTGAGGTGATCAGAACGATCAGGACGGAATGCCGTCCGATTGGACTACCGTCCGATCGGATTAACATCCGAACGGGCTGTCGCTCGATCGACTTACACCTTTGCCCCACACTTAACTTCTACTCTCAAACTTCTAAGGTTTGGACATCGAACGAGGTGCTGTCCGATTGATCTACCATCCGATCGGATTGTCACCTTGGCCAGGAGATGTTCTGACACTTAATCAGTTTTTCAAACATGTTCAATACAATGGATTGCCACCCGATCGGACTACAATCCGGTCTAGTGGACAAACTGCTGTGAACTTGCTCTCACTAAAGTGTCCAACCAATCGGGATGTCGTCCGATCGAACGGTCGTTCGATCGACCGACCTGAAAGGTAGAGATACTTCTATGTTTCTAAATGCTACAACGAAAACTTCAAGAGTCAAGCCATCATACACAAACACATCCTTCCCAAAGGAAGTAACAATCCACTCGAAAGGTCACCCGATCGGATGACCATCCGAGCGGACTGTCACTCGAACGACCGGCTGTCCGATCAGACTACCATCCGATCGAACTGCCATCCGACCCACTAACACTTGTATCGTTATACACGTCGCTTATCATTATACTATCGTTCTGATCTGGCTAACCTTACTCTCTAGCGCTCCCTTCAATCCATCAATCGCTGTGAGTATACTCGATCCCTTTTTGCTTTATGCACTTTTGGGTGTTACATACGTTACTTATCCTAAATCACATCAAACACACTACGCAATACTTTAAACGCTAACCGTTACCGCATGTTATACGTGACATAATGAATGCTTGTTTATTATGTTTACACATGGAATGTTGTCTACCTGCCTTAGCAACGATAGCACTATTAGTTTGGACTCAGCACTTGTTCACCCAGGGGTTGTTAAGGATAATTAAATACATGGGTCACAGTGGTGATCATGCATTACGAACTGCCTTGGGCAGTCAACTCGCAGTCATTGGTATCGATAGGTTCATGTCGATAACTAACATGCCTCATTTTACACTGTGTACGTGCCGGTTATGCGTAACGATTTCAAACTCTATTATATCTATTAAACTTGTATGCTAACCTTTACACTATGTGTATTGACTTTTACTTTAACGTATGTGACAGGTGCTTAGGATGCTTATATGCTTTGCTTGCTATGAAATCGAGGCTAGGAAAGAGTCTAGAAACAAAGACAATTTATCTTTTATTTGTTTAAATCTGAGTTGTCGGAACATGCTTTTGTTTGAAGAATACCTATGTCTGTAATAACAATATTAACTTATGGGTCATGGTACGGGACATGATATTTTAAACTATTCGGTAATATTAGTTGTTATGGAATTTCTTTGAACAATCTGTTTCGCTCAGTGTCGCGCCCGGATGATTCCGCCATCGGTTGGGGCGTGACACGTGCAAATATGTGCTTACATGAACTAGGTGCTTATGTGCTTTACGTGCTTATGCGCTTATGTGCTTATGTGAATCCGTGATTATGTGCCTATGTGTTTATGTGTCACGTGACTATGTTCCTGAGCTTTAGCAGTATTAGACGTGTGAGGTGAGATTCTATTATATTGTGTCCGAGTCCTATGGCGGTGTCTGTTGCAGACAATGTCGCCATCTGGATCCCGTCACTCACGTGCTGCTCGCCAGAGCCAGAAAGACAAATGCCTTGCTGCTCTCGTCGCCAAGCAAATGGCGAAAGTTGTACCTCAGATCGTGAGTGAACTATACGAGAATGTGAGCAAATAGTCTGAAGAGTCCAGGACTGAAACCCCTAAAGCTGCTTTCAGCTTCAAGCAGTTTAAAGCTTGCGGACCGAAAGAATTCACTTGAGAAAATGGCCCTACGGCTTTGTTTCAATGGTTCGATTCGATCAAGGTCACCCTGCGCCAGAGTGGTTATCCTGACAATCTCCGCACTCTGAATGCTACCGGCGTCTTCCAGTCCCGCGTATTAGACTGGTGGACGGCCGAGAGGAACAAACGCGAAAATGATGCAGCTTATGGTCAGACATGGGATGAGTTGAAGAACGTCATGTTGGCAGAGTTCTGCCCTCCCCATGAGCGCCAAAAGTTGGAGGACAAATTCTGGCATATAAAGCAGAAGGATGGTGACAACGCTGCTTTAAATGCTCGCTTCAAGCAGCTCAGTATTATCTGTCCTGATCAAGTCAAGACTGCTGACATGACGATCAAGAAGTACATTCGAGCTCTGCCAGACTGTGTTGCAGATTTTGTGCATGCTTCAAAGCCAGCAACAATTGAGGAAACTTACCTGCTTGCCGCTAAAATCAACAACAAGCGAGTCAAAGCTGGTTTTTGAGATAAAGCTTCGAAGAACCTGCATCAAGCTACCACCGCCGCATCTACTGAAATCACCACTGCTGCTCCTCAACCGTCAAAGTCCTCTCGTCGCAAGAGGAAGAACAACAGAAACTCCAGCAATAAGAATTGTGCTGTCACTACCGCTGCTCCACTCCAAGCGGTACCAGCTCAACAGCAATCTCAACACCAATCAGCTCCAGCACCACTTACCCAAGCACCTCCTGCAAAGCGTGCTTACACTGGTCCCCACCCTGCTTGCCCAACATGTACTTATCATCACCCGGTGGGTATCGCCTGCAGATTTTGCGTGCATTGCAATATGTATGGCCATTTCACCTCCAATTGTCGAACTGGCCCCCGCAACGCTGCAGCTCCCGCTCCTGCTCAGCAAGCTCTTCTCACTGCTCCTCAAGGCCAACAAGCGGGTCAGGCACCCGCGGTCAACGCCAGAGTCTGCTTTGCATGTGGTGATCCTAACCATTTCACAAACATGTGCCCGAACAGGGTTATGAAACAAGAGCCTCAACAACATCAGCCTCAGCCTAAGCAGCAACAGCAATAAGCCGCCCACGCCAGAACTTTCAACATCATTGTGCGCCAAGCCCAGGTTGACAACAACGTGGTCAATGGTACGTTCCTTGTGAATGGTATTTATGCTTCGTGTTTGTTTGATACTGGAGCCGATAACTGTTTTGTATCGTTCGAGTTCGAGAAGCTCCTTAATCGTAAGCGCTCCCATCTCCCCTCAACGTTCGATGTTGAAGTCCCCACCTGAAGAACCATTGCTGTCAATTCTGTTCTTCGTGATTGTACTCTTGAGCTCAACAATCAACTCTCTCCGACCGATCTTATTCCGATGCAACTCGGAAGTTTTGACATCATCGTAGGCATGGACTTTCTTCGCGAAAACCATGCTGAAGTTGTGTGCTTTGATAAAATGATTCGATTCTCGCTTGCTAATGGTGATTTATTATGTGTTTATGGCGAAACTGCTTCGAAAGGCCTCAAGCTTATGTCATGTGTCCAAGCTAGCAAGTATCTCCGCAAGGAATACAGAGCTTTCTTGGCTAACATTGTAGTAGCGGAGAAGGAAAAGAAAGGTACTCCGGGAGTGAACGATGTCCCCGTTGTGTGTGAATTTCCGAATGTGTTTCCTGATGATCTCCCAGGTCTGCCTCCAAATCGTGATATCGACTTTCGCATCGACCTCATTCCTGGAGCAAACCCTGTTGCTAAAGCTCCTTATCGACTCGCTCCATCTGAAATGCGTGAACTCTCGAGTCAGCTCCAGGTATTACTTGATAAAGGATTTATTCGCTCGAGCACCTCTCCATGGGGCGCGCCAGTCCTTTTCATCAAAAAGAAGGATGGGTCGTTCCGGATGTGTATCGACTACAGGGAATTGAATAAGCTAACAATCAAGAATCGTTATCCCCTGCCTCGAATCGACGATTTATTTGATCAGCTACAAGGTGCTACGTGTTTCTCCAAGATCGATCTACGTTCAGGCTACCACCAATTGCGCATTCAAGAGGAGGATATACCCAAAACCGCGTTTCGCACCCATTACGGCCACTACGAGTTCGTTGTTATGCCTTTTGGTTTAACCAATGCACCCGCAGTTTTCATGGATCTGAGGAATCACGTGTGTAAACAATTTCTTGACCGCTTCGTCATCGTGTTCATCGATGATATCCTGATCTATTCCAAGTCGAAAGCCGAACACGCACAACATCTACATTTGGTTCTCGAGCTACCCCTAGGGAATCGACTCTACGCCAAGTTCTCCAAGTGCGAATTTTGGTTGGAGGAGGTTCAATTCCTCGGTCACATTGTCAATAGTCAAGGTATTCATGTCGATCCCGCGAAAATTGAAGCTGTTAAGAGTTGGGTTACGCCTGAGAACCCGTCTGAAGTCCGTTCTTTTCTCGGACTAGCGGGCTATTATCGTAGATTTATCGAAGTGTTCTCTAAAATCGCTGTGCCGCTTACTTCTTTCACGCATAAAGACAGATCCTTTGTTTGGGGAACTGAATAAGAGTCTGCCTTCCAAAGCCTCAAGCATATGCTTTGCAATGCTCCCGTCCTTGCTTTACCTGACGAAAACAATGACTTTGTTGTCTTTTGCGATGCCTCGAACCTTGGTCTTGGTTGTGTTCTCATGCAACGAGACAAGGTTATCGCCTAAGCATCTCGTCAACACAAGATCCACGAGAAGAACTATACAACCCATGACCTCGAGCTAGGCGCAGTTGTTTTTGCATTGAAGATTTGGCGACACTACCTTTATGGTACAAAGTGTACGGTCTTCACCGACCATAGGAGCCTACAACACATCTTCAGCCAGAAAGAACTTAATATGCGTGAACGCCGATGGGTAGAACTTCTCAATGATTACGACTGTGAGATTCGTTATCACCCTGGCAAAGTAAATGTCGTTGCCGACGCTCTAAGCTGACGAAGCTATCTGTATAGCACCCACAATGTTCAAGCCCAGCATCACCTCGAATCTCTCATCCGCGAAGCCTAACATGCTTGTTTTACCGAGTGTACTTTGAAGAAGGAAAGGATTCATCACGATGGAGCTCAGCTAGTGAATAAGTCGAATTGGATATTCCATTATCTAGACAAAATGCGGATCCCTGAGCGGACCGACTTATGACAGATTTTGATGGATGAAGCCCACAAATCCCGGTATTCTATTCATCTCGGTGCCGATAAAATGTACCAGGACCTTCGCTACAAGTACTGGTGGCCGGGAATGAAAAGAGATATCGCTCTCTATGTCGGAAAGTGCATGACTTGCTCGAAAGTCAAGGCTGAACATCAAAGACCCTCTGGCTTACTCGAACAACCCGCGATCCCTATGTGGAAGTGGGAAAGTATAGCTATGGACTTCATAACAAAACTTCCGCGTACGCCATCAGGTCACGACAGCATCTGGGTTGTCGTTGATCATTTGACCAAATCTGCTCATTTTCTGCCAATACGGGAAGACTACAAGGTGGAAAGATTAGCCCGAATCTACACCAATGAGATCATTTGTCGACATGGGACGCCTCGCGATATCATCTCTGACCGTGATGCTCGATTTACTTCGCGTATGTGGGAAACGTTTCAAACAGATCTCGGTACTGCGCTTAATCTAAGTACCACTTTCATCCCCAAACCGATGGTCAGACTGAAACGTACCCTTGAAGACATGCTCTGTTCGTGTGTCATAGACTTCGGTGGTAATTGGGACGCTTACCTGCCTTTAGTCGAATTCTCGTATAATAACAGTTATCATTCCAACATTCAAATGGCACCATTTGAGGCATTATACGGAAGAAGATGTCGGTCGCCTATTGTGTGGCATGAGATCGGGCTTCGGCAATTAACCGGTCCCGAGCTATTACAAGAAACAACTGACAAAATCATCCAGATAACAGACAATTTGCTGAAAGCTCGGAGTCGTCAGAAAATTTACGCCGATAGACGACGCAAGCCCCTTGAATTTGACGTTGGCGACCATGTACTCCTAAAGGTATCACCTTGGAAGGGTGTGATCAGATTCGGCAAGAGAGGGAAACTCGCGCCTCGATATGTTGAACCCGTTAAGATTCTGGAATGGATCGGAAAAGTGGCCTACAGACTCGAACTACCGGAGGAACTTAGCAACGTTCACCCGATTTTCCATGTGTCCAACCTCAGAAAGTGCCTGGCTGAGCATGATCTGTTTGTACCTCTGGAAGATCTCCAAGTAAACGAAACACTACACTTTGTGGAGAAGCCTGTCGAAATCATGGACTGCCAAACCAATCAGCTACGACGCTCACGCATTCCTATTGTGAAGATCCGATGGGAAGGCAAACGAGGCGCATAGTTCACTTGGGAACTCGAAAGTGACATGAAGGCGAAGTACCCGCAGTTGTTTGTTACGGCTGAAGCCTAATTTCGGGACGAAATTCCCTTAACAGGGGGAGGCTGTAACACCCCGTGTTTCGAAAGTAAAAAAAAAGTCAAAATTTGTAACGCCCCGTATTTCCATATTTCCGTGTTTCCATTTCTAGAAATACATGTCCGTTTTTCTGTTTTTAGAATCATAATCGAAATCGAATCGAAAAACGGGGTTAAAACGACAAACTACGCAATTTACGCACTTTTAACGCGAACGACAAGCGAACGCGACCGACAAGCAAACGCGACCAATTTTGACTACCGACGTCATTTCATGAATTTTTTTGACCTTTAAATAATAGACATCATTCTCTAAAAGTTCGGATGCGAAAATAAGTTTAAAAAACGTGAACGGACCGCTATCGGGCTTTAGGCCCAAACCCACTAGAAACCCTATACCTATTTAAACTAACTAAACCCCCTCTTCCTCATCTTTACAAAAACCCTAGCCCCTTTTAATCACCCCCTGCCTTCAATCTCGTTTATACTCCGGCGACCGGAGTTCGGTTCCGGCGACCCCCCTCCGCTGTCGGTTCCGGCCGACCACACCCACAACACCCCTCACCTCCCCTCTCCGCCTTAAGCCACCACACTGAACCCCCACTTCCCCTCAACTAATCGGCCGACAACCACCTTTCGGTGGTGGCACAGGGCAGCGAGAGAGAGAGAGAGAGAGAGAGAGAGAGAGAAGGGTGAGAGGCGACGATGGTGGTTCCCGTTCGTCTCGAGTCTGGTTCTCCGACAGACCACCGACAACACTCCGGTAAGCTCCTGGTTCTCTTTTTCTTCATCTCGTTTCTTTGCGACTCGATTCAATCCATCTTCTCTGGCCGGTTTCATGCTGTTTCAGGTGACGATGGTGATTGATGATGTCAATGGTGCGGTGGCGACGGCAGCCGTTCAACGACTCAGTTCTGTCCGGTTCAACCCAGATCCGGTGCGATCCAGGCCAGTCTTGGTTCCCGGGTATTGTTTGTTCTCGGTTCAGTTCACCTTGTTCCGAGTTTAATCTCAGCTCAGGTTCATTTCAGTTGGGTTCGGGTCACGTTCTCCGGCGCCAACATCGGTTTAGTTCCAGTTCGGGTCTCGGCTCATGGCTCAGTTTAAGCCGGTTCAGAGTCGGTTCAGGTTAGAATCTGATTCGAATTGTATTTTGTTTAAATTCCGATTCATCACCGGTTGTTTTATTATTTCAGTTGGTTCGTGTTTACGACACGTGATAGCTCGGTTCAGTTTCAGTTCGACGTTTGGGTCAAAACTGGTCAAACTTGGTCAAAGCTGGTCAACTGTCAATCCTAGACTTGGTATAATCTTAACGACGCAAATTTTTATTATTACTGTTTATATGTTTAGTTACTTGAAACTTGTATAAAACTTGTATAAAACTCGTATATATTTTCGTTATAAAACTTGTATAAGTATATAATGCTTCGTTGATTGTTGAATTTTGACAAATATATCGACAACTTATGTTGTCGGGATCGTCTAAAAACAGAGGAAACTCTGTCCGTTTTTCGTAAAATTCCGTAAAAACAAAACGTGGACAATTTTTTATAAAACTCAACCTATCAAATTCGACTAAACTCTATAAAATAGATATAAATGTATGATTATTTTTATTTTTTGACAATATTCAACAATACTTTCGAGAGAATTAATTTTAAAATATTACTTAAACTATATAAAATATATATGTATGTGTGTATATATATATATATATATATATATATATAAATATATATCAACTAGGTATACTCTAAATTCCAGTTCATATCCTTCATCGCGTTTCCGTTTACTCATGCACCATCGCTTGCCCATATAGGGTGACATCGGTGTTCCATCCTCTAAATCCCTTTCACTCGTCAACAATCGGATAATCGGAAGACTTAGCAATTATGTGAGTATACTCGTATTTCCCCCGTTTTACTTTTACCACTTTTGGGGTGTAACATGTTTACTTATAAAAAACTTACACATGAACATTCTGCTTAAACACATGAACATTCCTATAACATGCTTGTATACGTGATGGCTTGATACTTTAAACTTGGGTGATTCTTATGTGTGGAACTTATCATTAACTTCGTACGAGCCTAACCGTGACATATGTAGCGCTATAGGATTGACGAACTGCCCGTAGACTTGAGGTTATGTCATGAGCATGTTGCGTCTCTTTTGGTTTGATATGTTAGACACATGCCATATTTAAATGTTTATCTTGAATCACATGCTTGCTATGAGGAATTGTTTAAAACTTATCTTTTGTTATGTACGTACCAAACTTGTATACTCGCCTTTGCTTTTGCATTGAATTGTATTTTAAACATGTTACAGGTTGATGATGACGATGCTATGAAAAGAAGTAGCGTTGATGCCTAGATACACATATAGACGTTTAGGTTTATTATGTCGTATCAATTTTGCTTATGTTATCATGTATTTCTTTTGAAGTTGTTGTTACTTGAGTTTATGTAATGTTGACAATTGAAAGTTAAGAAATGAAATGGGAATTATTTAATTATCGTCACAAATAGTGTTATGATGTCTCGAGCAATCTTCACACTTCGTCTCATCCCGATGTTTCCGCCATTGGTTGGGGTGTGACAGATTGGAATCAGAGTCATAACTATAGGGAATTAGGAAAAGTAGGAATGCTTTAACCTAGTCTATAGTTCTAGAGCCTTATTCTTATGTTTTGCTATTACCACTTGCATGATACATTATTTACTCTTTATTTACTTGCTTTTGGCCTTCTAAACATATATGCCACTCTTGTGTTAATACTTGCTTTGTTTGTTAATACTTGTTGCATTATTCCATCATTATGTGCTATCCTTGAAATGCCTTTTATGTATTATTTCTTGAAATGCTCATTATGCTTATACTTGTTATTATTATTTTGAACATACGTCTTTTACTCGTTTATACTAAAATCAAAGCCACTCGTAATACACAAACGAGACGACTTCACCAAAATAGGCATGAAACCCACAATTTGGTGAATGACTCTCAATCCTTCTACTTTTCTTTCTTACCCGAAATTCACCACCAAGTTAGGAGTGAAATCCTCACCTTGATGGAGAAATTCAAATTTTGAATTCTAGTGGACCCTCATCAAGGTGTTGAAATCAAATTTTGACCCGACGAGTACCAACCATACTTAGGATACTAAATCGCCAAGTTAGGGGTGAAACCCGTACCTTGTCGACTAGTTCCACTCCTTGATTTTCATAAATCCCGCCAAGTCTTGAAATTTCAATTGATTTGGGACATGTAGTAACCGGAAGGGTAAATACCGTTAACTGACTTGTCGGCGAGAGTATTTCACCTATTAGGCCAAAGCATGCTCCTCAAATTCGAAAGACTTTTCGACCACTTTGGTTAGTCAACGTTCCGTTTTGGAACCATCCCAAATTTTAATCGAACATGTGTTCTATTATTTATTCTATACGATGCAATCTTTCAAATTTGAAATTTCTTTCGATATTTTCTTCTCACACACACATCATATTGAATCTTTCCATACATTTATACATATGCATGATTTCATATAACTTAAATTCAATTTTCCTTATAACGACGAGTGGATACATATCATCGAGATAGGAGTGACTTCCTTACCTTGACGATTAACTCCACTCTCCTTTTCTTAAAACGACCTCACCAACGAGTTAGGGGTGATTCCCTTACCTAGGTGATCGTTACCAAAACGTCTCTTCAAAATATCTTATTATGCAAACTCGATCATGTTTTATACCTAAATTGTTTATCATTATTCAAAATGCGTACTTATACAATTTCAAAATACATTGTTTATTTTAAACGTACTTCTTATCCTACCATCTATTTTTCAGACAACTCATACATACGAGATTCTTGATCATGTCTTAAAACGTTTCACTACCCAAATTTCCAAACCTTACGAAATGCTACCTATCAAATTTGATCGGTCCAATGAATCTCTTGTCCATGAACTTCATATTCAATTTAATAACTAAAACACGTTCACATTATACCATCATACTAGGGACTTCTACTCTTAATCAAAATCAAATAAACACTTCTCATACACTTATAAGATCTTATGGATGTTATATGATCGTTTTACCAAAGACTCTTTTCAACATCAACAAATCATTTGTTAAATTTTAATCACCAACCCTTTTGCTTTCTAAGGATCGATGCTTTCACCTCCAAAATTTAAAATTTGTTGTTTTGGTGCAAATGAAGCAAACTTATTTTCGAAAACTTTTCCTACACCGCTTAATTCGCCATTCAAATTTCAAAAACACGTGGGCTAGAAGACTTCATGGGGATCGATAATTTTCAACATACGTAAACTTTTGAAGCCAAAGTAGCATTCCCATTCATTACAAAATACATTATGCTTAACCAATGAGTATTTTATATTCTCTTACATATGCAAACTAGATTCTACCTTTCAAACCAAGCTCAATCTAATTTTGATTCGATAAACACAACATTTCGTTTAAACAACTATACATGCATATCATCATACACGTTTTAGTCGTTGCATCGCGACAATTTCAGTTACATCATTCGTATTTACATGCTCAACCTTTTGAGCACTTTTACATGCTTAACTTTGTTACGTTTCAATTAATACTATATACGCAATCATTAGTATTCGTACTTCCACTCACACTCATATTCATAACATTACGTTTTATGCTTATACCTATACTTATATGTTTCATATTTTTACTTATACTCATACGTTTCATGCTTATACTTATACTCATACTACTCATACGTTTTATTTCAATACTCATACTTACGTGTGTAATCATACTTAAACTCATATTTATGCTTATACTTTCATTCATACTCATGATACATACATTCGTACCCATGCGCGAGCGCAATCCGGGGGATTCGCTTACGTGGGTCCCACAAATACTTAAGCGTGAACTTGCTTATATACTATATTCCTATATGTACACATTCTTATTTTTAAATTATGAGTACCCTGATTTATACACAACTAGTACAAGCTATGCGGATCATGCGACAATCAAAATAATCGTGGGTGCACACGGGATTATAGTGATAGGCGCATGAGAATCATAGAGTGTACTACTGTGTATGGTAAGACACGGAACGTAACATGACACGAATAACGAAACGGATGTAACATGGTCAAACCATGGTGGATACGCCGCTGGTACTTCCTATATATAAGTGTTTTCACCATATTACTGAACTTTCGTAAAACGTGCCATGAGAAATTCGGTGTTTTACAGACCTTTTATAGACCTGATACAAAACTTTAATAACTCACAAACGCATTGCTAAGCGCGTGATATCCGATTATCCACGACGAGACCTCATCCTTAACGCAACATTTTCGTCCGTCCCATTACACACTTTCCCCTTTCTCATACTTTCATTCGTTTATTAGACCAATCATTTCCTCTCCTACCTCTGTTATTTCCTCGTTATCCGTTGTCCTTCATACAAGCCTCGTTACGAACAAATCCGTTTACGCATTCAAAGTTTAAAGTACTTTCTTGGTTAAAACTATCTTGCTATTCCTTATTTATGGGCAAACATACTCAATGGGCCGTAACCTCCAAAATCGTTTCTACTTAGAATACCTAATGTTCTTGTTCCTCACCAATAAATAAATTCTTATAGGCCAATGATTTATTATTCTTTTTCATTGAAATCAACGAAATTATTCTTACAAATTTCAGTGCGGCCACACTTTCCATCGAAATACTTACCATTTTAGACGAAAGTTTTTGGGTATCATATTTTAAAAAGTTATCTCTTCATTTGAGTTGTTCAAAAATTGCTTAAACTCATTTCCTATGCGCACGCTTGCACGTTATACTTATGCTTAATGCTTAAACTTGTTTTAATCGAATAAACTACTTTTTGACAAAATCCTATCCTTCCTTCCTTCTTAAAGTCTTCCTCTTGAATAAATTTCGGGACGAATTTTCCTAAAGGAGGGGAGACTGTAACGCCCCATATTTCCATATTTCCGTATTTCCATTTCTAGAAATACATGTCCGTTTTTCTGTTTTTAGAATCATAATCGAAATCGAATCGAAAAATGGAGTTAAAACGACAAACTACGCAATTTACGCACTTTTAACGCGAACGACAAGCGAACGCGACCGACAAGCAAACGCGACCAATTTTGACTACCGACGTCATTTCACGAATTTTTTTGACCTTTAAATAATAGACATCATTCTCTAAAAGTTCGGATGCGAAAATAAGTTTAAAAAACGTGAACGGACCGCTATCGGGCTTTAGGCCCAAACCCACTAGAAACCCTATACTTATTTAAACTAACTAAACCCCCTCTTCCTCATCTTTACAAAAACCCTAGCCCCTTTTAATCACCCCCTGCCTTCATCTCGTTTATACTCCGGCGACCGGAGTTCGGTTCCGGCGTCCCCCCTCCGCGGTCGGTTCCGGCCGACCACACCCACAACACCCCTCACCTCCTCTCTCCGCCTTAAGCCACCACACTGAACCCCCACTTCCCCTCAACTAACCGGCCGATAACCACCTTTCGGTGGTGGCACAGGGCAGCGAGAGAGAGAGAGAGAGAGAGAGAGAGAGAGAGAGAGAGAGAGAGAGAAGGGTGAGAGGCGACGATGGTGGTTCCCGTTCGTCTCGAGTCTGGTTCTCCGACAGACCACCGACAACACTCCGGTAAGCTCCTGGTTCTCTTTTTCTTCATCTCGTTTCTTTGCGACTCGATTCAATCCATCTTCTCTGGCCGGTTTCATGCTGTTTCAGGTGACGATGGTGATTGATGATGTCAATGGTGCAGTGGCGACGACAGCCGTTCAACGACTCAGTTCTGTCCGGTTCAACCCAGATCCGGTGCGATCCAGGCCAGTCTTGGTTCCCGGGTATTGTTTGTTCTCGGTTCAGTTCACCTTGTTCTGAGTTTAATCTCAGCTCAGGTTCATTTCAGTTGGGTTCGGGTCACGTTCTCCGGCGCCAACATCGGTTTAGTTCCAGTTCGGGTCTCGGCTCATGGCTCAGTTTAAGCCGGTTCAGAGTCGGTTCAGGTTAGAATCTGATTCGAATTGTATTTTGTTTAAATTCCGATTCATCACCGGTTGTTTTATTATTTCAGTTGGTTCGTGTTCACGACACGTGATAGCTCGGTTCAGTTTCAGTTCGATGTTCGGGTCAAAACTGGTCAAACTTGGTCAAAGCTGGTCAACTGTCAATCCTAGACTTGGTATAATCTTAACGACGCAAATTTTTATTATTATTGTTTATATGTTTAGTTACTTGAAACTTGTATAAAACTCGTATATATTTTCGTTATAAAACTTGTATAAGTATATAATGCTTCGTTGATTGTTGAATTTTGACAAATATATCGACAACTTATGTTGTCGGGATCGTCCAAAAACAGAGGAAACTCTGTCCGTTTTTCGTAAAATTCCGTAAAAACAAAACGTGGATAATTTTTATAAAACTCAACCTATCAAATTCGACTAAACTCTATAAAATAGATATAAATGTGTGATTATTTTTATTTTTTGACAATATTCAACAATACTTTCGAGAGAATTAATTTTAAAATATTACTTAAACTATATAAAATATATATGTATGTGTATATATATATATATCAACTAGGTATACTCTAAATTCCAATTCATATCCTTCATCGTGTTTCCGTTTACTCATGCACCATCGCTTACCCATATAGGGTGACATCGGTGTTCCATCCTCCAAATCCCTTTCACTCGTCAACAATCGAATAATCGGAAGACTTAGCAATTATGTAAGTATACTCGTATTTCCCCCTTTTTACTTTTACCACTTTTGGGGTGTAACATGTTTACTTATCAAAAACTTACACATGAACATTCTGCTTAAACACATGAACATTCCTATGACATGCTTGTATACGTGATGGCTTGATACTTTAAACTTGGGTGATTCTTATGTGTGGAACTTATCATTAACTTCGTACGAGCCTAACCGTGACATATATAGCGCTATAGGATTGACGACCCGCCCGTAGACTTGAGGTTATGTCATGAGCATGTTGCGTCTCTTTTGGTTTGATATGTTAGACACATGCCATATTTAAATGTTTATCTTGAATCACATGCTTGCTATGAGGAATTGTTTAAAACTTATCTTTTGTTATGTACGTACCAAACTTGTATACTCGCCTTTGCTTTTGCATTGAATTGTATTTTAAACATGTTACAGGTTGATGATGACGATGCTATGAAAAGAAGTAGCGTTGATGCCTAGATACACATATAGACGTTTAGGTTTAATATGTCGTATCAATTTTGCTTATGTTGTCATGTATTTCTTTTGAAGTTGTTGTTACTTGAGTTTATGTAATGTTGACAATTGAAAGTTAAGAAATGAAATGGGAATTATTTAATTATCATCACAAATAGTGTTATGATGTCTCGAGCAATCTTCACACTTCGTCTCATCCCGATGTTTCCGCCATTGGTTGGGGTGTGACAAAATTGAAGTCAAAGGAAGAACAAATTGCTAATTGCGATCTGTCACTCATTGCTCAATTAATGATTTGACTTCTTTGACTTATAGTTAGTCTATTTATGTTTTTTTTTTGCGTTAGTTGTATTATGTGGAGTAGTTGTTAATAATCGAGGTTTTATCGCTTTTTATCGATGTTTATCGCTTGTTTTATCGCTTATTCGCTTGTCGCAATCGCACTCTCAACTCGAATTATGCGTTCTGGATATTGTTTTACGTGTGTGTGCTACTTATGTGTCACTTGTGCATGTTTATTTATGTTATGTTGTGGTGATTAATCGAAACACAATCGCAAATCAATCGCAATTGAATCGCAAACGCTAAACACAAGTTAATTATGATGATTGTATGTTAGATATAGTAGTTGGGATTAAAAGTAATTTGAATAGGAAACTCTATCGCATCGCAACGCTCGTCACGTGAATCGAGACTGCAAAACTCATCGCGCCGAACACTTGAATCGAGTGGCCAACCGATCGAGGTGCCACCCGATCGGATTGCCACACGATCGAGTTGCCACCCGGCCAACCACTCCCCCTCCACTTTTCCCCCTTTCCAATTATGGAAACCCTATAAATACCCCCATATGTCAACAACACTTGATGTTGACAACTCTCTCTCTGCCCTACTCGCTCCAGCCCGCTTTTCTTCAGATCTCTCGCGATTCTTGTAAGTTTTCCACCTAAATCTTGTACTTTCTTGATCTATACGCACTCCTACACCTTTCTATCTTTTGAATTTTAAATTTTAACCGTGAAATCACTAGATTTAAGGTGTTCTAGGATGATGTCATCATGGTGTTCATAAGAACTTCATGTTTTGGCTTCAATCCACCAAGAACAACTTAGATCTGAACGATTTCCAAATAAATAAACAAAGATCTTTCATAGATCTGAACATATTCATGGTAAAAAGGATTGAAAGATGGTTTCCCACTTTCTTTCAACTCTTTTACACTCAATGCACTCAAACCTGATGGAATCGGAGCTTGTTGTAACCTTCTACTCCTTCTTGTTGTTGTGTTGGTTCAAGATCTGAATTCTATCCACGAGAATACTGATTTCGGGTTAAACATGAAACACCGTCTCGAACAGTTAACTGGTCGGACTAGGGTGGTTCCTGTCCGATCGGGTCACTAAGTCTTGACGAGGTTTCTGTTGTTTGACACGATATCATACAGTCTCGAGAAAACTACAAAACTATCAAAACAACCAAGTGAAGAAGACGATTAGGTCACCTGGGACGGATTGCCGTCCGATCGGATTGCCACCCGACCGGACAGCTACCTGATCGGATTATACCTTGGGTCCCACACTTAACTTTTATTTTCAACATTTGAGGTTTAAACATTGAACGGATTGTCGTCCGATCGGATTGCCACCCGATCGGATTGCCACCCGACCATGTGATGTTTAGACTTCAAAACTTAAACAATTTCCAACATGTTTAATGCATACGGATTGCCACCCGATCGGATTGCAATCCGATCGACTGACAAACTGCTGTGAACTTGTTCTCACTAAAGTGTCCTACCAATCGGATTGTCGCCCGATCGGACCGTCGTCCGATCGATCGACCTGAAAGGTAGAGGTACTTCTTTGTTTTCAAAATGCTACAACGAAAACTTCAAAGCGCAAGCCATCATACACAAACACCTCCATCCCAAACGAGGTAACAATCCAATCGAATGGTCACCCGATCGGATGACCATCCGAACGGATTGTCACCCGATCGATTGGCCACCCGATCGGATTGTCACCCGATCGGATTACCGTCCGATCCACTGTCACTTTACATTGTTTTACGCGCCGCTTATCATTTATGCTATCATTCTGATTAGGCTAATCTTGCTCTAAGCGCTCCCTTCAATCCATCATCGCTGTGAGTATACTCGAACCCTTTTTGCTTTACGCACTTTTGGGTGTTACATACGCTACCTATTCTAAACCACATCGAACACACTACGAAATACTTTAACGCTAATTGTTACCACATGTTATACGTGACTTGATGAATGCTTGTTTGTTATGTTTACACATGGATTGCTGTCTACCTACCTTAGCAACAATAGTACTATTAGTTTGGACTCAACACCTGTTCACTCTGGGGTTGTTAAGGACAATTAATCACATGGATCACAGTGGTGATCATGTATTACGAACTGCCTTGCGCAGTCAATCCGCAGTCATTGCTATTGATAGGATCATGTCGATAACTTAAGTGCTTTATTTCACACTGTGTACGTGCTGGTTATGCGTAAACGATTTCGAACTCTATTATATCTATTAAACTTGTATGCTCACCTTTACACTATGTGTATTGACTTTTACTTTAACGTATGTGGCAGGTGCTTAAGATGTTAATTTGCTTGGATTGCTGTGAAATCGAGGCTAGGAAAGAGTCTAGAAACCAAGACAATTTATTTTTATTTATTTAAATCTGAGTTGTCGGAACATGCTTTTGTTTGAATAATATCTATGTCTGTAATAACTATATTATCTTATGGGTCATGGTATGGGACATGATATTTAAACTATTCGGTAATTTAGTCGTTATGGAATTTCTTTGAACAATCTGTTTCGCTCAGTGCCGCGCCCCGATGATTCCGCCATCGGTTGGGGTGTGACACTATGAGCCTAATAAGGCATGGGCTAAATCTCATTATCTACTTAGGGTCTGTTTGGTATTGGGTAATTGCATGAACGAGAGAATAGAGCGAATGAGGTAATCAAATGAACGGGGTAATGGAATGAACGAGGTAACGAAATGAACAAAGGAATAAAATGGATCATTACCATTTATTGTTTTGTTTAATCAATGCTAATGGTGCTTTTTAGGCAATAATGTAAAAGTTATACTTCGTACTTGGTTTTGTGATTGTAATTTAAGTTAATTATAACTAGGGTTGTTCACGAGCCGAACCGAACCAGTCGAACCTTTGCTCATGCTCAGTTCGTTTACAAAGGCAAATCGAGCGTTTTTTCAACCGAGCCAAAGACGAACGAGCGCCTTACGATCCAAGTATTTTTCGAACGAACGTCGAGCGAGTGTCGAGCGAGTATCGAGCATCACATAACATATAGAAAAGTGACGATGGGATTGTTAGTTTTTAGAGTAAACTGCAGTTTTAGTCCCTAAGGTTTCGTGCAATTAGAATACAAGTATAAATTTACGAAATAACAAGGAACAGAAAAAACACTCAACTGGTTGTACCGAGATCATTTGAGCGGAAAGATAAATCGTAGATCGATTGAAGCATACCTTGGATCTATGAGGAGTTTGAAATCAAATGAACCGATTGAAGCAAAACCTTAGGAAGTTGGCGTCTTGGAGACGGAGAATTTGAACAATGATGGTTGATGCAGGGTTTAGTTAGGATTATGTACTTTTGAACTGAATGGCGGGTTAACACTTTAAGTATCGATCGAGCCTTCACATTTTGGTATTTTGATATTTTGACTCAATTACTCTGTATTATTAGACAATGGACTATTGGGCTCTAGTGGACCTTAGACGAAACATTGTTAATATGCGTCTCTAGTTATTTTATTATTATATATACATATATATATTAAAAAATAATTCGAGCCAACCGAGTCGAATCGAACTGAGCGGACCTTTGCTCATGCTCGCTTCGTTTCGAAATGAACCGATCCGAATCGACCGCGCTTTTCAATCGAGCAGAATCGAACGAGCAAATTCCGAACATTTTTCGATCGGGTATCGAGCGAGTTTCGAGCGTTAAGCAATTTGAACAGCCAAAATTATAACTAAATTAACTGTTTGTTAATTCAAATAATAAAATACAAATTAAGTAAATTAACTGTTTATTAGTTCTAATAATAAAATACGCTATAAAAAATAAAAATAAAAACACAGTAAAATGATATCCATTGTAATAATTCACATTTTATAACTTGTTTTGTTTTCCTTACTACTTACTCTAAAAACTTTGTCTTTCTAGTTGAAACATAGTAGGTTGAAAATTGGTTTTAACCTGATTAAATACTTATTACACTAGAAACTTTGTATTTTAAATTCTCCTAATTGAAATAGATGTTGAAAATTGGTTTTATTCCGACTAAATACTTATTACAAATTCAACATTTGTGGATGATTATTGTTACACATTCAACACGTTGAGTCTTGAATATTTTAAGCAATCAATGTATAAATATTATCACCGTAGGTGCATCCTCTATCTCCTTTACTGACAAAAGATCTAAAATCTAACGGTGGATTTATGTTAGATTACATCAAATCCTTTACTGACAAAACTAACGGTGGATTTATGTTAGATTAAAAATCAAGTTATATGTGATTTATGTATCTTTGAAGTTTGAGATAAGACACAATTTGTTGTTAATAAATATATATTTTTTCAGAATCTCCTAACAAACATATTTTTGTTTTTATCCATACGACTAGTTAATCGTTATCAACAAAATACATTTATTTTTTTGCGATTTTGTATAAATAAATTAGAGGTATTACTTAAGCAAAAGGTTCAAAGACAACTTTATATGTAAATACATTATCTAAAAAAAAAGGTTACTCGTACACCATCATATATTATCTAAAAAAACACTAGTTATTTCGTTTTTGACAAATTATTTTTTTTGAACGGCAAATTTGGATCACTGACGGACCACTGGAGTATCATCGTGCCACCAGCAGAACCACCCGATCATATCCATCTCAACTAGGCAATATAATGCCTATACACCAATTCAGAAGGAAACCCAATAAATCTGGGAAAAACCCCCTTTGTGAGAATCGAACCCATGACCTAATGGTCATAAGTCTTATCTCACCACCAAATACCTCATATAATAGCAAGATAAAAAAAAAGATGCCGGTACAATGAGAGGTATAAAATATCAAAAATATCTTTTTTTTAATATGATTAAATGAAAATGATAAAGTCCTTTTTTACTTAAAAATACATTTAAAGAAACAAAGTGTCAAGTGATTTTAAAGTTGAAGGTAGTAATTTTTGTATATGAGATTAAAATTTTGATAAATTAATTTAGCTGATTAGATTAGAGATGGGCATAAAAACCGGTTCCTACCCGATTCCAGTGGACCCGACCCGGACCCGGTTCCAGTTCCTACCCGATGCTCAGAGGAATCGGTCCCAGGTTTAAAAAACCCGACGGGTATTACCCGGTTCACATTTTTTCTAAAAAAAGTCAACCGTACCCGGTTCCTATCTGTACCCGGGTTTCTACCCGGACCCGGTTCCTCTCTGTACCCGGTTCCTATCTGTACCCGGTATGTTACCGTTGGAACCGATTCTTATATGGATCTGACCGTTGGAACCGAATCTTGATATATGTAAACTCATTAAATGCAAAATCTGACCGTTGGAACCGGTTCCTATATGACCGTTGGAACCGGTTATACTATAAATATCACAATTTTTTTTATTTTTTTTCACAAATCATCTTCTTCTTCTATCTATTTCTTCTCCTTCTTTGCATATTTTTAATGGCTTCCAAGAACTCTAAAAGCACAAACTCCCTATCCGTCAATAATGTTCCACAAGGTTCAAATGCTCCATTTGTGGTGGGAACATTATCGCATAGCCGCAATATGGATGTTTGGTGCAATTGGGATTTAGTCGAGATGAGCGATGGTTCGCAAAAGGCTCAATGCAAGCATTGTGGCTCCTTGTTAAGCAAGGATTCTAATTCCACTTTAACGAAGCATGCGAAAAAGTATTGCAAAGCTCTAAAAGATTTGACACCCGGTCAAGTTCAACTTTCAAAAGATGGTAAGATTTTCCGCTACGAACAAAAGATAACTCGTGATAAGATGGCGAAGTTGGTCATCAAAAAAGCGTTGCCTTTTGGACTCTTTGACGACCCCGATCTCACTAAGCTAATTAGAGAGACTCTTCAACCTAGCTACAAACATGTAAGTCGTCGAACTTTAAAACGTCATTGTTTAAATATATGGGAAAATGCAAGAAAAGATTTAATTGCATTTTTTCAAAATTTAAAGACTTGTGTAAATTTAACTAGTGATGTGTGGTCGGCTCCACACGGTTTACCCGAATCATACATTTGTGTTACCGCTCATTGGGTTGATCCCAATACATGGCAAATGATGAAACGTACGATCGCATTTGAAGAGTTTCCTTCTCCTCATACGGGAGAAAATATTTATAAAATTATGAATGCCACAATTATAAAATATTGTTTAAAGGATAAAATATTTTCAATATCTTTCGATAACGCCTCAAACAACTCAAATGCGATCCAAAAACTAAAGTTGAAGTACAAACCAATTTGTGATGGTGTTTTTTTCCACACAAGATGTGTTGCTCATATTATTAATTTAGTTGTGCAAAACGGTTTAAAAAATAAATTTGTAGCGGATTTTATTATTGCTTTTAGAACTATGCTTCAAGATGTTTTTAAAAGTGGTAAAGAAAGATATCAAGATTATAAAAACCTTTGTAAAGAAGTTAACCAAAAATTAATTGGTCCTAATTGGGATATCCCAACTCGTTGGAATTCAACTTGTCATATGTTTGAAATGACTTTAAAACAAATGGGCACTTTAAAAGCATTTCATACAACTTTAAGTGATGACTACCAAGTCGACCCTTTTCCTGACACGGCTTGGAATAACATTCAAACACTAAGTGATTTTTTAAAAGTTTTCAAAAAATCAACAACTTTAATTTCCGGTGTTTATTATCCCACTAGTTCTCGAGTTATTTCCGAATTATATTTGATAACAACTAATTTTAAAAAGTTTGAAAACTCAAGTGACATGTTGAGGAACATGTTGACACCAATGATCAATAAATTTAAAAAATATTTTTTGGACTTACCACCCGTATTTTTATGTGCCGCCGCTTTAAACCCAATTTTAAACGTAGCGGGTGTTAACGCGTTAGTTGATGAAATTTATGACAAGTTGGATATGCACGAGGAGAATCCAACATTGAAAGCCAAAACTAAAAAACTTTTCGAGGAATCTTTGAATAAACTTTATGATCATTATTTAAAAAAGTATGGGGGAAAAATCATACCATTTTTAATGGGGCATCATCATCGGCCTCTAACGATGAAACAATTGCCGACCCCATCATAACCATGTTGAACGTCGTTAGAGACGAAACGGCGAAACAACAAAGGGGTAACGAACCATCTAGTGAACTCGGCCGATATAAACTAAGGGATGATGCACTTACTATGACGGCCGAGGAGTATAATAATTTTGACATTTTGGCATGGTGGAAGTCTAAAGAATCGGAATTCCCGATTCTAGCCACCATGGCTCGTGATTTACTAACGGTCCAAGCTTCCACGGTAGCTTCGGAAAGTGTTTTTTCTCTTAGTGGTAGGGTATTGTCGATTAGAAGAACAAGATTAACCCCGGAGTCGCCAGAGATGGCAATTTGCCTAAAAGATCATTTGGACGGCGTTGATCGTGTTCAACATAAGTCGAGTCTCGAAGATGTAACACCCCGAAAATATAAAACTTTATGTTAAAAATTTAAATTATTAATAAACGGGAGTTTACTAACTAGAAACCTTTAACCTAGTTAGTTGATAGACTAGAAATAACTCATGAAAGGTTAAAGGGTACTAAATAATGTGTAGAACAAAGTTGAGGGGCTGGAATTGTCAAAAGTTAAAACTAAATTACAATTAGTAACCAAACACTCCAAAATTGGAGTGTTGGTCGATCAGAAAGCAGTAGGGGGTGACACCCCCGTTCCAAAACCCTAAACTCACAAAAACATCAAATTGAAAGCTCAAATCTGATCAAAAACGAAATCTAAACATAGATTAGTGATCCTCATCACGAGAGGATTCCAAGGTATGTAAAAACTTATGTTAATTCTTTGTTTGAATTTCTCATGATGTAGTGAAATCTGGAAAATTGATGTTGCATGAGTGTTATTTGGTTAGTTTAGAATCTATTTGGTGTTTAGAGGTTAGACTCAACCAATTACATGTGAAATCATGACCAAATTCAGAAAACTCCATGAACACCTTGAAGGTGGGTTGTGGGTTTTACAAGATGATGATGAATTCTAGGGTTCTTAGTGGTTATACTAGTAAAATTCGACCTTAGAAGATAGTTCCAGAAAAGATGTGATGTTTACATGATATATGATGGCTTAATTGAAGTTAAGTTAACTACTAAGCAATCCATAAACATGAATATGAATAATATAGAAATTCTGCCCTCAAGGTGTTTGTTGAAATGCCTCAAAGAAGGCTGATAAATAGAAATTTGAAGCCTTAACGCCTAATTAAGATGTTTCGGTATATTATGCGAAATGATGCCTAAAGAGAGTTCTAAACATGTCTTGTAAATGAACTCTATAGGACAAGATACCGGGACGTCGAGCGGGCAAGCCGGTGGTGATTCTCGTTTGAAGGGCGTGCACTAAGGTATGTAACATGACTCGTTACATTATGTGAAATTAGACTATTGTAGTTGATTATCAAAGTTACTAGTTATTTTGAATTGAAGCGAAAGCATTGTTGTATTGAATACTTGTTTGAATAACGAACTAAACTCGTTGGTAGTTGTCATAAAGGAAGGAATTCCGTAGACAAGCCAAACGGGTCAAATAATCAAGTAAAACATGACGTACATTCCAAACATGATAAATTGATGTATGTAGAGGTCATATTATGACGTACTAGAAATATCAGATTTTTACTACATTGATGATGCAGAATGTTGAAACCCGAGAGTTGGGATTTTGGTTGAATTGCTCAAACCAAACAAAAACATGGATTCCCAGGTGCTACCGTAATTAAAGGTACACGAACAGAAATATCCTACGCACGATCTCGAGTTGGCGGCGGTAGTGTTTGCATTAAAAATATGGAGGCACTACTTGTACGGAGTAAAGTGCACCATATTCACCGACCACAAGAGTTTGAAATACTTCTTCGATCAGAAGGAGCTAAATATGCGACAAAGGCGGTGGCTGGAAACGGTGAAGGATTACGATTGTGAAATACGTTATCACCCAGGAAAGGCTAATGTAGTGGCCGATGCGCTGAGCCGCAAAACAGATTATGCCCCAATACGGGTACGATCTATGCAACTGGTTGTGACTTCAAGCTTGCTAGAACGAATTCGAGAAGCACAAGATGAAGCTGTAAAGACGGAAAACTGGAAAAAGGAAAGAATTATCGGCCAAGTTAAGGACCTAGAGGTAGGCAGTCACGGCCTGAAGACTCGCTTTAATAGAATCTGGGTCCCTAACACATGTGGGGTTAAAAAGCTTCTACTGGATGAAGCTCATAAATCCCGTTATTCCATTCACCCGGGAGCGACCAAGATGTATCATGACTTGAAGCAAAACTATTGGTGGCCGGGAATGAAGCGGGACACGGTGAAATACGTGGAGAAGTGTTTGACGTGCCTACAAGTCAAGGCAGAACACCAAAAACCATATGGTAAACTTCAACCGTTAGAAATTCCGGTTTGGAAATGGGAGCAAATTACGATGGACCTATTGACCAAACTGCCTAAAACAAGTTGTGGCTTTGATGCTATTTGGGTAGTCGTGGATAGATTAACTAAGAGTGCTCACTTTATTCCGATTCGTGAGACTTATACGTCCGAGAAAATGTCGGAGGTTTACACCAATGAAATCATAGCAAGGCATGGGGTACCGATATCCATTGTGTTAGATAGAGATACTCGGTTTACTTCGAAATTCTGGCGTGAATTCCAAGAACAGATGGGGACTAAATTGTTCCTTAGCACTGCTTACCATCCACAAACGGATGGGCAGAGCGAAAGAACAATACAAACATTGGGTGATATGCTGCGGGCTTGCATTATTGACTTTGGGGGTAGTTGGGATGTCCATTTACCCTTGGTCGAATTTGCATATAACAATAGCTATCACGCGAGCATTAAGATGGCCTCGTATGAGCTATTATATGGCAGAAAGTGTCGGACTCCGGTATGTTGGGGAGAAGTGGGTCCGCGGGGGCTAGCGCCAACCGATGTAATCCGAGCTACAAATGCGAAAATTGACATAGTTCGGGCACACTTGAAAGCGGCTCAAGACCGGCAAAAGGCATACGCAGATAAAAGAAAAAGGCCAATTGAGTTTCAGGTTGGCGATATGGTCATGCTAAAGGTTTCCCCATGGAAGGGTACCATTAGATTTAGAAAAAGGGGAAAGTTAAACCCGAGATTTATTGGGCCATTTAAAATCACTGAACGGGTCGGTAAAGTGGCTTATCGACTTGAATTACCCGAAGAGTTGAGTGGAATTCATAGCACATTCCACGCATCACATCTTCGAAAATGTTTGGCCGACGAAACTGCTCATATCCACTACGATGACATCGAGGTGGATAACAGCCTCAACTATGCGGTAAAACCAATTGCGATTTTAGATCGTAAGGAGAAAAGTTTGAGGAACAAGATAATAAGTCAAGTCAAAGTCAAATGGGAGCACAGAAAAGGGTCAGACACTACATGGGAGTCCGAGGAAGAAATGCGGCGACTCCACCCTACATTATTTGGTATGTAATTCGGTTTCGGGGACGAAACCCTTTTTAAGGGGGGTGGACTTGTAACACCCCGAAAATATAAAACTTTATGTTAAAATTTTAAATTATTAATAAACGGGAGTTTACTAACTAGAAACCTTTAACCTAGTTAGTTGATAGACTAGAAATAACTCATGAAAGGTTAAAGGCTACTAAATAATGTGTAGAACAAAGTTGAGGGGCTGGAATTGTCAAAAGTTAAAACTAAATTACAATTAGTAACCAAACACTCCAAAATTGGAGTGTTGGTCGATCAGAAAGCAGTAGGGGGCGACACCCCCATTCCAAAACCCTAAACTCACAAAAACATCAAATTGAAAGCTCAAATCTGATCAAAAACGAAATCTAAACATAGATTAGTGATCCTCATCACGAGAGGATTCCAAGGTATGTAAAAACTTGTGTTAATTCTTTGTTTGAATTTCTCATGATGTAGTGAAATCTGGAAAATTGATGTTGCATGAGTGTTATTTGGTTAGTTTAGAATCTATTTGGTGTTTAGAGGTTAGACTCAACCAATTACATGTGAAATCATGACCAAATTCAGAAAACTCCATGAACACCTTGAAGGTGGGTTGTGGGTTTTACAAGATGATGATGAATTCTAGGGTTCTTAGTGGTTATACTAGTAAAATTCGACCTTAGAAGATAGTTCCAGAAAAGATGTGATGTTTACATGATATATGATGGCTTAATTGAAGTTAAGTTAACTACTAAGCAATCCATAAACATGAATATGAATAATATAGAAATTCTGCCCTCAAGGTGTTTGTTGAAATGCCTCAAAGAAGGCTGATAAATAGAAATTTGAAGCCTTAACGCCTAATTAAGATGTTTCGGTATATTATGCGAAATGATGGCTAAAGAGAGTTCTAAACATGTCTTGTAAATGAACTCTATAGGACAATATACCGGGACGTCGAGCGGGCAAGCCGGTGGTGATTCTCGTTTGAAGGGCGTGCACTAAGGTATGTAACATGACTCGTTACATTATGTGAAATTAGACTATTGTAGTTGATTATCAAAGTTACTAGTTATTTTGAATTGAAGCGAAAGCATTGTTGTATTGAATACTTGTTTGAATAACGAACTAAACTCGTTGGTAGTTGTCATAAAGGAAGGAATTCCGTAGACAAGCCAAACGGGTCAAATAATCAAGTAAAACATGACGTACATTCCAAACATGATAAATTGATGTATGTAGAGGTCATATTATGACGTACTAGAAATATCAGATTTTTACTACATTGATGATGCAGAATGTTGAAACCCGAGAGTTGGGATTTTGGTTGAATTGCTCAAACCAAACAAAAACATGGATTCCCAGGTGCTACCGTAATTTACGGTGTCACCGTAAATTACGGTAGAGACCAATGTTTTACGGTGGTTTTCTACTGTGTTACGGTGGATCCAAGAATTTCCAGCACTCACCGTAATTTACGGTGGCACCGTAAATTACGGTGGAGCCTGGAAAACTTTTATACTTTTGTTGTTTCAAAGTGAAGTTAAACCTTGAAATCTTATCATTCATAAACGTCATAGCTAATGACTTATTTGTTGATTCATAGGTAATTAGGTGGTCTCATGGATGGCGATCAAGCGACTTGATGATGAACCGAACACTCCACTTTGAAGCTTCCGCTATGTTTGAACTTGTTTAAATTTTTGTTCTTGGGTTGTAAACAAATTTCTTAAATACACTTAGTACGTTCTATTTTAGTCCTTAGTAGACTAAGAAGTGTATCATTTTTGAAACTTATGTTGAACTATTATCTTTTGGTATAAATTAGCTATTAATTCTAGTATAAATATAAGGGTGTAACAGAAGACGAGGTGGAGTTGGAGCACAAGATTATTGAAGAAGAGGATGAAGAGGAAGACGAGGTAGAGACCAATGATTCCGAAGACGATTGTACCGAAGTGCCCGCACCAAAGCGTAGCGGAAGTGAAAGTGTCGCACCGTCCTCAAGCAAACGAGCAAAAAAATAAATTATAGGAACCGATTCTGATCAGTCCCGAAGTAACCGATTCTGATCAGTCCCGTGGAATCGGTTCTGTTACGTCACAAATGCGAACCGATTTTGATTACCGAATGAACCGACTTTTTGTACTACTTAAACAATTATATATGCGAATTTTTTTCCACAAACGAACTATTATTTCACAAACATAACACTTAAAACATAACACATCAAACATAACACATCAAACACATCAAACATCACACATAAAACATAAGTAAACAAACGCATCCACCAAACTACACATTAGAAGAACCGGATCCTTCGCCCTTTTCTTCCTTTTTTGCCTTTGTCACCGGGCAATGTTTGTCGGTATGCTTCTTGAGGGTGGAGTTTGCCGCCACCTTCATGAACTTCCCACAATTCTTGCAACGAGCCATCTCATGGTTATCCGACATCAAACACAAATCAAAATTTTTCCAAATTGCGGGGTTACGCTTGGTTTCTAAAATCAAAACAACTCCTTCTTCCGATGCCATATTGTTCTTCCGGGTTTGATTGTTTGAATGTAAATTGGAAATGTTTGAGAAAGAAGAGTGATGGATGATGTAAATTGGAAAATGTTTGAGACTTTGAGGAAAAAAATCGATTTTTATATTTGAAAACCGGTTCTAACGGTACAATTTAAAAAAAAAACAGCTTTTTCAGCCCGTAACCGGTTCTTAACAGTAGTCGTCAGTTACTTTTCTTAAATACGCAGTGGAACCGGTTCCAAACAGTACCCGTAACCGGTTCTACACAGTACCCGGACCCGGTTCTATAGTACCCGAAACCGGTTCCACCGGTTCTAAAAAAAATGATGTGTACCCGGGTTATACCCGGACCCGGTTCCACTGACAACCCGGTTCCATTCACTTGTATCCATACCCGGTTTCGGGTTGGAACCGGTTCCGGGTTTTAAAAATACCCGATAATGCCCATCTCTAGATTAGATGATTTAGATCTACAAAGTTTACAATGGACTAATGGATTCCTAACCCATCCACATCAAAATATGGTGCAGGCCGGCCTATATGTAACCCACCAAATGAAGAAGAGATCCAACTTGGTCTATTGGGCTTATACGTTTGGCCTATTTAGTGTCCCGTACACAAGAGGTAATCAATCGCATTCCTTTCGTGTCAAATTAGTTTTTGTCTTTTATGGTTGACTAAACTGTCAAAATGGTCATTGATGTTTAGTCACTTTTACTACTTTAATTCAAAACTTAAATCTTTTGAATCTGGGTCCTTGTGATTTCAATTTTATTGCAATTTTTATCAAAAAAATAAAATTTGGTCAGATTTTTCAGTTAACATCTAGTTTTTTTTTTTTTTTTTTTTTTTTTTTTTTTTTTTTATGAAGGGCAACTGAGCTTTATTCCATACCATGAGCTTTATTCGGAAAAAGCAACGGAGCCCGTTGTCCCACGTGACATCTACGTGTCGATGAAGTGGCGCAATGGAAAGGAGTGACAAAACCTCTAGAAGGAGCAAAAGAATATTGTATCTCGTATATCTCGTTGTGTTTATTTACGAGCTTTCTTTAAAGGATTATTGTCCAGTTTACACACCATCTTTGGATTGAAAAAGTTGGTTTTAAAGTTCAACTAACAAATTGTTTGTAACTGCCGTTGTTTTGATTTTTTAGAGGTTTGTTTTACGGGCGTTCGAAATAAATAAATAAAAAAACCCTATCCGTAACCCTAAAAACCAGAATCAAATTGTAAATTTGGTTTATCATTTGCACCCTGATCGTATATGAGTTACGGATTTAGTTTTCGATTCCACAAATCTTGCATATTCAGATAACCAATCCAAACCGAATTTAATTGAATAAACCGAATAACAACCGTTTTAATCAACTAACAAAATCGATAATTCAGTTTAATCATTTTTTTTTTGCAACGACGACTTTCTTGTGTTTGGCCACCACAATCTCCAAATCGGAGAGCCTCGTTGCCCCACTCCGGCCAGACTATGTTGTCTTAACCGGGCCTACGCTGGCTTCATAGTTTGGCTTGAGCGTTCCCCTGGAAACCATACTGCCGGTTACCACTTGACAATCGTTGTTTCACCACAAGAACAAAACTCTTTGACGTAACACACAGTGTGACGAAAACCCAAGTGAACTTGAAATTCGAACCGACATAAATAAAAATCGAACTTGGGTCTCCACCAAAAAACCGAAGTCTTCTATCACTAGGCCTAAAGTGGTGGATGAGTTTAACTACACATGTTTGTTCACATCCGTCATGATAAATTTTATCGAAGACAAAAGCTCATTATTTTGAATAAACCCTAACAACGTTGTGGATGGTTTTCTCCCCCAAATTCGTCGTCTGATAACCCAAAAACTCGCCCCACGTTCTCAGTCGGTCACCTTATTTTCTACCTGACCAAAAACATCCTTCAATTTCACTAAAAAAAACCGCCCCTTTTTCTTCAAAACCCTAAAATCCCCCCTCCAATTGCTTCGTTTCATGGAGAATTTAGACCCAACACCGCTTAATTCTTAGCTTTAATCCGGTTAGCACTCTTTACCCTTTGTTTATCAGCATCTGAAGTCACTTCAAGTTGTTCTTTTATTCGTTTGTGTTGCGTTCGTAATTAATTAATTCGTTGTTGTTGCGTTCTTGATTTATCTTTATCTACAAGTTTATGTTTTGTCATGATATCTTATCGAAATTTGCAGTTATCTGAAACCAGTTACATGTCTGTTTGTTTTTAAATGTTTTTCCCAATTGAGAATTACAGGTCAAGTTTACATGAGATAATGGTAGGGTCTAAATTGGGTAGTTTTTTTTGTCAGTCTATTTGGTCACATTGTAATGTTTGAGCATGTTTTTCTATTTAATTAAGTTATGTACATGGTTGAATTTTGCAATTTCTAACACCATTTAATATAGACTAAAGAATTGGTAGTTGGAGAACATGAAGTGTTCTTTTGTTCATTCACAATGTTATTATGATTTTAATTAGAAATAAACAAATGACTCATTTATTTATTTAGAAATAAGCAATGGGAATTTTTTATGGATGCTGATTTTTTTTTTTCAAAATGCAGTTAAGGATGATTTCAGTTTTTACAAATTGTGTTTCTGTTGATCCTGACGGATTACGTGTCTATTGTGTTGGACTTTGTGATGTGTAGGTTGACTGTCTTTCGGAAGTTATTTTCGTTCTTTAGCTGAAGGGGCTTCAATCACAAACAATGGGTAGTACGTTTAATCCGCAAATTTTGGTTGAGAAGCTGACCAAGCTTAATAACTCACAGCAAAGCATCGAGAGTATCCTACTGAAATCTATAATCTTGTTCAACTTTGGTAACTTTTGCATACTTCTTTTAAGGCAATCCTGTTGTTAACCTTTTTTTTTTCTTGTGGAATTGACGGTATTTCTATAACTGATGTTTACCAAGTTTACATTGTCGTATGATTTCACAACTTTAAGAGTGATCTCTTGCCCAATCAAAAGTATAAAAAGGATAGAGTTCATTCCTATACTGTAGTTAGAAGTTAAAACATTATTTTTTCCTCCTGCTTTTTTTTTTGTTTCATAAATATTTTCAATGTATATGGCTTCGTCCTTAATAGGTTTTTGGTTATTGTTCAGTTATAGATGAGTAAACTTTTGGTAAGAGTCTAAATAGGCTGGATTGGGTTGACCCGTAACTCTTGTTTTCTTTACGAATAGCTTGTGTGAAACATGATTATAAGGTTTGTATCATTTTAACAATAAGCTGACTTTTTGATTAAAATGATTTAGGAGTTTTTATGCAATAAAATACACTTTGGGTGATTTAGCCATAAAAAATTACTTGTTGATTAATACTTGTTTGACCCGTTTGAGATACGACTTTGCCCGAAACGGGTCAAAAGTGGTACCTTTATCAACTCATTTTCATGTACTACAGTGATATATAGTTTGATGTTGTCCTTAATGAGATATAGCTCTGTCACACTGGTGTATTTTTCATATGAACAAGGCAAAACAAGTTGTAGAAACATGGGCTAGACAATTCCATTGCTCCCCACGTGATCAACGCCTGGCTTTTCTCTATCTAGCAAATGATATTTTGCAGAATAGTAGGCGAAAGGGTTCAGAATTTGTTACTGAATTCTGGAAGGTTCTTCCAGATGCATTACGCGATGTCATTGATAATGGGGATGAATTTGGAAGAAATTCGGCTTTACGCCTGGTATGCCGTTTTAACTTTTAATCTCCACGCTAATGATCTAGATACTCATGTAACTTCTTTTTGGTGTAAAATACCAATTTAATTTCAGTTTTGTCCCATTTTGGTCATTCAATCATTGTACTTTTCATCAAAAGATTTATTCAGTATGGGCCATTGACTTTTTGTCCCATTTGGATTATTATGTGGACTTGTTGTAAAAGTTTTTGTTTCGGTTGGCTCATCATTAACCTACCCTCTCTTCCTGTAATGGCCCAAATGGGACAAAAATCATTCTTTTAATGACTCAAAATGTACAAAAAAAAGTATAATGATAATTATTGTGTTTTTTTTTCTGTTTTTCCAAAGGAAGTAAATTTATAATAAGTTGGATGCTGAAGAACTTCTGTCTATATTTATACAAAAATTTAAAGCATACATTTCGAAATAACTGAATGTGCAAATGTAAATTGTGTGCCCCAATAATAATTGAATTTGCAGTTTGAGGTTAATGTTTGAAGGCCACTGGCCCACACTCTCTTGGTTTAAAAAAGCGCGAAGCGCTCCGAAGCGTTTTGGTTCCAAAAGCTTTAAGCGAAGCTTCAAGCGCGAAGCGAGAGCTTCACGTATACGAAGCGCTCAAAATAAAAAAATATATATATATTGTACACATCAATATGGTCTATTCTACTTGTTAATCAATAATAAACACAAAAACATGATTAAAAAACACACTTAACACATAAAAAAATAGTTAAAACATAAATTAAAGTCGAAACACACTTAAAACATAAACATAAAAATAGTCGTTTCCGATGAGGACTTTTCCGAGGCAGCAGTAGTGCTGTTTGATCCTGAGGCCATTATGATTTCTAAACAGAAATCAAGTTGCAGAGATAATAGAAGGAGAAAGAGGAAGGGAGCGGCTGATATGTTAAAAGATAGCGGCTGATTATTAGGGTAAATAAGTAGGGCCTCATTTAAACCCTATTTAAAGACTACTGGGCCTAAAAAATGGCCCAAATGTGACCTGATTGGGCTGAAGCGTCGCCTCAAACCATCATCGCTTCGCGCTTAAAGCTCGCTTCAAAACGCTTCACGTGTTGTAACGCTTCAGACCAAAAAAAGCGCTGTCCAAACGCTTCAGCGCTTCACGCTTAAAGCGCGCTTTTTTAAACACAGCACACTCTGGTTGATGTAACATGTAGGGCACCTTTTTCTGATGCATACATTGCTAATGTTTAAAAGCAAAACCTTAGATTATATCCATCTATAACCTTTCATTTTCTGGGCCCTGTATCATATCTGGATCTGTATTTGATGTATGTTAGGGTTGATATGATGGAAACTATCATTTTCCTTAGATCGTAGGACAATTATTTTTCCTGTAAGCTGATAATCTTTTTTTAGTGGAAGGTTAAAATGTGTAATTTATGCTGGTCAAAACAAACCCACACACATACCTTGTTACCATTGTTTTGTATTTCATAGATACTATTACAAAAGCTTCATTATCAGAAAAAAAAAAAATTTAACCTTGTTAATAAAGTCTTTTAGGACGTTTTTATGTATTTTAAATCCTTGAGCTTACTCACCTACCCCATTAGTGATAGATCAATTCGCACATCAACCCACATATAAGTAAACGTGATGAATTACCACCTCTACCTAACCTGTATATGTTTTATCAGCGTTGTCTTTGATTAACAAGTGTTGAGCTATCATGTAAACTTAACTGAGTTGCTTTTACTCTGTAACCCCCTTATGTTTTTCATTTAAATTTCCCATTTCCTGCACGCAGGTCAACATTTTGGATGAAAGAAAGGTTTTTGGTTCACGAGGGCAGGTTCTCAAGGAAGAGCTTGTAGGAAGGCACCAGGAAACTAATAATAGAAACGGGAAGCATCTAGGGTCAAAATTGGTAATTGAAATTATTCTTTCTTTGCATGTTACCGTATGAAAGTAAATTAATAATAATGCTCAAGTACGTGAATGCGTTCAATCATATTAATGTGTTTTAATCAGAAACAGCCTGCTGGAAGTGCATTGGACAAGATAGTTTCCGGGTATCAAACTATAAATGCTGGACAAGTTAACGAAGATGCTATGATCAACAAATGCAGGAATGCCAGTAGCTCTGTTGAAAAAGTGGTCAAGGAAATTGGCAGAGACATTAAATCTGGTTAATTTCTCTCCCGTTTATAATTATCAATTTATTAATTATATCATCAACATCACCATCAGCCATGTTGAATGTGTGATTAGTAATTTTCTTTAATTTTGTTACCACTAGCCTTTTACCCTTTTTGGGATATTGTATTGTATGCGCCACCCAAATATTCAACTTTTTTCGTTATGGCCACTCGTATACTGAACCCGCTTTATAGGCCACCTAAATACATTATGCATCAGATTTTATTTTTTCCAATTCCGGCTGTAAACATGCTGGATGATAAAAATGCTCTTATTTATTTTTTTTTTAATTACAAAGATTTTAACTGATTAAGGGGCAGATGTTGGACAAAAACCTATGGACTTTCGCTGAATTTACACATAACTCTTTGGTATTTTTTTTCCCAACATAATTACATCTCTGAACTTTTAAAAACTCAAAGAAGAAGTCCTCAGACTTAAATGGTAACAGATATGTTTTTATGCATGGATAAGTCTTAAACTTGTATAAAAGCGACGGGTAGCTTCTTTTTTTGCATGATTCGGTCTTTATACTTTATATAAAAGGACCTTTTCATTGGTTTTTTTTACAAGTTTAAGGGACTTGACCATGAAAAGAAAAAGTTCAGGGACTTATATGCGAAGTCAGCAGAAGGTCAGAGGATTTTTCATTTGACATATTGCCACACGAAGGAATATTTGTCTTATAAAATTTTTTTATGCGCATGTTTGTCATCTGACATGTTTTTGGCCAGAATTGGTTTTAAATGAATATTTTGGTGGCCTTTATCTCTTACTTTTCATCGTTGATTTTTAACTTCTCAAATTAGAAGCAATAACATGTGTGGTATATTTTTTTTTCTTCTTCATGATCGATCAGCAAAAGTAAACGGACCAGGTGTCGTGGATGAGCTAAAGGGGCAACATGCTACATTAAGGGATTGCATTGAGCAACTTACAGCTGTTGAATCCTCAAGAGCAAATCTCATGTCGTATCTGAGGGACGCCCTTCATGAACAGGTTTGTTGGTAGCCTCAGATTTAAGTATCTTATATTGTATATGTACATTTTATTTTTCTTCTATTAATTTTATCGTTTTGCTGTCAGGAATTGAAGCTTGACCTAATCCGTAGTCAACTTAAGGTAGGTTACTACTCTTACTTCTTTTATCTACTTCGCCGAAAAATATATCGAGCTAGTTCAGCTGTTATTACCTTACGAATGTTGAGTCTGTTATTACAGAATTAGCCCTAACTGTTTTTATGCTTTCAGGCTGCACATACTCAATCAGAAAAGGCTGATAACATCTGCAAGCAATTGCTCAATCCCGATGGCATTCAATCGCAACCCGATCAACAGTCTGCTCCTGTGATGTACACCCGACAGGCATCTCAATCCGATGATACTAAATCCGCGGCGGCTGCAGTGGCGGCAAAGCTGACAGCATCCACATCCTCAGCGGAGATGCTCACTTATGTCCTCTCATCCCTAGCATCCGAGGGCGTAATTGGAAATTCACCTTCAAGTGATTATCCGTTACAGAAGAAAACCAAGATCAATAACGACCAGCCTCAGCCTTACGTTCCATCTTCTCAAAATGCTCAACCACCGCTTCCACCTGACCAGCAACCGCCACCGCCATCGTCTCCACCGCCTCTGCCGCCAATGCCACCCATGCAGCCATATCCAGTTACCCAATTCATGCAGTCTACAGTGACGGCGACAATGCAGTATGGGCATAGCATAAACCAACAACCACCGCCACCTATGTCTCTGCCTGGATTACCGACTGTAGGGCCACCCGTTAATGGTGTTTCGTCATATTCGCCGCCAGACGGTTACCAGAATTATCAAATAGAAGGTAGTTTCTATAACCAACAATCAGCTATGCCGATGGCGCCTATGTCTAGGCAGTAGAACGACTAAATCTGTAGAAGAAATCGGGAGTTTTATGCATCATAGATTTTTGCACATTAATTAGAATATGGTTAAGTGATACATAAGTAACGTAGATGAGAGTTGAATTTTTTATTCATAGATGAATAGATATTTGTGTGCTCTTTGTGTATGGATTTTTTGTTTGCATTGCCGTGCAATGTCTTTTGAGCAGAGGGTTTTACAGTCCAACCGGAAACTGTGACTGTCTGGTTGACTACCCTTGAACCTCTTTCATTTGGCTCAGCGTTGGTTATGAGGGGGCGGACCCTGATTGCTAATTCAGTCATTATATCTTGTTTACACTGTAAATAATAATGAAAGATGATATAACAAAAGTAGTAGTTTATTTTTGAAGGTATCCAGTTTATCCGACGGTGCGACTGTTTGAATATACTTTTTTCAATCTGATTTCTTAGAGAAAACACAGTTGCTTTGAAAATTATCTGCAAGATAACATTCATGTTAGATAAAACATCATCCATCCACTTTGGCGATATTTCCTCCATGAGCCGGGTATGCTACATTCGGCGCACATTGACATCAACTATCTTTTGCTGCTATGCATTGAATATACAGTTCTGCCCATAGATTTGAATTACCCTTTTTAAACCTCCACCATTTAGCGAGAAGCACTATTTTCAAAGCATAAATGCTTTCCACTCCGAGACTACCGAGTTCTTTTGGGGCCGAGATGTTCTCCCAAGTCACCTAACAGGTTTTAGAATTTGTGTTCTTGGCTCCCCGTAAAAATCTTCATATACCTTCCAAAACTTTGATCACATGAGAAGAGCCTTAAATAATGATAGATAAAAGGTTGGTAAGCTACCAAGCACCGCCTTTAATAGGTGTTTGCCTTCCAAGTAGAGAGCTTGTTTATAAACTTCGGTATGACCAGATTTCCAAATTTGACTGGATTCATGTAATCATGTTAGTGACTTCTAGGAGACCCAAGTAAGTAAATGGGAACATTGTCATTTAACATTGAAGAATGCTTACCATATTGTTCATATGTGATAGATCCAGCCCAATCCCAAAAAAACTTACTTTTGTTTTTTCTTATAACAACAATTCCTAGTTTTTTTAAGGATAAATACACTATACCTACATTCTTAAAGTTGGAACCCCAACCTTTTCTTAAAGTTTCTTTTGAGGCCCGAAACCTAATAAAGTCAACAGAGAATTCTTGCTTTTAATAAGACCATCATTTTGAGTTCTAATCCCATGTAAAAATCCCAATCTGCAAGCCTTATTGATTGCTAACTACATCTAGAGCCTCCATGGCAATAATGAACAAAACTACAAAAGCGGAATGAGCGGGTCACCTTGTCGAACTCCTCTAGTGATCTGAAAAAATCCTTTGTTGGGGCGGCATTTACAATGAAGTTGGGCACATATATATTAAAAAAAAGTTGAATGATTTATAATGTCTTGTTTTTAAAAACATGTTGTAAGACGTTAGATTCAATATCCTATTTGCTTACGAAAATATTGCAAAGTAATGCAAACAATGCTTTTGAGAATTGAACAGGAGCCATAAATTATGCTCGCACTTTTTCGAGTGGAGAAAAAGCAAAGTATTTCTTTCTAGAAAGGGTGTGTTGTGTATGTGACTGAGAGGTCTGTATTAAGCTTTTATGTTAAAGCCATTCAAATATCAAACTACTTTATTTATTGAAGTATATACTTCGTTTTGTTTATACTGAAGTCGGCTAGATTCCAATACCCGATTTATAAAAAGTTAGAATATTTGAAGTTTTTTGTTATTTTATTATACTTTTGTCTAAACTATTACTAAATTAAACTAAATACTTGTACTGATAAGTGATAACCGTGTTATTATAAAAAGAAATCAGGCACTCTTATTTGAATTCAGTTCGGTTCGGCTCAGAAAATACCAATAATATAAAAGATTCTTGTTCGGTTCGGTTTGTTTTATTATAATTTTATGTATGTCGTTTCAAAAAAGTTATAAACACTCAGATTAGAAAAAAAAAAAGCTAATTGTTTATTAAGGACACAAAGTTAACGTTTTTGTTAGAATGAAATTTTGTTTTACAACAAAAATAAAAGTTAAAAGAGCTCGATGAATTAGGCATACTCTGAATTTTCAATTAAAAAAAGTAAGACGACGCTAGTAGAGTATAGTGCGTAACTTTAGATTAATAACTATTTATTTTAACAACGAAATTTCTACATATAAATATAGAACACTCGCAAACAAACAATGCATAATCACGAAGAAAATTAAAATCGCTCCATTTCTCCTAATTTAGATATACTCTTAATCCATAAAAAAATAAATTTTCTTTTATTAAATCCACCGTTCAACTTCCAAATGTCCTAGAAAATAGTTAGAAGCACCACACCGATCACTTTCTTCCCGTCCTTGGATCCCTTCATGTTACTAATCATTTGCATCACCTCCTTAGAAGATATATTCGACTCCTCTATCTAAGCTCGCTCTTACTTTAGGTGGGACCCAGTTATTCCACATCGGCCATTCTCCATCCCTCTTCATCATCATTGCTTCGTAACAAACCAAACAGATAAAAATTAAAACGAAATTCCCGTCACTTCCAATCCCACTAGTTTATCAATTATAAATATAAATTATAATATTACGTGAACATAGAAATAGGAGCTTCTCTATTACATAAACATAGTTTTAATTTCGCAAAACATATCCAAAACAATTCTTGGAAAAAATAAGGGAAATTTACCAAATTAGCAAGAATAAACTTTGACCACCAAATTAGCCATTTGATGTCTCCTTGGAGCAGGGCATCACGGATTCAAATGTGCGGGATGCCTCTTTCAAGACCCCTCATGCCTCTTTAAATATGGAAGTGACACGTGTCTCAATGATTAGGTAGACTCCTCCAATGCCCTCAGCAGACTCATCCAATGCCTCAGCAGACTCTTCCAATGCCCCTCAGCAGACTCTTCCAATGCCTCAGGTATGAGTTAAAATTTTATGTGGGACCTACCACCCACTTCATCTTCACCGCCACCACCGCCACCGCCACCGCCCCCGCAACCGCAACCGCCACCGCCACCGCCACCAAGGGAATACCGCAGCAGCAAGTGAAGTAATTATATTGTACGATGTGCATGTTTAGTTGTACTTTACATAAAAAGAAAACTTGACCTTGGAAAAGAAGCCTTCTGTGAGATGAAGTTGTAGTTGTATTTGTTGTATTTATCCAAGGCAAATACTTGTTTGATGAATATGAACCTGAAGTTAAACAACACTTGAAGATCGATGCTGTGTAACATATTTCATATTCAATGATGATGGATTGGAGGTTACCTGAAAGAAACTGAAACTGAAACTGAGATAGAACAACCATGATGAACACCACCATGGAGAAGAAAACGATATGAACAAAACTCATCATGTATGACTGACTGACTTTGGACTACGTACGTACGTGGTACTTTATGGTGGTGGTGGTGGCCGGCGGCGGCGGTGATGGTGGCGGCGGCGGAGGCGGTGGTGGTGGCGGCGGTGGTGAAGATGAAGTGGGTGGTAGGTCCCACATAAAATTTTAACTCATGTCTGAGGCATTGGAAGAGTTTGTTGAGGGCATTGGAAGAGTCTGCTGAGGCATTGGATGAGTCTGTTGAGGGGCATTGGAGGAGTCTACCTAATCATTGAGACACGTGTCACTTCCACATTGAAAGAGGCATCCCGCACATTTAAATCCGTGATGCCCTACTCCAAGGGGGCATCAAATGGCTAATTTGGTGGTCAAAATTTATTCTTGGCTAATTTGGTAATTTTCCCAAAAAATAATGCATTCTATGTGGATGGTGGTGGGCCATGGAATGCTCAGTCAAACGTATTTAACGGTCGGCAGGCTTGACATGTTACCATCATAACTACACTACCTGACAACGGGTTGGAATACTACCCACCGCCAAAACTTGCTTTCCCTCCTATTTCTGTTCTTTCTTTTTTTATAAATTATAAAATATAAAATAGCCAACCCACATAATTTATCCAAAAAAACAGCTTTTTTGAAGAGTAAGAATGTAGTTTATGTTCTTTCTTTTGTTTTTTTAGTAAACATTTGATTATTACTTTTTTCTTTTGGAAGGAGTGGATCAACCGATTATCTTGGCCGTCTCTAGACGTACCCGCTCAGGTTCGAATTCACTGGCCTGCAAAGCGGTACCTCCCGATCAGTCTGGTCTAAGCCCTGTACAGGAACCTCACTGATCCGGGATTGAACCCATGACCTGTGGGTAAACCTTCACGCCTGTTACCAGCTGAGCTGGTAGTCATTGGCATTTGATTATTACTAAACTCAAGAAATAATGCCCAATGTAATATGAACTTGTAAGATTTTTCACCAACTAGCAATCAACGAAAATTATCATTTTATCCAATTTTATGACAATCAAGTAATACTATACATCAATAAAACTGAAAAAAATGTTAAAATTGTCTAAGTTCCTTATAAACATCATATCTTTTTGTACTTAATGTCAGTTATGAAAAAGATCAGTGAAATAATCAAGAGAGATTTCTCATGAAATTGTTTTTTTCCCTTTGTCCTTTTTTGTTTTAAATTATTATGATGTGCTTGATTTGTGAAGTTAGAAAAGAAAATTAGGTCCTAGTTACTGGTTAGACACTTGAAAGTGGTAAACTTCAAAATCAATCAATGAGAGTGTGTCATGTCAAAGTGGTAAACTATGCTCAAAAGTGTTGGCACCGTGGCAATGGTTAGACACTTCATAAATTGATAAACTATTTAAAAAAAAAAAGAAAAATATGTGATTGGTTGAGATGGTAAGAACCCCACCACAACCCCCACTCTCTCCCCTTCCCTCCCTCTCCCCGATTCGGTATTCTCTCACCGATTTCTTCCCCACAATCGGTAAAACATGTGCGGTAAATGCCTTGGTATCGGTCACCGATCAGTGCCGCATGACTTTGCCGACTCCACTTCGGACCGCCTTAGGAATGAAAAGATATATTATGTTTAGTTTCAGAGATAATCATGATTTAGTAAATTTGTAATTAGTTTCATGATTGATATGGTTTCACCTTTATACTATATTTAAATTAAATTTAAATTAAATTAAATAAATAAATTAAATATTTTACATTTCTATATTATGTTTGTATATTTATTTCTTTGAGTTTGGAATGTATAAAGTTCATTCTACCTTTTACTTTTTAGTTGTACGCGGAATTATTGGCATGTGTCCATTGTCCATTTTTCGTGTATGTATTATTTTGCGTAAATCTGTTTTATTTTAAAAATTGTAATACATTTTAAGGCAATTCTGGATATTTGAGTTGAATGCCATTTTAGTTATTGTGGTTTAGCTATTTTATCAGTTTAGTTCAAATGTTTGTCTGTCTTTTTAAAAAGGTTTCACCGTTGTCATTTTAATTTACTCGATTAATTAATTCATTTGTTATGTTTATGAGAAATACAATTCAGTCATTTTATTCTAAATAACAGAATTATACATCCAATTTACAATTTACAGGTGATATAAAAAAAGTAGGAGTTTTAATTTGAACAAGAAACATATAATTCACCGAATTCAAAGTTGAAAGTGAGAGAGGAGAGGAGTAGAAAAGCTAAAGTTGAAATGGGGGTTTAAATTGAACAGTGCCCTTGCCCTCGAGATCGGGTTTAGGGTTCCTCTCTTCTTCAGTTCCACCTTTTCCTTTTTCAAACCATTACTCATCTCCCACAATTACATACACATGCTAATCTATTAGTTCACTCCTGGTTATATCATCATTCACCACAATTCAAACGTAAATCCGCTGTTTCAATTTCAATTCAATTAATTTCTTACATTTTTTGTTGATCGCTGATATCATTTGAGTTTTTGCAGGTTTTTGAAAGCATAAAGTAGGTTGTTGCAAATGCCGGAGGAAGATCTTTTAGAGATTAAGTTTCGATTGCTTGATGGATCGGATATTGGTCCGTTTCGGTACTCTCCGGCTTCCACTGTTGCCGTGCTAAAGGAACGAATTGTGGCTGAATGGCCCAAAGGTTAGGTCTACATGCTTCTGTCTCATCTTTTTCTACTATACATGATTTTTTCGAATTTATGCATGGTTTTTATAAGTTAGTAACTCCATCATGATTCATGAATCTTAATTCCGAATATTCGGCCTAGAAGCTTTTTTTTTTTTTTTTTTTTTTTTTTTTTTTTTTTTTTTACAGGCTAACTAGCACACACTCTAATCCAACTGCTAAGTAAACATTTTGTCCATGGTGGGACTTGAACTTTCAACCTCTAGGCCTCAAGCCCTTTGGTTCATCTTTATTTATAAATCAACTTAAACGATCCTTGTTGGGTGGGAAGAGGAAAGAAGAAAATTGTAATGTAGAAGCAAACATGTCATAGGACACTAACTTCTTATATTTTGCTAAAATGCATCTGGCCTGCAACATCCGTCGTCATCTAGTATCACGAATCTTGTCTGCTTTGCCCACGAGGAGCTCACGGATTTGTTACGAGTGGAGGCTTCCTAAGAGGTCACTCATCCTGGTACTACTCCCACCTGCGCACACTTAACCGTGGAGTTTTGATGTGATCCCCAGCCAATGCGTCCAAAACGCGTTGGTGACATCTAAGGCGGGGCATTCCTTATGGCCCAGTATCTCTTCTGTGAATAGAATAGAACATAACGATGTGGGATTTTGTCTAAGGTGTGTTACATGACCGCACGCCAATTGCTAAAGTATGGACCAGTGATCCAGTTTCTAGGTTTGCTAGAGAGGTTTGAGCAAAATGGTAGACCCGTATCTTGTGGTCTTGGTTAAAGATTAGGCACCAGAAATACCAAAAATGGTTCATTCCTGGGGAGTCTTGGGATTGCTTATTTAATTAGCTTTTGCTTGAGGTTATAACTGGAAGCAGATAACCAGCTTACTGAAAACCTATTTCATCTTAATGGTAACCTTAAAATTTTGTATGCACCAACAAACAAGGGCGGGCTCAAAACGGAACGGAAAAGGTAGCACAATTTTTTTTTACCATGATGTAAAATAAACTAGATTGTACTATCTTTTTAAGAAAAGCACAATTACATTAACCAAGTACAATTTTAAACAAAATGATAAACAAACTAACAAGTTACTGTTGAGTTGCGGAGTTTTATGGAGGGACTTGATCGCCACCAGGACAGCCAGAATCCGAGGGCGCATATTGCCTTTATATGTACAATATTTAGTTTGTGCTTTTTTTTTTAAATTATAAGTGGGTTTATTTTTAATACAAATGGGCATATTTTAATTTGACTAGTGATGACGAGGATAGCTCAAGCTTAATAAACTGATTAAAAGTGCAATACAGCTTAAAGGGTTGAAAGGTAAAAGGGTTCGGAGTCGACCAGCTGTTGTGAACAGCAAAAAGCACAAAACAGTGACATGTCACATCACACTTTACGTGTGATCTCTCCCACTCAGCCATAAAAGGAGCATGTGGGAAGAGACATCCTTTTACCCGCAGGTCCGAAGCCTTCAACCTACCAAAAAGGGCAAGCCCTCCACTGCAACCTTGGATCACTGGTCGAAGGTTTCTTCTTATAGCTGGCCCCTTCTCTATAAATTACAACACATTGTCATTCAGCTGGCCACTTCCAGAAATCTCACTTCATCTCTCTAGAACTTGTTCCTTGCAAATTCTATTCTTCACTCACTTCAACACTATCACATTGCATACACACATTCTGGGTTGAATATTCTCCAATCTGGATCTCAAAGCAATCAATAGTAAAGTAATCCAACCCTACGTATTGCATACGTGGGGGGACCCCATGATCTGCGTTAGGCAAACCGAAACCCTTGAACCCTTTTGTCTAACCAGCCCAGTCACTATCCCTGTTCTTATATTTGTTGTAGCAACAACTAGCTATGTATGATTCATTGCATTGTTACCTATATGACAAGTAGCTCCAACGCTTGACTAATTTATTTTGAGAAGGTTCATAAAACACGAGCCAATTTGACATTTTTACATGTTGCCTGTGCTATGTGGGCACCTTAGCAGGTCTGCCCCTGCCAAGAATAACAAGTTTGAATGAAGTGATCTAAACTACTTAATGAAAATAACATATTCCACCTTAAAACACTTTTCTTTATCCAAACATTCAAAAATGTTCTGGAAAAGCCGAACAATCCGATAAGCTCTTTCAATAAGCAATCCCAAACACCTCCTAACAGATCTGCATTTGCCACGCCATCACAATACATAGGACTTTCGGTTTCAGACTTCATTGGATGGAATGGGCTGCTTAATTGGGCCAGTGTATTCTTTTAGAACAACCAACTCACACAACCTCATTACCTACTTCTAAATCTACACCGATGTCCATTATGGTACTAGAGCCCTCAACCACATGGTGTTACAACACACTTTGATAGCGCTAAGGCCATGGGGTATGGGGCTTGGGTTGGGGTAAAACGCCCAAGCCACCACCCCGGGTGGGCTTGGGTTGGGGCGTGGCCCTTGGGGCTTGGCTTTCAAGCCGGGCGTTGGGCGGTATGGCCATGCTAGGTGTCTAGATCCCATTCGCTCACCCGCCACGTCATAGCGGGGTTTCAAATTTTGAATTTAAAATTCAAACGGTTGGGGGAAAGCAAACCGCTACCCGGTCACCCAACAACCCCTATATATTGTAACCCCAACCCACTGGTCCCCCCATCCCACGAACCCAACCCCACCGGCTACCCACCACTGGTCCCCCCATCCCACGAACTTAATTTTTAGGAAATTATGTAATTTTTAGGATTATGTAATTTTAAATTTTAATGAAGTTGTAGGTTTTTTTTTATAAATGTTGTGTGATTTTTTATAAATTTTTTGTAATTTTTTTTATTTAATATTCTGCCACCGGTGCACCCAACCCAAGCCCAACCCACGCCCCGCCATACCCCGCGGACACGTAACCAGGCGGTGGGGGGCTCCCATTCCACGTGTCAACAAATGCCCAACCCAAGCCCTACCATACCCCATGGTCTAAGCCATAGTTATCAAATGCGCTAGGCGCACTCTAGGCGCATAGGCCTCGCCTGTCGCCTAGACGAGAAGCGCAAAAAAAGCGTGGGCCTGAGAAAAATAAAGCGCAGGCAAATAAAAACATAAAAAAATAATTTACGTATTGAAGAAAACACTTTCTTAAAATTCCTAAAGTATTCAAATACCATAATCCTTATAATAAAACAAAAATCATTATGAATCACCAAAATATCCCAAAACCAAATTCTTCAAACTTGAAAACAAATAAAGTTCAAAAAGTAAATTAAATCATAAATAATTTATATGATGAAATGAGAATGGTCGAATATACTGCATCCTAATAAGGTCAAAATATAGTTGTAGTATTTTATGTTTTTCCGGCAAAAAAGGCAGAAGATTATGAAAGTTGTTTTATCAGATTAGGTTCTTATTTGAATAACAAGATATGATATCTAACTTTTTTAAATTTCAAATATATTCTTTAAAGATGTATAAAATTTGATTTGATTGAGATATGATTTCCAAAAAAAAATAGATGCGTGGCTTTTTTTACCTAGGAGGGAAAAGCGCATACAGGTCGACTCGCCCAGAAATATCGCCTAGGCGGGAAAAGCGACCGCTTTTGATAACTATGGTCTAAGCTACAAGCCCTTTGGTGGCTAGTGTAGTTTTTGTAAAAAAATTTAGCATGTGAAAAATTTACTCTTTTTGCAACAAGCTCTTATTTGCTAGCTTGTAAAATATTTTTCATATATTGAGCTTTAGACTCTAATCATAAATATATCTTCTAAGATTACTAAAAGGATAATGAAGTTTCTTGATGAAAACCTTAACCGTTCTCTTCGTGCCTGTTTGAAGTCTTGTCAAATATAGCTTCTTGAATTACTGTATGATTTTCATTTCAATTCATCTTTGAATACAAGTGTTACGTTTCTTCAGATAAAAAAGGGGGACCCAGATCAGCAAATGACATTAAGTTGATAAATGCTGGGAAAATTTTGGAAAACAGCAAAACCGTTGGGCAGTGCAGAACACCTTTTGGGGAGCTTCCGAAAGGGGTAATTACTATGCATGCTGTTGTACAAATGTCTGTAATGAAAGCAAAAACAGGTAATTTCATCTAATCTTTCGCATCAATGTGCATGTGATGTAATTTTTCTTCTATTTATCTGCTCTTTTATGCAGTTTCTGCAATGCAATTTCATGCTTTTATCTCTAGAGCTCCCATAAATTATGACAATACAAATAAAGTGTAAAGATCAAACACAAATGGGTCTTAACATACAAAATGCCCTTAACGTAAGAAGTGAAGGAAACTTTTTTTTAATGTTTTTTACTCTACTAGTGTAAAATCATGATTTTTTTTTTTGGATTATGGGACTAAAATATGTGATTAATAAGATGAGAAAAAAATTCAAAAAAAAAAAAAAAAAAAAAATCCCTCCTTCACTTCTCATGTTAAGGTTATTTTGTATGTTAAAGACTTATTTGTACAATAACTTAACCCTACAAATGAAAAACATTACTAGTGAAATTAGTTTAACTGATCTTTTGCTTTCTAGTTCCTGACAGATATATAAGACAACTACCAACACAATTTTCTTTTGACAAATTTGCCCTCACATTTAAACCAGTTTTTTCCTCTTTTTTTGTGTGATGTGACGGTAAATCTGTCAATATTTTGTTGTTTTGCAAATCAATTATTGTTGTGTACAAACACTATCATGTGGGGCAGTCAGAGAACCTCTGAGCAAAGTCGTTACTCATTTGATAAATTATGCATATATTACGTATATAATGTCTGTGATCTTATGCATAGGGCTGTAAATGAACCGAACAAATACGAACAAGCCCTTGTTCATGTTCGTTCGTTAAGGAAATAAATGTGTTCACGAACGGTTCATGAACACTTACGAACGAGATTTTATGTTCGTGTTCGTTCGTTAAGGAAATGAGCGTGTTCGCGAACGGTTCACGAACACAAATAAATTTGGCGAACGCGGCGAAGGATAAAGATAGATGGCCCAGAGAGTAGCACTCGAACTTGAATCCCTTATTGTGGAACGGAGGTCGATCGTATTCGCCGATAAAATAATGAGAAATGAAAGGGAATTGATGCATAAACAAGGTGAAAGTGGGTTTCCTAGTTTCATTGTTAGGTAATAAAATAAATAAAATTTTAATAATATAAAAAGCATAAATAAAATATAAGAAAGTAAAAAGATCTTTAATTAAAACACAAACATACGAACATAAACGAACGCAAATCAACAAATGTTCACGAACACCTTACCGAACGTTCACGAACACAATCGAATGAACGAGACCTCTGTTCATGTTCGTTCATTTAACTAATCGAACGAAATTTCTTGTTCATGTTCGTTCGTTTATTAAACGAACGAACATAAACGAACTTCCCACCGAACGGTTCACGAACTGTTCGCTGAACGTTCGGTTCGTTTACAGCCCCACTTATGCATTAAGATACTAAAACCGCTGTTGCTATAGGTAGCGTAGGTAGATCTTTTGTAGGGGGTTGCTTATATTTTTATTAAACTATGACATTCCCGCTTACAAGTAATTTGATACACAATCCTAAACACTTTGAAACTGTTGTATCAAAATGGAGTAAGCAAATAAACAGTTTAAATAAACTATTGTTTTTTTTAAACAGAAAAGAAGATCGATGAGGATCCAAAGACGAACGGCTGTACATGTACCATACTGTAAGAAAATTCTAAAGTCCGCTCAGATTGTTGGGTTGGCGGTTTGAAACTGCTAAACCAAGTGGGGAAAATAATGTGTTTGGCGAAGGGGAATTAACATCCTTGTTAATTGTTATTATGTTTTATGTATGTATTGTTGGGTTGAGTCTTGGTACATTTGTAGCTTCGGCTTCAGTTCGTGCAGGCTTCTTTTCGTTCTTCAGTGTTTTACAATTCTATTGATATCTGAAAGGCATCTTATCACGCCTTTCTTTTTATAGCTTTAAACAAATGCATCAAGTTTGGACATGAGCAATTGAGCACTATGAATTTACTGGTGAAAAACTGAAAACAGATTCGGTTGATCCGACTAGTATTTTTGGTTTTCTTTTTTATCGCATCTTCTAAAAAATTAATGTAGTAAATAAGATTATAAAAGGTATATATTAAAATAATTTAATTTAATCTTAGAATAAAAGGATTTAAGCCGTTGTAGGCACTCGGCCGATGAATATAAGGGCAAAGGCATGCCTTAGGTGTGCGGCTTTGGTCAGGCACATGCGCCTGGAGTTCCAAACGATATTTTTTCAGTTGTTTAACACTAATATGCAGTAGAGGTGGGGATGGGAGCTACGAGAGGGAGGATGTGGTTTAAGGAACCTTGAAGTTGGTGGAGGTGTGAAGTACACATGGGGTAGAAAGGAGATGAGCTTAAAATGTCTTAAACCATGCATAGTGATCTTGTGAAATCCCATTTTACATCCAACCACATGGGCTACACGGCCCCCTTGCATGTGAAAGGGTGCGCTTCTAGGTTTGTATTATACGAAAAGGAGAGAGAAAGTGTGTATAGAAAGTGGGTATTGGTTGGTTTTGTTTGATTCACACACTTCACACCACTACACCATTTTGGGAGCAACTTAACCCATGCTGACGCAGACGTCACATGGCGAATTTTGCTCCTTCACACGGTGAACCACTACTTATGGTCTTACGGGATGCAAGAAGGCTGATGGTGTGGTGTAGGTTGTTAAATGCGTAAATGGGACACCACCTTGTTGATAGTGTTATCCGTTGTTGCTAGCAGGACATGTTGCTAATAAATTTTAAAACTTATGTAAAAAGTTAAGACAATAAAAAGTTGACTAATTTCTGTATAAATTTACAATAGTTAGATAAGTAGTTTAGTATTAAAGTTTATGTTTTCTACCTAATACTCTAATAGTTTCTCAGTAAAAGTGACAAGATATGGCTGCCAAGTTATTTAAAACCACTTCACATGTTCCATTTCTTAGTTCTTCATATTTTATTGTTACATAACATCCTGAAAATATGGAGTAAAAATTGTACAAACCATGCCTATCCACACTTGCTAAGGCAACTAACACCTTCCTCCAGATAATCTTGTCTGCTAATCCAAAATTCAGGTGCATCCTGCAACAATTCAACAAAATTATTTGGCATTTCAGCAATTAATAAACAAAATTATGATAATATTCATAATTTACGGAAAATGTACGTCTGCAAATACGTTATAAAACCAAACAAACAATGATTTGTCTGCAAGTTCCAAGTCCTTTTCCCTTTACTGAAAATATTTAACCATCTACTAGGTAATTGATGACTACATGTGGCAAAATCAGTGAGAGATGAGTAATGGGTCAAAATTTGTTCTGGTCAAACATATATGTGAGTTTTTATTACAGTAATAGTAATCTAAATATTTAAATTAAAAGATATAGGAGGTTGTGCGTATTAAAATAGACTTAGGGTAACTTTCAACTTGTTTAACCCGTTCAATTTATTTACAAACATAAGAGAGGTACCTTCATGATTCCTGCAAGTACTGCACCCCCAAGGTACACCATATGCTTCCTTCGTGGAGGATCTTCAATGCGCAGCCGCAATTTCTAGATTGCAAATAAACAGAAAAATAAATGAGCATAAACTTGAATCTTAACATAGAATTGTTAATAATCAGAATTAATGAAAATGCAGGTGTTTATAAAGCTTATTCACTGCCAGATAGCATTAATACAAGAAATTCTGAAAATAGAAGACCGTGTCATACATCCTATGCCCAGCCATAGAAAAGGTTTGATAGACACATATATGGTTAGTATATTATAATGCTATGAGGAAAAATTTTAAAACCGATGAAATGGGTTAACTGAACAAATAACTATTGTATGTGTGTATGATCAAAATATTTCAAATATTACCTTCAGTCCAACTTTGTTTCCCTTCAAAACAACATCAAGATAACGATCCAAGATTTCTTTCTCTAGCCTGTTTAAAAAGTTCAACTCCAGTAAGGCCTTGAATGAATTAAACAAACTAATAATGAACACTAAACAGCATGTAAAGGATACAGTTATGGTATATGATAGGATGCATTTGGTCCAATACTATGTTGCTGTCACTAAAAGAGAATGAACATATAACATGTACCACACCCTTCAAGAATGTAACTTAAGGTTATTGAATAAGAAATTGGCACTAGAAGAAAAAAGGGTGACACTTTAGCTTTAATGCAGCAAAAGGGGGTCTTAATTAAGAGGTTTGAAAATATCCCGGCTTTAAATAAAAACCGGTCAAAATAATAATGATAGACTGCTAAAAGCACATAAAGGAAGAAATTATCTAAAGTGAATAGACTATGATGCAATACCGACTAGGTAATCCTGGATACATTGTGCTCCCTCCGCTCAAAACTATATGCTGGTACAGCTGCAATAACGTAAAAACAATAAAAGTCAAAAAACAAGAATTATTCTTTTGTGTACTAGTGTGATAAGCCTTACAAAGTTAAACTATGTAACAAACTTCTATAGAATAATCATAGGTGATTTGAGTATGTTTTAAAAATGTTACCATCATACGGTTGTCTATATCCATTTCCTGGATACAGTTGAATACCATGTCAGCAATTCCATCCCCTTCAACATCTATCAGCTCCTGAAAGAAAATGCTCAAGTGCTCAACTATTGGTGGTGGTAGACATGATATAATGACTATTCATTACTAATGATATATATTTGATGGGTAGGGATAGTGTACATTAATTCAGAAGTGTGAGAAGTGTATTATAACATTATATATAACACTATATAACACCATATAAACACCGTATAACACTATGTAACACCATACAACACATATAACACTATGTAACACTATATAACAATATATAACACTATACATCTATCATAGACATGCTATCAGACAAAATATAGTGTTATATTTGTTATATAGTGTTACATAGTGTTATATGGTGTTACATCGTGTTATACGGTGTTTATATGGTGTCATATAGTGTTATATATAGTGTTATAATACACTTCTCACACTTCTGGATTAATGTACAGGATCCTCTACCTATATTTGATTATGTAAAAAATAGCAAAAAGCGGAAACAATTGTTCAAACATCTTTATACTCAAAGATTCATCTTGCAAAGCTACAAGCATGGCATGTAGGAGAGCATTTACATGGGTAAGTGAATTTATCTAGTATACAAAGCGAAAAATAATGAAAAGATATGATATTGATCCAAAAATAAAAGTCAAGATATAGCAACACTCACCGGTGTAAAAAGAGCTTCAGGGGCCTGAAACCGTTCGGTACCAACTTTAATAACCCTTCCATCTGGCAGCTGATGCATTTTAAAATTAACAATAAATGTGTGTGCTAACTTGATATATGTTATGCAAACCTTCCATCCGAGAAAATTAGAGAAAAAAAAAATCAACTTTCTATAAAACATGAACGATTTAAAGGTAACTTACAGTATAATTCTTAACAAGGATGGTGGTCTCAAGCCCTAACTGATATTCCCTTTTGTAATCATAACTGAAAACAACAAATTATAATAAGTTTCACATTGCAAGCTCATGATAACAGTCATAAAAACATGTGAATTCAAGTGTGTATGTACCTAATGTAGCAGAGTTTTTCTTTGATATCTCTTACAGTCTCAAAATCAGCATTCTTATTCATTGCATAACTTCATATGTAGCAAGTCAATTACCAAGTCTCAGTACATGTAAACGCACAGTAATATCATGAATACAAGAATCTGAAAAGGGATAGAAAATCACCCTCTCCTAAGTAGTAAATCGACAAGATATGACGTTATGTGGCGTCCAGCTACGTTCATTCTCTTTGTAAGATGAGGAAATGAGTAGCCATCTACAACCGGAACCTAAAAAACACTTTTAGTAGTCAAAGTTCAAAAATACCCCCATGGTGGTTGATTTATGATATTAGTAATCTCAGTTACTAAACTGATTATTTCACTACTTACCACATGACTTACACCATCACCAGCATCAATGACTAATCCAGTAAGTAAACCTGTTTTGACATCATATTGACATTAGGTGAATAAATATATAGTCGCAAATTCTTCAAGTTACTTCAAAAAGTATCAGATATAAATATGAAAATAGAGGTTACGTGAGACGTGTGTCTCAATGTATAACAAGACACAGATTCACTGACTGTATATTAAACCTTTACCCTATAAGCACCTTGAGCATACAATGTTAAAACAGCTTGTATCTGGATGAAGACACCAGCAAAGTTGTACTTCTCGAACATAGTCTCAACCTAAAATCGAAATTAATCCTAAATTAAGTTTATTGACGAACAATACAATTCGTTGAAAACCGTAAATTAAAAGCGTTTTTAGGCTTTATTGTTTGTACGAACCATCTTTTCCCTGTTTCTTGAAGGATTAAGAGGCGGATCTGTAAGCAAAATGTTACATTCGGATGGATCCACCTGCCAAAATAATATATGAATAACGTTCTCGCAACATAAAGTTCATCAACACACATCAGAAGACAGCAGTTACTCACCTTTAGTTCATTATAGAAGGCATGATCCCAAACATGACCCATATCATTCCACTTTTGCACAATGCCATTGTTGACAGGATAAGATATATCTAGTTGATGCCTCAAGTTCAAACAGGCTTCACCAACAACAATATCCTATAAGAATCACAGACAAAATAGACATTTCCATAACTAGAAATCAATTGAAATGCTACACACTATAAAGGCCCAGGTCAGGTAAAACAGAAACACCAAAACATGACTGCATGAGATTGAACGAACTCGCTCGACTCTTTTTATTATAAACCAAAGCTCACGAATTACAATAACCCTAACCATCTATTTATACTGACCAAACATCTTAACCCAAAACTCCAAAATCATAACTCCTTAACAAAATAAACCCAACTAAAAAGACACTTATACCCCTGACCGATTTGGTTATGTGAACAAACCAGATTAAGTCCAACAGTCAACACACTACACAGTCATACCCGTGAAACAAGGCACTACAATTAACCTAATCAACCGAACCACTTATCTATTCATCATCAGATATTTAATGGATTATGGGGGAGTTCTTAACACCTTAACAAACAAAGATATTTAAAGTTTAATAAGTGATGTGCTTCTCTAAATTGACATGAAATTAACAAAAATAACTGTGCATTCACCTTCAGCTCTTGCTCCAAAAGAGTTTCTTCATATCTCAACATCGGCCTACCGACCACACAAGGAAATACCGACGTCGGAAAATTCTCACCAGCAAAGCCACACTTGACATACTGCATTCAAAATCAGCAATCAAAAATCACAAAACCTAAGAATATCTTTAGTTCAACCAAAAAAATGCAGTATTATCAGCAATGTACTTTCAATTCATGATTTCATGTCAATAATCATCAATTAAATTATTAAAATCTGGTAAGATTTCGAAGCTTAAAATGTGGCGATCTGAATTAAAGTATTAAATATAATAAAAGAAATTGATGAATCAGATTTACAACAACTGAGTTTGCATATACTCGGTGGATCTCGATTAATACAGATCGAGATCAATAAAAGGTGGTTAATTAAGGAGAAGATTAAGATTAGGTTACCCCAGTGCCGTTGTCGCAAACGATGACCTTCTTGCTGTCCATTTAATCGCGCCGGAGATGAAACGACTGACGGTGAGGATGATTAAAAGATGAAAATCTTTCAAGGTTAAAGTTAAAACATGATTTGTGTTTGTTTTCCTTTGCGTATAAACTCAGCTGTCTGTCGAAGACGGTTGTTGTCAAACGGGTATAGTGAAAACCCGCATAACTAACCAACCGGGTCTGCCAACCAGGGAAATGGAGCACTAACCGGGTAAATATTTCCATATTGTTTTTATTTACTTCGTTTACACTGAGTCGGTTATTGGTGGCCGATTGACAAAGGTAAAACTTTTAAGAACGCATAGGTTTAAAGGTTTTCAGTTTAAGTTTCACATATAATATGATTATGAACAATTGTCGTTGTAAAAAAATTATTTACTTTGTTTATATCTAAGGGAAATTGGTCTGTAATAATCTCAGACCTTATTGGCCATTAATAATCTCATCTCAGAATATTTCCCCCCACCAGTCCCACCTTTCACCTATTTTTCCTACAATGGTCACCCGTTAAAAAAACTTAACGGAGTTAATTTTTTTTCAAATTACAAACAGATTTTTTAGGGATTTTGATTAGAACGACGATACGAGTCCATTGATGTAAAACTTGGCTCGAAACGTGCTCCAAACGATGAAAACGCCGCTTCAATTCGGGTGTTTTTTATGCCTATATTAAATTTTAGTGGATGTCGTTTACCTATTAAATTAACCTTGCACCGTATGAGTGAGATATACAACTATAATGATGCATCTAAATACAATAGAACTATGTGTTTTAAATCACTTATAGCTTAAAGGATATACACGCTTCGTCCTGTAAATACATGTTACATTAGAGTTACTTTGCGCATTTTGCAAGCGAAAATGACATTTTACAAGATATTGGTCTCGGTTTATCTATACATATACCAAAGGGAAATTATATGTGCACCACATGTAAGTTAATCTGTGGTTGTAAAAACTAGATAACGGTTTATGTACTAAAGGGTTTGTAGTATAGCGATATCAAAATGATCGAAAGATTTCTCTTCCTATGAAGTTGAGGATATTATTGCTATGGTGGACAAAAAAAGTGTTGAATTAAAAGTATGATTTGAGATCTTTGAGTTAGCCATCTAAGATTATGGTTTATGTGGCTCGGTGGGGCATAACTAGAAGCTAAGACCAGACGATATGGTTGTGCTTGGAGTGGCGTGGAGCCTTCCATCACGCCGGCGCACCGCCCTGTGCCATGGCTTGGTGGTGGCATCGAGGGGAGGGCCTGGAGAATTCCACCAGCTTAGAGGAGAGAGAAGTGGTGACGTGGCGGCATGCGATTGATGGGTGGTGTTTGAGTTTGTTTTGATTGGATGGTTTAATTTTATTTTTTTATAACCCCCGGCGCCCCTTAAGCCCTTTCCACCCTATATTTTTTTTATCACACCTTTGTTGACGTAGCTGCCACGTGATACTTCATCATTTCCCTCCACATCATACAATCTAACAATAGTCAAAGGAAAGAAAATAATGGTACAACCACCGGAACCAACAATCATTAACTTCATCTTTTGCTATCATAAAAGCATAACTATTGAAAATGAGCAACAACATTAGTAAATATACTAACCAGTAACCACACATGCTTAGCATGTGAAGTATGACATGTATGAATGAACAATAGATCTAGATTACGAAGTGGTCTCACTGGTGTTCTTTTAGTTTTGTAAGTAATTTACTTCTATGTACTTTCTAGTTTTTTATATACACACCCATCCATATATGTAAATTTTTAAATAGACATGTTTTAATCTCTCGTTGACCAATTTTTATGTAATTGGAGGGAATTTATAAGGTTTGGCCAGAAATCTAGCCAAAATTTGGTTGGAATAGGACCATTGCTGACCGCCTAGAGATTAATCAACCATTACTTGGTGAACCTTCGATTAGTGAATAACTAGAGACTAATCGAAGCATAGGCGAGAATTTTAGAACCATGTCGTGTAGTAACCAAAATTTTCAACTCTTCTACTAAAATTATTTAAAGTTTTTTTTTTGTTTAAGAAAGTCACTCAACTTTCATTGAGTTTTCGAATTTTGTGAATATTTTTTTATAAATGTTTATTTAAAAGATTAATTAAGTGAAGAAACACGGAACTAATTTTAGTGATTAGTTTGGTTTATGTTTCGACCATAAAGGTTAATCTTCTTAATCTTTCCTGAGTTGGCGTCTTAATCTCCCTGCAAAACACTGAACACCCCGTTAAGCTCGTTAAGAGGAGGGGAATAAGGGGTTCTCCTCAAACCACTCTCCGGCGTGAGAATAAGTATATGTTTTGAGGGAATAAGTGTGATTAAAAGTGAGAGAGCAGAGAACAGAATAGAATTAACCTGTACATGAAGGTCCCAATTTATAGCCGGAGTAGTGTAGAAGGAGATGGACTGATGGGCCTTGGGCCTGGAGTCGACAACAAAGAATATCATTCTTGTCCCTTCTGTCATGACCGTTAGTGTTTCTAGAAGGTTAATGGAGCTGGCGCACCCTGAGTGGAGCCATGTGTCCGGGTTGTCGTCCTTGTTTTCTCCCTGACATCAGCAGGTGAGTGGAGATCATGGGGCAGGTGTCGGCGCCCTCTGATTGGTGCCACGTAGGCGTCCTTGTGTACCTTCTTGTCTCCTGCACGATTGTTAATTATGGAACACGATCGGATACAGCTTGTTGGACGCCGATTGGCCCATTTCTCTGACACTCGTACCTTTCGTACTTGTCCAGGATGGACCCGCGCTTTTGTCCTCGCGCGGCCTCTGGAGCACATCTATATAGCCGGCGCAAGGTCTATAGGGAGTGAGGGTTTTCATCCAGGATGCTGAGTGTAGAATCTGAGCTTTAACCTTGCGTGGGCCTCGCGCGCGACCTAAGTTTTACCTATTTACTCGGCGCGTGGTCTGTAGGTTTGTCAGATTGAAGTAGTAGGAGTATAGTCTTGCGCGTGACTTGATTGGTTTGTGCGACTTTTTGGGACCATACCCCTTCACTAAGTAAAGATAAGAAATATGTGAATCTTAGTTACTCTTTTAGTAATTTATTTCTATTTTGACATATTTTGAACAATTATGAAACTTTGAAAAAAAGGGTAAACATTTGTTGAAGGTTACGTATGATGTTTTCATCTATTAATTCTACCTATACCAATTATGAAAATGACGTATCCAAGATGAAAAAGACTCCTAATGGCATGACTCATCGTTTCTATCCAAAACCATCTTTAATTAGGTATGAGTTGTGTAATTGTTTGATTTGGTGAGGAACAAAACACCATTTGGATTATAGCCAGGAAGGAATCATGATCATAGTAGCTTAGAATGAGAATCAAATTCGTATACTCACCTAATTTGGTAGGTGAGTATGAAGAATGCCGAAAATCAATCTAAACACACTGTAAATGTAAACTAAATACTGACTTAGTCGTCGCACGATGGTCCCCTTCTAACAGGTTATTTCCCTGTTGCAGCTTATCTCTGGGCTTGGGAATACTAGACATGGTCTAACCCGACACCATGTGTCATTGCCGCAACAACTAACAAGTAATGAAGTAAATCATCAGAAAATAAGAATGCCATTCTTGTGAAGCATAACACATATAGTGCAATTCTTACCATTTGCTCCTATTAGATGTTTCCTTAAAACACATATTATGAAGAGTTCTATACTAGCACTCTAGCAGAATAAAAACATATCTCTAATCCACTGACCCTGCAAACTAAATATATAATGTTAACAAATATCTATATATATATATATATACATGTATGTGTGTGTAACTAGATATCACAGTGATAAACCATAACCAAACCTATATGATTTACATAATGAAAATAAAAGTGTTGTTAGAGATGTGAAACCCCAAAAAGCAAAAGCAAAAGCAACTGCAATATACAACTCTTTTGATACTCAAGAACCTCTGAAACACCTTCCAACAATCCCTGTTTTTTTCTTTACCCTAAAAGATTAGGGTTTCAATCCCATCACAATTCACAATCTGAAACAACTCATCTAAAACTTCTATTGGCCCTCTGAACCATGAGAATCATCATCCTTTGAAGCCAGTTGTTGCTGCTGATGCATTCTAGCTTGACCCATTTGATAAATTTGATTCAATGCTTGTTGATTCAAAACCCCCATACTACCATCTTGCGAAAGCCCGAGTTCCAAACCCGGAAGCTGCTGTTGATGATGATGATCCTGATTATTATGATTACCCAAAATTGAAGAGAAACTCATAGGAACTAAATTTGACCCGGGTAAGTCAAACCCTGAAAACGCAACCTTCTGCATATAATTCGAGTTTTCACTACCCAAATTGTTACCAGATGGGCAAGTAGTGGAAGACGACTGATACCCAAATCCTGTTGCGGGTATGGCGGGCCATAAACTCGTCATACCCACAACAGGTGTGGCCAGGTGGCTAGTGGGTCTACCGACCCCCAAATTCCCACCTGGCCAGTTGGTCCTACTGTTTTCATCAAACTTGTGTTGCAATCCAGCAGAAATTGAAATCACGTGGGAAGCAGCGGCACCCGCTGCCCCCATCGCCGAAGCAGGGACCGTGCCGGTCCCTGTGGCGGCGATGATTGAGGGTTCCGCCTGCTGCAACAACCATTGGATGGTTTCACCGTCAGATTTGTGACCTAATTCTCTAGTGAGTTGGAAGATTCTGGCGGCGCAAAGTGCGGGCATCCTTATTCTTCTACCTCGGCCTTCAACTTTGGTGTGCCGGTCTTTGTTTGAGCTTCGTTTGACTGCTAATTGTTGTTGTTTTTTGTTTCCAGTTTCTTGTTTTTCTGCGGCGACTATTTGTAAATCTGTGGTGGTGTCTGAGGGCTTGGTGGTATCGGTCATGGTGAGTGGTGGTGGTGGTGGGTTGAAAATGGAAAGTGATGTGGTGTGGTGTGGTGGCTGAGGATGATGAATTGATGATGCTCTCAGCTCTTGGGATTATCAAATAGACAAATACTGTGTTGTGTGGTTTTTATTAATATTATTGTATTATATTTTTTGTTTGTTATTAAATGATCGTAAAATGGGCTTTGACTAAAGGATTTTCTTTAGTTTTGTCTTCTCCATTCTACATGAGAAAGTTTTCTGAATATTGTTATCAAATAACTAGAACATATTAGCAATGTATAGAAGAGAATGAAAGAATAGGAGATGAATTTCTTGTTGATTTATCTCATACAAAATACATGAGCCATTATATATAGGCTATAACATTAATACAAACATAAATGGAAGATGGGAGTTAGAAATGTTGATACTCATTAATAATGGATGCATTCATAACACTCCCCCTTGACTATCCACATGATGATATACTATTCTTTAATACGTTTGGTGATGCTGCCTCGTTAAAAACCTTGCTAGGAAAACCCAGTGGGACAAAACCTCAGCTAAGGGAAAAAGAGTGCAACGCGTATTGTCTCCCCCTAATACTTCTGGATCAGGTATGTTGCCTCATTAAAGAAAAAGAATACATACACTGTTTATATTATGGGTACGTTACTCCCCCTCAATTTTACTTGTATATCTTAATGATGTTGAATTCAATCTTCTGTGACAATTGCTTGACTTGATATTTGACGTAGTCTTCTTTGATTTGGGTGTTGTTGTCTACATTGTCTTCATACAGTATAGTTTGAGCTTCTCTTGATCAACTCTAATCTACATACTTCTTAAATATGTTGAAATCTTCGACCTTCATAACTTGTATCTGGATTGAGATCGAACTCTATGCGAGTCTAATATATATCAATCATAACCCAGGACGCCATATTGTTCTTGTGGAACTATCCCGTGTCTCGAGTTTGTAAATATGTCAAATAATTATTTAATGCGTTTTATAATTCTGCCTCGTTAAAAACCATGCCAAGAAAACCCAATGGGGCAAAACCGTAGCTAAGGGAAAATAGTGCACTACGCATTATACATAATTAACAACATGATTTATGATGATGTTAAATTAGTACTTCGGGACCTATAAGATAAACTGATACTATTGGATCAGTTATGTTGTCTCGTTAAAAACCTTACCAAGAAAAAACCCAATTGGAAAAACTTAGTGAAGGGAAAAAGAGTGCAACATTTGAGATTAGAACAGTAATCTTACCAATACAACGTAATATCAGAGGTCGTCTTGTTTGCAAGATACGTCAATGCTCTGATCGCAATTAAGTATGGTACTTCTTGACTAAGTAGTTCAACATCCTTTTCTTGGGGTTGATAAGAATAATTTTTCTATGTCAAGCGATCAGACAATCGTTCATGTACTCAAAGAATGAGCTTTTTCTATATAACATCTTCTAGATGTAGTCAGATTGATGAGCAAAAATAGTACATATATACTCGAAACTACAGGTCAAGGATAACTACACTTTGTAAAGGTCATTCAAAATTTTCCTCTTTAGTTTGAGAGTTCCCTCTCGATGGTGTTTACATTATCACTATAAGAGTGAAATCTTGTTAAATAAATGTAGCTCATTTTATCAAAATTATACCTCTCTTTTCAGAGTATAGTCGACTGTACCACATACGAGTAGTTTCCTTTAAGATTCATATATATAACACATATGGGGTTATTGTTTCATAATGCTTTGAGCATTTTTAATCCTTCAGGGGTTTTCATACAGATGTCATTTGCAATTGTCTCGTACATGTATACGGTGATGACATCCATAAGTTGTTTTATCTGAAGTCATTCTGAGATTGCGAGGCCGCTTAAACATCTAAAGATTATCACATCCACTACAGGGGTATACGTTTCCTCGTAATCAACTGCTGGGATTTGGGAAAAATCTTTATGTTAAAATGCGTGCCTTACATCGCAAAAACTCATTATTTACGTTTCTTTTTATTTTAAGACACCCATTTATAACCTACTGGTTTGACGTCTATGTGTGTTCGAACTGCTGGTTCGAAAACGTTTAGTTTGTCGAGCAAATTTAGTTCAACCTTAAGTCATGTAGCCATTTTGGCTATTCGTGTGCGTACACTCTTGCACACTTTCTATATATGTAATCTTTTTCTTTCATCGATTACATCTATTGCTATATCATAATCAAATATATCATTTTACACGTGTTTCCTTACGGTTCCATATTGTACTTATTTTGTACATAATTTATCGCGATCTCATATCTGTTTGGTACTAGAGTTTCTTTTAGAACTCCATTAGCCTCTTTTGGGGTTTTGACAACAACCTTCTTTAAGGTTTAGTATGCAACCACTTATGGGGTTTTGTATGCAACCACTTATGGTGTTTTGTGTGCCACGCATTTTGGGGTTACACCAACTGCGTTACTCTGCTCTTTTTGTGTTTGTGGGTTTTATCGTTTTGGAACCGATTTATCTCTCACAATTTATTAATATGATAATCATTTTGCGAGTACTTCCATTCGAACAGATAAGTTTAAGCTGGTATATGTGACTTTGTCACCTTATTTGTGTTAGTGAATGCATCTTGTATTTCATTTGTTATTATTTGCAAATACACGCTCTTTCTTTTGGACTTCAGATTTGCATTGACCACTTCAGGGGTCGATATATAATACGATGCATTTTTTTTATGTTACCAGTCTTTCATTTTCTTGTCTCCCCCTAAGACTGGGAATACGATGTACATATCCCATTTTATATGTTATGGTGGTGCTATTGGTACATAGGCTGCACAACAAAATATATAAAAAAATGGAAACTTGATTCTCTTTAGGAGACCAGTTTTAATGGGGAGTATTTGTGATAAGCAGTTGGTTTTGAATTGATATAATCAATCGACGAATTCCGTCTCGACTACGTATACCTCTCACTATATTTCACATTGTGCCCAACAATGGTTCCTACAATTGGGTTGTCAAAGAACAGTGTTAAACCATGTTAAAAAAAACAACGTTCCATAATGTTGGGCATATGCTACATACGGGTAGCTAAAAAACTCACATGTAACCATGTATAAATGCCACAATCCACACAACTGTACATTTCAATGGTCCCATATAAGAGGGATTGTTTGTAGGAGTCTATTGTTTGGAAGGGCATAATAATTTATTTGCCACAAAAAAAAAAAAACTGACTAGACATATGATAAGGCATTTTGGGAGTAATGTTTTTAGATTACTTAGAGGTGCTAAGGTACCGTTTAGCATGTTTGATTGTTTAGCATATCATGATGCTATCTTGATGACCTATTTGGTCATGCCATGTGGTGAACGTATAAATATTCTAGTAACTTCTGGTTACTCACCATATTTGATTTAATAGAATATTGTGAAAAATTAGTATCATATCTAGTAACTTCTAATATAATCTTCTGGCCATATTTGCTATATGTTATATTTTAGATATTTAGTACATTTTCTTTTACATCATTCCAAGGTGATGACTTTTCATTCAAACATAGTGGAAACTTAATAAATTTCTTGGGTATACATTAGAATATGATGCATTATGAATTACAAAATTCGATATCAGCGGCTAAACTATCGATGCTCTTCTGGAGCATTTAATATGATATTAACACGTGAAATGGTATCAATAGCGTCTCTACCACGTGAAATATTATAGTTTTAGCATTTGTTTAGAGGGAAAACATGTACTATTCATAAGGTTTTCCATCACTAGGCTATATGTTAGCCAAAAAGCCAAGTGCGATGAACTAAAGTTTGGGTTGAACTTGAAAAATCATTATTAAAAACAAACGGGACTTTGTATACATTTGGGAGAACTTCGGGTTCTCATCATTGATTTAGGATTCATGTGAGCATCAACACTAACTCAAATGAATTATTATCTCTATCAATTTAAGTAACTAACATCAGAGTAGTTTACTTAAGCTAAAGTCCACTAATTATTTTCATAGCTATTTTTCATCATTTTCATGGGAGGGCACATTTCTAATGACTATATCAATGTCTATTAATATTTGTTTAGCAACAACAAGTAATTAGAAGAATAACCATACAATTAATTATGTTGACTATGCATAGCATTGTAACAAGCTGAAATATCAAATCACTAAAGCATAACAATGTTTATCTCAGCGTAGTTGTTTTGTTAACCAGCTACCAATGAAATTTGTATTAATTTATTTAGCACATTTAACTTGTCAAAAGGCAATACATATAACGAACGTATATGCTATCTAAAACAATGAGACCAACAGAAGTATTGCTAAACAAATGAAATCCGTAATATCTACCCATAAGCAAGTTATATGCATGTTGATTATTCACAATTTATATGCATATCAATTATATATATAAATCACACACAATCCTAGGACATTATACATATACATATATGTGTGTGTGAGTGTTAAAGAGATTAAGCTCATATTAATTTGCTTGTCATGTCTAAAAAAAATATTAAAGATCATTTAAAGTAATAATAATGAATCAAATTTCTAATTAAAAGATATTAATAAGAATGAATTAAAATTAATAAAGAATGAATTAAATGGGAAAAATGATATTTAATGATTTTAATTTCTAAGCATTAACCAACATCATATATATTAATATCCATGTTCATAACTCCATATAATTTAAGATTGTAATTTATGCATAAATGTAACATGATATAGCCAATCACAAATATATCATATATACACATATTTGTCACTATAGTTTAAAACATAAACAAATGTCACTATCAACTTTCTCGATCATATAATAACATATGAATCTTTATTACTCGTAAATGAGCTTTCTTATAGTAATAAATTTTGTTGCTCAAGAAAATATAACAGGCATCTTGAGAATTTTAGTGTCATGTTAATTTGCAAATAATATCTTTTACCATACAAATATTTTATAGAATCAAATCACATATTTAAATATCAAATAGCAACTAAAAGGCTTATACAATTGCAATAACAATGATATAACAACAAAATTAACTAACTAGTTGTCATAGTATAACATATTATCATATAAACATGTGCATTATTGTAAATTCATTAACAGAATTGCACTAATGATTATCTATTACTTATATTAAAACAAAACAATTTTGGCCACTTGTCATTTGCTTAAACCTGTTTTTGCCACCTGTCAACTTAATATTCCACACAAATCTTCTTTGGGCGGCAATCCATTTCTCTCTCTCTCTCTCAAATTCCCAAGAACCTAGATCCAGATTTTCTCTTTCTCTTTCTCTTTATATTCATATTCATTCACACAAACAAATTAGGGCTCAATTCCGCAATTTCACCATTGAAGCAGCTTCAACAAGTTAGGTTTAATACATTCAGATTTCTCAACTGATCATCGTTATGATAACAACAACAACATCTGCATTGTGATTGTAAGACGATGATCATGGCGAACGGCAGTCCTCCGTACGAATGGCGGTTTGATGATGACGATGACGTTTTGACGTAACCGCCATGGAAGACGAGCCGTTGGATTTTGAATCGATGTTCAATTCGATTGGAGAACAATCGCGTGGTGACTTTTCGGAGGTAAAATTCTGAGTTTGTTTGATTGTTTGTGTTTTAAAAGTGTTTGTGAGTTTGATTGTGTGAATACGTGTTGAATGCGTGATGTGATGGTTTGGATTGAAGGATTAAGTGTTTTTGAAGAGATTTTGGAGTGATTAGTGGTGAATATGACTATATGAGTGTTGTTTTGTGAATCTGTTATGGATTAGTTTGAATATATGTGTGTTTTGGTCGCGGTTTAAGTGTTTGGGAGTTTGATTGTGTTAGTTTGTGTGGAATGTGTGATGTGATGGTTTGGATTGAAGGATTAAGTGTTTTTGAAGAGATTTTGGAGTGATTAGTGGTGAATATGCCTATATGATTGTTGTGTGTCAAATCTCAAATTAAATGGATATTTTATTTCCAGTTAAAGAAAGATCAAACCCAAACCAACATGAAAATAAATCCTGAATCCATTGAAAGGGGAAAAGAAGACTGAAATAGGTTTACTAGGACCCAAGGTTATTAGACAGTTGTGATCGGTAGTAGTACCCTTTTACTGAACCATGTGTAGTGTGAATTTGATCAGACCTTTAATTACCAAGTTTGACTATGACTATTGTAGTGGAAATTATTAGCATCAGATAAACTTGATAATATAAAAATCTTTGGTCCTATTAACCAGGCATGACATGGTGATAGAAAAGTTTTATGGCATTTTGCCGTTTTATGTTCTCTTGCTGGCATTAAACTTTTGAAATATTATGCTGTTGTTGGGATTTAGGAAGAGTGAATTGATTGGGGAGCACACATGGGGTATACGGTGTTACCCATGGCAATTTGGCAAGATACGATAGTAGCTATTCGGAAAAGGGACGCATGGGAATCTGAAAAACTCCTTACGATTGCAAATGTTAATGACAAGTACACTGTGTGTACCTATCCTGTCGATCCCGACCAGGTAAATAAATGGCTCTTTTATGTTGCAGAAAACACAGATGTTGTCTCATCTATGAAAACACCATAGTGAGATTTTTGAATTTTTATGTATTATTAATTGTTTGTGTGGTTTGTTGTTGTTGTTGTTGTTGTTTGAATCGATTCTTGACAAGCGCAAGCGTTTTATCAAGTGAGGTTTTGCGATTGTTGTTGTTGTTGTTGTTTGGAAGCATGTATCCCTAAATAAGTTAATTGCAGTTTTTTATTTATACTTAAGAAAACTAACCTGTTTTTTGTTTCTGAATACAGGAGTGACTTTTTTCCTGTGTGCTGGCTATAACAATGCTTGGGACTGCCGTCAATGCTCCAACCGTCATGCTCGCCAATTGTTGGCTACTCCAATAGAGCTGAGGTCAACTCATCTTATTTTATCTAAACCACATTACTTTTACTTTCTTCTTTTGTGCTGGCCTTAATGTAGGATTGTTCAAGTTTACGATTCTCAACTCTATTGACTATGTTGAGTATAGGTGGCAAAAATGTCAACTAAAAAATTGCTTAAATAAAAATGAGTCCAATGGGCTAAATGTCTTCCAAAAAAGTATTTTAAGTAAACCTGAATGGCTCAAAAGTTAACATGCACACTCAAGTTGTAGAAGTAATTAAGGTTCTAAATCTTGTAAAAGGAAAAGTGCTCCATTTATGTCGGCTTGATGGTTTAATGAAATTATTTAACTTATTAAATTGTTTGTTGTAGATGTTTTAACATCAAAACTTTCCAAAAAGATAAATCGTTGTAATTTAACAAAACAGATGATGAGCTTTAGTATCGATTCTTACATCAACGCATCATGTCGTTTGTTTTCTCATTTATGTCTGTTTACGGATACAGTTTGATAATAGTGTTCCTACAGTTTAGTGAGTTTATTACGGGAGAAGCTCATTTTCCTTTAACCTCTGATGCTTTAAAGAAGGTATTGACTGGCAAAGCATCAAATGAGATATTGCTAAGCATTGTTTACACGGTATGTACTACCTGGCTTATAAGTAAACTGATTGATTTTTTAATACTAACATGTATTTTATCAGGTTGCAAAGCTAGAGGATTTGATTTCATGTGCCATTTCAAGGTATATTGATGTTTATCTTCTAAAGAATTTAACCGAACCAAACCGAAAAGAAAGAGTTAAAAGATATTCTGTTAAGGTACAATTACGTTTTATATCGTACGTTACAACGATTGTCAGTGCAATATTGGTATCGTGACACGAGTAGCTATATGATTGTTTTTATTCTAATATTACAGATAAGCACATAAGATTGTGTTTACGGATCAAACCAGCAAAACAGCCGGGTAAGCCAGCATGCCGGTTCAAAGTAGATTCGGGTAAGATTGGTTTTATGTCAGAATGGTTGATTAAAAATTTTTATTTTTAGTTCAGGTCATAACGGGTCGATTAAAAAAGTTTTGGTCTCGAAAATGCTTCACAAGAATGCATCAAGAAACGATTTAAAAAAAGAATCTTTGTATTCGGCCTGTGACAAATGTTTGCATTTGTTACAACACCATTTCTTGAAAGCTTCTAAAGAGACTTGCAGGATGTGGATCAAATCACACGACAATCCGGTAACTTACATTTGCCTCTTGATATTTTAATCGATAGACAAATTTCCGAGGATTTCTTGAAAATATGGGCGTCACAAACCGAGTTGTCTTAGGTGCATTCTAAAGTGCCTGCGATTCATCGATACGAAATTAGTACAGTTACAGCAAGATTATTTGTTGGTATTGGAAAAGGTCAACTAATGGCTTCAAAAGAGTCAAGATGCTTGCTTTTACAAACATGGCTGGTCCCTTTTTATGATGATTTCACTTGGATGAGAAGAGGGTCAAGGGGGTTAGACCGTAATCTAATCGAAGAAGGGTTGAGTAATATTATTTTGACTTTTCCTCTCGCTTGGCAACAAGAAATCTTGATGTCTTGGTTTGACCGGTTTTTGAACTCGGGTGATGATTGCTCGAATATACAAAAAGGGTTTGAAATTTGGTGCAAACGCGCGTTTTGGAGAAATCCTGAAGTGTAAAGAGAGTTTCGTGTTACAAATGCAAATGGCGGAAACTCATGAGATTCGGGTATGCTAGCTTGCCTCTGTTCTTGATCACAGTTGATTTGTTTTGTTTTTTTTTTTCATATAGTTTAGGTAAAATGAAACTTGCATTTGCTCACTCAAGTTTATATTGGAGACATAATTTCATGAATAAAAGAAGTCATTTGGTCAAAGTCAAACCTGTCATGCTCATTCACTTAACATTTTTTTTTCTTTTTTTTTAGTTCCTGATAGCAATATAAAAACTATACATACTAAATTTACTATCTTACATGAGACGATTATATAACCAACATGTTTTTTTCTCACACTTACCACAAATGCTTATGTGAGTCTCGGGCACTACTTACAAAATGCAAACATATTTCTCAAAATTCATCTCACACAAACTATTAAACTATGAACGAACGCTACACTACGTAATTACCATTTTCAACCAAACAAACATTCCATATGCTGTCATCGCAACTTTAACATGCTAAAGTTATTTTCTGTTGAATATCTAACTTTACCCTTTAAACTTTCTGAATTTGGAACAAATACTGGGTGTCGCGTCGGCAATATCGGTGGGAATAAATCATTTAATCTGGGTATTTAAATTAAAGAGTAAACTTTCGTTTTGCTCTCTATGTTTTGGCCGCTTTAACAGTTTTGCCGAAATCATTTAAAAACAGTCATTTCCTCTAATACCTTACTATGTTTTTTTCCCATTTTGCTCTTCGCCTCTAACTCCATCCAAATTGTTTGTTAGCTAAAAAGGTATTTTAGTAACTTCAAGTATAAAACTAAGGGTATTACGTAACCAAAATACCATTTCAATTAACAAACAATTTGGATGGAGTTAGAGGCGGGGAGCAAAATGGAAAAAATATAGTAAACAATTAGAGGCGTGTTGCTTGACTTCTTCTCCTGTTTGGGTAAATACTAACCTCCCATATTAAGGGTGATACTGTAATTTGCTACAAGTAATATGATTTAAATCAAATATAATCTTTGTTTATGCCAAATCATTTAAAGTATATTATTCTTAAGCGTATCGAAAATACAGTATGTTCTCATGCCATCTTTTGTTTCAGGAATGTCCAAGTTGCATTTCAAGCCTGCTTACAATCCGTACACTGAGCCGAGCATGGAAATATTCGGGTACAATATTGTTATTTTAGTTAACAACTGTAATATGGAGACAATAAATGTAATGTATTTAATTTGATGTGACGGTTATCATGAAGGCTTAAAGAAATGGGTTGAAGTAGGAAATTCTGGAATGTTCAGACCTGAAATATTACTTCCTATGTGCAGCAGTATTCAGTTTATGTGGCAGCGTGTTTATATAGTCCTTCTTGCTAGCTGTTGGATCAGGAATTGCATTTTGACAGGATATACAAGCGATGTTCATAGGGGGTCAACGTTTGGGCTTCAGCTGTTCAGTATTGTCACTCGGGTTACATCCTTTTGGGTCTCCTTGTGCAATGTCCATCATTTGAGTTGGGTTTTATGTTGACTGGCTTCGGGTTTGTTACATCCCAGGTTTGCTATACCGGATCATCAGTTTTGGTTTGCAGTCCAAAATCCTTATCATGATATATGGGCCTCAGTTTTGGCACCTGTTTCGTACCTTCTAATCACTGATACATCGGATCCCATTTCAACTTTAATTGATTTTGTGTATCCTTCAATTCTTGAAAACTTCAACAATCAAAATTATTTCAGTGAGAGGGCTATACTTGCATCTGGATATATTACATTATTTGTCTCATTGTAGTTTACTAATTTATTATTACTTGAACGGTTATTTAATTCAAACGATTACTTCAATAAATTAAAGTTATTCATTTGTGTTTTAGTCCACCCGCGAACCTCGCGGGTTCTTAAACTAGTCTTCAAATATAACTATTAGACATCACCTTTTAATACAAATTGTATTTTGGTAGTTATCATCAATTGTATAAATACTAATAACAAAAACTAATTAATGGACCAATCAAAACTCATAACCATAATAATAAAAGCACATAATAATATCAAAACTCATAACCATAATAATAAAAGCACATAATGATTTAGAATTTGTAAAATTTAGAACAACAATAAAAGGCTATTTAATTATTATTTACTAACCATAAAATATAATAAAAACAATTTTTTAGAACAACAATAAAAGGTTATTTAATTACTATTTACTCATTTCGTAAAAAAAATAGGTAAATATACATCAATCATGAATTAATGATGAGGAAATCAGAATTAATTTTATAATTAACAATATTCAATCCACACTCATAAGTTATATATTAGAACTTTAATTGAATTTGTGCTATATTAATTAAAACTAAATAATATATATAACTTTAAAATATATATAAATAATATAATCAACAAGCAAATGCAAGATCATGGATATCATAATACAACTTTTCTTTTCAAGGTTTATCTATTAAACATGCATAAAAAGAATTTATCAAACTATATATCATTTATAAACCAAGGAATAAGCTTGCAATATAACTAGCAAATAGATAAGATTAGACTTAATAGTGGAGGATTAAAATGAGAATAATTTTTTTGTAAGAAGAAAAAAGAAGAAGTTTCAACCAATAAGAATGCTTCATTTTATTTCATTTGATATTTGCATTTAATTTTAATATAAGGGTATATTGGTAAACTTACATAAATCATTAATTTGTATTCTTCCCCTTTAATAACTAACTAAATTAAATTTGTAACTCCTTTTCAAAATATATACTTTTTCCAAATTAAAAAAACAACTTAATTAAAGTGTAGAATAAATTACTAGTTGTGTATGATCAATTACGAGTTGTGTAGGATATATTTTGAGGTGTGTAGGATAAATTTCGACTGTGTAGGATAAAATTCTATAATGTGTAGGGTATATGTAGGAAAATTTTGATATGTGTAGGTTTTGTATACTATATGTAGGATAATTAATGATTAGTTGACTAATTAATTAAAGAGAGAAAAATTAATTATATGAGTTATAAATGAAATAGTATTTTACTAATATGCCCTTTCTTCTTTTTCTTCTCATATTAAATTTCTTCTCAAATGAACCTTTCCCAGACTTAATAAATTAATAACAAGTATTTTCTCATCGGGTTTCTGTAACAAGTGTCCATGTATATATTAAACTTATATTTCCTATTTTTTTTCAATATCGTAATGATCATTTATTCTAGAAAAGGTAATTGAAAATGAAAATGAAAATTATGAGTAGGATTTGAACATCCCCTGTTCAACCAACTTTCAAAAATCTCATTCTGGTTAACGATTATTCTTATCATGGTAAAATCAAGTTGAAAAGATAATGCATATTCAACAAGAAACAATATAGGTATAAGAGTAGTACCTTATGTAGATAAACATGTATGGTGAAAAAAAAAACTTACCTTTAAATAACTAAAGGAAATAGTAACTTTTCAATCGCCATGTCTACGAAATCCAATCTTCGTTGGAAACACCTCGGACCACCAAAACTTTTATCAATAAAACATCATCAACGACATGGGTCAACCGAGACTTTAATCAACGATTAAAACCAATGATGATTCGAGCACTTTCGTGCTGATAACGTGTTATGTAATAACTAGAACCTATTAGCAATGTATAGAAGAGAATGAGAGAATAGGAGATGAATTTCTTATTAATCTATCTCATACAAAATACATGAGGCACTATATATAGGCTATAACATTAATACAAACATAAATGTGACATGGGAGTTAGAAATGTTGATAGTCACTAATAATGGATGTATTATTATCATTTGGTAATCCGATATCTCCAAGTAAATGAGAAAAGTGAAAATGTAAATAAGAAAAGCAAAAAGAAGATGGTAATTTACGATTAATAAATTAATGTTGGTGATTAATGACCTTTTTATGAGAAAAGTTAGATTACTCCTGCTTCTAAACTATATCAATAAATACTAAATTACACCTCATCTTCTAAACTATACCAGTAAATACCAAATTACAACTAATGTTTGGATTTGAATCTTGATCTTTTCTCAAAGAGGCAAGAGCCTCTACCACCCAGCTATAATTGGAATGGCTGGTGATTAATAACTTAATTGATCCTCATCGTTCGATGACTATTGGTGTTATTTTTTAAAAACGGTAAATTCACACACCAGTTAAATCTAAAACATTACACTACCCACTAAATCTAAAACATTACTCTAATGTCTATGAATTACACCACCCACTAAATTTAAAACATTACACCAATGTCTATGAGAATGGGGAAATACATTATTACACGCATTCATATCATTCACATCCGAGTTTTTCAACTTCTTATAAATTAACAAAAAAAAAACACATTTTATCTTATTAGTTTAAATATTTTTCAATCTGATTCCTTATATCTATTTGTATTAAATCAAATAATGCTTTTTTTTTTTATCAATTTTATGGAAGAGAAACAAAGATAAGTGAAGGGGTATGGTCCCAAAAACCCTGCGCAAGCGCAGAGGACCATACCATAATTACATTTCAAAATCATCTCAAACAGGCCTTGCGTGATCGCGCAACGAGTTTAAGTAGGATTTGGAAAGATCAGTCCTCAATAACCATGCATCGAAGTAAAGAAAGACAAATATTCAATTAACACCCTTGTGTGGGCCCGCGCAAGGGTACAGTTAAGCTTGAAGATTTAACAACAAAAGACAAGCCTTGAACGTATATGCGCGCATGAAAAAAGGACTTGAACAAAAGGAATCTTTTCTGTTATAACAGAACGGACACGTGGCAAAAGATCAAAGGCTTACAGTTGTAGATCTTCTAAAAGGCATTAAATGATCATTGTGCATGGCCTAATTCGGTTATAACCGAATGTGACGTGGCAATATCTAGAACCTTCATTTAAATCACGATGATGACAGCAATTTACATGCAGATCTAGATCAAACTACTTTCCACGTGGCATCTCCCCAGCCGTTGATCAGAATCGCGATCCGTGTGCATGGATGAGGAGATAACTGTAGACAGAAAAGAAGATTCCGTTATTTTCCTCCGATATATTTTTGGCGTCAAACTTCGGCTATAAATAAGAGAATTCAGATACAAGTTCTTTATTCACTTTCACTCTTACTACTTCATCTTCTTCTTGAGATCACTGTACTTATTCTCACGCTGGATGGTGGTCACGGAAAGAACCCCCATTCTCCCTGTGGTGAGGCTAACAACGTTTCTATTTTACAGTGATTTCCGGCAAAGTAGTGTCCAACAGTTATCGGCGAGAGGATTAACCATTTTATGCAGAAACCCGACCCCCAGATCTGAACTGATTCCGATCATTTAGATCTGGTGTTTCTTCAATAAGGAATACGATGTAGGACTAAAAGTGAACATTGTTTTGTGTTTTCTTTATAAATTTATGATAAAGATAAGAAGAAAATACTTAAATGTGAATACTCTTATGTCACACCCCGACCACGTAGGACTACAAACCGTGGCGGAAACGTCGGGGAGTGTTGCAACAGAAGTTATTGTTTCATAACCATGGATACAAAGTAGTTTTGTTTTATTGATAAAATTAAACACTATATTGTCTTAACACATAGAACAAACAAGTTTTATATCGTCTATCATAGTTATTATGTCACTAAGTGTCACACCCCAACCGATGGCGGAATCATCGGGGCATGGCACTGAGGGAAACAGATTGTCCAGAATTTTCCATAACAACTATTCACATAATCCAGTTAAAGATACGTCCCATACCGTATCCCGAATAATCAAATACATTATTACAGTTAACATCCAAACAAGTAATTCTGTTCCGACAACTCAGATTTAACATAACAAAATAAAATAAATATTGTTAAAATGCTCCTAAAGACCCAACCTGACAAGATCTACAGACAACTATGCACTAGAAGCCTGTTCTTGACAGACAACTATTTGTTGGGGGCCTCTAGAATCTTATTCTAGCCTCGCTTTCCTAGCAAGCTTACACCTTAAACACCTGTCACATACGTTAAAATAAAGTCAATACATATAATGTAAAGGTGAGCATACAAGTTTGATAATAGCATATAGAGTTCGAATAGTTTACGCATAACCAACACGTACACAGAGGAAAACGAAGCATGTTAATTATCGACATGGATCTATTGATACCAACGACTGCGGGTTGACTGTCCGAGACAGTTCGCAATACACGATTACCACCGTAATCCATGCAAGTAATTGTCCTTAACAACCCCCGTGTGAACGGGTGCTGAGTCCAAACTATAGTACTACGTTGCTAAGGCAGGTAGACAGCACTCCACGTGTAAACATAATAAACAAGCATTCATTTAGTCACGTAATACATGCAATCGGTTAGTGTTCAAATAGTTTGTGTTCGATTGTGATTTGATAAGTAACGTATGTAACACCCAAAAGTGCTAAAAGCAAAAAGGGATCGAGTATACTCACAGTGATTGATTATGGATTGAAGGGAGCGCTGAGAGTAGGGTTAGCCTGAATAGGTTGATAGTATAACGATGAGTAACGCGGAAATGCTAATAAGTGTAGATGGGTCGAACAGTCTAATCGATCGAACAGCCCTATCCGTTCGGTTGGTCTAACCGTTCGGGTAGTCTGATCGATCGGCCGGAAGGCTCGATAGGTTGGACAGTTCAAGTGGATTGTTTCTTCCTTTGAGAAGGATGTGTTTGTGTATGATGGTTTGAACTTTTGAAGTTTTTGCAGCATTATTTAAAATCATTGAAGTGTCCTTACCTTTCAGGTCGGTCGATCGATCTGTAACACCTCGAAAATTCATGTCCAATAATGTATTGACACGTGTCATAAGCTTTGAACATGTGCAAGATTACGTATGAAGGACTAAAGTTGACAAACAAGGAAAGTATGTGAACGTAAGGGTTCAAGATGTCAACATTGGATAAATATATCTTTCAGTAACCCTACATGATGTTTATACCCTTAAACGAATAAATCATGGATCATACGAAGCCAATTGTGAAAGAAAGTGAGGAATTACAAACTACAGGGGCTAAATGTGTCAACATGTTTAAAGTATACCTCTGAGTGATCTTTTAGCAGACCCAAAGCTTTGTAATGGTTAATTATACTCACAAGAATGTGTGATAAAAATTTCACAAGCTTTCGATAAAGTATGAGAAAGTTATGACAATATTCGTATGCGAGGGGTTAAAAGCGTCAAACTGCAAAAGTATGTCAATTCGTAAGGTTTCGGACCTTCCGGAATATGACCATGAGTTTAGAATACTCAATTTAACCTTAATATAGCTTAGATATAGGCGTAGAGGTGTTTGGTGCGCAAAAATAAACTTTTATGTCATGCAGGGACTAAAAGTGTCAAAAAGTGCACAAGTTTGCACTTTCGCGCATATCTTGCATTCTGAATATCCCCGGACACCCAAGAATTTATGTAAGCACTGAAATATTTTATTTTAGTGTTTGGCTTGATAAAATTCCATTCGTCGCGTAATTTGGTTCGTTTTTAGCGTCCGTCCGTGTTTCGTCGTAATTAGCCGAACAACGGGACCGTACGACCAAACGAACCGACATCCGGCATATTTTTGATCATGTTTCATGTTCCCTATGCTTAGGCATCATTGTAGAGCCTTAAAAATGGTTTAACGGGCCTCAAATGTGTCGGGAATGACAATTGGGAGTGCAGGGGCCAAAATTGACAATTTTTGAAAGTTGTTGTATACTGGCATGGTCCTTACGGACCGTATACATACCCTTACGGTCCGTAAAGGTAGCCCAGTATCATAAAACCAAAAACCAGCTGTGGTTTTGCTTCTTGTCTCACATATTTGATTCAAGGGGCCTTTGATGGTTTTCTAAATCAGGGGGCATACTTGTAGGGCTGAGATTGAAGCACGGTTATCGATGAACGATCCTAACGGCTCTCAAAATCCTATAAATACCCCTTAGATTTTGGGTTTTCACTTGCACCTCTTCTCATTTCTGGATTGCTCTCTGATTTCTCTGCATTCCTTGAGGGTCTTGAGCTTCTTGAGAACCTCTTTCAAGTCCTTCGGACTTTTGTAAGTGATTCCTTTCTTGCTTAGTTATTCGTTTAGTGTTTAAACCGAAAAGTCAAGCGTTATCGATAAACACTTTGACTTTTAATCGGTTGAGCCATGGTTCGCGTTGAACATGGCTACGTGATCGTAATTAGGTAGGTGTTTAACCCTCTAAAGGGCATCTCCTAATTACCACGTTTACTTAGTTTAATTGTCGGGTCAAATTAAAGTCAATCGGTTTGTTTTAAATAAAATTCACAACTAATAATATGAAAGTCAAAAAATCAGTTTTGTCACTTTAATGACTTGGTAAATATTAGTTGATCATGTCTAAACATGATTCAACCCGACAATTCTAAGTATAGGCTCGGTTCGCAACCGAAAGTCGCAAGGTTTGACCTTTGCTTTGACTTTCAGTTCTGACCCGAATTAGCTTGAGTTATGTATGCCTTAGGGTCCTTTGTGATCATGTTATATGATAGTATAACCTCCCAAAGTTATACTACTTGGTTCTTTAGAATTAAAGACCATCGCATGTTTCCATAATGCCTAAATGTGACCATAATGCCCTTTAATGTTAAAACAATATTTTTTTGAAGATGTGAAAGGACTAAAACCTTTATTACTGATCTATAAGCATGTCCATAAAATTTCACATCAGTTTGAGGTCTAGATTAGGAGATATGCTCATTAGCGTAATTAAGAAGCTTTTCGGTAAATAAACCGCATAATTAGCATATAGCCTATCTAAACCCAATTTTTAATACCAAACTTATTACCCACTGATGTAATATAATATTTTGGGATTATTGAAGATTTTTATTTATTTTTAGGCTGATCATAACCTAGAGTTCTAAGCTTAATTCGGTAATTGTCGGTTTTACCCCTTTAAGCCATAAAATGAGTTTCACCAAACCTTTTGATACCAAATCTTTTTCTACTAATATAATATGATAATTAGAATATGATAAGCCTTTTGGAATAGTAAAAATATCAGTTTTCCTTTAAGAACCCGGAAATAGCCCAAAATCGCCTTTTAAGCGTTTTTAACGCAATAGTATCTATTAAAACCATTTTAGGTATATAAGACTTGATACCTACTGATGTTTTAAGTAAATTTTCATACTTTAGCAGTAAGCAAAAGTCTTAAGCTCAGAATCCCAGTTTTGACCTTTTAAGCCTATGTGAAATTACCAAAATGCCCTTAAGATGCATAGTTTGGTTACAAATAATAAATTGCACATATAGGTTATACCCTACTGATGTAACTTAGTAAATTAAGTGTTTTTACTGATATAATCAGAACTGAAACTCAGATTACTATTTAACCTCTTTTATAACCTTTAAAATGACCAAAATACCCCTACGGGGCATAAATTGGTTTTAAACTCGTTTTGGGCATAATGGAAGATATCCTACTGATATCACAACATATCAAAGGCATATTAACTTATGGAACATGTTCCTGACTCTTATGGTTACCCGTTACGCATGTTTCGCGTTCGGATCGGCCTATGTGACTAGTTTGCATATATAAGCCGAAACGGGTCAAACCAAATCGTTTTTGTCTCAATATTCAGAATGTGATTAAGTTACCCATATTAAACAAGTATTCAAGCTTGTTGGGTCAAAACCACATTCTAAGCCGGTCTTCGCTTTATCATGCGTTTGAACCGTGCCTTCCTTTGAAAACTAACCGGTCTAAAGCTTAGGCTAAATTAAAGACCCGTTAGGATTCTAATAGGTTATTAAAAACCTTCGTTCCAGATTAGGAGCCCAGTAAAAGCTAAATCTGTACTTTCTGATTTGATATACGACTGGGATTGAATTTATATTCAGCTCAGGTAAATACTCTTAACTTATTTTCCCTATACGGGCTTGGGATACGGTGCTATAAAAGTACCGCTTGGTCGGGTGTATGTAGTCATTTAAATCGGATTGTGATTGATGTATTTACATAACCTATTTGATATGTATTATTTGGTGCATGGCCCTTGGGGGTTAAATGACCATATCCCGGATATCCTTGGCATCATTCATGAAATGGCCACGACCTAAGCACGGGGTGTAGGCGTACACCTGACAGCTGCATTATGTAAAAACTGGTATCCCACTATAAGGAATCGACCTTGTGGGCATTATACCTGTGGCGTGTCAGTTAACTTAAGTCCGGCCCTACAAACCGGCCCTAATGGACGACAAATGAGTAAAACTGTATACAAGATTATTTTGAATAATTGTCCCAAGTTATAAAATATTTTTGCCGAAGTGCATTTAAATCAATTTTCAAACTCTTTTCAAAATGAGTCAGTTAAGTTGTATTTACCAGTGCAAACTGATGTATTTTCCAAAAAGGCTAGGTGCAGGTGCTAGACGAAATAGGCTGGCTACTCCAGGCATCATTACTCAAGTCTCGCAAGCTTTAGATGTCAAAGTCCGTTGAACAGTTTTCCTTTTTATTTGATCCGCATGTGGATCTGTTTCGACTGTGTTGTAATACTCAAACATTACATTTTGTTCAGTTGAAATAAATCTATATCTTCTGCTTCCGCTGTGCATTTTATATGTTGTGTTGTTTGACTATGATGATATCAATGACGTCACGATACTCCCCACCGGGCCCACCGGTGACACGTGGAAAATTGGGGTGTGACAGGTTGGTATCAGAGCCAACACTGAGTGAATTAAACACTAGCCTTTTTGTGTTTAATCTCAGTTACACAATTGCACATTCTCGAGTCTAGACAAGAACATAGGACTAATCCTAATTCGTTATATTTTTGTTTCCTTTGTTATTTATATGATTAGCTCTTGCATGGGCAAGTCATTTTAGAAGACCCATTTAGGGCAACCATTTCTATAATAATATAATTCCTTTTCTATAAAGATCTACCATTGTGATAAAATGGCAAAATCTAAAAAGGGCAAGACCTAGCTCAAGTGTCGTTCTAAGACAGGGCCAAGATGGTAGTTCCTCAATTAGATTCAGATCCTTGTTAACATCTCAAATTAGGATTGCTCTGCGTTTAATATTAAAAGAATCTTAAAGGTAAAACCTAGCCTAAATGTCATTGCAGACATGGCCAAGATGGTACAACCTATTCAAAAAGATTCAAACCTTGTTAACATCTGAAAGCATGTTAATATGCCTGACAAAGTGTGATCCGATAAAATCACATAAGTCATTATTAAAAAAAAGGGATTATTCTGAATTCCTTTATTTATATAATCATCCCTTAAGGATGAAGTGCCCACGGGCTATAATTAGCGTCCTCTGGGACTAAAGACAGTGGTAGCCTGTAACTCCCTGTCAAGAAAAGGAAATGAACTTTGATTCAGACCTTAATACCTCGATTCTATAAAATCCTGGTTTAATAATTAAATATGTCTTCGTGACTAGGCCTTTTGTGCTATTATATATATATAATTTAGGGTTATCCTGGATAATTAACTGAAATGGGTGTTATAAACCATAGTTAATAAATCGTTTAAAACAATAGAACTGTATAAGCTTCTATATGTAAACCTTGCCCTTGTTTTCTTTTATGTAGCAATTAAAGCTACATGGCGAGGTCGGAGGAAGTGAACAGTCATTCCCTGGAAAACGATGATGATAGGGTTAATATAACCAAGGGAGAGCTCCGTACACTGATTGATACAGCTGTATCTAAAGCTGTAAAGGAGCAATTCAAGGAGGTTAGTGAGACGTATAGTAGAACCTCTTCGGTACCTCACTCTAAGTCTGTTCCTAAGACTCATTCAGAAGCTCATAGCAAGCCACCCTCGAAGAAGGATGGACCTAAGAAAGAGGATGTCGAACATTCCTCAAACCAACATAGTGTTCCATCCAAGAGAATAGTGTTCGATGATGAGCCACGTACCAAGTCTTGTACTTATAAGTACTTTGTTTCCTGCAAACCCCAGGATTTCACTGGGGAGAAAGGAGCAATTGATTGTATGACTTGGTTAGATGAAATGGAGACTATTGTTGATATCAGCGGTTGTGCTGAAAGGGATATAGTAAAGTATGTATCCCAATCGTTCAAGGGAGAGGCACTGGCTTGGTGGAAGTCTCTCATTCAAGCTGCTGGGAAGATCCCACTCTATAATATGTCATGGGAGCAGTTTGTTGTTCTCATTAAGGAGAACTATTGTCCACAGCATGAGGTGGAAAGGATTGAATCGGATTTCTTATCATTGGTGATGCAGAATTTAGATTGTCAAGCTTACCTCACCAGTTTCAATACCATGTCTAGATTGGTTCCTTACCTGGTGACACCAGAGCCCAATAGGATTGCTCGCTTCATTGGGGGTCTAGCCCCAGAAATCAAAGCCAGTGTTAAGGCTTCGAGACCTACTACTTTTAGATCAGTTGCTGATCTGTCTCTATCCCTCACCTTAGATGCGGTCAGGCTAAGATCGCTCAAGAACTCAGAGGAGAGTAAGAGGAAGCGTGAGGATGATACCTCACGAAGGTCTGAGAAGAAGCATAAAGGTAATTCGGACCACAAGAAAGAATCTGGGTCCAACAAGGGTAACCAGCGAACTGAAGAAAAGCCAAAGTGCTCAACTTGCCAAAAACGCCACTTTGGAAAATGCAGGCTTGAGACCAAGTCTCAATCAGGATCACCTGCATGTGGGTTATGCAAGTCTAAGGAGCATAAGACTATTGATTGCAAAAGGATCAAAGATGCTACCTGCTACGGCTGTAACGAGAAAGGGCACATTAAGACTAACTGCCCTAAATACGCTAAGAAGCCTGAGGAAGCCAAGAAGACTAATGCTAGGGTCTTCCAAATGAACGTGCAGGAGGCCATTCAGGACGACAATGTGATCACAGGTACCTTCCTCTTAAATGATGTATATGCTAGAGTATTGTTTGATTCTGGCGCTGATAAGTCATTCATAGATAATAAGTTTTGTAAGTTGCTGAATTTACCTGTTAAAACCTTAAGTGTGAAATATGAGGTGGAATTAGCTGATGGTACCTTAGAAACCGCCTCAACCGTTTTAGATGGATGTTTTATATCCATTAGGAACCACTCTTTTCCTTTGTCCTTGCTTCCTTTGAAGTTAGCCAGATTTGATATAGTATTGGGCATGGATTGGTTATCGCATAACCAAGCCCAGATCATCTGCAACAAGAAGCAAGTAGTGATTAAGACTCCGTCTGGTGAGTCACTTACCATTCAAGGAGATACCCAACATGGATTGCCAGAGCAAGTGTCTATGCTCAAGGCATCCAGGTGCATGAAGAAGGGTTGTGTCATTTATATGGCACAAGTAACGGTCGACGAGCAGAAGCCCAAGATTAAAGATATTCCAGTCATTTCTGAATACCCTGAAGTTTTCCCTGAAGAACTACCTGGTTTGCCACCAGATAGGCAAGTGGAATTCAGAATTGATATCATCCCCAGAGCAGCGCCTGTTGCGAGAGCGCCTTATAGGTTGGCACCAACAGAGATGAAGGAATTGAGGACGCAGCTAGATGATTTGCTAGCCAAGGGTTTTATAAGACCTAGTTCGTCTCCATGGGGAGTGCCAATTTTATTCGTCAAGAAGAAGGATGGATCAATGCGTCTATGCATTGATTATCGTGAGCTTAATAAGGTTACTATCAAGAATAGGTACCCTTTGCCCAGGATCGATGATCTATTCGATCAGCTTCAAGGGGCAAGCTATTTCTCCAAGATTGATTTGAGGTCAGGCTACCATCAATTGAAGGTTAAAGATGAAGACGTACACAAGACTGCGTTTAGGACTCGCTACGGTCATTATGAGTTCTTAGTGATGCCTTTTGGGCTCACTAACGCACCTGCCGCATTCATGGATCTCATGAATCGCGTTTGCAAGCCTTACTTGGATAAATTTGTCATTGTCTTCATCGATGACATTCTCATATACTCAAAGAGTCAAGCTGACCATGAGAAGCACCTCCGTTGCATTCTGAAGCTACTTCAGCAGGAGAAACTTTATGCCAAGTTCTCGAAGTGTGAATTTTGGCTTCGTGAAGTCCAATTTCTTGGACATGTTGTGAGTGAGCGTGGTATCCAAGTAGATCCCGCTAAAGTTGAAGCTGTCATGAACTGGCAAGAGCCAAAGACGCCCACGGAGATCCGCAATTTCTTAGGATTGGCCGGGTACTACAGACGATTTATCGAGAACTTCTCAAGAATTGCAGCACCCCTGACTTTGCTGACTCGCAAGAATAGTAAGTTCAATTGGGGGCCTAAGCAGCAAGAATCCTTCGATATATTGAAGCAAAAGTTGAGCAACGCTCCTGTTCTGACGTTGCCTGATGGAATTGATGAGTTTGTAGTATATTGTGATGCATCACACACCGAGATGGGGTGTGTGCTTATGCAGAAAGGCAAGGTCATTGCCTATGCTTCACGTCAGTTAAAGGTGCACGAAAGGAATTACACCACCCATGACTTGGAGCTGGGTGCCGTTGTATTTGCACTAAAACTGTGGAGGCATTACTTGTATGGAACCAAGTGTGTGATCTATTCAGATCACAAGAGCCTTCAGCATCTGTTCAACCAGAAGGATTTGAACATGAGGCAGCGACGCTGGATGGAAACTCTGAATGATTATGATTGTGAGATAAGATACCATCCAGGTAAGGCAAATGTGGTTGCTGATGCCTTAATCAGAAAGGAAAGAGAGAAGTCTATAAGAATCAATGCCAAGAGCATTGAGATCAAGAATATCTTGAATGAAAGGTTGTTAGCTGCACAGAAGGAAGCTGTGTTGGAAGCTAACTCCTGAGGAAAAGCTAGGAGTAACTGAGGAGCAGTTATCCTGCGGCAAGGACGGAATCCTAAGATTAAATGGACGAATATGGGTTCCTGTTTATGGAGGACTTCAGGATGTTATCCTCCAGGAAGCCCACAGTTCCAAATATTCCGTTCATCCTGGAGCTGATAAGATGTACCAGGATCTAAGGGCTAACTATTGGTGGATAGTCTTGAAAAAGTCTATAGCCACTTATGTAGCTAAATGCTTGACGTGTGCTCAAGTTAAAGCCGAACATCAAAAGCCGTCAGGTTTGCTGCAACAGCCTGAAATTCCCACTTGGAAATGAGAAATGGTGACAATGGATTTCATCACCAAATTGCCAAAGACTAAGAAAGGAAATGATACTATTTGGGTGATAGTAGATAGACTGACTAAGTCAGCACATTTCCTACCTATTAAGGAAACTTACAGTTCCGACATGTTGGCCCAGTTATATGTTGATAAGATTGTGTCTCTGCATGGAGTACCAGTGGCTATTATCTCGGACAGAGATACCAGATACACATCTCATTTTTGGAAAAGTTTCCAACAGTCTTTGGGCACGCGATTAAATTTCAGTACGGCTTACCATCCTCAGACGGATGGGCAGAGTGAGCGTACAATTCAAACATTGGAAGACATGCTGCGTGCATGTGTGATCGATTTAGGAGGTAGCTGGGATAGGCACCTACCTCTGATCGAGTTCTCCTACAATAACAGCTACCATACCAGCATTAAGGCTGCGCCTTTTGAGGCACTATATGGTAGAAAGTGCAGAACACCCATTTGTTGGGCAGAAGTAGGAGAAGCTCAATTATCAGGACCAGATATAGTCCTGGAAACGACGGAAAAGATTGTCCAGATTCGTGATCGCCTAAAAGCTGCCAGAGATAGGAAGAAGAGCTATGCTGATGAAAGGCGAAAACCCCTCAAGTTCGAGGTTGGTGATAAGGTTTTGCTTAAAGTATCACCTTGGAAAGGGGTAATGCGATTTGGCAAGAAAGGTAAGTTAAGCCCAAGATATATAGGACCATTCGAGATCATCGAATGTGTTGGATCAGTGGCTTATAAGTTAAACTTACCTGAAGAGCTTAGTGGCATTCATAATGTCTTCCAGATCTGCAATCTGAAGAAATGTCTAGCTGATGAGTCACTAGTCATACCGCATACAGATGTGCATATAGATGAGAGCTTGAAATTTGTGGAGAAACCTTTGTCGATTGAGGATCGACAGGTTAAGAAGCTTCGGAGAAAGCATGTGCCTATTGTAAAGGTTAAATGGGATGCCCGCAGAGGACCCGAGTATACGTGGGAGGTAGAGTCCACAATGAAGGAAAGTACCCTCATTTGTTTCAGTAAATCTCGAGGTCGAGATTTCTTTTAAGGGGGTGAGGATGTAACACCTCGAAAATTCATGTCCAATAATGTATTGACACGTGTCATAAGCTTTGAACATGTGCAAGATTACGTATGAAGGACTAAAGTTGACAAACAAGGAAAGTATGTGAACATAAGGGTTCAAGATGTCAACATCGGATAAATATATCTTTCAATAACCCTACATGATTTTTATACCCTTAAACGAATAAATCATGGATCATACGAAGCCAATTGTGAAAGAAAGTGAGGAATTACAAACTACAGGGGCTAATGTGTCAACATGTTTAAAGTATACCTCTGAGTGATCTTTTAGCAGACCCAAAGCTTTGTAATGGTTAATTATACTCACAAGAATGTGTGATAAAAATTTCACAAGGTTTCGATAAAGTATGAGAAAGTTATGACAATATTCGTATGCGAGGGGTTAAAAGCATCAAACTGCAAAAGTATGTCAATTCGTAAGGTTTCGGACCTTCCGGAATATGACCATGAGTTTAGAATACTCAATTTAACCTTAACATAGCTTAGATATAGGCGTAGAGGTGTTTGGTGCGCAAAAATAAACTTTTATGTCATGCAGGGACTAAAAGTGTCAAAAAGTGCACAAGTTTGCACTTTCGCGCATATCTTGCATTCTGAATATCCCCGGACACCCAAGAATTTATGTAAGCACTGAAATATTTTATTTTAGTGTTTGGCTTGATAAAATTCCATTCGTCGCGTAATTTGGTTCGTTTTTAGCGTCCGTCCGTGTTTCGTCGTAATTAGCCGAACAACGGGACCGTACGACCAAACGAACCGACATCCGGCATATTTTTGAGCATGTTTCATGTTCCCTATGCTTAGGCATCATTGTAGAGCCTTAAAAATGGTTTAACGGGCCTCAAATGTGTCGGGAATGACAATTGGGAGTGCAGGGGCCAAAATTGACAATTTTTGAAAGTTGTTGTATACTGGCATGGTCCTTACGGACCGTATACATACCCTTACGGTCCGTAAAGGTAGCCCAGTATCAGAAAACCAAATACCAGCTGTGGTTTTGCTTCTTGTCTCACATATTTGATTCAAGGGGCCTTTGATGGTTTTCTAAATCAGGGGGCATACTTGTAGGGCTGAGATTGAAGCACGGTTATCGATGAACGATCCTAACGGCTCTCAAAATCCTATAAATACCCCTTAGATTTTGGGTTTTCACTTGCACCTCTTCTCATTTCTGGATTGCTCTCTGATTTCTCTGCATTCCTTGAGGGTCTTGAGCTTCTTGAGAACCTCTTTCAAGTCCTTCGGACTTTTGTAAGTGATTCCTTTCTTGCTTAGTTATTCGTTTAGTGTTTAAACCGAAAAGTCAAGCGTTATCGATAAACACTTTGACTTTTAATCGGTTGAGCCATGGTTCGCGTTGAACATGGCTACGTGATCGTAATTAGGTAGGTGTTTAACCCTCTAAAGGGCATCTCCTAATTACCACGTTTACTTAGTTTAATTGTCGGGTCAAATTAAAGTCAATCGGTTTGTTTTAAATAAAATTCACAACTAATAATATGAAAGTCAAAAAATCAGTTTTGTCACTTTAATGACTTGGTAAATATTAGTTGATCATGTCTAAACATGATTCAACCCGACAATTCTAAGTATAGGCTCGGTTCGCAACCGAAAGTCGCAAGGTTTGACCTTTGCTTTGACTTTCAGTTCTGACCCGAATTAGCTTGAGTTATGTATGCCTTAGGGTCCTTTGTGATCATGTTATATGATAGTATAACCTCCCAAAGTTATACTACTTGGTTCTTTAGAATTAAAGACCATCGCATGTTTCCATAATGCCTAAATGTGACCATAATGCCCTTTAATGTTAAAACAATATTTTTTTGAAGATGTGAAAGGACTAAAACCTTTATTACTGATCTATAAGCATGTCCATAAAATTTCACATCAGTTTGAGGTCTAGATTAGGAGATATGCTCATTAGCGTAATTAAGAAGCTTTTCGGTAAATAAACCGCATAATTAGCATATAGCCTATCTAAACCCAATTTTTAATACCAAACTTATTACCCACTGATGTAATATAATATTTTGGGATTATTGAAGATTTTTATTTATTTTTAGGCTGATCATAACCTAGAGTTCTAAGCTTAATTCGGTAATTGTCGGTTTTACCCCTTTAAGCCATAAAATGAGTTTCACCAAACCTTTTGATACCAAATCTTTTTCTACTAATATAATATGATAATTAGAATATGATAAGCCTTTTGGAATAGTAAAAATATCAGTTTTCCTTTAAGAACCCGGAAATAGCCCAAAATCGCCTTTTAAGCGTTTTTAACGCAATAGTATCTATTAAAACCATTTTAGGTATATAAGACTTGATACCTACTGATGTTTTAAGTAAATTTTCATACTTTAGCAGTAAGCAAAAGTCTTAAGCTCAGAATCCCAGTTTTGACCTTTTAAGCCTATGTGAAATTACCAAAATGCCCTTAAGATGCATAGTTTGGTTACAAATAATAAATTGCACATATAGGTTATACCCTACTGATGTAACTTAGTAAATTAAGTATTTTTACTGATATAATCAGAACCGAAACTCAGATTACTATTTAACCTCTTTTATAACCTTTAAAATGACCAAAATACCCCTACGGGGCATAAATTGGTTTTAAACTCGTTTTGGGCATAATGGAAGATATCCTACTGATATCACAACATATCAAAGGCATATTAACTTATGGAACATGTTCCTGACTCTTATGGTTACCCGTTACGCATGTTTCGCGTTCGGATCGGCCTATGTGACTAGTTTGCATATATAAGCCGAAACGGGTCAAACCAAATCGTTTTTGTCTCAATATTCAGAATGTGATTAAGTTACCTATATTAAACAAGTATTCAAGCTTGTTGGGTCAAAACCACATTCTAAGCCGGTCTTCGCTTTATCATGCGTTTGAACCGGGCCTTCCTTTGAAAACTAACCGGTCTAAAGCTTAGGCTAAATTAAAGACCCGTTAGGATTCTAATAGGTTATTAAAAACCTTCGTTCCAGATTAGGAGCCCAGTAAAAGCTATCTGTACTTTCTGATTTGATATACGGCTGGGATTGAATTTATATTCAGCTCAGGTAAATACTCTTAACTTATTTTCCCTATACGGGCTTGGGATACGGTGCTATAAAAGTACCGCTTGGTCGGGTGTATGTAGTCATTTAAATGGGATTGTGATTGATGTATTTACATAACCTGTTTGATATGTATTATTTGGTGTATGGCCCTTGGGGGTTAAATGACCATGTCCCGGATATCCTTGGCATCATTCATGAAATGGCCACGACCTAAGCACAGGGTGTAGGCGTACACCTGACAGCTGCATTATGTAAAAACTGGTATCCCACTATAAGGAATCGACCTTGTGGGCATTATACCTGTGGCGTGTCAGTTAACTTAAGTCTGGCCCTACAAACCGGCCCTAATGGACGACAAATGAGTAAAACTGTATACAAGATTATTTTGAATAATTGTCCCAAGTTATAAAATATTTTTGCCGAAGTGCATTTAAATCAATTTTCAAACTCTTTTCAAAATGAGTCAGTTAAGTTGTATTTACCAGTGCAAACTGACGTATTTTCCAAAAAGGTTAAGTGCAGGTGCTAGACGAAATAGGCTGGCTACTCCAGGCATCATTACTCAAGTCTCGCAAGCTTTAGATGTCAAAGTCCGTTGAACAGTTTTCCTTTTTATTTGATCCGCATGTGGATCTGTTTCGACTGTGTTGTAATACTCAAACATTACATTTTGTTCAGTTGAAATAAATCTATATCTTCTGCTTCCGCTGTGCATTTTATATGTTGTGTTGTTTGACTATGATGATATCAATGACGTCACGATACTCCCCACCGGGCCCACCGGTGACACGTGGAAAATTGGGGTGTAACACGATCGAACGGGTCGTTCGATCGGTCGGCTTAACCGATCGGTTGGTCACTTTAGTTTGAAACGATCAAGTGTTGAAGCATAGTATCTCATGATCCGAAGAGTAATGTTTACCAAACAAAGTTCGATCGAACATTATTTGTCAATACTAGACTTCGTGAAATTTGTAAAGTGTGGGACCATGTGCTAGCCGATCGGCTGGCCTGGTCGATCGGCTGGTATGTCCAATCGGCTGGGCTGTTCGTTCGAACAGCCTAGCCGTTCGGCCAGCATTCCGACCTGGTCGGCCTGTCATCTAACACTTGGCTGTTTTGATTATTTGACGTTGTATCGAGGTAATTTGACAACGAGTTGAACCATGGAACCTTCGTTCTTACTGTTTCCCCCGGTTCAGACAGGAATCACCCAAGTCCGGCCGGTGAACTGTTCGGAACGGTAGTTTGGTGTTTAACCCGAAATCGGTGAACCTCGTAATTAGAATCCGAATCTTTAAACCACCCAACTGTTAGAATGATTAGTGAGATGGTTCAAGCTCCGTTTCTACCGGTTTAAAGGTTTTGGGTGTAAAAGAGTTGAAAGAAAGTTGGAAAATCCGTCTTTCAATCTTCCACACCGTGAAATGTTTAGATCTATAGTAGATTTTAGTTTGTTTATGTGGAAATCGGTTAGATCTAAGCTATTCATGGTTGAATGAGGCCAAAACATGATGTTCTTCAAGAACACCCTGATGACATCATCCAAGAACACTTAGATCTTGGTGATTTCACGGTTAGAAATCAAGATTTGTAAGATACAAAGGTGTAGAATCATGTATTGATAAAAAACGTACAAGAATTAGCGTGAAAACTTACCGGAGTTGAGAGAAATCGGAGAAATGGTGAAGAACAAGAGCTGGTCGGTCAGAGCTTTCCAAAAATGGTAAAGATGACAATGACAGCCCTATTTATAGGCTCCAAAAGAGGAAAGTGTCAACCGATCGGCCAGGATTGCTGATAGGCTGGCCTGCTCGATTGAACAGCATGTTCGATCGGCTGGCCCGTTCGATCAGTGCTTCCTGTTCGATCTGTAATCCCCTTTCGAGTGTTTTGCGACGATTTTTGATATTTCGATTTCGATGGACGATGATATGAATACGATAGAGTTTCCTAATCAAATTACTTTCAGTCCCAACCACTATATCTAACATAAGCATCCATAGTTTCATATTTCGGTTTCGGTTTCGATAGAGTTCGATTGCTTTTCGAGTTTTGATTTGATTCGATTGACTTCCACGCATAACAACGTAAAGTAAACACGCACAAATAATACATAAGGCACACGCACGCGTATAACAATACCAAGGTTCGCATAATTCGAGGTTCGAGTTCGATGATTGATTCGATTAGTTCAATTACTGATTGATTAACTTTATCGCATTGTTACTTCCTGCCATTCAAGGTCGATTAATGATTCACATTGATTAAACATTCGATTCATTTAGATTAGACAACACTTATTCCACATAATACAAAAATTAAAATAGACTAATTACAAATAAAAGTCAAACTTTGACTTTTACTTTGACATTCGAAAACACGGGGTGTTACAGCCTCCCCTTGTTTAGGGAATTTCGTCCCGAAATTAGGCTGAAAGCTACACAACACCGTGATCTACCAATTTGACGCTTCAGATCTTCATTTAAATAACTGCGGGTACTTGGCCTTCATGTCGCCTTCGAGTTCCCAAGTGAACTCCGCACCTCGTTTGCCTTCCCATCGGACCTTAACGATAGGGATGCGCGAGCGTCTGAGTTGCTTGGTTTGGCGATCCATGATTTCGACAGGCTTTTCCACAAAGTGTAATGTTTCATTAACCTGGAGGTCGTTGAGCGGTACGATTAGATCATGATCAGCAAGGCATTTTCGGAGGTTAGAGACGTGGAAAGTCGGGTGGACATTACTGAGTTCCTCCGGTAGTTCGAGTCTGTAGGCGACTTTTCCGATCCTTTCCAGAATCTTAAAAGGTCCAACATATCGGGGCGCTAGTTTCCCTTTCTTGCCGAATCTGACTACACCCTTCCAAGGTGATACCTTTAGGAGTACATAGTCGCCAACGTCAAATTCAAGGGGCTTGCGTCTTCTATCGGCGTAACTTTTCTGTCTACTACGAGCTTTCAACAAGTTGTCTCGAATCTGGAGGATTTTGTCAGTCGTTTCTTGTAATAACTCGGGACCGGTTAATTGAGAATGACCGATCTCGTGCCACACAATAGGCGAACGACATCTTCTTCCATATAGGGCCTCGAATGGTGCCATCTGGATGCTGGCATGATAACTGTTGTTGTACGAGAATTCGACTAACGACAGGTATTTGTTCCAACTACCACCAAAATCTATAACACACGCACGGAGCATGTCTTCAAGAGTGCGGATCATTCTCTCAGTATGTCCGTCGGTTTGAGGATGGAATGCGGTACTCAGATTAAGCGACGTGACAAGCGCTGCTTGAAATGTTTCCCACAATCTCGAGGTAAACCGAGCATCACGGTCCGAGATGATGTCGCGAGGTGTACCATGATTACAAATGATCTCGTCGGTGTAGATTTGGGCTAGTCGTTCTACCTTGTAGTCTTCCCGTATCGGCAAGAAGTGGGCTGATTTGGTTAGACGATCAACTATAACCCAAATACTGTTGTGACCTGATGGAGTGGGCGGAAGTTTCGTTATGAAATCCATAGCTATACTCTCCCACTTCCATATAGGTATCGGCGGTTGTTCGAGTAAGCCAGAAGGTCTTTGGTGTTCAACCTTAACCCTTGCACAAGTTAAACAACTTACGATGTAGAGAGCGATATCCCGTTTCATGCCCGGCCACCAGTACTTATAGCGCAGATCCTGGTACATTTTATCGACACCGGGATGAATAGAATATCGGGATTTGTGGGCTTCGTCCATTAGAATCTTTCGCAAATCGGTCCGCTTAGGGATCCAAATTCGGTCCAGATAATAGAAGATCCCATCTGATTTGCTTACTAACTGAGCTCCATCGTGATAGATCCTCTCTTTCTTCAATGTACGCTCGTTAAAGCAAGCGTGTTGAGCTTCGCGGATAAGGGTTTCGAGATCATGCTGGGCTTGAACATTTCGAATGCTGAGCACATAACTCTTTCTGCTGAGCGCGTCTGCAACAACATTTGCTTTGCCTGGGTGATAACGAATCTCACAGTCGTAATCGTTGAGGAGTTCTACCCATCGGCGTTGACGCATATTAAGTTCTCTCTGATTGAAAATGTGTTGTAAACTCCTGTGATCGGTATAGATCGTACACTTAGTACCATACAGGTAGTGTCGCCAAATCTTCAATGCAAAGACAACTGCGCCTAGCTCGAGGTCATGGGTTGTATAGTTCTTCTCGTGGATCTTGAGCTAACGAGATGCGTAATGTCACACCCCGACCACGTAAAACAACAAAACGTGGCGGAATCTTCGGGGAGTGTTGTAACAGAATCATTGTTTCATAACACATGGAAAGTTGAAATGTTGTTTTATTGATTAAAAGAGTTACAACGTCTTAACAAACAAATAAGTACAACAAAAATAACTAGTCTTGCAGCTTTTATTATCACTAAGGCCCAAGTCCACCTATGTGTATCTTGATCAATCCTATGCATCATCTCCTGAAACACATGTGAAAATAGGTACGTCAGCATAAAAATGCCGGCGAGTACATAGGTTTTATTGATTTAGGATTCATGACTTATAAGTTTGGAAAAAAAGTTGTTTAACAAAAGTCAGTCATGATCCTTGTAGAATGTTTTGTTTTGAAAATCATTTGAAAAGCGATAAAAATGATATATATAAATTAAGTATAATGTATGGTTAAATGAATAACCAAGTAAAATAGTTTTGTAAAATAAAATGTTTTGTAAAACAAAGTCTTGTGAAAAATAGGTTATTTGTGTAAAATGTATAAGTCCAAATTGAGATATTTCAAATAACGCTACGATATGTAATATGATACAAGCACTTATATATAGGAAGTACCAGCGGCGTATCCACCATGCTTGCATCATATTACACACATCTCGTTACTTAAATCACTTACCCAAACAAACCACCAATGTAAATTGCCCATGTCTAAACCAATTGTCAAATGTCATTGTGAAAACCATGTCAAAAATGTCTATGTCAAATGTCAATCATGTAATGTGTAAACAAAATGTCATGTATGGCAAGTGAAATATGTATCACTAAACGATAGGTGAAAATGCACAAAACAAAGTATTGAAGTAAAACTCAGTTTAAATCAATGTTATGTTTTGTGGAAATGCATGCTATACTGATGCTAACATTTATGCGGTGTGTTAAACGCATACATTCAAGCCTTGAGACAGACGGATAACCTTAAGTAAAGGTTATCAATGTGAAATGTTTTTGGATTCAGTCATTCCTTTCATCCAAACCAACCCAGGATGTCAGGAACGGGATTTGTCAAGTCCTATGGTACCATTACTTACTACCGAGCGGCGTAACTAATGTAAATGAATGTATATAAGTCTCGTTTTTACAACCCAAATGTTATACCGAATGTAAGCATGTGATGTGATGTGAATGTACTAAGTATGGACTAAATGAACATACATAGCATGTGATGTGATGTAAAACAATGTACTAGTATGATGAACATACATAGCATGAAAAGGTAATGTAAATCAAATGTACTAAGTATGCTAAGTTAACATACAAAGCAGAAAAGTCATGTAAAACAATGTGCTAGCATGTTAAGTAAACATACATAGCAAAAGAAATGTAATGTAAAACAATGTGCTAGCATGTTAAGTAAACATACATAGCAAAACATAATGAAATCATGTACTAATAGTGTACTAATGAAAATAGCAAGTATATGATATGAAACATGAAAACATGAAAGTAACAAGTAGGCACATGTGTTTCACCCCAAAACGTTTGAAAAACAGTAAAAGAGGGGACTATGTACTCACTTGAGGGTGCTTAGAAGTCTTGAACAACAACCAAGCAAAGCTAGAGGGATCACGGAATCAAACGGCACCCTATATAGATAACTACATAAATAACCGGACCTAAATCGGGGGATCGGATAGTATGAGGTTTCGTAAACCAAATGAGTATTGGAACTCATATGATATGGTCTAGCAAAGCCTACATACTAAAATGAAACCTAACCTAAGTGCTTACGACCCATTACGACCCGTTTAAGTAGCTTACGCTACTTTAACGCATCGTTCGCGTAAAACGCGTTCGGAACGCCTAACTAGTCCTATGACAAGTAATGTATGCCTTAACATGTCTAATATTATTGTCCAATTAGTTTAGATGTCAAAACTTAGGTTACATATGCTTAAAATGAATTTATGCGTAAAAAGGGCATTTTGGTAATTTTGCTAAGGCATAAGAATTACTTATCATACAACTACTTAAACGACGTGACCATAAGGTATAACCTTAAAAGGTTATTTTATATACAACTATGGTCACCTAAAGTGTTTGGTCGGACCTTAATGATCGACCAAATGGGTCGGGTTCGAAAGTATAAGCGATTGATTAGATCGCTTACCTTTACGACCCTAAACAAGCACAAATCTAAAAGCGACGAGCTAAACATGCTAGAACATGTTTAATAAGGTTAGAAAACAGGTTTGGTATCAAAACAAACGGTTTTGATACCCTAGAGTAGTTTGGTTACAAAATACGCGAGGAAACGCATTTTGACCGAAACTACGACTCGTCACTGAGCCTAGATAACGTGGAAATCAGTAGGTATAGTCACTAGGGACTATAACCATCGTGATTACGCTCACATTATGAAGTTCAAACAAACTTCGCATTGACCATAAACTGGTCAATGCAGAAAGTCAAACGCAGTTTGACATTAACGCTAAAACGAATGAAAAACGCGAAAGAATACTTACAGAAGGTCCCCGCAAGATTTAACCCGATTCGCTTTCAGGTAGGAAGTATATACTTCCACTTAGAAAGCTTTGAATCAGATTAAATGTGGGAAATGAATGAAGTTGGGTTGGGTATTTATAGATTTCCTTGAACCGTTAAGATCGTTCGTCGAAAAACGTGATTTAATCTCAACCGTACACATGTGCCCATGGTTTTGTAATACCATGGGCACCCCTAGAATGGCCCATGGTATTTTAAAACCATGGGTTCAAACCATCATATCTAAAAAATGGACCAGGTTCAATGTATTTGCCAGAAATTTCAAAAATGGTCCCTGCACTTGTAAAACTTGATTTTTTGCACTTTTAAGCCCCGTTAACCCCATTTCAAGGCTCTAAAATAAAGTTAAAGTATAGGGAACTTAAAATATGCTCAAAAACTTCTCGGATGTCGGTTTGTTTGGTCGTACGGTTGCGGTGTTCGGTTAATTACGACGGAAATCGTAATGAACGCAAAAATGATCCAAATTACGCGACGAATGGAATTTTATTATGCCAATCACTAAAATAAAATATTTTAATGATTACATAAATTTCTGGATGTCCGGATATATTCAGGACGAACGATATGCGCGAAAATGCAAACTTATGCACTTTTGACGCTTTTAGTCTCTATTGATCAAATAAGATTATTTTAGCATACCGAACCTCTCAAAGCCTATTTCTAAGCTATGTAAAGGATATTTAGGGTATGTGTAACCTATGATCAAGTTCCGAAATGTCTGTTACAGTACAAATTGACATACTTTCGCAGTTTGTCGAATTTAGTCACTGTACGCGAATAAACTTGATTTCGGCATACCAAACCATCCAAAACTTATTTCTAAGTTATGTGGAGGTTATTTGAGGTATGTTAAGCCTATGTCACTATTCCGGAGTGTTTGTTGCATTAAATTGGTTATATTTACGCATTAGTGCGCATATAACCTTCCAGAAAGCGATTTAGGGCCCGAAATCGATTAAGAATTGATATGTGCAAAAGATACACATGTTTATACAAATCCCAAGTATGAAATACAATATTTCATTGGTTTGGTATTCGTTTGATGGCTGAAGTGACACAGGTGTCACAGTCTCCCCTACTTCAGGAAATTTCGTCCCGAAATTTATTTAGAGGAAACTTGTGAGAGCTTGAAACATGAAGTTGAAAAGATCGAACAACACTGGTTAGAGTCCTGAACTTCTAGTAACTTTAAATAACATCATGCTTGCAATGTGAGAGGGTCACTTATATAAAAGTATATAAAGTGTTATTGGTGCGTCCACCGTACCTCTATTGTTCACATTTTGTTATGGTTGCACTATTGGTTCTTACACATAATAAGTCTTACCGCGGTTTCCGTGCACTGAACTTCATAATTATGTATGCATCCATAATTACGTAATTCCTTGCATAGTCACGTAGTGCATCTTATAATGTGTAGGGGAGGAAAACGATGAACGAGCCTGTGATGATTGTGATTAGACCATACTGGGGTCCTTTTTAATTGAGTCAATAAATGATCTCCAGACCGCCAAGGAGTCTTTTCAGCTTATATCATCACATGTCATTCTCAACCAGATTTTGAATCAATCTTTTGACCTAGACCACTAAAAGGGTCTCTTTGAATGATGGAATGGCACTATAAAATCCATGGGTCTTAACTATCACGTAGAAGCCCAATTAAGGATTTGAGATAGTACCTTTTGAATATCCTACCACGAATCCCTCATACAAAATACGAAAGGTTCTATGAGGATTTGGATAACGAATTATCCAGAGTATATAAAATCACAAAATGCATAAAAGAAAACACAAAATGCATAAACGCATAATCACAAAATTGTTCATCTTGGTTTTAAATTTGTTATCATTTGCTAATTGCGCACAAGTATTTAAAGCACACTAGGAATCCATTCCATGGATTTCATTTGGTACTTTAAACATTATCAAGAATCTAACTATGAAGATAGAAAGATCCTAAAGAGGAAATTCGATTTCGATTGTAAGGAACCGAAATGTTCGAATTAAGGTACACAAGGAATCCAATTAAGGACTCTGATTTGAATGACAATTTTCCACAAGGATCTAATTGTGAAGATAAAAGATCTATATGGATTTTGGTAATTGAAGATGTTTTGAAACCTTGCACTGGATGTGCTTAAGTCAAAACATGAAGTGAAAATGCTTATGAAGTTGAGATGCTAGATATGCCAAGGCGACATATGAAGCGGAGTTTGAAGGCTAAGTCAATGTATGAGGAAAATATTTTTGAAAACTATGCATGGGGTTTCTTTTAGAAATGTGTTTAATGTTTTTGAAACCTTATATATAATTTTTGAAATCATAAAGTAGGTGTACTAGGTAAGTAAAAAAAATGTTTTAAAATCATGCGAGGTGAATTTTTGAAATTATGTATAGGGTTTTTTTGAAAACATGAATGATGCTTTTGAAATCATGCACTTGATATAAGTAATTATACTGTATTAATAACATTTTGAAATCATGAAGGTTGTTTTTGAAAACATAGACAATGTTTTTATTATGGAGGTTGTTTTTGAAAACATAGACAATGTTTTTGAAATTATGGAGGTTGTTTTTGAAAACATAGACAATGTTTTTGAAATCATGAAGGTTGTTTTGAAAACTTATGTTATGCATGTTGAAAAATCAGAACGTAATGGGTATGAGATTTGAAAATACCCTTAGTTATCTAACCAAGGATTCAAAGGCACAGATGCGCAAAAAGCACGATTACTCAAAATTTTGCTTTATTTCTTGTACTTTGTCTCATAGAATGAAACGAGTACTTAAAATTTTCAAGGAAATCATGAGCGATCACTTGAAAGGGAGAACCACAAGAGTACTTTGTAAAGAGCATAGTTCCTTGATGTAGGTATTATAGGGAAATGCCATACACACATGTAACTACATTTGTATATCAGAATTGCGAATAACGACTTTTATTTATGAACAAAACAGATTGTTTCACAATACAAGAAAACAAAAGAAACAAAGGCATAAGACAACAACATCTTTTGCTCGGCCAAATGCTTATCTAAGGGTTGGATTTGCATTGACAATCTTTGGGCATTTGTTCCTGAAATGGCTCGTTTCGCCACAGTTGTAGCAAGTACCAGACGGGAAACGAGCTTGAGTAGGGTTGACTTGGAGTTGGGTAGCAGCAAGGTTTATAGCAGCTTTGTTCTGGATAGCAAAGCGGCATATGTTAATCAAATGTCCCAACCGTCCACAGTAGGTACATTTGGAGCAGGGTACGAGGTTTGAATGATGACGGTTGCATCGTTTGCACCATGGGGCAGTTCCTATGTACGGCTTCCTAGCTGGTGGCGCTGCCACTTGGCTAGGTCCCGCTTGATTAGGTGTAACTGTTGCGGGTTTCCTTGAAGCCTTACGCTTCCTTGATTTTGGTGCAGGCCTGACTTCTGCTTCCTTCGGTGACTCTTGAGTGGCTACATTTTTTTTGAGACAAGACATGGCAATGCCTAGATCCACAGACTTCAGTATCACTTCGCCTATTTGCTGGGCAAATTTGGCTGTTTGCTCGGACATTTGACCGTTGTTGAGATGAAGAGACATTCTAGAAGAAAATGAACAATATAGGGAGTAATAAATGAAATGTTATCGGATAAGCAAAACAGAAAGGCAATGCATACGAATTGCGATCATTTGTTTGTTACCTAAGGCAAACAAATGAGATGGTGACAAATCAAAGCAAGCGGGTCATAATAATGTATCACTGAAGACATGCTTGCCTATAAGTGAACACTCACCCCAAGAGTTCCCAGGTAAGAGTGACTGGTCCGATACTGCGGATTTGTACGAACACTCTAGCCTTAGACAGAAAACTCAGAGTACAGGCGTTCACCCTTCCAGTTTGCACGTGTTCACATTATAAGACCCAAACTTTGACGAGATTTGAAAACTTAGAGGGTTCAAAACCTAGTAATCAATCATCCTAGAACAGATGATTAGTTTTCAAAGCGGTTTTGAAATATATGTTCTTGTTGTGGTTGTCGCCTAAGGATAGGCGACGGTATTGTTTTATGACTAAATGCAAGTAAACTCACGTTAGGGTCCTAGGAAGGTTATAGACTAGGTCAAAGCATTACTAATAACCTAATTCCCTATAACCATGAGCTCTGATACCAACTTTTCTGTCACACCCCGACCACGTAAAACAACAAAACGTGGTGGAATCGTCGGGGAGTGTTGTAACAGAATCATTGTTTCATAACACATGGAAAGTTGAAATGTTGTTTTATTGATTAAAAGAGTTACAACGTCTTAACAAACAAAGGAGTACAACAAAATTAACTAGTCTTGCATCTTTTATTATCACTAAGGCCCAAGTCCACCTATGTGTATCTTGATCAATCCTATGCATCATCTCCTGAAACACATGTGAAAATAGGTACGTCAGCATAAAAATGCCGACGAGTACATAGGTTTTATTGATTTAGGATTCATGACTTATAAGTTTGGAAAAAAAAGTTGTTTAACAAAAGTCAGTCATGATCCTTGTAGAATGTTTTGTTTTGAAAATCATTTGAAAAGCGATAAAAATGATATATATAAATTAAGTATAATGTATGGTTAAATGAATAACCAAGTAAAATAGTTTTGTAAAATAAAATGTTTTGTAAAACAAAGTCTTGTGAAAAATAGGTTATTTGTGTAAAATGTATAAGTCCAAATTGAGATATTTCAAATAACGCTACGATATGTAATATGATACAAGCACTTATATATAGGAAGTACCAGCGGCGTATCCACCATGCTTGCATCATATTACACACATCTCGTTACTTAAATCACTTACCCAAACAAACCACCAATGTAAATTGCCCATGTCTAAACCAATTGTCAAATGTCATTGTGAAAACCATGTCAAAAATGTCTATGTCAAATGTCAATCATGTAATGTGTAAACAAAATGTCATGTATGGCAAGTGAAATATGTATCACTAAACGATAGGTGAAAATGCACAAAACAAAGTATTGAAGTAAAACTCAGTTTAAATCAATGTTATGTTTTGTGGAAATGCATGCTATACTGATGCTAACATTTATGCGGTGTGTTAAACGCATACATTCAAGCCTTGAGACAGACGGATAACCTTAAGTAAAGGTTATCAATGTGAAATGTTTTCGGATTCAGTCATTCCTTTCATCCAAACCAACCCAGGATGTCAGGAACGGGATTTGTCAAGTCCTATGGTACCATTACTTACTACCGAGCGGCATAGCTAATGTTAATGAATGTATATAAGTCCCGTTTTTACAAACCAAATGTTATACCGAATGTAAGCATGTGATGTGATGTGAATGTACTAAGTATGGACTAAATGAACATACATAGCATGTGATGTGATGTAAAACAATGTACTAGTATGATGAACATACATAGCATGAAAAGGTAATGTAAATCAAATGTACTAAGTATGCTAAGTTAACATACAAAGCAGAAATGTAATGTAAAACAATGTGCTAGCATGTTAAGTAAACATACATAGCAAAAGATAATGAAATCATGTACTAATAGTGTACTAATGAAAATAGCAAGTATATGATATGAAACATGAAAACATGAAAGTAACAAGTAGGCACATGTGTTTCACCCCAAAACGTTTGAAAAACAGTAAAAGAGGGGACTATGTACTCACTTGAGGGTGCTTAGAAGTCTTGAACAACAACCAAGCAAAGCTAGAGGGATCACGGAATCAAACGGCACCCTATATAGATAACTACATAAATAACCGGACCTAAATCGGGGGATCGGATAGTATGAGGTTTCGTAAACCAAATGAGTATTGGAACTCATATGATATGGTCTAGCAAAGCCTACATACTAAATGAAACCTAACCTAAGTGCTTACGACCCATTACGACCCGTTTAGGTAGCTTACGCTACTTTAACGCGTCGTTCGCGTAAAACGTGTTCGGAACGCCTAACTAGTCCTATGTATGCCTTAACATGTCTAATATTATTGTCCAATCAATTTAGATGTCAAAACTTAGGTTACATATGCTTAAAATGAATTTATGCGTAAAAAGGGCATTTTGGTAATTTTCCTAAGGCATAAGAATTACTTATCATACAACTACTTAAACGACGTGACCATAAGTAATAACCTTAAAAGGTTATTTTATATACAACTATGGTCACCTAAAGTGTTTGGTCGGACCTTAATGATCGACCAAATGGGTCGGGTTCGAAAGTATAAGCGATTGATTAGATCGCTTACCTTTACGACCCTAAACAAGCACAAATCTAAAAGCGACGAGCTAAACATGCTAGAACATGTTTAATAAGGTTAGAAAACAGGTTTGGTATCAAAACAAACGGTTTTGATACCCTAGAGTAGTTTGGTTACAAAATACGCGAGGAAACGCATTTTGGCCGAAACTACGACTCGTCACTGAGCCTAGATAACGTGGAAATCAGTAGGTATAGTCACTAGGGACTATTGTCACGGCCCCCGACCCGGTTTAACCCGTTTCAGGAGCCGCGGGACAGAAATCCCGTGATATTTATTTAATTGAGTTTAGCAGCGGAATTTTTTTACATCAGGATCGTTTTAAAGCTAAAAACTTTTCCCGATTATTTCATTTCACAATTCGGGACAAAACCCCGATAATTTACAATAATAAGATTTTTCTGACAATCTTTATTTCAAAACACATTTCTTTATTTTATATTGAGCCACTATCGTAAGCTTGAAATGCTCCTCGGCACTTTTTCCTGAATTACAGTATATCACCTGAAACATGTTTTAAAAAGATTTTGTCAGCGGGGAAATACTGAGTGAATCATTCATTTTACTGAAAATGACACATTTATTATTATTCACAGTGTTAAGATCTTTTACGCATGTTTCTGATATCAACCAACTACCCACAGTATTTGTCACTCGACCAGATCTGTGACAGTGGTCATATCACCATTGGCTGCCCCAATGAATGACGTAAATCAATTAAAATTAGGTTCGCCCACCTAAAATGATTTAAACTGTAGTAATGTGCACAATACCCCACATACTGGCTGTAATTTGGTGATTACATCAACTTAATCACTGTAATTATAATTCTGAAAATAATTTGGAGTATTGTAAAACATTTACTAAAAAGAGAATGACTCACATTGCAGATTTAGTATAGATAGAATATGATTTAGCCTCGTTAACCTAATAATAATTATAATGCACACAAAACTGGGTTAGTGATCAATACAGCAGTCACGATAACTCACGAGATCAAATTCTCACAATGAACGACAAAGTGCAATACTTAAACATTCATCGATTTAACGACGAACGACAAAGTATAACCCTAATGTGGGCGGCACTTAAACATTCTTTGGATATATTGATCTCGGAAAATGAATCGTAATAGCGATCGAGTAATTACCCTGTTTTGCGGCAGCGATTCGAGTGCAGTGTGTGTGTTTAATTGTAGTATAACGACTCTAATTCGACGCACAGACAGCAATTTAACGTCGTTTTCAGTTCTCATTTCAAGTCCCAAGGTCGGCTATTTATAGCCAGAAAATAGCCTCGCTTACGGACCGTATGCTTCAACCCTTACGGTCCGTAAGGGAAACACATATGCTTACGGTCCGTAAAGCATTTTCCTTTACGGTCCGTAAAGCATTTTCCTTTACGGTCCGTAAAGGGTGCAGTCTATTTACCTAGACTAGCTGTAAACGGGACTAGCTTGTATGAATCATCAAAAATTCGAATTGCAATTGTGACAACGGATTTTATTGATAATTATCAATTAGGTTTTACCCCCCCTAAGTTTTAGGGGCCCTGATCCTAATTCTGATTGTTCTGAAAATTTTAGGGTTAGTGCGGAATTACTTGGGTGTCTCAATTAGGGTTTCCTTATTGATTAATTATCATTCTAATTATGAATTTTAATGAGAGTTGTTACATCCTCCCCACCTTAAGAAAAATCTCGTCCTCGAGATTTATTGGAATAGATGAGGGTATTTCCGCTTCATTTCTGACTCCAGTTCCCAAGTATATTCTGGTCCTCTCTTTGAATTCCATTTGACTTTCACCAGTACTAGTCGCTTGTGTTTGAGAAACTTGATTTTCCTATCTTCTATTTGTAAAGGTTTCTCTATGAATTTCAGCTTTTCATTTACCTCTACATCCTGAAGAGGTACTACCAGGGATTCGTCTGATAGACATTTCTTAAGATTGGATACATGAAATACATCATGTACTCCAGCTAGTTCTTCTGGTAGTTGTAAGCGATAAGCAACTGGTCCGATTCGTTGAATCACTGGGAATGGTCCAACATATCTAGGACTCAGTTTTCCTTTCTTACCGAATCGTACTACTCCTTTCCAAGGAGATACTTTCAAAAGTACTTTGTCTTCTATCTGGAATTCGAGTGGCTTGCGGCGATTGTCTGCATAGCTTTTCTGGCGATCTCGAGCTGTCTTTAGTCTTTCCTTGATTTGAGTTATCTTGTCTGTAGTTTCTTGCACGATTTCTGGACCTGATAATTGACTTTCTCCTATTTCTGCCCAACATACTGGAGTCCTGCACTTGCGTCCATACAGTGCTTCGAATGGAGCGGCTTCAATGCTTGAATGATAACTATTATTATAGGAGAATTCGATTAATGGTAAATGGTTATCCCAATTACCACCAAAGTCAATTACACATGCTCGAAGCATGTCTTCTAGAGTTTGGATCGTCCTTTCACTTTGTCCGTCTGTTTGTGGATGATATGCAGTACTTAAATTGAGTCGGGTTCCCATTGATTCTTGGAAACTTGTCCAGAAATGAGAAGTGAAACGACTATCTCTATCCAATACAATGGAAAGTGGAACTCCATGTAAGGATACTATTTCATCTACGTACAACTTGGCTAACCTTTCCATGCTAAAGGTTTCCTTTATTGGTAGAAAATGAACGGATTTGGTTAATCGATCCACGATTACCCAAATGGCATCATTACCTTTTCTGGTTTTGGGTAACTTAGTAACAAAGTCCATTGTTATGAGTTCCCATTTCCATACAGGCATTTCTAACTGTTGTAGTAGACCTGAAGGTTTCTGATGTTCGGCTTTAACTTGTGAACAGGTTAAACACTTAGATACGTATTCGGCTATATCCTTTTTCATTCCTATCCACCAAAAGTTCTTTCTTAAATCTTGGTACATCTTATTGTTTCCTGGATGTATAGTATACCTAGATTTATGAGCTTCGTCTAAAATCTTTGATCTTAAATTTCCTTGTTTAGGTACCCAAATTCTGCTTTTGTGGAATTTCCATATTCCATCATTTCCTTGTTCCAATTCTTTTAGGTAACCCTTCATTCCTTCGGCATCGTCCTTGAGGGCCGTTTCTTGAATTTCCTTTAATTGTTCCATTAAATCTACTTGTAGATTTATTCTAAGGGCACGGACTCGCCTTTGCTTCTCATGATACTTACGACTTAAGGCGTCTGCGACTACGTTTGCCTTTCCTTCGTGATATTGAATATCACAGTCGTAATCACTCAGGATTTCCATCCATCTTCTTTGCCTCATGTTTAACTCTTTTTGCCCAAATATATACCTTAAACTCTTATGATCTGTATAAACAGTAAACTTACTTCCATACAGATAATGTCTCCATATCTTAAGGGCAAAAACTATAGCTCCTAATTCTAAATCATGAGTCGTATAGTTTTCCTCGTGCTTTTTCAATTGTCTAGAAGCATACGCAATTACCTTCTTGCGTTGCATCAACACACATCCGTATCCTAATTTTGAAGCATCACAATATACCTCAAAATCTTCTGTTCCTTCTGGTAAGGCTAAGATTGGAGCATTGGTTAATTTCTGCTTTAAGATTCTGAAGGCTTCTTCTTGTTTAGGTCCCCACTCAAACTTAGTGGCTTTACAGGTTAGCTTAGTTAATGGTACAGCTATTTTGGAAAAATCCTTAATAAACCGTCTATAATACCCTGCTAAACCTATAAAACTTCTAATTTCCATTGCAGTTTGCGGAACCTTCCAATTGGTAATTGCTTCTATCTTAGCAGGATCTACATGAATTCCTTCGTGATTCACCATGTGTCCTAGGAATTGCACTTCTTGTAGCCAAAATTCACATTTTGAGAATTTAGCGTACAACTTTTCTTTTCTTAACAAAGTTAAGAGTGCATGCAAGTGCTGACAATGTTCGACCTGACTTTTTGAATAAATAAGTATATCGTCTATGAAAACAATTACAAATTTATCCAAATATGGTTTACAGATCCTGTTCATCATGTCCATAAATGCTGCAGGTGCATTAGTTAATCCAAAGGGCATGACTGTAAACTCGTAATGTCCATACCTAGTTCTAAAAGCAGTTTTAGGTATGTCTTCTTCTTGAACCTTTAATTGATGATATCCGGAGCGCAAATCTATCTTAGAAAAATACTTAGCGCCTTGTAATTGATCGAAAAGATCATCAATCCTAGGTAATGGGTATCGATTCTTAATTGTAACTGATGTGTGTAAAATGCAACATATAAAACACATCAATTAAGGCATAAAACTAACCCTTTTTAAGTACTAATGTTGGAAAAAGAGTGTTTTTGTCTTCCTTTTGTATTTTCAGGATGAAATGAGCTCAAAATCACAAAAGAAGCAAAAAGACCACTAATTCTACCATAAATACAAGAAAAGGAACAAAAGTAGACTGCCCGGACCCTCAACGGCACCTCCCAAAGCAAAAAGGAAGAAACAGAGTCTGAACACGCCCCGTGTCCAACGAACACGGGGGCGTGCCCAGGAAGCAGCAGAAAAGACAAACCAGTAGAAGCTTCCATTGCCCACCACGGGGCCGTGTCCAGCGAGCACGGGGGCGTGGTGAAAGTACAGCAGGCGCATTAATTGTAATTCGCAATTACAATTAATGAAGAGAGAGAGTGTCAGGCGGGCACGGGGCCGTGTCCAGCGGACACGGGGCCGTGTCCAGCCTTCTGTTCAGCCTATAAATAGAGGAGCTTGGCTTCATTCTCTCTCATCCCTTGGCACACCACCTCTCTCACACCTCATCCACCACCCACCACCACCATAACACCATCATCCACCACCATCATCCATTGTCCATCGTAGAGTGTGTGAGTCGTCTCGGGATCCAAGATTGATCGTAAGAGTTCTTGACAATCAAGGCCATGTTTGCCTAAGTCTCTTACATCACTTGGTGAAGACAAGTGTTTAGTATAATACTTTTTATTTTTAATCTTTTGCACTTTTTATTTGGTTTTGTATTAATGACTTTAATAACTAGTTACTTATGTTGAAGGTGATCTTTCCTTATCGTTTGTCCGTGGTGTCTTGGCATTATTTTACTGTCTATATAAAATAAAAGATTTTCACCATTCATATCTCCACGGTCTATATGGAGGTATGTTGGCTACCTGGTCGGGGGTTAAGGGAACGGTTTGGTAAGGGTCTTGCCCTTGTTCAGCGTTTAGAGGTCCTGCTTGGGACCTGGGTCAAATTTAGTAGGATCTCCTTCAATGCCCATAGGTATTGGATGGCGGGGATCCAAACTCTTTGACCCCCTCATAAGTTAACTACTATTAATACTATAACCCGGCTATTTAGGACTGTATCCCTGCTGACTCAGACTACTTAGCCGAGGGTAACGTCACCGCCAGAAGCGGGGCCTACCACAATTTGCATTAATAACTTAATTCATTATCTTTCAATAATCCGACCCTTTAGGATTGTATCCTTGCTGACTCAAACTACTGGGTTGAGGGTAACGTCGCCTTCAAAAGAGGGGCCTACTACAATAACTAAGATAATCTCTTAAACAAGTGCAAAAGTGCGAAAATAATCAAAGGTTATACTAATACACGTGTCGGATCCAAGTGATTCATCTTGTCTATCTGTTTTTATTTTATTTTATTTTCAGCATTTAGTTAGTTTTTATTTTTCTTAGTTTAAAACAATTTTCTAACCTTTTTGATTTGATTAGACGTTGAGGATAAACCGGTATTAAAAGCTCTTGTGTCCTTGGACGACCTCGGTATCTTACCAACACTATACTACGTCCACGATGGGTGCACTTGCCCATATGTGTGTTTAGTGTTAGTGAATATCGTGTTTTATAAATTTAAAACTTGGCTAAAAGTGTAAAAAGGGCTTAAATATATATCAAAAATATATACACACTAACACGCATCAGTAACCTTATTCAATTCTCTATAATCGATACACATTCTCATCGATCCATCTTTCTTTTTCACAAACAACACTGGTGCACCCCATGGGGATGAACTAGGTTGTATAAATCCTTTGCTTAGTAATTCATCTAATTGCTTCTTCAATTCTAGCATTTCGGTAGGAGCTAATCGATAAGGTGCCTTGGCTATCGGTGTAGTTCCTGGAATTAGATGAATCCTAAATTCTACCTCCCTATCTGGTGGTAACCCAGGTAAATCTTCCGGAAATACATCTGGGTATTCTGAGACTACAGGAATTTCCTTAAGTTCCTTACCCTTAGTACAAATGATTACTGAAATCATATATACTATTCCTTGTTTCCGTTCATAATTAGCAACTTTCATTACTGATATGAACTTCAGTGGCTTCCGAGGTTTGTCTCCTGAAATCTTAATTACCTCTCCAGTAGGTGCTTGAATTTCTATAGAGTTTCTATCACAAATGATTTGAGCATGGTTTGCTATTAACCAATCCATTCCTAACACAACATCGAACTCAGCTAATTTCATAGGCAATAGATTTGCAACAAACTTATGACCTGAGAGTTCTATTTCTACTTTTTGCAAAACCTGATTGATTTTTACTGAATTCCCATCTGCGGTTTCGACTGTAAAAATCTGCCTAACGGTAGTTAAGGGTAACTTAAGAGCTTGACAGAATGAAGTATTTATAAAACTTTGGTTTGCGCCAGAGTCAAATAATACTTTTGCATAAACGTTGTGAACTAGAAACGTACCGGCGATGACATCCGGAATGAGCTCTGCTTCTTGAGTAGTTAGCTGGAATGCTCTGGCATTCTTCTTAGTAGCTCCTTCGGCTGCCTCGGGTTTGTTATCTACTGGGTTGGCTAACTTAGGACATTCTGTTTTGAAATGTCCGGCTTCTCCACAATTGTAACAAATTATGGATCTTTTTCTACAGTTTTCTTCACGATGTCCTGTTGTCTTGCAAAAGTTGCAAATTCTATTACATTTTCCGAAATGGTTCTTCCGGCAAATTTTGCAGAATGGCACAGTTGAAGATTGCCCTGTTCCTCTTTTCTTGAAATTACTACTATTACCCATCCTAAATCCTTGGGTAATTTTCTGAGCTAGTTCCTTTTTCCTATCTTCATCCCTTGTGCGTATCAGTTCATCAGTTAGGGTGTTAGCTAATTCTACTGCATCGTCAATAGTGTGAGGTCTCGCAGCCTTAACGATATTTCGAATTTCACTAATTAATCCCCAAATATAACGAGAAATGAGTACCGGTTCTGGCGAAGCCAGGTTAGGTTCCACTCTAGCATATTCGAAGAATGTCGAAGTATAACCACGACAATCCACACCTAACATCCGATGGTTTAGGAACTTATTTGCCATTTGTTCCTTTTCATACTCAGGACAGAATTTTCTTTCTACCAAATTCTTGAATTCTTCCCAAGTCATAGCATAAGCCCTATTTCTTCCTTTAGCTTGTAACACAGTGTTCCACCATTCAAGTGCTCCTTCTTTAAATAGATTCGATGCGTACATGACCTGATCATCTTTGGCACACTTACTTATTGCAATTACTGCTTCGGTTTTCTCGAACCAACGCAGCGATGCAGTTGCCCATTCGTTGCCTGCAAATTCAGTGGGTTTACAAGCAAGAAATTCCTTGAAAGTGCAACCAGGTGCTGCAGCCTTTCGTTTCTTAGGGAGCGGCGTGTGTTGGGATTCATTATCATGATTAGCATAATTATTACCCCCGTTTATACTATTACTGAAGTTATCCTCAATAGTATGTTTACTAGGAATAATATGTTGCGGTTCGACTGGATTTTTCACAGCAGCAACAAATGCTGGAATAGCATTAGCTATCCCTTGACCAACAATATTTTCAATATCTTGTCTAGTCATATATTGATCCCCTGGATGTTGTTCTGACTGATTAGCTTCATTTACCGGTTCATTACTACTATTAGCCATCTGATAATATATATTAATTAGTATCTTGATAAATAGCAATTTATACACAAACAATCAGAAAATTCATAATGCACGTAAAGTCAAAACTATCGATTTTATATTAGTTATAGTATGCATCAATACACACCAATATTTTACAATGTTTTATTGGTTATGTTACAGACTGATTTTGCTATTTACTTTTACTATTACACAACTATAGTTTTACCATCCTCCTATCCCTCGTCACTCGTCATCCTAAAAACGAAGTTCCCATTCGTCATATTTCCAGGCAATTTGTCCCCCTATCTCCCTGATTCTGTTCCCTGCATCCATCAATTCTTCACCGAAATGGCGCAGTTCAGCCATATTCTCATGGCTCATTGGTGGATTAGGTAGGGGTTCTGGATCGAATTGCGGAAGGAAGGAATAAGGGTCGTTGACAATATTTTGAAATTGCCAATCATTCGTCCACCATTCTTCCATTTCTACAGGTTGGGCGTGGACTATTGGTTCTGGGATTGCTGGTGTAAAATTCATAGGGAGTGGATTTTCACTAGGATAGGTAAAAACATTAGTATTGACAGGCTGAATAGTTTCACAGTTTGCCAATAGAAAATCTATTTCATCCTGAAAAGTTATTTCCTGGTTCTGGTTTTGATTGGAGCTCTCTCCGATTTCTATCTGAGTTGGTCTAGAACCTTGTCCTACTTCCATTTCTATATCTTTAGAATATTCCTCAAACTGTATCTCCATTTGCCTAGAATTTTTCTCGACTTCAGTTTCCATTTCTGGCTGTTTACCAGTTTCTTTTGCTATTTCTAAAGGATTGTTTATTTTAGGAAGTTTCGGGACTGGCTTTTTCCTACGGATACGATGTCCCCACATGTAATTCTTCTTTTTCTTTCGTTTTGGCTTTGTCAAAGGTGGAGCATGGAATTCTACAGGTTGGTCCACATCAGCAAAGTATCCAGTAAACTCTTGGGAAACTTCTATATTCACCGGGTAAAGATTGAGGTTCTGAAAAGCTTCAGATATCTCGCTCATGCTGTGTAGCATATATGCAAAATGCACAGAAATGCTAAGTTAAAACTTTGGAACAAAGTTTAACAAATAAACATCGAAGTTTTATTGCACACTATTTGTACAAATAACAGAAAAGAACACACTCAGATTTATTTATTTATTTACTGAGAAGTATTATTACTAGACTTAGGGTATTTAAAGATTTGCATGTTCGGCTACAGTAGCTAGCATATACAAATTTGCCCATTTCTCATATAGCTTATCTTCCCAAGGTGATTTATTGATTAACTCCTGGGTTTCCTTTTTAATCCTCTTTTCTCGGATTTGCTCTTTACTTTTCTTAATAATCATACTCCTTTTTCTAGGAGAAAGCGGTTTCTCATATTGTGCTTTCCGCACAAATATTTCTTCTTCAGGAATTGTAGGGAGCTTTGAAAATTTAGTTTTGGATGAACTTCCCTCTTCATAGACTGACCTATCTAATTTAAGATAGATATCTTGCAGCTTTTGCTTACCCATACTGTAACTAACAAATAGTCAATTTAATAAAACACATAATCACATAATAGTAATCAGGAAAAATTAAGTATCTGTTAAATACTTAATTAGCTTAACTCAATGGCTCTGATACCACCTTATTTCTGTCACGGCCCCCGACCCGGTTTAACCCGTTTCAGGAGCCGCGGGACAGAAATCCCGTGATATTTATTTAATTGAGTTTAGCAGCGGAATTTTTTTACATCAGGATCGTTTTAAAGCTAAAAACTTTTCCCGATTATTTCATTTCACAATTCGGGACAAAACCCCGATAATTTACAATAATAAGATTTTTCTGACAATCTTTATTTCAAAACACACTTCTTTATTTTATATTGAGCCACTATCGTAAGCTTGAAATGCTCCTCGGCACTTTTTCCTGAATTACAGTAGGTCACCTGAAACATGTTTTAAAAAGATTTTGTCAGCGGGGAAATATTGAGTGAATCATTCATTTTACTGAAAATGACACATTTATTATTATTCACAGTGTTAAGATCTTTTACGCATGTTTCTGATATCAACCAACTACCCACAGTATTTGTCACTCGACCGGATCTGTGACAGTGGTCATATCACTATTGGCTGCCCCAATGAATGACGTAAATCAATTAAAATTAGGTTCGCCCACCTAAAATGATTTAAACTGTAGTAATGTGCACAATACCCCACATACTGGCTGTAATTTGGTGATTACATCAACTTAATCACTGTAATTATAATTCTGAAAATAATTTGGAGTATTGTAAAACATTTACTAAAAAGAGAATGACTCACATTGCAGATTTAGTATAGACAGAATATGATTTAGCCTCGTTAAACCTAATAATAATTATAATGCACACAAAACTGGGTTAGTGATCAATACAGCAGTCACGATAACTCACGAGATCAAATTCTCACAATGAACGACAAAGTGCAATACTTAAACATTCATCGATTTAACGACGAACGACAAAGTATAACCATAATGTGGGCGGCACTTAAACATTCTTTGGATATATTGATCTCGGAAAATGAATCGTAATAGCGATCGAGTAATTACCCTGTTTTGCGGCAGCGATTCGAGTGCAGTGTGTGTGTTTAATTGTAGTATAACGACTCTAATTCGACGCACAGACAGCAATTTAACGTCGTTTTCAGTTCTCATTTCAAGTCCCAAGGTCGGCTATTTATAGCCAGAAAATAGCCTCGCTTACGGACCGTATGCTTCAACCCTTACGGTCCGTAAGGGAAACACATATGCTTACGGTCCGTAAAGCATTTTCCTTTACGGTCCGTAAAGGGTGCAGTCTATTTACCTAGACTAGTTGGAAAACGGGACTAGCTTGTATGAATCATCAAAAATTCGAATTGCAATTGTGACAACGGATTTTATTGATAATTATCAATTAGGTTTTACCCCCCTGAGTTTTAGGGGCCCTGATCCTAATTCTGATTGTTCTGAAAATTTTAGGGTTAGTGCGGAATTACTTGGGTGTCTCAATTAGGGTTTCCTTATTGATTAATTATCATTCTAATTATGAATTTTAATGAGAGTTGTTACAACTATAACCATCGTGATTACGCTCACGTTATGAAGTTCAAACGAACTTCGCATTGACCATAAACTGGTCAATGCAGAAAGTCAAACGCAGTTTGACATTAACGCTAAAACGAATGAAAAACGCGAAAGAATACTTACAGAAGGTCCCCGCAAGATTTAACCCGATTCGCTTTCAGGTAGGAAGTATATACTTCCACTTAGAAAGCTTTGAATCAGATTAAATGTGGGAAATGAATGAAGTTGGGTTGGGTATTTATAGATTTCCTTGAACCGTTAAGATCGTTCGTCGAAAAACGTGATTTAATCTCAACCGTACACAGGTGCCCATGGTTTTGTAATACCATGGGCACCCCTAGAATGGCCCATAGTATTTTATAAACCATTAAATACCAGCCCATGGTATTTTAAAACCATGGGTTCAAACCATCATATCTCAAAAATGGACCAGGTTCAATGTATCTGCCAGAAATTTCAAAAATGGTCCCTGCACTTGTAAAACTTTATTTTTGCACTTTTAAGCCCCGTTAACCCCATTTCAAGGCTCTAAAATAAAGTTAAAGTATAGGGAACTTAAAATATGCTCAAAAACTTCTCGGATGTCGGTTTGTTTGGTCGTACGGTTGCGGTGTTCGGTTAATTACGACGGAAATCGTAATGAACGCAAAAACGATCCAAATTACGCGACGAATGGAATTTTATTATGCCAATCACTAAAATAAAATATTTTAATGATTACACAAATTTTTTGATGTCCGGATATATTTAGGACGAACGATATGCGCGAAAATGCAAACTTATGCACTTTTGACGCTTTTAGTCTCTATTGATCAAATAAGTTTATTTTAGCATACCGAACCTCTCAAAGCCTATTTCTAAGCTATGTAAAGGATATTTAGGGTATGTGTAACCTATGATCAAGTTCCGAAATGTCTGTTACAGTGCAAATTGACATACTTTCGCAGTTTGTCGAATTTAGTCCCTGTAAGCGAATAAACTTGATTTCGGCATACCAAACCATCCAAAACTTATTTCTAAGTTATGTGGAGGTTATTTGAGGTATGTTAAGCCTATGTCACTATTCCGGAGTGTTTGTTGCATTAAACTGGTACCATTACTTACTACCGAGCGGCGTAGCTAATGTTAATGAATGTATATAAGTCCCGTTTTTACAAACCAAATGTTATACCGAATGTAAGCATGTGATGTGATGTGAATGTACTAAGTATGGACTAAATGAACATACATAGCATGTGATGTGATGTAAAACAATGTACTAGTATGATGAACATACATAGCATGAAAAGGTAATGTAAATCAAATGTACTAAGTATGCTAAGTTAACATACAAAGCAGAAAAGTCATGTAAAACAATGTGCTAGCATGTTAAGTAAACATACATAGCAAAAGAAATGTAATGTAAAACAATGTGCTAGCATGTTAAGTAAACATACATAGCAAAACATAATGAAATCATGTACTAATAGTGTACTAATGAAAATAGCAAGTATATGATATGAAACATGAAAACATGAAAGTAACAAGTAGGCACATGTGTTTCACCCCAAAACGTTTGAAAAACAGTAAAAGAGGGGACTATGTACTCACTTGAGGGTGCTTAGAAGTCTTGAACAACAACCAAGCAAAGCTAGAGGGATCACGGAATCAAACGGCACCCTATATAGATAACTACATAAATAACCGGACCTAAATCGGGGGATCGGATAGTATGAGGTTTCGTAAACCAAATGAGTATTGGAACTCATATGATATGGTCTAGCAAAGCCTACATACTAAAATGAAACCTAACCTAAGTGCTTACGACCCATTACGACCCATTACGACCCGTTTAGGTAGCTTACGCTACTTTAACGCGTCGTTCGCGTAAAACGCGTTCGGAACGCCTAACTAGTCCTATGACAAGTAATGTATGCCTTAACATGTCTAATATTATTGTCCAATCAGTTTAGATGTCAAAACTTAGGTTACATATGCTTAAAATGAATTTATGCGTAAAGAGGGCATTTTGGTAATTTTCCTAAGGCATAAGAATTACTTATCATACAACTACTTAAACGACGTGACCATAAGGTATAACCTTAAAAGGTTATTTTATATACAACTATGGTCACCTAAAGTGTTTGGTCAGACCTTAATGATCGACCAAATGGGTCGGGTTCGAAAGTATAAGCGATTGATTAGATCGCTTACCTTTACGACCCTAAACAAGCACAAATCTAAAAGCGACGAGCTAAACATGCTAGAACATGTTTACTAAGGTTAGAAAACAGGTTTGGTATCAAAACAAACGGTTTTGATACCCTAGAGTAGTTTGGTTACAAAATACGCGAGGAAACGCATTTTGGCCGAAACTACGACTCGTCACTGAGCCTAGATAATGTGGAAATCAGTAGGTATAGTCACTAGGGACTATAACCATCGTGATTACGCTCACGTTATGAAGTTAAAACTAACTTCGCATTGACCATAAACTGGTCAATGCAGAAAGTCAAACGCAGTTTGACATTAACGCTAAAACGAATGAAAAACGCGAAACAATACTTACAGAAGGTCCCCGCAAGATTTAACCCGATTCGCTTTCAGGTAGGAAGTATATACTTCCACTTAGAAAGCTTTGAATCAGATTAAATGTGGGAAATGAATGAAGTTGGGTTGGGTATTTATAGATTTCCTTGAACCGTTAAGATCGTTCGTCGAAAAACGTGATTTAATCTCAACCGTACACAGGTGCCCATGGTTTTGTAATACCATGGGCACCCCTAGAATGGCCCATAGTATTTTATAAACCATTAAATACCAGCTCATGGTATTTTAAAAGCATGGGTTCAAACCATCATATCTCAAAAATGGACCAGGTTCAATGTATCTGCCAGAAATTTCAAAAATGGTCCCTGCACTTGTAAAACTTGATTTTTTGCACTTTTAAGCCCCGTTAACCCCATTTCAAGGCTCTAAAATAAAGTTAAAGTATAGGGAACTTAAAATATGCTCAAAAACTTCTCGGATGTCGGTTTGTTTGGTCGTACGGTTGCGGTGTTCGGTTAATTACGACGGAAATCGTAATGAACGCAAAAACGATCCAAATTACGCGACGAATGGAATTTTATTATGCCAATCACTAAAATAAAATATTTTAATGATTACATAAATTTTTGGATGTCTGGATATATTTAGGACGAACGATATGCGCGAAAATGCAAACTTATGCACTTTTGACGCTTTTAGTCTCTATTGATCAAATAAGTTTATTTTAGCATACCGAACCTCTCAAAGCCTATTTCTAAGCTATGTAAAGGATATTTAGGGTATGTGTAACCTATGATCAAGTTCCGAAATGTCTGTTACAGTACAAATTGACATACTTTCGCAGTTTGTCGAATTTAGTCCCTGTAAGCGAATAAACTTGATTTCGGCATACCAAACCATCCAAAACTTATTTCTAAGTTATGTGGAGGTTATTTGAGGTATGTTAAGCCTATGTCACTATTCCGGAGTGTTTGTTGCATTAAACTGGTTATATTTACGCATTAGTGTGCATATAACCTTCCAGAAAGCGATTTAGGGCCCGAAATCGAACAAGAATTGATATGTGCAAAAGATACACATGTTTATACAAATCCCAAGTATGAAATACAATATTTCATCGGTTTGGTATTTGTTTGATGGCTGAAGTGACACAGGTGTCACACGTAAGCTATAACCTTGTCTCGTTGCATAAGAACATAGCCAAGGCCAAGGTTAGAAGCATCACAGTAGACAATGAAGTCGTTGCTTCCATCGGGCAGCGTAAGAATTGGAGCATTGCACAGCATATGCTTGAGGGTTTGAAAGGCAGACTCTTGTGCGGTTCCCCACACAAAAGGCTTGTCTTTATGGGTAAGAGCGGTAAGCGGCACAGCGATCTTAGAGAACCCTTCAATGAATCGTCGATAATAGCCCGCTAGTCCAAGAAAAGAACGGACTTCAGACGGGTTCTTAGGCGTAATCCAACTCTTAACTGCTTCAAACTTCGCGGAATCGACGTGTATACCCTGACTTTTCACAATGTGACCCAGAAACCGAACCTCCTCTAACCAGAATTCGCACTTGGAGAACTTGGCATAGAGTTGATTCCCCTGAAGTAACTCGAGAACCAAACGTAGATGTTGCGCGTGTTCGGCTTTCGACTTGGAATAGATCAAGACATCGTCAATGAACACGATGACGAAACGGTCTAGGAATGGCTTACACACGCGATTCATCAGATCCATGAAAACCGCGGGAGCGTTGGTTAAACCAAAAGGCATAACAACGAACTCATAATGGCCGTATCGGGTTCGAAAAGCGGTTTTGGGGATGTCTTCCTCTTGAATCCGCAATTGATGATAACCAGAACGTAGATCGATCTTCGAGAAACATTAGGCACCTTGCAGCTGATCAAATAAGTCGTCGATTCGGGGTAAAGGGTATCGGTTCTTGATGGTTAGCTTATTCAACTCCCGATAATCGATGCACATTCGGAACGACCCATCCTTCTTTTTGACGAAAAGGACCGGCGCGCCCCAAGGAGAGGTGCTCGTGCGAATAAAGCCTTTTTCAAGATATTCCTGGAGTTGGTTCGAGAGTTCCCGCATTTCGGATGGAGCGAGTCGATAAGGGGCTTTGGCAACAGGGTTAGCTCCAGGAATGAGGTCAATACGAAAGTCGATATCACGACTTGGCGGTAGTCCAGGGAGATCATTAGGGAACACCTGGGGAAACTCTCGGACCACTGGAACATCTTTGACTTCGGCTTTCTTTTTCTTTTCCTTCTCCGCTACTAAAATGTTGGCCAAGAAGGCTCGGTATTCCTTGCGGAGATACTTGTTGGCTTGAACACACGACATGAGCTTGAGACCTTTCGAAGCTGTTTCACCGTACACACATAGCAGATCTCCATTTGCGAGCGAGAATCGGATCATCTTATCAAAACACACAACTTTAGCATGGTTTTCGCGAAGGAAGTCCATGCCTACTATGACGTCGAAACTTCCGAGTTGCATCGGAATAAGGTTGATTGGAAAGATGTGATTGTTGAGCTCGAGAGTACAATCACGGAGAACAGAGTTAACAGCGACAGTTCTTCCAGTAGCGACTTCGACTTTGAATGACGAGGGATGGTAAGAGCGCTTACGACTAAGGAGCTTCTCGAATTCAAACGACACAAAGCAGTTATCGGCTCCAGTATCAAACAAACACGATGCATAAATACCATTCACAAGGAACGTACCATTGACCACGTTGTTGTCAGCTTGAGCCTGACGGGCATTGATGTTGAAGGTTCGGGCACGGGCTACTTGCTGCTGAGGCTGCTGCAGTTGCTGAGGTTGCTGGGGCTCTTGCTTAACCACCCTGTTCGGGCACATGTTTGCAAAGTGATTAGGATCACCACATGCAAAGCAGACTCGAGCATTGACCACGGGTGCTTGAGCTGCTGGTTGGCCTTGAGGGGCTGGAAGTAGGGCTTGGTGAGCAGTAGCTTGAACTGGGGCTTGATGAGGGCCATAGCGACAGTTCGCAGTGAAATGACCGTATAGGTTGCAGTGAGCGCAAAAACGACAGGCTAGTCCCACCGGATGATGATATGAGCATGTCGGGCAGAGAGGGTGGGGACCTGTGTATGCACGCTTTGCTGGCGGTGCATTGATCACTGGAGCTGAGCGGTGGTGCGATTGCTGATGAGCTGGTACAACTTGGAGAGGAGCAACAGTTGTTGCGGCAGCACAGCTCTTGTTGCTGGAGTTGTTGTTGTTGTGCTTCTTCTTTCTTCTTGATGACTTGGAGGGTTGAGCAGTGGCGGTGTCGGTGGTTGCTGTTGTTGTGGCTTGGTGCAGAGACTTGGTTTGTTTATCCCAAAAACCAGACTTTACCCGCTTGTCATTGATCTCAGCGGCGAGTAGGTAAGTCTCTTCAATCATTGCTGGCTTGGCGGCATGAACAAAATCGGCTACACAATCTGGCAGAGCTCGAATGTACTTCTTGATGGTCTGATCTGGGGTCTTGACCTGATCGGGACAAATGATGTTGAGCTGCTTGAAGCGAGCGGTTAAAGCAGCGTTGTCTCCATCCTTCTTCTTGATGGTACAAAACTTGTCCTCCAGCTTCTGGCGTTCGTGGGAAGGGCAGAATTCGTTGATCATGATTGCCTTCAATTCCTCCCACGTCAGCTCATAAGCTGCATCATTTCCGCGTTTGTTTCGTTCGGCCATCCACCAGTCTAGAGCACGGGACTGGAAGACGCCTGTTGCGTTGAGGGTGCGGAGATTCTCAGGACAGCCGCTTTGGCGCAGAGTGACTTCAACCGAGTCAAACCAGTGAAACATGGCGGTAGGGCCATCCACGCCAGTGAACTCTTTGGGTTCGCATGCTTTGAACTGCTTGAAACTGAAAGCAGCCTTGTTTGCATCTTTGGGAGCGTCTGTTCGTGATTCTTCAGACGACTTGCTGACATTTTCATAAGCATCGCTCACAGCTTTTGCCACACTTTTGGCGATGATAGCGGCGAGACACTTGTCTCTCTTCTCTTGACTTGCCTAACTTAGTCGTATAGCATAGCATAGCATAATATCGCCTAGATTGCAGCAACTGGATATCGATTTAAGATCGAATAGCAATGCGAGTCGTGTGTGTTGATCGAAATGATAGCAAAAATCGAATAACTTCCAAAAATTTAAACACATAAACAGATAAAACACGCATAAACACATAAAATCAACGAGTCATCAGAGTACACGGTTGCGGTTCTCAGAATCGAAACACATAAAATCGAGAGATAGATTGTCTGCGGCTACTAGACATCGACTACCCAAAGCAGCTCGACTATTCACAGTGGACTTGTCGTCACTTTCGACTCTAGAGGTCGTGTTTCTGCCTCGATTCTTGGGCATTTCACACGCATTCCCTAGGTCATACTTGTGAGTTCAGGTCGTTGGAGTCCGTCGAAGCTTTGGTGAGATGAAATAAAGCTCGGAACAAATAGTCAAGGTTAGGGTTTCACCCCTGGCTTAGCAATTTCTTCCTTGTTTTAGCAAAATTCGGGAGATTGTTCGTCAAAATGTGGATTTCACTCCTGATTTGGCATAATTCTCCTCGTTTATTATGAGAAAATCATGTGATAAATTGATAAAATCAGCATTAGCCAAGCAATTTAGTCGGGAGTTTGTGGTTTTCACACCTAATCCTGACTGAATCGCTTGACCTTAAATTGGAAATTCTAGTGCAGTGATAGCGAAGAATTGCAGAATAAGGCATATAAACTTGGTCTGATGGTTCCTAGCTATAGTTTAGGTCTCTAAGACAGCGACCCGGACTAGGTCGTGTCTAACCTAATTCCCTATAGTTATGGCTCTGATACCAATCTGTCATACCCCAACCGATGGCGGAATCATCGGGGCATGGCACTGAGCGAAACAGATTGTCCAGAAGTTTCCATAACAACTATTCACATAATCCAGTTAAAGATACGTCCCATACCGTATCCCGAATAATCAAATACATTATTACAGTTAACATCCAAACAAGTAATTCTGTTCCGACAACTCAGATTTAACATAACAAAATAAAATAAATATTGTTCAAATGCTCCTAAAGACCCAGCCTGACAAGATCTACAAACAACTATGCACTAGAAAACTTGTTCTTGACAGACAACTATTTGTTGCGGGCCTCTAGAATCTTAGTCTAGCCTCGCTTTCCTAGCAAGCTTACACCTTAAACACCTGTCACATACGTTAAAATAAAGTCAATACATATAATGTAAAGGTGAGCATACAAGTTTGATAATAGCATAGAAAGTTCGAATAGTTTACGCATAACCAGCACGTACACAGAGGAAAACGAAGCATGTTAATTATCGACATGGATCTATCGATACCAACGACTGCGGGTTGACTGTCCGAGACAGTTCGCAATACACGATTACCACCGTAATCCATGCAAGTAATTGTCCTTAACAACCCCCGTGTGAACGGGTGCTGAGTCCAAACTATAGTACAACGTTGCTAAGGCAGGTAGACAGCATTCCACGTGTAAACATAATAAACAAGCATTCATTTAGTCACGTAATACATGCAATCGGTTAGCATTCAAATAGTTTGTGTTCGATTGTGATTTGATATGTAACGCATGTAACACCCAAAAGTGCTAAAAGCAAAAAGGGATCGAGTATACTCACAGTGATTGATTATGGATTGAAGGGAGCGCTGAGAGTAGGGTTAGCCTGAATAGGTTGATAGTATAACGATAAGTAACGCGGTAATGCTAATAAGTGTAGATGGGTCGAACAGTCTAATCGATCGAACGGTAGGTTCGATCGAACAACCCTATCCGTTCGGTTGGTCTAACCGTTCGGGTAGTCTGATCGATCGGCCGGAAGGCTCGATAGGTTGGACAGTTCAAGTGGATTGTTTCTTCCTTTGAGAAGGATGTGTTTGTGTATGATGGTTTGAACTTTTGAAGTTTTTGCAGCATTATTTAAAATCATTGAAGTGTCCTTACCTTTCAGGTCGGTCGGTCGATCGAACGGGTCGTTCGATCGGTCGGCTTAACAGATCGGTTGGTCACTTTAGTTTGAAACGATCAAGTGTTGAAGCATAGTATCTCATGATCCGAAGAGTAATGTTTACCAAACAAAGTTCGATCGAACATTACTTCGCCAATACTAGACTTCGTGAAATTTGTAAAGTGTGGGACCATGTGCTAGCCAATCAGCTGGCCTGGTCGATCGGCTGGTATGTCCAATCGGCTGGGCTGTTCGTTCGAACAGCCTAGCCGTTCGGCCAGCATTCCGACCTGGTTGGCCTGTCGTCTAACACTTGGCTATTTTGATTATTTGACATTGTATCGAGGTAATTTGACAATGAGTTGAACCATGGAACCTTCGTTCTTACTGTTTCCCCCGGTTCAGACAGGAATCACCCAAGTCCGGCCGGTGAACTGTTCGGAACGGTAGTTTGGCGTTTAACCCGAAATCGGTGAACCTCGTAATTAGAATCCGAATCTTTAAACCACCCAACTGTTAGAATGATTAGTGAGATGGTTCAAGCTCCGTTTCTACCGGTTTAAAGGTTTTGGGTGTAAAAGAGTTGAAAGAAACTTGGAAAATCCGTCTTTCAATCTTCCACACCGTGAAATGTTTAGATCTATAGTAGATTTTAGTTTGTTTATGTGGAAATCGGTTAGATCTAAGCTATTCATGGTTGAATGAGGCCAAAACATGATGTTCTTCAAGAACACCATGATGACATCATCCAAGAACACTTAGATATTGGTGATTTCACGGTTAGAAATCAAGATTTGAAAGATAGAAAGGTGTAGAATCGTGTATTGATAAAAAACGTACAAGAATTAGCGTGAAAACTTACCGGAGTTGAGAGAAATCGGAGAAATGGTGAAGAACAAGAGCTGGTCGGTCAGAGCTTTCCAAAAGTGGTAAAGATGACAATGACAGCCCTATTTATAGGCTCCAAAATAGGAAAGTGTCAACCAATCGACCAGGATTGCTGATAAGCTGGCCTGCTCGATCGAACAGCATGTTCGATCGGCTGGCCCGTTCGATCAGTGCTTCCTGTTCGATCTGTAATCCCCTTTCGAGTGTTTTGCGACGATTTTTGATATTTCGATTTCGATGGACGATGATATGAATACGATAGAGTTTCCTAATCAAATTACTTTCAGTCCCAACCACTATATCTAACATAAGCATCCATAGTTTCACATTTCGGTTTCGGTTTCGATTGAGTTCGATTGCTTTTTGAGTTTTGATTCGATTTGATTGACTTCCATGCATAACAACGTAAAGTAAACACGCACAAATAACACATAAGGCACACGCACACGTATAACAATACCAAGGTTCGCATAATTCGAGGTTCGAGTTCGATGATTGATTCGATTAGTTCGATTACTGATTGATTAACTTTATCGCATTGTTACTGATTGGCTAGCACTTCAACTTAGAGAAATCTCAGAAAATCAAGTGTGGGTTTTGCAAGTGAAGGGGTGGGGGTATTTATAGGAATGCTAGAACCGTTAGGATCGTTTATCGGGAAACGAGCTTCGATCTAAGCCGTCCAAGTGTGCCCCATGTTTCCTAATACCATTGGAGCCCATAGATTAAGCCCCTTGCTTGCCAAAAACCATTTGCAAGTGGGTTACAAGAGTGTAACAGATGTAAACAGCTGTTAAACTGATTTTTGCACATCTGGGAGGCTCTCGCGCCTCGTGTAAACATGCACAAAACTTTACACGGGTCGCCTGGGAGTTACAGTTCAGAAACAAGTTTGCATAATGACAGTTTTAGTCCCTGTTGGTGTTTAAAGCCATTTCCAACATGTTTAAGGCCCGTCAAGCCAACTTTAAGGCCCTAAAATGATGCCTAAACATTGTGGACATGAAACATGCTCAAAAATATGCCGGATTTCGGTTCGTTTGGTCGTACGATCGCGATGTTCGCTTAATTACGACGGAATGCGCATAACCGCGAAAAACGATCCAAATTGCGCGACGAATGGATTTTTCTCATGCCAAACATTAAAATAAAATATTTTAATGCTTACATAAATTTTTGGATGTCCGGATGTATTCAGAACGTAAGATATGCGCGAAAATGCAAACTTGTGCACTTTTTGACGCTTTTAGTCCCTATTGATCAATAAAGTTTATTTTAGCATACCGAACCCCTCAAAGCCTATTTCTAAGCTATGTAAAGGATATTTAGGGTATGTTTAACTTATGATCAAGTTTCGGAATGTTCGTTACTATACAAATCGGTATAGTTTCGCAGTTTGACATAAATAGTCCCTGCGATCGAACAAACTTGATTTCAACACACCAAACCATCCAAAACTTATTTCTAAGTTATTTGGAGGTTATTTAAGGTATGTTAAGCCTATTTCACTATTCCGGAGTGTTTATTGCATTAAACTGGTTATATTTACGCATCCGTGCGCGTATAACCTTCCAGAAAGCGATCTAGAGCTTGAAATTGGAATCTAATTAAATTGCAAAATCACCAAACACAAATACTCACATAATAACACAAAAACACATATAATAACACCAAAGCACATTGTTTTGTTGATAACCAACATTGTTTTATATTGAACCACGACTACAGAACACAATTGTCACAGTCTCCCCTACTTCAGGAAATTTCGTCCCGAAATTTTTAACTAGAGGAAGCTTGTGAAAACAAATGCGAATATTTCGCCTTCATCTGGTCCTCACGTTCCCAAGTAAACTCTGGGCCACGTTTGGATTCCCAGCGAATTTTTACCAATCGAATCCGTTTGTTCTTCAACTGTTTGAAAGTACGGTCCATGATCTCCACGGGTTTCTCGACAAAGTGCATCGTTTCATCGATTCGGATCTCGTCGAGAGGAATGTGAAGATCAGCGTCAGCTAAACACTTTTGCAAATTGGACACGTGAAAAGTCGGGTGAATATCCCAAGCTCTAATCATATCCTCCAAAGTTTGAATCGTTCGCTCAGATTGACTATCTGTTTGGGGATGATAAGCAGTGCTTAGATTCAGTTGGGTTCCCAAAGCAGATTGCATGGTCTTCCAGAAATGAGATGATATTCAAGCATCACGATCAGAAGTGATATCCAAAGGAACACCACGTCGTGATACAATCTCATCAACATAAATCTTTGCAAGTTTATCAGCAGATAGAACCCTGCGAATTGGAATAAAATGAGCTGATTTCGTTAATCGATCGATAACAACCCAAATAGCATCATGACCTTTAGATATACGCGGTAACTTAGTGATGAGATCCATCGCTAGGCTCTCCCACTTCCAAACCGGTATCTCTGGTTGTACAAGCAAACCAGAAGGTCGTTGATGTTCAGTCTTGACTTTAAGACAAGTTAGGCATTTTGATATATACAAGGCAACATCCTTTTTCATACCAGGCCACTAGCACTGAGTACGAAGATCCTTGTACACTTTATCAGCACCAGGATGGATAGAATATTGAGACTTGCGAGATTCGTCCATTACCAAGGTGCGAAGGTCGTCTTGTTTTGGAATCCACAAACGATCCTTGAAATAGAGCAACCCATCGTCCTTCGTTTCGAGTTTAAGCTCAAGCTGATGTGGTAATTCCGTACCCATCAAATTTTGTGAAACACAAAATTGTTGAGCTTGAAGAACACGAGTTTGAAGATTAAATTGCGTTTGGAGCGCTTCTTCTTGTTTGGGTCTCTACTCAAAAGGCTTATTCTTTTGAGTCAAAGCAGTGAGTGGAACCGCGATTTTTTTTTAGAAGTTTGAAATAAATCGACGATAATATCCAGCAAGACCAAGAGAAGGTCGAATCTCTGTTGGTGTTGTTGGTGTATTCTAGTCTTTAATAGCAACAATCTTGGATGGATCCACATGAATACCCTGCTTATTGACTATATGACCCAAGAATTGAACTTCTTTAAGCCAGAATTCACACTTGGAGAATTTAGCAAAAAGTTGTTCCTTCTTCAGGGGTTCCAATGTTAAGCGAAGGTGTTGCTCGTGCTCGGCTCGAGGCTTCGAATAGACAAAAATATCGTCGATGAACACAATGATGAACTTGTCTAAATAAGGTTTATAGACCCTATTCATTAAGTCCATAAAGATGGTTGGAGCATTTATCAAACCAAAAGGCAGAGAACTCATAATGCCCATAACTTGTACGGAAAGCAGTTTTGGGAATATCTTCTTCGAGAACACGAAGTTGATGATACCCAGAACGCAGGTCGATTTTTGAAAAGCATGAAGCACCTTGCAGCTGATCAAAGAGATCATCAATTCGAGGTAGGGGATATCGATTCTTGACGGTAAGCTTATCAAGCCCACGATAATCGATACACATTCGAAAAGACCCATCTTTCTTTTTCACGAAGAGGACAGGGGCTCCCCAAGGTGAAAAGCTCGGACGGATGAATCCTTTATCCGATAACTCTTGAAGCTGTTTTGATAACTCTTGCATCTTAGACGGTGCAAGTCGATAAGGCGCTTTTGCAATTGGGTTGGCATTGGGTATAAGGTTAAAATGAAAAAGGACTTGACGAACTGGAGGAAAACCAGGCAGTTCATCAGGAAACACCTCTGGATAATCCCGAACAATCGGAATATCCTGAATACGCTTGCTCTTGTATTTCTCCTCGGTGACAGGTGCTAGGAAAGCAACATATCCTTTTCTCAAATAACTTTAGGCTTTTGTTTCTTAAAAGAAACGGGCGTTTAAGGTTCTAGGGGGGAATCACAAGTGATCATAAAAATGACAGAACCACATGAGTGGTTTGTCTTTGTATTGACATCATAAGGTTGCATCAAACATTCATACAATTGAATTGGTTCACCAAAAATAAAAACCATAAATTTTTATTTATATAACAACCGCATTGTCTTTAAATGTTAAAAGATAACAACCAGAGGAATTACAAAATACTAATCGTTCACTGCTGCATTGTTGATTGCCTCATTGATGTTATACACTTGTCCACGTGCTGGATTCACATTGACGTTGACGTTCGCATTCGGGTTTGCATTAGCATTCGCGTTTGCATTCACCAGTCTTGGACAGTTGTTGCGGAAGTGATGTCACACCCCGATTTCCACGTGTCTCACCGGTGGGCCCGGTGGGGGATTTCCGTGACGTAGTTGGCAACAATATAGTCAAACCACACAATATATGTGAATGCACAGCGGAAGCAAAAGATAAATATATTATATTCCGAATAAAAGTAATATCCAAGTATTACAACGGAAAGTAAGGGATCCACAGGCAGATCTATAAACATTGTTCTACAGACATTAGACGCCTAGAATTTGCAAGATTCCTTATTAATGTCCTGAGCAGCTTCCAGCCTATTACGTACTTGTACCTGTCACTTAGACTTTTGAAAATACGTCAGTTTTCACTGGTAAATACACTCAACTGACTCATTTGAAAAGAGTTTAGGAAAATTGATTTAGATGCACCAGGCACAAATTATTTTGACACTTTGATTAAAATGCACAGAGGCAAAATTAATCTTTTATAACTTGAGACAATCATAATTATGATCTTGTATACAGATTTACATGTTCGTTGTACGTTTAGGGCCCGATGTAGAAACCGAGTCATGATTAATAGACACATCACAAGTATAGGCCCACTGAGCGTGAGATACCGTTTCCCTTATGCAACTGTCAGGTGTATGCCTACACCCCGTGCATAAGACGTGACCATTTTATAATACAATGATGTCAAGGATATCCGGGACATGGTCATTAACCCCTAAAGGCTTTTATTTCAAACACTACAGATCAAACCGGGTTACCTCAATAACTTAATCACAATCCGATTAAATATTCAATACCCGACCAAGCGGTATTATTATACCGTATCCCAAGCCCGTATAGGGAAATAAGTTAAGAGTATTTACCTGAGCTAGCTCCTGTCTTAAAATAGCAAGAATAATAACTCAGCCGTATTCACTTAAGTAAGCGTAGGTACAATTTACCGGAAGGCTCTAGTCTGGAACGATGGTATAAATAACCAATTAGAATGCTAACGGGTCTTTAATTAAGCCTAAGCTTAGACCGGTTAGTCTTAAAGAATTGTTACGGTTTAATCGCGTGAAAGGCGAAAACCGTGAATGGAATGTGATTTTGACCCAACAAGTTTGAAGACTTGTTTCATATGGGTATAACAATCATACTCTGGATTTTTGGGGTTAAAACAATATAGTTTGACCCGTTTCGGCTAAATTATGTAAACTAGTTACATAAGCCGAACCGTGCGCGCAATAGGCGAAACGGTTAACCGTGAGAGTCGTACGCTTATTTCCTAAGTCAATATGCCTTAAAGAGGTTGTGGTATCAGTAGGATACCTTCCGTGATGCCCGTAACGAGTTTAAGTTAATATTATGCCCCGTAGGGGCTTTTTGGTCATTTTAAAGACTTTTAAAAGAGCTTTTCGAGTTCTACTGGAAATCTGAGTTTCCCGAACAGCTTATAAAGCTTAAAATACTTTATTTATTATTTAAAATCAGTAGCAACTGGAATCGGGTCAAAAGACCTTGTAGAACTCATGTTTTGGCCGAAAAGGGCATATTCGGTATTTACCGAACCGTAGCCATAACCGCAGGTTATGAGCGAGGTAAAAATTATTAAAAATCTTTAAAATTCCCAAAATATTATTTTAATACAGTGGGTAAAAGTTTTGGTGACGAAATCTTGGTTTAGTTAGGTGTTATGCTAATTGCGCCGTTAATTACTAAAGTTTACTTTAAATGCGCCATTTAGCATAACTCTCATTCTAGACCTCGGATTGACGTGAAACTTTAAGGACATGCTTATAATTTAATAAGCAAGGTTCTGGTCCGTTCACGTGTCCGAAATACTCGTTTTATTTTATAAAGGGCGTTACGGTCAACTTTTAAGTAATTAACGGAAATGCGTAAAAGACTCGGACAAACAACGAACCGGTCACAGAGGGTTATACCATCATGTAACCTGGTCCTAAGAGAGTCCTAAGGCATATTTATATTTCACTAAAACGGGTCAGAACTGAAGTCAAAGCAAAAGTCAAACTTTTGCGACATTCGGCTCCGAACCGGGTTAATATAGCAAATGGTCGAATCAAACGAGCGTAAACAAGTTTATAAACTTATTATCAGGTTTTTATGAATATCAAACAGGTTTCATATCATTTATACCATAGATTATGCAAGAATCGCTAAAATGGAATTCTGTTGACTTTTTATGCATTCGTTTGACTCGATTTTTGACATAGTTAGAGTGGTGATCGTGGGGAACCCTTTCAGAGGTTTATTACCCACATAGATACCAACTTATAACTACTTTTGATTCGAGATATGACTGAGCTATTTAGGAGTTATACCGAAGTCAAACCGTAGTTACGACGGTTGAATTTTTAGCTATATACTAAGCAAAAACTAAACTCCAAATGTTCTAAACAACTTACAGAAGTTTGAGCACGATTTAGATGGCTAGAAGAAGTCTTGGGAGCTTCAGAAATGATCAGAGAAGTTGTTGTGAGTTATGATTAAGTTGTGAACTTAATATGGCCTTTTATAGTAGTTTTTACCACAACTTTTTGACACACAAGTCCCCCAACTATCCACAACCTTCCAACATGAGTTCCTAATGCTTAGGGGTTGTTTAGGGACCAATTGGCAGGGTTTAAATGCATCTCATGGCGTTTAGAAGGCTGAACAGCCAAGTTAAGCATGTTTCTGCATCTGGGCGCCTGACGCGGCCCGCATGGAAGATCCATGAACTTTGTACGCGGGTCGCCTGAGTTCAACATCAGACGCGTACAATTTAGGAGGCTCGCGGCCCGCCTCAACTTAACCCAAAACGCAACGCGGCCCGCGAGAGGGTTATTTTTCAAAGATTTTAAATCTTTTGTAATGATGACTAAATCTTTGTAATAAATAACAGAATCTTTAGTAATTAATAATGAAATCTTTAGTAATCATTAACTTGACCTTTCGGGTTTTGAAGGGGTAACAAAATCTTTAGTAATTAATAATGAAATCTTTAGTAATCATTACTTGACCTTTCGGGTTTTGAAGGGGTAACTTTGCGATTTGGCCCTTGATTATTTACAACTAAGGGCCTCGTGTTATTTAGTCGCTTAGTTAAGTCCCTGGTTAGTTTATTTAATTATTCTGAAAGCCTTAACTTTCATTATTGACGCTTTTAACCCTTCTCATACGAATTCGATCGTAACTTTCTTGTTTTAAAGCGGAACTTCGCGGAATTTATACAGTATATTCTAGTGAGTGTATAATACTGTTACAAAGCCTCGGGAGCGTTAAAGGGTCACTCAGAGGTATAATTAAACATGTTGACACGGTTAACCCCTGTAGCTTGTAATCTCTCACTTTCTTCCGCGTTTCGCTTCCGTACGATCCATGATTCATTCGTTTGAAGGTATAAGCACTACTTAGGGTTACTATACAGTTTATTTACCCTTGTTTGACATTTATAACCCTCGAATTTACATACATTCAAGGTTTGTCAATATTAGTCCTTTATTTAATATTTAATGCCACGTGTAAACTTATGACACGTGTTAACACATTTTTGGACACAAAAATTCGAGGTGTTACATCCTCACCCCCTTAAAATAAATCTCGACCCGAGATTTACTCAAATAAATAGGGGTACTTTTCTTTCATTGTGGCTTCGGCTTCCCACGTATATTCGGGACCTCTACGAGCATCCCATTTGACCTTTACAATCAGTACGCGCTTTCTTCGAAGCTTATTCACCTGTCGATCTTCAATCGACAAAGGCTTTTCTACAAACTTTAAGCTCTCATCTATATGCACATCTGTGTGTGGGATCACTAATGATTCATCGGCGAAGCACTTCTTGAGATTGCAGATGTGGAACACATTGTGAATTCCATTGAGCTCTATAGGCAAGTTCAACTTATAGGCGACTGATCCGACACGTTCAATGACCTCAAAAGGTCCTATGTATCTCGGACTCAGTTTGCCCTTCTTGCCGAAACGCATCACTCCCTTCCAGGGTGACACCTTAAGCAACACTTTATCACCTACTTCGAAGTGAAAAGCTTTACGCTTTTGGGTCTGCGTAATTCTCCTGCCTATTCCGGGAAAACTTTGAGACGGTCACGAATCTGAACAATCTTGTTCATCGTTTCGAACACTATCCCTGGTCCGGATAATTGGACATCTCCGACTTTCGCCCAACAGACGGTCGCTCTACACTTTCTGCCGTATAATGCCTCGAAAGGCGCAGCCTTAAAGCTGGCATGGTAGCTATTGTCGTAGGAGAATTCGATTAGTGGTAGGTTCTTATCCCAACTACCGCCCAAATCGATAGCACATGTACATAGCATGTCTTCTAACGTTTGAATAGTACGCTCTCTCTGACCGTCTGCCTGAGGATGGTAAGCCGTACTAAAATTCAAACATGAGCCCAAAGATTTGTTGGAAACTCTTCCAGAAATACGACGTGTTTCTAGTGTCCCGATCAAAGATAATGGACGCAGGCATGCCATGCAAGGCTACGATCTTATCAACGTATAACTGGACTAACATGTCGGAGCTATAAGTCTCCTTGATGGGTAAGAAATGAGCTGACCTAGTCAGTCTCTTGACTATAACCCATATCGTGTCATTTCCTTTCCTCATTTTGGGTAACTTGGTAATAAAATCCATTGTTACACATTTCCACTTCCATTCAGGAAGTTTAGGCTGTTGTAGCATGCCAGACGGCTTTTGATGCTCAGCTTTGACTTGCGTACAAGTCAAGCATTTGGCTACATAAGTGGCTACAGACTTTTTCGAGCTTATCCACCAACAATTTGCCTTTAGATCCTGGTTAGCTGATGGAAATTCTTAATCGTTGCCTAATTAGGGTTGCGGTAATTACTATATAAGCAATGTGAACCGTCTTTCTTATTTAATAATATAAAACTTTCAGAACATTGAGTCAGGCTATATGAGCCTATATCTTAAACCCTACTTAATCAAGGTTTCGATTGTTCTATAAGTAATATGGAGTTTTCGTAATACTCCAGCCCACAGCGGGATGTTAATATTAATTCTACTTGCCTTCCAGGAGGTAAGCAGGGAAAACTTATGAGAAGATAATCTAGATACAGGGAGACTACAGAGATTTTTCATATCTCAGGCTCCAGTTCATTCATTATTGTTTGAGCCAAACAAGTGACACATATTAGTCCACGAATTTCCAATTCGGGAACATTTACTTGGGCAATACCATTCTGGATACCCTCTTTGAATACTACTAGTCGACATTAGGACAATATGACCATTGGGATATCTCAGGTGTTCCATGTATTAAACCTCCATACTGATCAGGCATGGAAATAATCTATGGGACATACTAGGATACGCCAATCCTCATATGACACTTTTATCAAACATAGTTTGGCATTCGCAGGCGATAGAAAAACAATGAAGGAAGAAAAAAAAATAATTAAAATAACATATGTGGTTGCACTCTATGCGAAGGAAGAGTACTTTTAGATTTTTCGGAAGGATTTCTTGCCTATACGAAAAGAATTGGGTACTAAGGTTCCCTTGGTAAATTATACCTTGCGGATAATATAAAAGTTTGCTAAGCTTATGGTTTATGAAGATTTATGATTGCCTGTATTAAATCAGGACACTTAGCGGAAATTATCATTGGCAAAAGGATGATGAACATACTTGATGACATCGTAAACTGCCTTTTGGTGTTCATTAGGTGAGTTCAGGCATTTCTTCCTTTAGCCCTTTCCAGGCTTAGCTGCACCTTCTTGGGCAGTTTTATGGTATCTATCTCTAATACGGTCTTACTCATCACAGTCATGATAGAATGTATTCTCCAGGTCCCTACATTCCGGGGAAATGATGACCTGTTCCTTAGCAGATGTCACACTGCCTGGGTTTTGGTTCTATTCGACACTGCCCCTAATGTCTTTGCTAGTAATTCTTACATACAAGCTCTTACCGAACCTTCGTTGCTTTTTATTAAGCCTGTATTCGCTCTCTTTCTTAGATTTATGGGAGTTATCTTCCTCCTTTGGTTCGTCCTTCATATACGAAGTGTGAACCAAACTCTTTTCATGAGCAATTGGACATGGTTTTGAATGAAATTCAGAGCGAGGAGCATTCGGCCCTTGGATTGTTTCATGAACTTTCCATGGTCCTTTCAACTGCTGCGTCAACCACAGCCAGGAGATTAACTCCATTAGTATTGAGGTTTACGTTTGTAGTTTTTATTAACTTTCGTCGCATTAATATTGCGACTGTCGTCTACCTCATCCGAGTTTTCCATACTCGAAACTTGGTACTAATCACCCAGATTTAACAATTATTAGTCATCATTCTGATGACCTGACTTAGATTAGCCACGACATTCATAAGCCGTATGGGTCATTCTGTTCTGAACATTCTTAGTGAATGCTGTTTGAATGCAAACCTATTATATTTAACTTAGGTCATAAAGGACTATTAATAGCACTCCAGGTTTGGAGCGTGTCCAATACCTGCTTGACAGGGGACCCTAACATCGCAACTGTCTTTGCCACAAGGACGATCATGAATAGCTCAAAGGCTATCCTTACATGGCCTTGGCTATATATATGTATATACATAGATGGCACAGAAAACTGTCGCGAGGGACGTAGAAGGATATGGCAATAAGCCCAGTCTTGAAGAATATAAGTAATCATATGGCACGAAGGCCTTGTCGTAATGACATTTAGGTGTGGCACAAATGGCCTTGTCTCTAGGATGTCTATAGGATATGGCACTAACACCTGTCACCAGTGATGTTAACATTTAATATGTTAACTTGTCACGAACGACGTATTAAAGCATGGAGGCTAGTCATAGGTGACTTGTAGTATAAATTGTGGGTTTGTCACAAGGACATCAATTCATAGGTTGCAACCTCATTAGATCAAGAGTCTTAAGGCTTGAACACAGTTCTTCACTTTTTGGACAGGGAGTCATAGACTACAACTGTCATCGTCTAGACAGGCGATTCTCTTGACAGGAAGGCAATACTAATTAACATCACTCGTGGATGTCTATCTATAATTATCGTATCTACCGATATTAGTCATGATCACTTCGATCGCATGGACTATTAGGTTTAGGTATCATTCTACCATTTTGAATAGGGGATCATAAGGATCGCCACTATTTTGTCTTATCTAAAATAGAGTAAAGTATAGCCCGTAGGGATTTCATCACTAGGGATGTCAATATCATGAATTTATGATCATCATATTGATGATACTAGTCAGGATCGCATTGATCATATAGATTATTAGGCTTGAGCGCAGCTCACTACTTTTAACTGGGGATCATAGAGATCTTAATGTTTGTGTCACAAATGGACAATATGATATGGCCCGAAGACGAAGCATTATAAATGGATGTTTATAATGGGTTCATCCTATTAGATGTTATAAGTCATGATTGCATTAATCATTTTGACTATTTGGTTTGAGCATGGCTCACCACCTCAGACAAGTAATCATAAAGATAACAACATCAATGTCTCAAATGGACAATATATTATAGCCTGTAGGCGAAACATCACTAAAGGACGTTTAAATAATAAGATCATCGTATTAGATGATATTAGTCATGATCGCATTGATCATATAGACTATTATGTTTGGACTTAGTCCAACATTTTAGACAGGAGGTCAAAAGACCACCACTGTCGTTGTCTTATTGGGCAATAAGCTTAGCCCGTAGGTCTTCATCACCAGCGGATGTTTATAACATGATCATTTTATAGGATGATATAAGCCGTGATTTCTAAATCATTAGGCTAGATAAGGGAATTGGGAAGAATCCAATATAAGGATCTGAACCCCTTGAGTAGGTTTTACCATCTTGGCCGCATAGGCTAGGTTTTACCTTTAAGATTTCCTTTCAAATTTCATACTGGCAGGAAGAAGAAGGATATTTATTTTATTCAGGATTTTTATCATAAATCCTAATTTATAAGTTGATAATAGCACAAATGGCCTAGTCGCGTAGACAAGTTTAATTTATAAGCCATGATTTCGGAGAATCGAGGCATTAAGGTTTGAATCAAAGTTCATTACCTTTTCTTGACAGGGAGTTGTAGGCTACCACTGTCTTTAGTCTCAGAGGACATTTATCTATAGCCCGTAGGTACTTCCCTTACAGGGGTTGTCTGTTACGGAATTGCCCCATAGGGACATTTACTAACCATGGTAAGCAGAGACCATATTTGGTTAATTTATTAATCATATTTATTTAGGATTTCTATTATAATTTATCCTAATTATAAAACATTAGCAGTTCTATTAGTGGCACCCATTGGCCCGGTCACAAGGACAATTTTAATTTATAAGCTAGGAATCCAGAGAATCAAAGCCTTGAGGTTTGAACCTAGTTCATTACCTTTTTCTGACAGGGAGTCATAGACTACCACTGCCTTTTGTCTTATATGACAATTAGTATGGCCCGTAGGTACTACATCACTATTGGATGTCTAATAAGTTTGGCCCGTAGGCACTACATCACTAATGGATGTTTAATAAGTTTGGCTCGTAGGCACTACATCACTAATGGATGTTTAATAAGTTTGGCCCGTAGGCACTACATCACTAATGGATGTTTAATAAGTTTGGCCCGTAGGCACTACATCACTAATGGATGTTTAATAAGTTTGGCCCATAGGCACTACATCACTAATGGATGTTTTAATAAGTTTGGCCCGTAGGCACTACATCACTAATGGATGTTTAATAAGTTTGGCCCGTAGGCACTACATCACTAATGGATGTTTTAAAAATGATCATCTTTATTGACGATTTAACCCATGATTTATAAATCACTAATTTGGGTTTTGGAATCCATAGAAGGATTCTCTTATAGGAATGACGCGTGCGATTTTTAATGAATCACATCTGCCATGGATGTTAACATGATCACAGAGGTTAACTGGAATTCTGAATCTTTTAATCAGGTCTTACCATCTTGGCCCGGTCTTATAATTGACCCGAAGGCTAGGTTTCACACTTAAGATTCTTAATTAATAATTATCGCAGATCAATTTTTAAATTGAGGTGTTAAATATGGATCTGAATCTAATTATGGAACTACCATCTTGGCCCGATCTTTACAATGACACGTGGCTAGGTCTTGTCCTTTTTAGATTTTGCCATTTTATTATAATGGTAGATCCTACAATAGGAAATATTATTTTCCATTTATTTAATATTCTTGTTTAGAATGAAAGTTTAAATTTAATCATTCCATTATATGAAAATAAAAATATAAGGTTGCCCTAAGCGGGACTCAAAAATAATAATGTTGTCCTCGAAGGGACTGAAAGGTAAATATGTTCTTATAAAGACTTATTAAGGAAACGATCTTCAGCAAGAGGAGTTTCTTCTTCATTCATTTCCTGAATGCTTCCTCCTTGGTTGCACGTTTCATCCTGGTCGCGGTACGAAGCTCAGCAGTTCAAGACTCCGGATGTGGAGACTTCCTATTACAGCTCCTTCGCTTGGCGACGTATAAAATTTGGAAGCAAAATTTCCAGATCAGAATTTAGAACATTCCTATGTTAAGTCTAGACTCGAATATGTGCAATTGTGACATCGAGATTAAACACATAAGGATAGTGTTTAATTCACTCAATGTTGGCTCTGATACCAACCTGTCACACCCCGATTTCCACGTGTCTCACCGGTGGGCCCGGTGGGGGATTTCCGTGACGTAGTTGGCAACAATATAGTCAAACCACACAATATATGTGAATGCACAGCGGAAGCAAAAGATAAATATATTATATTCCGAATAAAAGTAATATCCAAGTATTACAACGGAAAGTAAGGGATCCACAGGCAGATCTATAAACATTGTTCTACAGACTTTAGACGCCTAGAATTTGCAAGATTCCTTATTAATGTCCTGAGCAGCTTCCAGCCTATTACGTACTTGTACCTGTCACTTAGACTTTTGAAAATACGTCAGTTTTCACTGGTAAATACACTCAACTGACTCATTTGAAAAGAGTTTAGGAAAATTGATTTAGATGCACCAGGCATAAATTATTTTGACACTTTGATTAAAATGCACAGAGGCAAAATTAATCTTTTATAACTTGAGACAATCATAATTATGATCTTGTATACAGATTTACATGTTCGTTGTACGTTTAGGGCCCGATGTAGAAACCGAGTCATGATTAATAGACACATCACAAGTATAGGCCCACTGAGCGTGAGATACCGTTTCCCTTATGCAACTGTCAGGTGTATGCCTACACCCCGTGCATAAGACGTGACCATTTTATAATACAATGATGTCAAGGATATCCGGGACATGGTCATTAACCCCTAAAGGCTTTTATTTCAAACACTACAGATCAAACCGGGTTACCTCAATAACTTAATCACAATCCGATTAAATATTCAATACCCGACCAAGCGGTATTATTATACCGTATCCCAAGCCCGTATAGGGAAATAAGTTAAGAGTATTTACCTGAGCTAGCTCCTGTCTTAAAATAGCAAGAATAATAACTCAGCCGTATTCACTTAAGTAAGCGTAGGTACAATTTACCGGAAGGCTCTAGTCTGGAACGATGGTATAAATAACCAATTAGAATGCTAACGGGTCTTTAATTAAGCCTAAGCTTAGACCGGTTAGTCTTAAAGAATTGTTACGGTTTAATCGCGTGAAAGGCGAAAACCGTGAATGGAATGTGATTTTGACCCAACAAGTTTGAAGACTTGTTTCATATGGGTATAACAATCATACTCTGGATTTTTGGGGTTAAAACAATATAGTTTGACCCGTTTCGGCTAAATTATGTAAACTAGTTACATAAGCCGAACCGTGCGCGCAATAGGCGAAACGGTTAACCGTGAGAGTCGTACGCTTATTTCCTAAGTCAATATGCCTTAAATAGGTTGTGGTATCAGTAGGATACCTTCCGTGATGCCCGTAACGAGTTTAAGTTAATATTATGCCCCGTAGGGGCTTTTTGGTCATTTTAAAGACTTTTAAAAGAGCTTTTCGAGTTCTACTGGAAATCTGAGTTTCCCGAACAGCTTATAAAGCTTAAAATACTTTATTTATTATTTAAAATCAGTAGCAACTGGAATCGGGTCAAAAGACCTTGTAGAACTCATGTTTTGGCCGAAAAGGGCATATTCAGTATTTACCGAACCGTAGCCATAACCGCAGGTTATGAGCGAGGTAAAAATTATTAAAAATCTTTAAAATTCCCAAAATATTATTTTAATACAGTGGGTAAAAGTTTTGGTGACGAAATCTTGGTTTAGTTAGGTGTTATGCTAATTGCGCCGTTAATTACTAAAGTTTACTTTAAATGCGCCATTTAGCATAACTCTCATTCTAGACCTCGGATTGACGTGAAACTTTAAGGACATGCTTATAATTTAATAAGCAAGGTTCTGGTCCGTTCACGTGTCCGAAATACTCGTTTTATTTTATAAAGGGCGTTACGGTCAACTTTTAAGTAATTAACGGAAATGCGTAAAAGACTCGGACAAACAACGAACCGGTCACAGAGGGTTATACCATCATGTAACCTGGTCCTAAGAGAGTCCTAAGGCATATTTATATTTCACTAAAACGGGTCAGAACTGAAGTCAAAGCAAAAGTCAAACTTTTGCGACATTCGGCTCCGAACCGGGTTAATATAGCAAATGGTCGAATCAAACGAGCGTAAACAAGTTTATAAACTTATTATCAGGTTTTTATGAATATCAAACAGGTTTCATATCATTTATACCATAGATTATGCAAGAATCGCTAAAATGGAATTCTGTTGACTTTTTATGCATTCGTTTGACTCGATTTTTGACATAGTTAGAGTGGTGATCGTGGGGAACCCTTTCAGAGGTTTATTACCCACATAGATACCAACTTATAACTACTTTTGATTCGAGATATGACTGAGCTATTTAGGAGTTATACCGAAGTCAAACCGTAGTTACGACGGTTGAATTTTTAGCTATATACTAAGCAAAAACTAAACTCCAAATGTTCTAAACAACTTACAGAAGTTTGAGCACGATTTAGATGGCTAGAAGAAGTCTTGGGAGCTTCAGAAATGATCAGAGAAGTTGTTGTGAGTTATGATTAAGTTGTGAACTTAATATGGCCTTTTATAGTAGTTTTTACCACAACTTTTTGACACACAAGTCCCCCAACTATCCACAACCTTCCAACATGAGTTCCTAATGCTTAGGGGTTGTTTAGGGACCAATTGGCAGGGTTTAAATGCATCTCATGGCGTTTAGAAGGCTGAACAGCCAAGTTAAGCATGTTTCTGCATCTGGGCGCCTGACGCGGCCCGCATGGAAGATCCATGAACTTTGTACGCGGGTCGCCTGAGTTCAACATCAGACGCGTACAATTTAGGAGGCTCGCGGCCCGCCTCAACTTAACCCAAAACGCAACGCGGCCCGCGAGAGGGTTATTTTTCAAAGATTTTAAATCTTTTGTAATGATGACTAAATCTTTGTAATAAATAACAGAATCTTTAGTAATTAATAATGAAATCTTTAGTAATCATTAACTTGACCTTTCGGGTTTTGAAGGGGTAACAAAATCTTTAGTAATTAAGAGTAAATTGCTAAAATAGTCCCTAACGTTTGTTCACATTTGCTAGATCCATCCAAAAAAAGATTTTTTCTCATATGAACCACTGAGGTTTCAAAAAAGTTGCTAAATCCATCCAAACTTCAGGGACGATTTTAGCAATTTAATAAAACAAACTTTTTTTGGATGGATTTAGCAAATGTGAACAAAAGTCAGGGACGATTTTAGCAATTTACTCTATTTTTTATTTTCATCTTTTTATTATATCTCTTAATTAACATAAAATCTATTTATTTTCATCTTTTTATTAAATTTCTTATTTAACATAAAATCTACTAGTTTTTTTTCTTTGAACGACAAATTTCTACAACAGGCGATAGATTCGCACCTGCTTTTGCAGGCCCTCCACCCCAATCTGGCCAAGACTATGTTGTCTTAATCGGGCTCATGCTTGGCATCAGAGTAGGGCTTGGCGCTCCCCGACAAAATTTCCAGCCTACTGCCATATGCGAGTAGTTGCACCCTCCACAAGAGCCGAAAACTCTCTAGAGTAAATGCACTGTAATAGAAAACTTGGGTGTGCTCTGCGGGTTTCGAACCTGTGACCAGGCCTTCACCCACTTCATAATAAAGATTAATCATTTATATTTTACAATTATGAATACGGTTTTATATTTATAATCATCTAACCAAGTCTTTTAAAATGTAAACATTTTACTATTACTAATCCTTTAATAAAGTTAATTATACGACAAAATGTTTTCGGGTTTAATTTGTTACCTGTTTAGCAAGAACGTGTATTTTATTTTATAAATGAACAAAAAAATACTGGGTGAAGGCCTGGCCAAAGGTTCGAAACCCGCGGAATACACCCGAGTTTTCTATTACAGTGCATTTACTCCAGAGAGTTTTCCGCTCTTGTGGAGGGTGCAACTACTCGCATATGGCAGTAGGCTGGAAATTTTGTCGGGGAGCGCCAAACCAAACTCTGATGCGAAGCGTGAGCCCGGTTAAGACAACATAGTCTTGGCCAAAGTGGGGTGGAGGGCTTGCAAAAGCAGGTGCGAATCTATCGTCTGTTGTAGAAATTCGTCGTTAAAAAAAAACTAGTAGATTTTATGTTAAATAAGAAATTTAATAAAAAGATGAAATTAAATAGATTTTATGTTAATTAAGAGATATAATAAAAAGATGAAAATAAAAAAAAATAGAGTAAATTGCTAAAATCGTCCCTCACGTTTGTTCACATTTGCTAAATCCATTCAAAAAATGTTTGTTCTATTAAATTGCTAAAATCGTCCTTGAAGTTTGGATGGATTTAGCAACTTTTTGGAAACCTCAGTGGTTCATATGAGAAAAAATCTTTTTTTGGATGGATCTAGCAAATGTGAACAAACGTTAGGGACTATTTTAGCAATTTACTCAGTAATTAATAATGAAATCTTTAGTAATCATTACTTGACCTTTCGGGTTTTGAAGGGGTAACTTTGCGATTTGGCCCTTGATTATTTACAACTAAGGGCCTCGTGTTATTTAGTCGCTTAGTTAAGTCCCTGGTTAGTTTATTTAATTATTCTGAAAGCCTTAACTTTCATTATTGACGCTTTTAACCCTTCTCATACGAATTCGATCGTAACTTTCTTGTTTTAAAGCGGAACTTCGCGGAATTTATACAGTATATTCTAGTGAGTGTATAATACTGTTACAAAGCCTCGGGAGCGTTAAAGGGTCACTCAGAGGTATAATTAAACATGTTGACACGGTTAACCCCTGTAGCTTGTAATCTCTCACTTTCTTCCGCGTTTCGCTTCCGTACGATCCATGATTCATTCGTTTGAAGGTATAAGCACTACTTAGGGTTACTATACAGTTTATTTACCCTTGTTTGACATTTATAACCCTCGAATTTACATACATTCAAGGTTTGTCAATATTAGTCCTTTATTTAATATTTAATGCCACGTGTAAACTTATGACACGTGTTAACACATTTTTGGACACAAAAATTCGAGGTGTTACAAGTGACCAAACTCTCCACAGTTGAAACATGAACCCGGTGGGAATCTCGCAGCATTCCCCTGGACCGGAGCTTGAACCTGAGCAGCCTGATTTTGTCCCAGATGACAAATATTGGCCAAATGCCCAAGCTTACCACACGTCGTACATTGTTTACAAGCTTGCTGTGCAACATGATGACCGTTGCAGCGTGCACAATGAGGTGCGGTACCTGCATACGCCTTCTTCACAGGAGGCTGAACCGGTGGGTTCTGATCAGTCTGTGCCGTTGCAGCGAAATTCTGAGCATCCTTCCGCTTCCTCGACTTCTTTGTCGTCTCACCTTCCTTACCCTTACCCTTTTTCTTGTCTTTCCCAGAATCATCCGCCTTCTTTTTATCACCCTTGCGGGTGAGTTTTCCCTTTCTGACTTGAGTCTCAGTCAGGGTAGCAGACAACTCGATTGCTTGACGAAGGGTAATAGTGTAACACCCCGTGTTTTCGAATGTCAAAGTCAAAGTCAAAGTTTGACTTTTGACTTTAATTAGTTTATTTATATTTTTTTGTATTATGTGGAGGAAGTGTTGTTTAATCTAAATAAATCGAATGTGTAATCAATGTGAATCAATAATCGACCTTGAATAGCAGGAAGTATCAATGCGATAAAGTTAATTAATCGATAATCAAGCTAATCAAATCAATCATCGACCTTGAATAGCAGGAAGTAACAATGCGATAAAGTTAATCAATCAGTAATCGAACTAATCGAATCAATCATCGAACTTGAACCTCGAATTATGCGAACCTTGGTATTGTTATACGTGTGCATGTGCCTTATGTGTTATTTGTGCATGTTTACTTTAGGTTGTTATGCGTGGAAGTCAATCGAATCGAATCAAAACTCGAAAAGCAATCGAACTCAATCGAAACCGAAACCGAAATGTGAAACTATGGATGCTTATGTTAGATATAGTGGTTGGGACTGAAAGTAATTTGATTAGGAAACTCTATCGTATTCATATCATCGTCCATCGAAATCGAAATATCAAAAATCGTTGCAAAACACTCGAAAGGGGATTACAGATCGAACAGGAAGCACATATCGAACGGGCCAGCCGATCGAACATGCTGTTCGATCGAGCAGGCCAGCCTATCAGCAATCCTGGCCGATCGGTTGACACTTTCCTCTTTTGGAGCCTATAAATAGGGCTGTCATTGTCATCTTTACCACTTTTGGAAAGCTCTGACTGACCAGCTCTTGTTCTTCACCATTTCTCCGATTTCTCTCAACTCCGGTAAGTTTTCACGCTAATTCTTGTACGTTTTTTATAAATACACGATTCTACACCTTTCTATCTTTCAAATCTTGATTTCTAACCGTGAAATCACCAAGATCTAAGTGTTCTTGGATGATGTCATCATGGTGTTCTTGAAGAACATCATGTTTTGGCCTCATTCAACCATGAATAGCTTAGATCTAACCGATTTCCACATAAACAAACTAAAATCTACTATAGATCTAAACTTTTCACGGTGTGGAAGATTGAAAGACGGATTTTCCAACTTTCTTTCAACTCTTTTACACCCAAAACCTTTAAACCGGTTGAAACGGAGCTTGAACCATCTCACTAATCATTCTAACAGTTGGGTGGTTTAAAGATTCGGATTCTAATTACGAGGTTCACCAGTTTCGGGTTAAACGCCAAACTACCGTTCCAAACAGTTCTCCGGCCGGACTTGGGTGATTCCTGTCTGAACCCGCGGAAACAGTAAGAACGAAGGTTCCATGGTTCAACTCGTTGTCAAATTACCTCGATACAACGTCAAATAATCAAAACAGCCAAGTGTTAGACGACAGGCCGACCAGGTCGGAATGCTGGCCAAACGGCTAGGCTGTTCGAACGAACAGCCCAGCCGATTGGACATACCAGCCGATCGACCAGGCCAGCCGATCGGCTAGCACATGGTCCCACACTTTACAAATTTCACGAAGTCTAGTATTGACGAAGTAATGTTCGATCGAACTTTGTTTGGTAAACATTACTCTTCGGATCATGAGATACTATGCTTCAACACTTGATCGTTTCAAACTAAAGTGACCAACCGATCGGTTAAGCCGACCGATCGAACGACCCGTTCGATCGATCGACCGACCTGAAAGGTAAGGACACTTTAATGATTTTAAATAATGCTGCAAAAACTTCAAAAGTTCAAACCATCATACACAAACACATCCTTCTCAAAGGAAGAAACAATCCACTTGAACTGTCCAACCTATCAAGCCTTCCGGCCGATCGATCAGACTACCCGAACTGTTAGACCAACCGAATGAATAGGGCTGTTCGATCGAACCTACCGTTCGATCGATTAGACTGTTCGACCCATCTACACTTATTAGCATTTTCGCGTTACTCATCGTTATACTATCAACCTATTCAGGCTAACCCTACTCTCAGCGCTCCCTTCAATCCATAATCAATCACTGTGAGTATACTCGAACCCTTTTTGCTTTAGCACTTTTGGGTGTTACATACGTTACTTATCAAAATCACAATCGAACACACAATTCAAACTATTTGAACGCTAACCGATTGCATGAATTACGTGACTAAATGAATGCTTGTTGTTATGTTTACACGTGGAATGTTGTCTACCTGCCTTAGCAACGTAGTACTATAGTTTGGACTCAGCACCCGTTCACACGGGGGTTGTTAAGGACAATTACTTGCATGGATTACGGTGGTAATCGTGTATTGCGAACTGTCTCGGACAGTCAACCCGCAGTCGTTGGTATCGATAGATCCATGTCGATAATTAACATGCTTCATTTTCCTCTGTGTACGTGCTGGTTATGCGGAAACTATTCGAACTCTATATGCTATTATCAAACTTGTATGCTCACCTTTACATTATATGTATTGACTTTATTTTAACGTATGTGACAGGTGTTTAAGGTGTAAGCTTGCTAGGAAAGCGAGGCTAGAATAAGATTCTAGAGGCCCCCAACAAATAGTTGTCTGTCAAGAACAAGCTTCTAGTGCATAGTTGTCTGTAGATCTTGTCAGGCTGGGTCTTTAGGAGCATTTGAACAATATTTATTTTATTTTATTATGTTAAATTGAGTTGTCGGAACAGAATTACTTGTTTGGATTTTAACTATAATAATGTATTTGATTATTCGGGATACGGTATGGGACGTATCTTTAACTGGATTAAGTGAATAGTTGTTATGGAAACTTCTGGACAATCTGTTTCGCTCAGTGCCATGCCCCGATGATTCCGCCATCGGTTGGGGTGTGACAGATTGGTATAAGAGCCATAACTATAGGGAATTAGGTTAGACACGACCTAGTCCGGGTCGCTGTCATTAGAGACCTAGACTATAGCTAGGAACCATCAGACCACGTTTATGTGCCTTATTCTGCAATTCTTCGCTATCCCTGCACTCGAAATTCCAATTTAAGGTCAAGCGATTCAGTCAGGATTAGGTGTGAAAACCACAAACTCCCGACTAAATTGCTTGGCTAATGCTGATTTTATCAATTTATCACATGGTTTTCTCATAATAAACGAGGAGAATTATGCCAAACAAGGAGTGAAATCCACATTTTGACGAACAATCTCCTGAATTTTGCTAAAACAAGGAAGAAATTGCTAAGCCAGGGGTGAAACCCTAACCTTGACAATTTGTTCCGAGCTTTATTTCATCTCACCAAAGCTTCGACAGACTCCAACGACCTGAACTCACAGGTATGACCTAGGGAATACGTGTGGAATGCCCAAGAATCGAGGCAGAAACACGACCTCTAGAGTCGAAAGTGACGACAAGTCCACTGTGAATAGTCGAGCTGCTTTGGTTAGTCGATGTCTAGTAGACGCAGACAATCTATCTCTCGATTTTATGTGTTTCGATTCTGAGAACCGCAACCGTGTACTCTGATGACTCGTTGATTTTATGTGTTTATGTGTGCTTTATCTGTTTATGTGTTTACATTTTTGGAAGTTATTCGATTTTTGCTATCATTTCGATCAACACACACGACTCGCATTGCTATTCGATCTCAATTCGATATCCAGTTGCTGCAATCTAGGCGATATTATGCTATGCTATCCTATACGACTAAGTTAGGCTATATTATACTATGCTACTCGATGTATGCTATACGCGATCTCTATACAAACGACACTCGACCTTGGAAGGATAGGTTTCTGTTTTCTGACTGCTACTGTGATTAAATATGTATGTGTTTATGTGCTTCTGTGAATCTTTGCTCTATGTGTTTCTGTACTTCTATGGTTATGTGGATTTTGTGCCTTTGGTGTCTATGTGCTTATATGTGATTGTGCCTTGTTCGTGTTCCTGAGCTTTAGTAGTCTAGACGTGTGAGGTGAGATTCGATTTCGTTGTGTTGAGTCCTGTGACGATGTCTGTTGCAGACCATGTCGTCGTCTGGATCCAGACACCTTCTGACTCGTCAAGAGAAGAGAGACAAGCGTCTCGCCGCTATCATCGCCAAAAGTGTGGCAAAAGCTGTGAGCGATGTTTATGAAAATGTCAGCAAGTCGTCTGAAGAATCACGAACAAACGCTCCCAAAGATGCAAACAAGGCAGCTTTCAGTTTCAAGCAGTTCAAAGCATGCGGACCCAAAGAGTTCACTGGCGAGGATGGCCCTACCGCCATGTTTCACTGGTTTGACTCGGTTGAAGTCACTCTGCGCCAAAGCGGCTGTCCTGAGAATCTCCGCACCCTCAACGCAACAGGCGTCTTCCAGTCCCGTGCTCTAGACTGGTGGACGGCCGAATGAAACAAACGCAAAAATGATGCAGCTTATGAGCTGACGTGGGAGGAATTGAAGGCAATCATGATCGACGAATTATGCCCTCCCCACGAATGCCATAAGCTCGAGGATGAGTTTTGGACAATTAAGTAGAAGGATGGAGACAACGCTGCTTTAACCGCTCGCTTCAAGCAGCTCAGCATCATATGTCCCGATCAGGTCAAGACCCCAGATCAGACCATCAAGAAGTACATTCGAGCTCTGCCAGATTGTGTAGCCGATTTTGTTCATGCCGCCAAGCCAGCAACGATTGAAGAGACTTACCTACTCGCCGCTGAGATCAATGACAAGCGGGTAAAGTCTGGTTTTTGGGATAAACAAACCAAGTCTCTGCACCAAGCCACCACAAAAGCATCCACCGACACCGCCATTGATCAACCCTCCAAGTCATCAAGAAGAAAGAAGAAGCACAACAACAACAGCTCCAGCAACAAGAGCTGTGCTGCCGCAACAACTGCAGGAGCGCAGTTGCTCCTTGCGACCCAAAAAACTTTAGAGGCTTAGCAGAATTGAAGCTCTTGAAGTTACACGGCGCATTGTTGTTATTATTATTGTTGTTGAATATCTCGTGGACTTGGGTCACAACGCTTGGAAGCACAGCAGCCACTTGCTGAGAAACCAAGGCTGCGATTTCTTCAATAGTGAAAGATTGTGCTTCACGTCGAGGAGGCATTGTCTAATAAGGACACAAGAGAAACGAGTGAGGTTGAAAAGCAAAAGAGGTATTGAAAATACCGTCAAAACACCAGAAAGGCGATCATTTGTTCGTTACCTCGAACAAACAAATGACACGGAGTGACTAATCAAAGTAAATGCATCAAAAATAATGTATCACCGAAGACATGCTCGCCTATAAGTGGACACTCACCCCAAGAGTTCCCAGGTAAGAGTGACTGGTCCGATACTGCGGATTTGTACGAACACTCTAGCCTTAGACAGAAAACTCAGAGTACAGGAACCCACTCTTCCAGTTTGCACGTGTTCACACTATTTAGACCCAAACTCTGACGAGATTTCGAAAACTTAAAGGGTTCAAAACCTAGTAATCAATCATCCTAGAACAGATGATTAGTTTTCAAAGCGGATTCGAACTTAGCGTTCCCATTGTGGTTATCACCTAAGGATAGGTGACGGTCTTGTTTTAAAATCTAAACGCAAGAAACTTGCGTTAGGGTCCTAAAAGTTATAGTCTAGGTCAAAGCATTACTAATAACCTAATTCCCTATAACCATTGGCTCTGATACCAACTTCTTCTGTCACACCCCGACCACGTAGGACAACAAACCGTGGCGGAAACGTCGGGGAGTGTTGCAACAGAAGCTATTGTTTCACAACCATGGATACAAAGTAGTTTTGTTTTATTGATAAAATTAAACATTATATTGTCTTAACACATAGAACAAACAAGTTTTATATCGTCTATCATAGTTATTATGTCACTAAGGCCTTGTCCAGATCCTACGTGACGCATGCATCCTAGAAATCAATCAAGCATCAACACCTGAAACATATGTAAAAACTTAGTCAGCAAAGAAATGCTGGCGAGTACATAGGTTTTATAAGAGTATCAGAATCATGGCTCGTTTATATGTTGCAGTTCTTTATTAGACTACAAGAGTCAAAATACAAACCTTGTTTTGAAAAGTGTATTGCAGCATAATTAACCAACTCAAATCAAGTGGGTTATAGTTTGTAAAATCCCATAGCCATGCTTCTTAACCCAAAAACATTTGTTTTAGAAAACCAACTTGTAAAATATCTTGTAAAAACTTGTTAAAAACTCGTATGGTTTATATCTATTAGAAAACATCGTTGTGTGACATCGTTTCAAAATCGTTTACCCAAGTGAACTAGATAACGCCACGGTATGTAATATGTTGAAAACACTTATATATAGGAAGTACCAGCGGCGTATCCACCATGCTTTCATCACATTACACCCGTCCCGTTATCTAAACACTAACCAAAAACCAATCGTTTACCCAAATCGTTTAACTTGTTAAAATCGTTTCAAAATCGTTAACTCGTTTAAAATCGTATAAATCATCCTCGTTTTAATTTGTGAAAAACTATTTATGGTCGTCTTGCTAACAACATTCAAACCTTCGTGACTCGTTCACCTCGCTTCTCGTTTCTCGAATTAACAAACCACCAAAGGGTAAGTTAACAAACATCAGATTCAATCGCTACCCACAACCCCCACACATAACCATGGGTGTAGTAAAGTAACGGGATTTGTCAAATCCTATGGTACCATAACCTGATACTGGTCGGTTGGGCCAAAATTAATGAATGTCATTTGTTATGTAACTACAACCATCAAGTTTTGTTCACATTATTGAAATCGTTATTAGTTTAGTAAAAGTCGTTTTAATCGTTTTTGAAATCATCGTTTAAACCTTGAAAACATTTCGTACATATGAATCACCCCAAAACATTTAAAACAGTAAAATAGGGGAACTATGTACTCACATGAAGTGCAAAGTATCCTCAATCAATAGAACTTCCAACAATCTCAAGCAAATCAAAGGAATCAAGTAGCACCTAGTAATCGGACCACTAGTCAAACAATAGACGCCTAAATCGGACGATCGGATAAAATGAGGTCTTGTAAACCAAATGAGTGTTGGAACTCATGCGATATGGTTTAACAAAGCCTACATTCTACATTGAAACCTAACCTAAGTGCTTTCGACCCATTGCGACCCCTTAAGGTAGCTTACGCTACTTTAACGCGTCGTGCGCGAAAAAGCGCGTTCGAGACGTCTAACTAGTCCTATGACAAGTATTATATGCCTCTTTATGCTTAAATATGTTACGTAATCAGTTACGTGGCAAAGGCTTAGGTTACATATGCTTAATTACCAATTATGCATGAAAAGGGTATTTTGGTAATTTACCTAAGGCATAATAACTACTTATCATACAACTACCTAAACTAGGTGACCATAAGGTATAACCTCGGAAGGTTATTCCCTATGCTATTATGGTCACTGAACATGTTTGGTCGGATCCTAATGATCGACCAAACGGGTCGTGTTCGAAAGTCTAAGCGGGTGTTTAATCCGCTTGACTTACGACTCTACACAAGCACTAATCTAAAGAGTGACGAGCTAAACATGCTAGAGCATGTTTAGTTAAGTTAGAAAACAGGTTTTGATATCAAAACAAACGGTTTTGATATCCTAGGGTAGTTTGGTTACAAAATACGCGAGAAAACGCATTTTGGCCGAAACTACGACTCGTCACTGAGCCTAGATAACGTGGTAATCAGTAGGTATGGTTACTAGGGACTATAACCATCGTGATTATGCTCACGTTATGAAGTTCAAACGAACTTCGCGTTGACCATAAACTGGTCAAAGCAGAAAGTCAAACGCAATTTGACTTTAACAATAAAAACGAATGAAAAGAACGAAAGGATAATTACAAAAGGTCCCCGCAAGCTTTGATTTCCCAAGTATTCTCAGGTATGAAGTGGCTAGCACTTCAACTTAGAGAAATCTCAGAAAATCAAGTGTGGGTTTTGCAAGTGAAGGGGTGGGGGTATTTATAGGAATGCTAAAACCGTTAGGATCGTTTATCAGGAAACGAGCTTCGATCTAAGCCGTCCAAGTGTGCCCCATGTTTCCTAATAACATTGGAGCCCATAGATTAAGCCCCTTGCTTGCCATAAACCATTTGCAAGTGGGTTACATGAGTGTAACAGCGGTAAAAAGCTGTTAAACTGATTTTTGCACATCTGGGAGGCTCTCGCGCCCCGTGTAAACATGCACAAAACCTTACACGGGTCGCCTGGGAGTTACAGTTCAGAAACAAGTTTGCATAATGACAGTTTCAGTCCCTGTTGGTGTTTAAAGCCATTTCCAACATGTTTAAGGCCCGTCAAGCCAACTTTAAGGCCCTAAAATGATGCCTAAACATTGTGGACATGAAACATGCTCAAAAATATGCCGGATGTCGGTTCGTTTGGTCGTACGATCGCGATGTTCGCTTAATTACGACGGAATGCGCATAAGCGCGAAAAACGATCCAAATTGCGCGACGAATGTATTTTTCTCATGCCAAACATTAAAATAAAATATTTTAATGCTTACATAAATTTTTGGATGTCCAGATGTATTCAGAACGTAAGATATGCGCGAAAATGCAAACTTGTGCACTTTTTAACGCTTTTAGTCCCTATTGATCAATAAAGTTTATTTTAGCATACCGAACCCCTCAAAGCCTATTTCAAAGCTATGTAAAGGATATTTAGGGTATGTTTAACTTATGATCAAGTTCCGGAATATTTGTTACTATACAAATCGGTATAGTTTCACAGTTTGACATAAATAGTCCCTACGATCGAACAAACTTGATTTCAACACACCAAACCATCCAAAACTTATTTCTAAGTTATGTGGAGGTTATTTAAGGTATGTTAAGCCTATTTCACTATTCCGGAGTGTTTATTGCATTAAACTGGTTATATTTACGCATCCGTGCGCGTATAACCTTCCAGAAAGCGCTCTAAAGCTTCAAATTGGAATCTAATTAAATTGCAAAATCACCAAACACAAATGCTCACATAATAACACAAAAACACATATAATAACACCAAAGCATATTGTTTAGTTTATAACCAACATTGTTATATATTGAACCACTACTACAGAACACAGTTGTCACATCTTATACTACTATATTACAAACCACTTTGATTCTATTGATGATAGTTTGATTGCAATAAAATACAATATTTTTATATTTTCTAATAGCTTGTAACCTTTGAATTATTATTATTTAATAGCATTTAATCATATGAAAACACGTGTTTCAACGTATCCAATTGAACTCAAAGTAACCTGTATAAGCATTGCGATTAGATTAAAACGTAAAGTAAATGGAATTTATATCGTACAATCATAACATACTATATGTGACCCGACTCATACATAGAAAACGTAACGGGTACGAAAGAAAAACTGACACATGTAATCAAAAGAGATTAATTAGAGCTTTTGAAAAAAGAAAAAAAAAAGAAACCATAATTTGACTCCACTCGGTCCTAAACAAAATTTATGAAACACACATAAAATAAGCACGAAAACATATTACATTTGACCTGAACAAGTTCCCAAAAAAATTTACGTCAAAATGTAGAACAACTCGACTTTATACCGAAAGTTACATAAAATTTTGCACGTAAAAACTGGTTTCTTTAAACGAAAACATATTATGTTTGACCTAGCTCATTTAAAAAAAAAATTACGTCGAAACATAGAGCAAATCGTATTTATACCTACACGTACATAAAATATACACATAAAAATTAGTTTTTAAGTAAAGAAAGTATAGGGGTAAACCGAAACAAAATATTAGTAAAAAAATTAATAAGTTAAAAACATTCGTAAAACCGTGCCAAGTAGCACCAATGCTACATCGGCAGCGACCCTCAACATCGGAAAAAATTGTAAAAATAAAATAGATAAAATGGAAAAAATTACACCGAACGATAAACAGACTTAAAATCGTTGAACCACGCACACCCATTACAGTGTGTTACTGCGAATAAATTAGACAGAAACGTAAAACGTAGAAAAGAACAAAAGAAGCAAAAAGGCAGCTATAATCAAGGTTTAGAGTAAACTGCACAGATGATGCGTGTGGGTGTTCAAATTATGGTGATGTGCACAAAATGCAACATATACATTACATCAATTGTGGCATAAAACTAATCCTTTTTTAGTACAAATGTTGGAAAAGTGTGCTTTTGTCTTCCTTTTGTATTTTCAGGATTAAATGAGCTCAAATGAACAAAAGAAGCAAAAAGGCAGCTAAATCTAACATAAATACAAGAAAAGGAACAAAACGTGGCATGCCCGACCTCCGACAGCATCTTCCCAAGCAAAACAAGAAGACAGAAGCCTGAACACGCCCCGTGCTGAGTGAGCACGGGGGCGTGCCCAAGTGTCAGCAGAAAAGACAAAGTGGTAGAAGCTTCTATTGCCCACAACGGGGCCGTGCTCAGCGGACACGGGGGCGTGGTCAACTGTTGCAGACGCATTTAATGAAATTGCGAATTCCAATTAAGGAAGAGAGAGAGTCGGATGGACACGGGGCCGTGCCCAGTGGACACGGGGCCGTGCCCAAGCTTCTGTTCAGCCTATAAATAGGAGTGCTTGGAGCTCTTGCAACTCATCCCTTGGCACACCACCTCTCTCACACTTCATCCACCACCCACCACCATCACAACACCATCATCCATTGTCCATCATAGAGTGTGTGAGTCGTCTCGGGATCCAAGATTGATCGTAAGAGTTCTTGATAATCAAAGGCCATGTTTGCCTAAGTCTCTTACATCACTTGATGAAGACAAGTGTTTAGTGTAATACTTTTTATTTTTAATCTTTTGCACTTTTTAATTGGTTTTGTATTAATGACTTTAATTACTAGTTTCTTATGTTGAAGGTGATTCTTCCTTATCGTTTGTCCGTGGTGTCTTGGCATTATTTTACTGTCTATATAAAATAAAAGATTTTCACCATTCATATCTCCACGGTCTATATGGAGGTATGTTGGCTACCTGGTCGGGGGTTAAGGGAACGGTTTGGTAAGAGTCTTGCCATTGTTCAGTGTATAGATCCTGCAAAGGACCTGGGTCAAATTTAGTAGGACCTCCTTCAATACCCATTGGTATTGGATGGCGGGGGTCTAAACTCTTTGATCCCCTCATAAGTTAAACTACTATTAAAACTTTAACCCGGCTACTTTGAATTATATCCCTGCTGACTCAGACTACTTAGCCGAGGGTAACGTCGCCTTCAAAAGAGGGGCCTACCACATTATGCATTAATAACTTAATTAATTATCTTTCAATAATCCGACCATTTAGGATTGTATCCTTGCTGACTCAAACTACTGGGTTGAGGGTAACGTCGCCTTCAAAAGAGGGGCCTACTACAATAACTAAGATAATCTCTTAAACAAGTGCAAAAGTGCGAAAATAATCAAAGGTTACACTACACACCAGTCGGATCCAAGTGACTCATCTTGTCTATCTGTTTTTATTTCATTTTCAGCATTTTAGTTAGTTTTATTTTTCTAGTTTAAAAATCTTTTCTAAATTTTTGATTTGATTAGACGTTGAGGATAAACCGGTATTAAAAGCTCTTGTGTCCTTGGACGACCTCGGTATCTTACCAACACTATACTACGTCCACGATGGGTGCACTTGCCCATATGTGTGTTTAGTGTTAGTAAATATCGTGTTTTATTAGTTTAAAACTTAGCTAAAAAGTGTAAAAGAGCTTAAAACATACACTTAAAATATAACACACTTCATGCACATCAATGGTATCGTTTAAAATGTTTTACTAGACATTATTATTATGAAGTAATAAAACTCAGTAATTTATCCAAAACCGGAGAATAAAACTTTTGAATAACTATTACGGTTCTATTACATTTTAAATCATTTTGAAAATGTAACAGAAACTGTTTGCTTTGCAAAATATCAGGCTTTATGAAATTAAAAAAATAAATAAGAAAAATATGAAGGCTCAATTTTTACTTGATAGTTTGGGCTCTATCACAATTTGTTTTTTTAGCAGACACCAATACCGTTAAATATGTTTATCCAACAAAGCTTAGTTCTTACTAAAAAGCTTAGCTATTCGTTACATACAACCTCTTACAGAATTACTGGGCTAGGATTCAAAACCTTCAAACCTCACTCCAAACCCCACGTATGTGGAAGCCTCGTGTATCATTTTTGCCCTTATTTATGATATTGTAGCTGTGATAGCTCCTATGTAGTGATATGAAAGCGACTTTGTATAAAATCTTAAAAGGACCATGTTGATATAGTCAGGTGCGAACCTTTAGTTATGTCGGGCGTAGCCCGGGCTACGGCTCAAGTTTTTACTAGGAGTGTTAAATTTTGTTTTTTTTTTCGATTTTTATACATATGACACCCCTAAACAAGTACGAGGACACCCCTCAAATTTTTTTTACAAAATAATAAGATATTGGTAAGCCCAAATAAGTAAATAATAACACATTTGCTAAGCCCAAATAAGTAAATAATAGCCCAAAATTGAATGATTATTGATTTGGGCAATTGGGCGGCATGTTTAATCACTGTTGGATATCGAACAGACGTGAACGAACAAAGAGCCAACAACATTGAACGAACATCAGTGGCACTTCGGCAGATCATTGAACGAACAGACGTGAGAGACGTCGACTCCAAAAAACGAATGAACGGAAGTACATAATCGGCACTTGAACTTTGGCAGGTTTGTAACCGCAACCGTTGAAAAATGCTTGTATCGGTTGCAACCGCTACCGTTGAAATATTTTTTTCGAAATTGAAGCTTGTCAAGACGGATTTACGCAATCGAATGGGCCAAGAATTTTTGAACAATGATATGGTTTATGCGGTCGAAAAGGATTTTTTTACGTGAAGTAAAAGACGAGGATGTGATGGAACGATTTCAAGCTATGAAAAAAAGAAGAGGACAAATCTATTAGGTATTTGTTTTACTTTATTTATTTATTGTCGTTTTTTTTAGTATTGTATGATTGCACGATAAAAAAAAAAATTGGGATACCCCTGAATTAATGTTCTAGTTCCGCCACTGGATATAGTATGAATGATACTAAACCAACAAGTCGCTATTAATACTTGATGAAAGCAAAGAGACGTAACCAACAAGTCATTAGTGAAGGCCGACAATCCTTTTGTATTGGATATTGTTTATTGATTGTGAGGTATATTTATTGTGCCAATGATCTCTAGATCAAGTGGTGGAGGGCTTGCATTTCTCTTGAGAGATGCAGGTTCGACTCCCACTTGGTGCAGAGTGAGGCACTGGTGGGCAATGATAGGAGACCCAGGGAAACCTGGGTTGGATCCTTGATCCAAACGGGTTTTACCGGTAATTTCACTGTCGTGCCTACGGGCGGGTGGGTTATCAGGTTTTCCCCGGAATTGGTGGTGGACTCGGGTTACTCTCGGAGTACTCTGTTTGTCCAGTGGGTGCCCCGAGAGTGCTCGAGATTGAGTTTGTTGGCCGTTCAAAAAAAAGATGTTAAAGTTAATAATTAAACTGTTATGTTGTAACATGCTTCTATAGTTCTATTTGAGGGCATGCTATTTAATCGTATTTGATATTTTATATTGGTATAGAAAACCATGAACTCACTAGCTTTTATCTAACATATCATGTTTCTCAGTTCAATACAAAAAAGTTCTTTTAAAAGTGTTAAAAAAACTTTTTATTTCAGACTTTCTTTAAATTTTATTTTTATCTGAATTCTTAATATGTTAGTTATCAGTTTAATTTATTTACAGGCTTGTCACATGAAAGACGTGTAATATGAACCTAAAATGGACCCAATAATGAGCAAAATCAAAAGTTAAAAGTAGAAAAATTAAGCCATATATATTAGATTTTAAATGAACTAAATACATTTTTAAGTTCATACTTTACGTTTCAAATAATTTTTCTTATCAATCACATATTATGTTGTAAGTTTAATATCAACCCATAAAATGACTAATCATATGATGTTGATTGGTTCGTCAATCAACTAAACAATCTTCGGATAAGGTGTTTACACCTCACTAGAGGTAGTTTGCACATATTAATATATTTATATTAAATGTTTATTCCTTGCCTTTTAAAAACTACATCGCTAGTTAACACTATTTTTTACAGCATTTTTCTTAATACATGTTGTTTGTGAAGTTTGAATCCAAAACTTACCCATCTCAAATTCATATATTTAAAGATTTTGATGAATGTTCCTTGGAGAGTTGCAGCGGATGTAGATTAACATTTTTGTTAAATCTAAAAAAAGACTGAAATTCCTTTAATGTTAAAAAAATAAAATTGAAATAGATTTTATACGCTATTATTTCTTTAGGAAAAATATACTATAAAATCGAATATTTTTAAATCTTAAAACTAAGTATAGTATTGTCACATCAATAAAAATTAAGCGGTTTGGAACCTTAAATTACGTATATGTAGTCGGTCTGATTAATATATGTAGTCGAATATTTTTAAATCTTAAAACTAAGTATAGTATTGTCATATGCAATCGTCTCAGAAAAAGGTTGTTATATATGTAATTTTGTGTTAGGGGCTGTTTGGTAGCCTCTTAATGATCATTTAGATGCTACCTCTTAATAGTTTAAAACCTCTGAATGAATAAGAGGTAACCTCAAGTCTGAATGGTTAAGAGCTAACATCTGAATAGGAAATCATCACATGTCACATTCTTCTACCTTCTCATTTGTAAAATTATTAATGGTTCCATTAAAAGGTAGCCTCTTAATGACCATTCAGAGACTACCAAACAGCCCCTTAGAGAAACTACGAAACTTTAGACAGAGACAAAAATGAGAAATTTTAAAAAGTTTTCTATTGATAATTTGCAGTTTTAAAAATTAAAGAAATCTATAAATTTCATATTCTACCAATTTAACAAAAAACAATTCATTAAATTTCAGAGAATTATAAATTGGATGTTGCTAAATGTACCCCTTTTCTACTGAATACACCTCCTCCTTCAACTTTTACATTGATATAATTCAAACCCTTTTGTTTTTCTTTCATTTTTTTAATCTTTAATTATTATTATTACTCGTATTTGTTTTTAAAAGGTTATTTTATTTAAAAAGAAACTTTTTTTTTTGATTATTTGAAAAATAATCGTTTTCTTACGTTTTAAACTAAAGCGAGTCATTTTAATTTTGAAATGGATTTTTTTGTTCATAGCGTCTTGAAGTGGGTATGCGAATTCGGTTTGTATAAACAATGATACACAAAAAATTAAATGAAGCTTAAAAGTCAGCCAACTTAACTAACGTTTTATTTTCTTTTTACGTCTTATTACTTTTAATAAATAAAAGTTGTTAATTATATTAAAAAACATTTTAATATAATAATACTAATAAAAATAAAAATAGAAAGATGAGAGAACTAAAATACGAAAAAAATAAAAACATAAACGCAACTGTTTTTTTTCAAAAAAAAGTTCTGAAACTTTTTTATTGTATAAAAAATATCTTTTTATTAATTTTAATGACGTTTTATAGAAACATAATAAAATACTAGTAATAGAAAGTGTCTTCAAATTATAAAAACACAATAGTTTTCAAAAATAATATTTGAATTGTTTAAAGGGGCGAAATTTAACAACTTTTAAATTATATTTTTAGAAAGGGGGTATGACTAGTAAAAAGGGGGTGCATTTAGCCAACCCCTTATATAAATATATTATTCATTGATTAGAACCATTAATCAGTCATGATCTCTCTATCTATTTTTATATTTAGCAAAAAAAAAAATTAGTATAATGGCTAAAATTATTTATTTATATTTAACAAAGAAAAAATATGTTTACTAGTATCTCTCACTATGGAAGTCGGTCCTGTTTTAAATTAGCTCAAAAGAGCACACATAAATTAAGAAATATTTTATAAGAAGTAAGATATCTTAAAGATTTAAGATAATATTGACTATATAATTACCTTAAAACAAACATTTGTTTACTTGAGAAAACTTAAAATACACTTAATCCTCAGTAAAATATCTTAAAGATTTAAGATAATATTGACTATATAATTAATTACCTTAAAACAAACATTTGTTTACTTGAGAAAACTTAAAATACACTTTATCATCATGATACATATGACTTGTGTTTAAAACCTTTTGACACCTTTTTTTGCTTCTTAAACATGACTAATTCTATAGCTTATCTTCTAAACTTGATTGGCTTTTAGATACCCAAATAAAAGGTTTTGAATTAATTTTTATGCCATCCATAATAAAAGCTAGTTATATAATAATAATAATAATAATAATAATAATAATAATAATAATAATAATAATAATAATAATAATAATAATAATACAAAGATAATCACTTCATACCCTCTTTATATAGATCACATACCGATCATATATCTATATTAAATGGATTGGAATGACAATAGTTGAAATTTCCCATTCATGTAGATGTGACAACGATAAATATTCCAAATTTCATATTTTCATTTTTAAATTTAGTGGATATCATTATTAATTCGGATTTTCGTTTTTATATTTAGTGGAGGTGGTAAATTATTTGGACTCTACGTGTTTGTTAGCGGAAACGTAATATATATAAGTGGATTTGGTTAACTTGTATGACATATACCTTTTTACTCGTTTTTATAAAGTTTATATATCCATTAATATTTTATACAAAAAAAGTTAATTACAGAGAAAATCACCATAGCAGCTATCTTTCTTTGTGTTATATTAGCAGGGATACACCTCAACTTTTACTTACGTATTATCTTTCAAATCTAGTGAAGATACATTTGTCCAATTTCGTTTATAGCTAAAAAAAATCAATATTTTATCACTTTAAGATGTTTCAAATAAAACATGGTATCAAAATCAAACTCTTTAACATACTTAGTTGGTATAAAAAGAATCTTTCGATGAACAACGTGCCCATGTTAGGCCGATTCTAGCATGCGAATAATGTTATCCTAGGCTATGATAAGATATTCCAAACTCATTTATTCTGTTGTCCAATTCACATCCTCCACCTTATCCTTTTGTTTCACAAGTCAATGCCACTCACGCGAAAACAACCAATGTACCTATCCGTGTCGTGTCGAAAATATAGACTTAAAATCATCCACATCAAAAGGGTCGAACAGCACCACTCTCTCCTTCACGTCTGAAGATTTATGAGCGGCCATCCCTTCCTCTCTCTCCATTCTTAGCCCACCCATCCACACGGATTTTTCACTCCATCTCTCCTCGCCACTTCCTCTCTCTTCCACGTCAGTCCAATTGCTTCCATGCGTGAGAGCTTAGGAGATGGTTTTTAGAACGTTTGTTTTGGGTGTCTTATACCAATATGACGTGGGTCAAAACTTTTCGTCTTTTACATGTGAATGAGTCAATTTAGTAAATATCAAACCGGTCTGTAGGGATGACAATGAGCCGGGTATTGGTAATCCTAGTCCCATACCCACTTATACAATTATGTCTCATACCTGGCCCATTACTGGTCAAACATTTATCGGGTATACCCACGATTATCAGGTATACCCACTAGTTTAAAAAAAATACCCGTCTTGATTTTTGATGAGATTGTTTTTTCTTTCCATTATAACTTTTATATAATTTTATGTTTCTAACAACTAAAATCAATTGAAACACGATAACTACATATATAATCACCATCCTAATAAACTATTTGATATATCTAAACTACTTAAACTATATGATAATATAAAATCTCAAAAGATAATTGTGTGTGTTGCAGCATAGAAATATAAATAGCATCATAATAATATATATTGCAAAAGAAAAGTTCATTCTATATAATATAGCACTAAAATGAAACATTGTTGAAGAAAAGTTGATGGAAAATAAAATTAAAAACTTCCAGTATATGATTTGGGTCCATATTTAAGGTAAATGGTTATATAGTTTAGGGTAATCGGGCAAGGTCTCATGTATTTCGGTATTTCCTATGCTTACAGCTTCTTGAATGGTTTGATCTTAAACCATCTGACCCAATCCTTTTTCTTGAACAGCCAACAGAATCAATCCTGAGTACTCTAGGGGTACCCACTGGACAAACAGAGTACTCCGAGAGTAACCCGAGTCCACCACCAATTCTAGGGAAGACCCATCCCTTTCTCGATAGCCAAAGTCTCTAATTTCATCCCAAAACCCGTCTCAAACTTTTCATCTCACCACTTGCTAAAATTTACCATTATAGAGATACCATTGGGGCTATATATATATATATATATATATATATATATATATATAGGGTTGGGTTCTTTACAGAACAACATTTTTTGTCAGAACTTTAAGAACCAATATGGACCACTTATTTTATTAAATCTTTAAAAATTAAAATTAAATACAAAAGGGTCTAATGGTCAACTATTAAATAGTTTCCATCTCCGATTAATTAGTTAATTATTTATGCTTTTGACCTCTCTCCAATTTTTTTGGATTTACACAGGTGTTAATATGGTCATTTACTTCCCCAAATTGTTATGTAGATATACTAGTATTTACGCTTCAAACTGATCATTTTTTTTTTTTTTTTTTTTTTTTTTTTTAGAATAATTTATAATATTCCATTCCAAACATCAGGGCAAATTACATAAGGATAGCAGGTAGACGAGCAACAAACTGCGCCGCCATTATAGAGATACCATTGGGGCTATATATATATATATATATATATATATATATATATATATATATATATAGGGTTGGGTTCTTTACAGAACAACATTTTTTGTCAGAACTTTAAGAACCAATATGGACCACTTATTTTATTAAATCTTTAAAAATTAAAATTAAATACAAAAGGGTCTAATGGTCAACTATTAAATAGTTTCCATCTCCGATTAATTAGTTAATTATTTATGCTTTTGACTAGGCCTGGCAAATAAAACCCATTTGGGTTTTTTGGGTTATTTTGGGTCATTTTAAAAATGAGAATGGGTTAGGATGGGTTAAGAAATAACTAAGGATGAGTCAGGATGGGTTATATGATATCTATTTAAAATAATTCGTGGGTTATGATGGATATTACGCACGATACATGGATAACTCAAAAAGAGCATCACAGGCAGATTTTTCATCCCATTCGAGTGTTCGTACATGTTGGCTTCACAAATAATAAAAATTTTAAAGATAATAAAAAATTTAAAAATAATAAAAATTTTCCAAAAAATCAGAAAAATAAAAAAAATTCTAAAAAATAAAAAATAAAAATAAAAATCCAAAAAATTCTAAAAAATCAAAAAAAAAATAATAAAAAAATCAAAAAAATAAGAAAAAATCCAAAAAATTCTAAAAAAATCAAAAAAATATAAAAAAATTAAAAAAATGATAAAAATTCCAAAAAATTCTAAAAAATCAAAAAAATAATAAAAAATCTAAAAAATTCTAAAAAATAATAAAAAATCAAAAAAATGATAAAAAATCCAAAAAATTCTAAAAAAATGATAAAAAATCCAAAAAATTCTAAAAAATAATAAAAAATCAAAAAAATGATAAAAATTCTAAAAATTCTAAAAAATAATAAAAATCCAAAAGATTCTAAAAAAATCAAAAAAATAATAAAAAATCCAAAAAAAATCCAAAAAATCAAAAAAATAATAAAAAAGCAAAAAAATAATAAAAAAATCCAAAAAATTCTAAAAAACAAAAAAAATCTATAAAATTCTAAAAAAATAAGAAAAATAATAAAAAATCCAAAGAATTCTAAAAAATAAAAAAAGTATAAAAAATAATAATAAAAATTCAAAAAAAATCCAAAAAATTGTAAAACATCCAAAAAATAATAAAAAATCCAAAAATTCTAAAAAATAAAAAAAATAAAAAAAAATTCCAAAAAATCATAAAAATAAAAAAAATCTAAAAAATCAAAAAATAATAATAAATCAAAAAATAATAAAAAATCAAAAAATTCTAAAAAATCCAAAAATTCTAAAAATGTTTTTAGGATTTTAAGGTTTTTTTTTTATTTTTTAGAATATTTTAAGATTTTTTAGATTTATTTTGATTTTTTAGGGTTTTTTATTTCTTAGAATTTCTTTGATTTTTTTTTATTTTTTAGAATTTTTTTGATTTTTTTATTATTTTTTGATTTTTTTTTAATTTTTTGAATTTTTATTACTTTTTAGAATTTTTATTACTTTTTAGATTTTTTTTGTTTTTTTAGAATTTTTAGGATTTTTTATGATTTTTTATGATTTTTTAGATTTTTTAGATTTTTAGAAATTTTTTTTATTTTTTAGAATTTTTATTATTTTTTTTTATTTTTAGAATTTTTTTGATTTTTTAATTTTTTTGATATTTTTGAATTTTTATATTTTTTAGAATTTTTTTTTGATTTTTTAGAATTTTTTATGATTTTAGGATTTTTGAAGAATTTTTTAATTTTTTTATTATTTTTTGATTTTTTGGAATTTTTTGATTTTTTAGAATTTTTTGATTTTTTAGAATTTTTTCGATTTTTTAGAAATTTTTTGGTTTTTTTTATTTTTTTACCATTTTCTGAATTTTTTATGATTTTAGGATTTTTTTTAGAATTTTATTTTATTATTTTTTGATTTTTTGTAATTTTTTTGATTTTTTTGAATTTTTTTATTTTTTTAGAATTTTTTTGATTTTTTAGAATTTTTTTGATTTTTTAGAATTTTTTATTATTTTTTTGATTTTTTATATCTTTTTGGATTTGTTTGAATTTTTTATCATGCCCAAATACATCTTGACCAAAAACCCATCTTGACCTAAACCCATTCTAACCCATGCCCATCCTAACCCATTACCCAAACCTACCTAACCCACCCATTTTGCCACTCCTACTTTTGACCTCTCTCCAATTTTTTTGGATTTACACAGGTGTTAATATGGTCATTTACTTCCCCAAATTGTTATGTAGATATACTAGTATTTACGCAACAAACTGATCATTTTTTTTTTTTTTTTTTTTTTTTTTAGAATAATTTATAATATTCCATTCCAAACATCAAGGCAAATTACATAAGGATAGCAGGTAGACGAGCAACAAAATTGATGATCAGTTTTTTTTTTTTTTTTTTTTTTTTTTTTTTTTTTTTTTTTTTTTAGAATAATTTATAATATTCCATTCCAAACATCAGGGTGCTATCTATTTAGGAATGATTAGGGTTTTCAAGTTTTTAAAAGTTTATAACCGAGATTTAGGAGAGAGGGATGAGAAATAAAAGGATTGTTTGGTAAAATACCTATAATACCCTTTTCTTTTCTAGTTAATCTCCTTAACATTTTAATTATTTACGAAAGAGAAAAATGCCCGGATAGTCCCTGTGGTTTCGCCTTTTTTCACATATAGTCCCCAACTTTCTAAAATTACCTGAATAGTCCCCAAGTTTTCAATTTTTGTTCCCGGATAGTCCCTGGGTCTAACTTCAGTTTGTTTTCTCTGTTAAGAGGGTGTGAAATGTCAAAAATACCCTTTCCTTAAAAAGACCAAACCACAGGGACTATCCGAGCATCTTCTTCATTTTTATTTATAAAAAGTTCAAGTTTCCGCTATGGAAGAATAATATCTGTTGTGATGTTGTTGTTGTTGCGATTGTTGTTGTTGTTGAGATTTACGGTCCCACCCGTTGTAAAGATGTCGGCTCTGACGAAACTGCTGTATTTTTTCAGAAGCATCGTTTGTCATAAAAGGGTATGTTTTTTTCGGGGTCGGGTTTGGGGTCGGGGTTCGGGTCTCAATAGATGGGGGCGGCTCATCTCCGTCAGGGATCACATAGCTATCTTGAACAGGCCACGGGTTTGACCCATACGTGTGGTTTTGGTGAAACGGTGGTTGATTTTGGTAGTGATAGTTAAGTTGTTTCTTTTTGAAACCCGGGAAGACATTTGACAAGATTTCTGAGAATGACTTTGCATTGGCCATGAGTTTCCCAAGAGATGCAATGATACCCTCATCTTCTTTCTCCGGCTCATATTCTGACGGAATTAGTGGCGGCCTTACAGTTGATTTCATGTATAGTGGTGTTGGAGTCATGCTTGGTTTCATTGTTGTTTATGGTTCATCCTGCAAGAAATGTATCATTAGACAGGTTTAATATGATTTTCTATTTCGAAACATGTGCACTTTTGACTTTTGAGGTCGTACAGAGTATTTTTTACTTTAAAATTGCCTAATCATGCAAATTAATAATAAATACTATTAAGGAAAGGGTGGAGGAGGGTGATGGTGGGTTGAGGTTGAAGATGAAGTGTGGTGGTGGAGTTTTATAAAAAAAATGAAGAAGATGCCCGGATAGTCCCTGTGGTTTGGCCTTTTTAAGAAAGGGTATTTTTGACATTTCACACCCTCTTAACAGAGAAAACAAACTGAAGTTAGACCCAGGGACTATCCGGGAACAAAAATTGAAAACTTGGGGACTATTCAGGTAATTTTAGAAAGTTGGGGACTATAGGTGAAAAAAGGCGAAACCACAGGGACTATCCGGGCATTTTTCTCTTTACGAAAATACCATTATAATATTGAACCATTGATCAAATAATCTAAAGGTTGAGAGGAGTTCTGTAGGTTCTGAAAATATATGAGGTTCTGAAATGATCCTCACCCTATATATATATATATATATATATATATGTTGAGTTCATTTCAGAACTCTAAATAACTACAGAACTTTCAGAACTCCTAATAAACAAACATTTTATCTATAAGTTTTTCTATTTAGGATCTTTTTATCATCTATTATATGTATAGCTTTGATTACATACATGTTAAAAGTAGTTTACATATGTTTAATTGCCAAAATTATATATATGTGTCATGACTAATTACATATATGTAAAAAAACTAGTTTACATATATGTAAGTATAAAATTACATATAAAAAATGATAAAATTACTCTTAACATGTATGTAATCGTAAAAATACACATAATAAATGATAAAATTATCATAAACATAAAAATATATAAATAAAAAGATTGTTTATTAGGAGTTCTGCGAGTTCTGTAAAAATTTATGGTTCTGAAATGATCCTAGCCCTATATATATATACACATATATATATATATATATATACACATATATATATATATATGTATATATATGTATGTATATATATATATATATAGATGTTTGGTAACTGTTAGCTAGTTGTATAGAGCAATACATGATAAGATTCACATAAAAAAGAGTCCTAGAATAGTTTTATAAATATAGATAGATATTATCAACAAACTATAGACCTATATGGCTATATGTATAATATTCGACGACACCATAACATAATCTGAAAAAAATGAACACTTGTAAGGTATTCAAAATACAAATACAATATAGAAGCTGATCAACTGATCCATGTGAAGCTAACAGCTAGCCTATGTTGATGCTGATACCAACTGCAATGAGTAAGATGGTAATGAGCCCAAAAAAGATGATTGTATGGACACAAATCGAAACCCCACTCGTCTGAAAGTTATTAAACTCAACCGCTCGCCCCTTGCCCGGAAGCTGAAACAACAAACCAGGGGTCAGCAGCACGAACAGCAACACCCCGATTAAAACCGGTGCCCAATCCGCCATAATATTCTTTTTTTTCTTCGTAAATCGTAATCAAAACCGAGTAAATAGTGCGCAAGATATATATATAGAAACAGAAGCCTTATCTATATATGTGATGGTAAATGTTAAACAACATTCGGCAGGGTGATAAAGGACATATACAAACTTCAACTTGCAGAATCATAGGTGAAGCATCGTGTACGTCAATCGTTTTTTATACTAACATTTTGTGTGACACTGATTTTTGGCCGGCAAATTTGTCTGATATTAATATTTAATACTATACTGGATGGTGAAATTTGTGACATGTGTCAAACTAAGAATAGGAGATGGTTGAATAACTTTACATCCAATCGTACAATAGATCATATCTATAAGATGTAAGCATCATAGACTTATTTTACCATCCAAATTAGCTACGGAATGTATAAATTATTGTTGGTTTTGAAGTTACAAATAGTAGTATAATAGTAGAGTATATATGTTTTCATGGCGAATCGCTTCAAATTATGCAATGAAATAAGGGGAAATGACATGTAATAATCCCAACTAGACGTTATTGGCCATTGTCAATCCCAACAAAGGGTGGCACAAACTACAATTGAAATGTGTTGAGTTATGATTAAGTTAGCAAACCAGGTGGTGTTTTGGTTGGACAAAAAGAACGGTTGGTCGATGACCTAGTGATCTAGTGGTATGAGTTTCTTGATGAACCTATTATCTATATAGGATCTAACAGATGCAATTGATTTTGGACAAAACCAACCACAATCAAACACTCATTTCATCATCATGTAATTTATAAACGACAACTAAAACGCTCATCTACTCTACTCCACAATCTAAGAGAGGGGCATCGTTTACACACCAAGACATCATTCATGAGCTAAATACGCTTTGGTACATCATTTCATAGCCTCATAGGTGTTTTGGAATGACTTGTTGGTATGAGCATTTGATAACAAGTAGAAAAACGAGATTAGTATAACACTTATATAATTATAAAACTATGGTCCAAAAGGAAAAGAAATCACCTTAAGAAATAGATTAACATAGGAAAACAAAATCGTTTATCACTATGAGAAATAAGCAATCACGTCTGATTTATAGGTTCAATAACTAAATGGCAAGACGTAAGGTTACATAGTGATGGCATCAGTGGCGGAGCTTGAACAAAAGTTTAGTGGGGGCCGAAAGTCATGGGAGCCAAAAAAAATTCCTATCACTATGTTTCAGGCATGGTTGCAAAAATCGCGACTAGCCGGCGATTAATCGCTGACTAGTCGCTAGTCGCCCATCAACTGAGTAATTTTCAGCTAATCAGTAAAAAAATCGCTAGTCGGCCCTAATCGGCCTTAGTCGGCCCTAATCGCGACTAGTTGGTCGTGAAAAATCGGAAAAAATCGGGAAAAAACAAAAAAAAATCGGAAAAAATCAGAAAAAATCGGAAAAAAACACATATTCCGGCCAAAACCTCCCAGATTCCGGTCAAAAGTTGTCCACTTAAAAAATTACGTATAAAAATATATGTATATATGTATAAAAACTTAAAATTATACATAAAAAGTCCGATCCGATTAATCCCGATTAATCCCGAGTAATCCCGAGTAGTCGCTAGTCCCTACCTCACTGACCCGCTAGCGACTAGCGAGTTCTCCAACCTTGGTTTCAGGTTATATGTTTGGGTCGATTCAAATAATAATAACTCCAAATATCTAATTATTCTTTATTCATTCAAAATACCATTCTTAAACATAAAAAACTATATTGTTTTAACAAACAAAGACCAAAAATATTTATGATGATGCAAGAGAAACGGTAAGTACATGGAAAAAGAATTACAACTCAGCCCAACAAGCTTCAAGATTTTTAAATTCATCGATTATGTCATCTGGAAATTTTCTATTATATGTAAATCACCAAGCTATTCGCGAGAAACTTGTCAGCCAACCATCTTACTGAGAAGGCGGTTCTTAAATATTTTCCTTGCTAAAAATCCCCGCTATGTTGTTGCAGTAGAAACTGGAAGAATCAAGATTAGTCGAACCACTCTATCAACCAAATAGTAGTTCTCACATTTTTTTTAGTTTCAACAAAAGTTTTTGGTGTATTCTTTGTCATTTCCACATTAAAAAGCTCTAACTGAGATGGTAACTAAGTCCTCTTAAAATCTTCCGGGTAATACTTCTCAACAAAAAGACAAATCTAAACAACATTAATCTTTTTTGAAACTAAACTAGAAGTAAGAGATAGCAATTATTTTATAAGTATCGAGCCCGCACCCCCACCAATTATGTTGCCTAAAATTCATGGCCCCCGCCAATTTTCTTGTCAAAACCTTGTCATCATATGTTGCTAGCACCATCATAACCTTGCCCACAGATTTTACTAACATCAAACTGACTGCTAATGCAAAAGTTGTTTTCACAAACTTGTTTTTAGGGTTGCGGATAAAGTATCCCTAACATGAACCAAATCCAAGAACCTTTCTTATATCATTCTATCTGCATCAACAAATCTAAAAACTATGGCCATTTGATCATTTTTCGACTCATCTCGTGACTCATCAACCATGACACAAAAGCTTGAATCCCCCACTTCACTACGAATATGCTTTCGAACTTTATTTACAAAAGCCTGAATCCTCCACTTCATCAACCATGACTCTGTTAGGGGTATCGAATCAGAGTAGGCTCAAGCGGCAGCGGAACAAACACACACACACTAGCAGAAAATAAAGAACACGAGAATTTACGTGGTTCGGTCAAGGTGACCTACGTCCACGGGTTGCAACTAGGGTTTTACTTTTATTAGATGCTCACAACTGTTTTCAGAATGACACAGACTACAGTTACATAATAGGTATTTATAGAACAAGATTAGGGTTTCCTACTTGGTCAACAAGTTAACTAAGTGGGCCTAATAACTAGGGTCGGCTAACCCTAATTAGGGCCGGCTACCCTAAAGCCTATGAACCCAACAGACTCATCTTGTGATCGATGGGGGATTGTGATATGACTATTAGCACCGACATAAGAAAATATACACCGCGTATAAATTTCATACCTAGTACAAGTAAGCAAGGCATTGAATAATGTTGTCATAAACCAAAACGATCGATATTTTAATAATCAACATAAATATATTGCGTTCACACAATAATATTCCCAGTCAAATATTAAAATTCAAAATCATTAGTCGGTGCTAATAAAATATTTGACTGGGAATATTATTGTGTGACGCAATATATTTATGTTGATTATTAAAATATCGATCGATTTGGTTTATGACAACACTATTCTATGCCTTGCTTACATGTACTGAGTATGAAACTTATACATGGTGTGTATTTTCTTATGTCGGTGCTAATAACCATATCACAATCCCATCGATCACAAGATGAGTTACGATTTATGAAGTAGGGATTCAGGCTTTTGTAAATAAAGTTCGAAAGCATATTCGTAGTGAAGTGGGGGATTAAGGCTTTTGTGTGATGGTTGATGAGTTACGAGGTGAGTCGAAAAAAGAGCATATGGCTATAGTTTTGAGATTTGTTAGGGATACTTTATTGGCAACCCTTAATAAACAAGTTAGTGGAAACAACTTTTGCTTTATCAGTTTGATGTTAGTAAAATCTGTGGGCAAGGTTATGATTGTCCTAGCAACATGAGAGAGCAATGGAACAGATAACTAGCACTTGTTCTTAACGATTATCCTTATTTGGTAGATAGAGTGGTTTGGCTAATCTTGACACTTCCAGAGTTCCAGTTTCTACTGCAACAATAGAGTGGGGATTTTTCAACAAGGAAAATATTCAAAAATCGTCTTCGCAATAAGATGGCAGGGGAGTTTCTCGCGAATAGCTTGGTGATTTACATAGAATACGAAATTGCTGATAAGTTTGTTTGAAAGACATAATCGATGAATTCAAAAATCTTAAAGGTCAAGGTCATCGGGCTGAGTTGTAATTTTTCTTCCAATTACTTACCATTTCTCTCGCATATTCAGAAATATCTTAGGTCTTTGTTTGTTAAACAATATTTTTTTGAATGAATAGAATAATTAAATATTTGGTGTTATTATTGTTTGACCCGACCCGAACTAAATTGCCGACCCGAACATCAAACCCGAAACACAGCAATAGAAAAAAGTTTGGGTCCCGTAACTTTCGGCCCCACTGAACTTTTGTTCAATCATAGAATAGGGATGAGCATGGTACTCGTTCGGTACCGAACTGGTATACCGGTACCGGAAAACGGGGAAAATTGGTACCGGTACCGAATATGCCGGTTCGGTATCAGTACCGAAAATAGGGAAAATAAGTACCCGTACCGAATATGCCGGTTCGGTATCAGTACCGAAAACAGGGAAAATAAGTACCGGTACCGAATATACCCACTACCGGTACGGTACCACCGACACCGGTACCTAGTACCAAATGTTCACCCCTTATCATAGAAGCATAACCAAATCACATTTCAAAATAATTTATCAAGCATATAAAAACTAATTGCACTAAAAAAGGAATGTATTTTTCGATTAATTTATACTTTAAAGAACTATATCATAGATTTATAATCAAATAGACCCTTATAAAGTGTGTTTACTAACAAAAATAGAAATTACCGAAAGTATGTTTCTATTTACGCGCAATTTTCTTATATGACATATGCAAGCATTATTTAAGATTATCTTACCTTCATGGAAATCAGAGCATAACTGCATCATCAAGATCAAACAATCGTTTTTTGGGACCAATATCAATCCTTTGACCATCTTTAGGCCTCAATCCATCCCAAGCTGCCATTCTTCTGGTAGCCTCATGCTCGATCGAACCCCCCTTCACAAGCCCCAATCAAACTGTAACCTTTATAAACATTCAATTGAGAATAATATGTTTCTTAATATTTCAGCTTGAAATATTAAGCAACAAACACTACATAATTGTGGGTGGGCCGCACAAATTAATGGGCCGAAATGGGTAGTTTTGTTCCACCCGAAAACACTTTTGTCTTTCTTAATCAATGTTTTAAAAATTTTGGGTGATTGCCAACACATTCTTCAGCAAAAGAAAGTTAAGATTACCCATTTGACTGGTTAGAGGCAAAACCTAATCCAAAATGGACCATTTAGCCATAGATGAATCGAAACTGATACATCAACAAAAGTGAAAATAGAACAAACACTCCCTTTTCTACAATAATTTTATGTGTTTGGCATAAATATCGTAAAAACAATATGATCTACCACCGGTTTCATGTGTTGAGTACCTGTTTCACCAAGTCTAGAGGGAAAGCATAAATAAACACTTGTGTCTTCATATTCACCAAGTCAGAAACTCCTTGAAACACCTCGAAGATAATTACATCAGATGCACTAACCTAACAACTACACACCAAATCCGTTAAAAAGGCAATCTTCAACGATAAGATTTTCGTAAGTTGGTAATATCGTACACTGGTACAATAGCATTCAGCTCTGAACTCTCTGGATTTAGTCAACAATTTAAACGGTATTGGCAGCTCTAAAATTATTCTAATATAACTTCAAAAATGTGTGTTCTTATAATAAGATGGCAAAATTAGTAGTATTAACAAGTAATATAATATTATATATTTATGTATGTATGTATGAGCTGTATTATCTCTTAGAGACACGAAGCCTCACAAGCTGACTATACACACTACATTTTAGTTAAATCTACCAGTTTTAGGTATAAACAGAATTCAATATTCTGCAATGAGCAATCAACTACTCTTAGGGATTTAAGTATGTGGGCCATATGTATATCACTTTAAAAGAGGAGATGCATACGAGTAAGATTCAGCAATCAATAGTTGTATAAGATGCTGAGACCTGCACGCCAATCAAGACAGTAGTATGTTTAGAAGCAAGTACCTGGTGGAAGGATTCAGATCAATCAATCACACCAAAGAAGTTAAGGGAGCCAGGCTCCATATCTTTAGAATACATTTTGTGTGCTACAACACTGATACCATATGAAAGAATTTCTGAGTTCAGTTGACCTGAAACAGAAACTGAAAGCTAGCCTGAACCGTGTAGAGCCCTACCTCCTGGTGTAGGATGAAGGGCTTCTAGTAGAATGCTAACATAACCTTGTAGGCTGGTATAGAAAAGACAGGCCCACCTTCTTCTTTGTGCTTCCTTCCTACCAAAAGTTGAGTACCAAGTTCACTATCTGCAGTATGTGCGGCCTGTATTCAACAAAATATATATTAGGATTTAGGAATGCTCAAATAAAAAATGTGATGAGACAAATCTCACCTTTTCGGTTGCAATAAATGCGAAGCTTGAGATTTCCGACCGGGGGGTCGAAAACGTATATACCCAAAAATTTCTGTACGAAAACTACATACTCACCACTACTGAGCAAAAAGTTCGGGGGGGGGGGGGGGGCGGCCGCCCACTAGAAGCTGAGTTGAAATGCACACAAAATAAACCAATAGCCATTTCCACTAAAGTTCCCTCTAGGAGCTACAAACTTAAATATGAAACTGATGTCATTGAGGCTCGCTGAAGAGTTTTTACACATTCATGAATCGATACTCAAGGTCCATGACATAACAAGATTAAAAAAAATGTCAGTATAAAAAAGTAACAAGTAAGGAATTAACCTTCTCGAAAAACATTCCTTGAATTGAGCTAGAATTTGAATCATTACATCAAGAGAACATTTGCTGCAAATAATAAGAGTTGACCTAGGGTGTTAATGAGCCAGGACCACCACGCTTGAATTAACCTTCAAAGGTAATCTGTTCAATTCCTTAATTAGAAAGTTGGTTGGAAAAGAGCAAGTTTGAATCTGCTTGAGGAACCCTTATCAGTGTGAGCTAAAATGATAAATTACAAAACCACTGTGAAGGTTAAACCTTTCAAAACACAGGGGCTGTCTCCCTCCAAATGTTTTCTGGATTATGCAAACGATGCCTCTACTTCAGGAATCAGATGCTCTCTTCAAAAATGTAAAGCATATCATCTTATATGTCATCTAACCATGCATGACAATATATTGATGAAAAGATACTAGAATGTACAACACTGGTTATCATTTACCTCAAAGAAAGTATATATCTTTGAGTAGACATCCATATCCAATACAGGAGATATAATTTCATTATACTTTGAAAAGTCAAAAAAAAAAAAAAAAAAAAAAAAAAAACACTGAAAAGCTACCGGTAAAAATTAAACAAAAAAAATCGATAACAACAGGCATACATATGATCGTATTATCGCTAAAAGCATTTACTAGTAAACATCAAACATACGAAGAACGAACTTTTCTTCTTTCCCTCGTTCGGCTACGGTACCACCGTCCGAGGCGGCTTTTGCGACTGTTACGGCCGTCGTCTGCTGATTATTTTCGCCATTGTTGTCGTCTGAAACTCTCATAGGAGATAGGATGCGTCACTCTATATATTTAACGAAGATTTTAACCTTTAGGTTTGCGATCTTAATCAAATCTTTCCCCACGTAACATACGCCTGATATTCATTATTTGCGTAGAGGTTGTTAACACAGGGGAAAGTAAGGCCTTGGGTATGGGGCTTGCGTTGGGGTAAAACGCCTAAGCCACCATCCTGGGTGGGCTTCGGTTGGAGCGTGGCCCCTTGGGACTTGGCTTTTAAGCCGGACGTGGGGCGGTATGGCCATGCTAGATGGCTGAATCTCATTGGCTCACCCGCCACGTTAGGCGGTTTTTTTAAATTTTGAAATTTAAAATTCAAACGGTCCTCCCATCCCCCCATCTTCTGTAACTGCCACCCGGGTCCCCATCTATATATTGTAACCCCAACCCACTGGTCCCCCATCCCACTAACCGAAACCCCACCGGCTACCCAGTCTTGAACCCTCTACCCCGTTGGTCCCCCCATCCCACGAACCCAACACCGCTATGGCATCCTGGCACTCGTCACTAGCGTCGTCGACGCTATGAAGGGGCGGCCACCAGGCCAAACAAAATATTGGATGGAAGCATTTGCGGCCTACCGACATAACGTCGGTAACGACCGCCACAACCTCAACGCGTGCCAACAAAAATGGCGCAAGCTACGGCCCAAGCTCGAGCGTTTCAAGGCTTACTACGAAGCCGTTCCCAGTGGCGAGTTAAGCCACGAGGACTGGGTGGCGGTGGCGAACATAGAGTTTCGAGGCAAGGAAAACAAGGCGTTCGACAAGATCGACCTTTTTGAAATTTTTTTAACGCTCTAGGTTTTCTTATTTTGTAATTTTTAGAAATTATGTAATTTTTAGGATTATGTAATTTTTAAAATTTTAATGAAGTTGTAGGTTTTTTTTTATAAATGTTGTGTGATTTTCTATAAATTTTTTGTATTTTTTTTAAACTTTTCTGCCACGCGGTGCACCCAACCCACGCCCCGCCATAGCCCGCGGACACGTAACCAGGCAGTGGGGGGCCATCCTTTACAAGTGTCACCAAATGCCCAACCCAAGCCCCACCATACCCCACGGTCTAACGTCCCCAAATAACATTGGGTATCTTTGGCAAAAGTAGCTAGTGCCTGGTGCGGTGGTGCCTAGAAGCTGGTAGCTGGTAGTTGTAGCTTTTTAGATATATTTGGTTTTTGACAGAGGAGCTAAAGTTTTTAATAAAATGTATAAAATGACCAAAATGGACATAACTAAAAATTTAAAAAGTTTGTGCATTAAAAAGTTTATTATCTTTAGAGATTAAAATAGTCATTTTTTCTCGAAAGGCTTGTAGCTCCTTCTAAACGCTACTGGTAGAAGCGTTCAACCAAAAACTTCAAACTCCTTCAACCAAACAAGTCTTTTATTGAGTATGAGTTTTTTCTTAAAAGCTTAAAGCTAAAAGCTCCTACAAACCCCTAAAAGCTTCATACCAAACATACCCATTGAGTTGCATAAAAAGTTAAAATATAAACAATGGTAAGAGCACACGGGGTGGTTCGTTATACCACCCCGATCATGAGTTAAACAATAACGCTACACCGCCGCCGCTGACATTGTAACGCGTTATTTTTTAAACGCGTGGAATGTATAACGCGTTGATATTTGAAAATTTTGAACGTTGGGCATGCGTATGACCGTTATATACAACGGTTACTTTATTAAAAAAAAAAAAAAAAACCTTTAAACCTTTTATATATATCTCCATTTTAAACCATTTTACACACATCAAAAACATAAACCCATTTCTCACAATTTTTATATCTTTCTCAAATGGAATTCCCTACGGACTCGACGTTTCCGATGTCTAGCGATAGTGATACCGCGTCGTCTTCCGACAACGAGACGCTAAAATTTTTTGTGTCGGTGTATAACGAGCTTGATGTCGAGTCGTCCCGCCCAAAGAAGAAGATGGTCGACCGTGATCGTATACGTGCCAACGAAGTTTTGATGAACGATTATTTTGTGGAAAATCCGCTCTACAATGCCGAAACGTTTAGAGATCGGTTTCGTTTACCTAAAGAATTATTTTTAAAGATTGTTGGAGACATTGAAGCAAGCGAGGAATGGTTTCAAGAAGGTTACGATGCGAGGGGGAAAGCAAGTTTCACGCCGATACAAAAATGCACGTCCGCCATTCGCCAACTAGGGACAGGTAACCCTCCCGATCAATATGATGAATACCTAGCTATGTCGGAAAGAACTTCACGTGAACGTTTGCAATTTTTTTGCAACGCGGTCATTAAGTTGTATGCTAAAGAGTTTTTACGTAAACCGACGAGCCACGACATCTCGCGTATTTACGCCGCACACGAGGCTAGATGGCATTTTCCCGGGATGCTCGGTAGCATCGATTGTACCCATATCGAGTGGAAAAATTGTCCAAGAGAGTTGCGAGGGGCGTATGTTAGGGGAGACATCAAAAGACCAACCATCATACTAGAAGCGGCGGCGTCGAATGATTTATGGATTTGGCATTCGTATTTCGGTGTTCCAGGTTCAAACAACGACATCAATGTGTTGCACACGTCGCCGTTGTTCCAAAGCGTAACGGATGGTACCGCACCTTCCTCTCCTTTCTATGTTAACGGTCGACATTACAGACGAGGCTTTTATCTTGTGGATGGTATCTACCCGTCTTGGTCTGTTTTTGTGAAAGCTCCCTCATTTCCTGTCGAGGCTAAAGAAAAGGCGTTCAAAAAATTGCAAGAATCGGCAAGAAAAGATGTTGAGAGGGCATTTGGTGTTTTAAATGGTAGATGGGGTATACTACACCGACCGGTTCGTGCGACGAGCAAGAAATCAATACATAGCATAGTGTATGCATGTATCATATTGCACAATATGCTGATCAAAGAAGAAGGACGTGCAATATCCCCGGATTGGGTGCCGGATCCTCCTACACAAGTTAAAGTTCCACAAGATATCCATCTACAATTGCGTAACGAAGAAACTCACTTTCGGTTAAGATTCGATTTAATCGAACTAGTAGGTTCTCTAGGTTTGGAGTTTGATGATTCGGACGAGGAGTAGGTTTTTTTTTTTTTAAATTGTATGTTTCTAGTATGTTAAATTGAAGTAGTATGTTTTAAATTTAATGAAATTTTTAATTTTAGTGTGTTATTGTTAATTTTTAATTTAAAATATTAGTGAAATTTATAATTTTGTTTTAAAATAAAATTAAAAATTTCTAATTTTAAAATAAAAATTAAAAAAATTTGGGAGTGATAGAATTACATCACTAGTGATACCACCCCGCCTACATTTCTATCACTAGTGATAGAATATTGGATGGTGACATGACATGATTTGATTGGATAGTGGGAGTGATAGAAACTATCACTATTGAACCACCCCTCCTCCCCTAATAATAAATTTTTAAAGTCATATAAATAAAGCTTAAAAAATAATAATGAAGAAAAAATAATTTTTAAGCCATCACGTACCTAAATTAGAGTTGGGTATGTTTTTAGAGAGGAGTGAAGACCAAATAGATTAAGAAACCTAAGTGACTAACACCCGTATATAGATAAAAACTAATGCATAATTGTGCGAAAATGATTGTGAAATCTTGTGGTTATAAAAGAGTTGAAAGGTAAAGAGATAACAATGATATAACGAATGATTCATTATTGTCACTGAGAGAGAAGGGTTGAAGGGTTCTATCATTTTGTTTTGTTCATAAGGGAGATATTGGGTGATGATAAACGTCATGTCTCACAAATCGACACTATGTTTTGGGCACATTGATTGTGGATAAAAAGAGAGTTTCACAGGTAAATGTGTTTTAGTGAAAGCAGTTTATAAAAAGAGAGTTTCACAAGTAAGTGTGTTTTACTGAAAGCAATTTAGAGATGGGTAACTTCTTAGGAAGCTTCATGCTATGCCATGTCGAATGTTGTAATTTGCTCGGTATACATGCTCCTATATTAAGTTAACTTTACTTTAAAAGTTGCCCACTATTTTGTACATGTGATACGAAATTTTATTAGTCAGTTATTGTATAGATACCAATGGGCTTCTTGTAAGCTACATGTAGCGCATAGTAAGTCACGATATTGAGGGAAATTAAGTTCTCGCGATTAGAAAAAGTAATTCCTTAACTTTGGGAAAAGTAAGTTCATACATTTGGAAAAATGAAATTTTACAAAGCATAAACTGTTTTTTTTTTTTCATTCCACACGAAAAAAAGACAATTACAAAGCCATGGCAGGCAGTCGGGCAACAAGTTGCGCCGCCACCCCCTTTTGAATAGAAAAACCAATTCTACTAAATACAAAGTTTGAAACCTTTGGCGACGAAGAATTACTATTAACGACTTTTTGAACCCGATTCAAAAGTCGCACAGCGTCAGGAGCGAGACCACCAAAGGTATCAAACGCAAACGGGACAAACACATGTTGATTCTCCAGACAGGCTTTCTCATGTTTTGCCACTTTGCTCGCCTCTGCCTTGAGCACCGCTTGCCCTACGACAAAGCCCTTGTCCTTGAGCCCGACAAGGGGGAGACTCCAGTTAGATCTACACAAGCGTGTTTCCCCCCTTCCCATCCAAACACAAGGATGTCCGCCGGGCGTAAAGTGGACCTCCCCTCTAAGGGGTCAGTCAGGAAATTTACTGGAGCCTCCTTTTTGGCAGAGATCCCGGCCCGCTTAAGAACATCACACAACACATCTCTCACCCAATCATGCCGATATTTAAACCCCGGTAGCTCTTTACAGTGGATCGCGTGCTCGCCGAAAGAATCCAAACACGCTTTGCGGCATACCGGACACGGCTCGTCAACTGGGAACAAAGGAATCATCAGTCGGTATCTAAGGATAGCACGGTATTCCACAGCCGACATGTGTTGCCCCAAGCCTTCAATAGGTGCGACAGACAGAAAATCCTGAGCATGTGGGGCACGTAGACATTCAAACACAGCTCTTTGCCGAGGGGATAAAACAAACTTCTATTCAAACCTCTTGACAATTTCGCCATATAAGGCATTCGCCAGAATTTTCTGGGATTTAGGAGGGGCGGTGTCTTTAATGTAGAAACCGCCAATATCAAGGTCGGGAAGAGAACTATGCAAAAGGTCCAACGCACTCCTGTAATCGGAGTCTAAAACATCCCCACCACATTCTCGGAGTATGTGGTCTTGTAAACCCCAAGATTGGGCCCTTGAAGCCACGAAAGCATATGAAGAGGCATCCTCGGCCGTACAAATCCCTAAGCCTCCGAACCGGGTCGGAAGAGAAGCCAACCTCCACTGGAGATCTCCAAAAAAGGCACCCCCACAAACAACAATATCCTCTAATGCTCCCCGGAGGCCTTCATCAAAAACAGAAACAGCTCCCCCGACCAAAGAAGGTTGACACGTTCGAAGACCAAACAGTAATTTAGGAACACCCATACAAGAACGAAGCAAGAGGACCTCGCTCTGAGGGTCCCGTAGGCGTTTAAGGCACCTCATCAGCTCGACTGCACAGTTTGCTCTTTTAAGAGCCATACTACTAATAAACTCTGCATCACGACTAACGGCACCCCCCAGGAGTTTCACACCAAGCACCGGCCTCCCAATCCCCCGAGGGAATAAGCCCTCCTTAACCTTAACACCATTGCAGGTTGGCCAGAAAACTAAAATATTTCTATTTTAAAGCATGAGATATTGTAAAGTTCATATTTGCTATTTTAAAATATTTCTCTCGTTACAAACATATAAATGACATGATGTTTAGAAAGTAATAACGTTTGTGTAAAGTTAAACTATAGACTCAGAGCCGGCTCAAAAATTTTTAATTTTTTCTAGGCCGAAAGCTGATAACAAAATTGGGGCCCTTTTTGTAAACGAAAAAAATTGCTATGAATCTATTATTCATATATCATCTTTGTATACGCATAATTATAGATCATAAACCTCAATGTTAACAATTTCAAAGCTAAAATTACCAAAATATAATATATTTTCTTAGAACTTGAGGCTCTAGGAAAATGGAGGCCTAAAGCTCTTGCTTTATTTCACTCCCTCTTGAACCGGCTCTGTATAGACTCACTCACATAAAGTCGTTTTAACATGTACTACACGATTGTATGTAACCTTTGTGAGTAATAACCTTTGTATGTAACCAATGCCATACACAATTGTATGGCCAATTGTATGGCAATGCCCGGCTATTTAATAATTAATTAATAACTCAACTTCATTAAATTTTAATTTATTAACTGGTAGTTTAATTAATGTTTTATGCTAAATCGTCTTAACATATACTATAATTTTCAATTTTATCTATGCATTATATAGTAGTATAGGTATAGATAAAACAACTATATGGAAGCAACACTGTAATTTCAATTCAAATAGTAGCAGTAGCAGTAGTAGTATTTAGATAATTAATTAACAACTCCACTTCATTAAATTTCGATTTATTAAACTTGTAGTTTAATTAATGTTTTATGCTAAATCCTCTTAACATATACTATAACTTTCAATTTTATCTATCTAAAATGCTACCCTTAAGGTCATGGGTTCCAGCTTCGTCGAAGACAAATTTGGTACAGTTTAAGCTGTTAAAAATATTTTTATATTTGTTAATTCGAATTTAATGATATAAATTTTATTTAATTTATTTATAACGTATTTTGAACTTTAAATTAATTTTTGAGTTAACTTCCGTTTTGCTTCATGTGGTTTGGCCACTTTAACGGTTTTGCTCCAATCAATAAAAAAACAACCATTTTCCTCCTTGATTTTTCGATCTTGCCGCCAGATTTCTCCCCGGCTCTAACTCCATCCATATTGTATGTTAACTGGAAGGGTATTTTGGTAACTTGACACACAAAAGTAAGGATATTTTGGTAATTTACTTGTAAAGATATTTTATTATATATAATATACATATAACACATACACACACACTCTCATCTCTCTCTCTCCAGCAAGCACCACCACCACTGCCGCACCACCCCATACCGACCACCACCACTGCATATTTGAATCGTCTCTCTCTAAACCTGACCACCACGATCAAAGATTTGAACAATCTTTCTTTCTCTATCTAAACCCCCACCAGCCAACAATCCCACCATTCACTTTACCGCCGTTCACCTAGCCACCGGCAGCCCCGTTGCCACAAGCCATTTCGACCGCCGGCGACCACATCACTACATTCCCAGACAAACATTCATTTAAAACCCCAATTCAGTTCTTTCAAATTTAAGCAATGTCTAACATAATCTACATAACTTCGAATCATTTACAAGATTAAAACCTAAGCAATCAAACAATTTCAATTTCAAGTTTAATCACAACAGGAACCTTCCAAACCCCACCATCGCCGCCATCTGCATATTCACAAAATTAGATCTGAACTCGGAGATAATATAGATGGTGATGGTTGTCGGAACGAAAAGACACATAGATGGTAGTGGTTTTCGTGATGACTTCTCTAGTACAGATCTCGCCGCCGCCGGAGGTTTAGAGAGGGAGTTTTGGTGGTGGCAGGTTTAGAGAGAGGAGGGAAAAAGAGTGAGAAAGAGAGAGTGGGGGTGGTAGTAGCTGGTGGCGGCGGTGGCAGATGTTGTTGGCAGGTAGTGATGGCTGGTGGTGCTAGCAGGTGAAGGTGATGGTTGTTGGTAGAGGAAAAGATTGAGAGGAAAAGATTGAGAGTAAATACAGAGTAAATAATCAAACTTTATTTTTTCTAACATCTATATAACTATATAAAGCAAATGTGATGAACAAAATTCTAATTTTACCATATGTATAAATTTTACAGCATTATGTACAACACAATACAAGCCATTTTTAAGGGTACATTAGGAAATAGCACATAATTTTAAGAATAGTTAAATGGTTATGTTAGATATAAATTACCAAAGTACCCTTATTTTATACTTGAAATTACCAAAATACCCTTTCAGTTAACATACAATATGGATAGAGTTAAAGTCGTGGAGCAAACTGGTGACAAAACCAAAAGATTAGAGAGTAAAATTGCTATTTTTAAAGGATCTGGGCACAACCGTTAAAACAACAAACCATAGGGAGCAAAACGAAGTTTACTCTTATTTTTTATTCATTTTTATTATCCTATGTTTTTACAATGTTCTTTATAACATAACTAGGTTAGAACCTTGTGTATTACACGAGTTGAATAAATGTAATTTATATATTAAATAATAAAAAGTTATATTTTTATGAACCTCATATATTATACGGATTAAATAAATGTAATATCAAATAATAATAAAAAGTTATATTTTTAAAAACCATGTGTATTACACAGATTAAATAAATGTAATTTTGTATACTAAATACTAAAAACGTCGTATCTTTAAACAAAACCGTGTATAATCGGGTTGAATAAATCTACCAAATAATAAAAAAATTACATCCTTAAAAACCCTGTATGTTACACATGTTGAATAGATCTAAAAATAGTTATATCTTTAAAAACCATGTGTATTACACATATTAAATAAATGTAATTTTGTATATTAAATACTAAAAACGTCGTATCTTTAAAAAAACTGTGTATAGTCGGGTTGAAAAATCTAACAAATAATAAAAAAATTATATCCTTAAAAACCCCGCATTTTACACGAGTTAAATATAATTTTGTATACCAAATAATAAGAAAAAGTTATATTTTTAATAAATTAGGATAACATTTAATATTAATTTATTATTTATATATTTAATATAAGATAAGTAGGAAAGAGAGGTATTTGTTTTAAAAATATATTAAATTAACAATTTATATTTGAGGATAATATTTTATTAAAGTATGATAAGATTTAATATTAATTTTTTATTTATTTTGTTAGTATAAGATAAATATAGATTTGAGGATACCTTCAATGAATGACACGTGTCCAAAATTTGGTTTCTTTTATTATTGTAGAAAGATTTTAGTTTTAAATTTATTTTATTCATTATACTTAATATATATTTGTTACAATCACGTAGCTTTTCGTGTTTTCCAAATATATCGTTGTTAAGTATACTTTCTCTGTGTTTAGCAAGCCAAATATTTAAAATTGGTCATAATGATAGTTAATTAAAAACCATGAAGATAATTAACAAGTCAGTTATTTAAGAAAATATCTAGTTTACAGCATATTATGAAACCGTAACCTTTTTTTTAACGGCTAATTGCTTTCCACGTGTAAACCCACCCTTTTGAAGCTATGTCCAAAGGCCGACTACTCGACCACCGTTAGAAAGCGTAGCACACCCCTGATGCGCGGGAACCCCGTGGAATGGGTAAACCCTATGTCACGGCCCCCGACCCGGTTTGACCCGTTTCAGGAGCCGCGGGACAGAAATCCCGTGATATTTATTTATGTGATTTTAGCAGCGGAATTTTATCATCAGGATCGTTTTAAAGCTAAAAACTTTTCCCGATTATTTTATTTCACAATTTGGGATAAAACCTCGATAATTTACAATAATAAGGTTTTACTGAGAAATCTTTATTTTTACAAAACATATTTCTTTATTTTATAATGAGCCACTACTTTAAGCCTGCACTGCTTCCCAGCACTTTTCCTGAATTACAATAGATCACCTGAAACATGTTTGAAAAAGGTTTTGTCAGCGGGAAAATACTGAGTGAATCATTCAGTTTACTAAAATGACTCATTTATTATAATTTACGGTATTAAGAGTTTTTACATATGTTTCTGATATCTACCAACTACCCACAGTATTTGTCACTCGACCGGATCTGTGACTGTGGTCATATCACCATTGGCTGCCCCAATGAATGACGTATATCACTTAATTTTAGGTTCGCCCACCTAACGTGATTAAAACAGTAGTAATGTGCACAATACCCCACATACTGGTTGTAATTTGGTGATTACATAAACTTAATCACTGTAATTATAATTCTGAAAATAATTTGGAGTATTGTAAAACTTTTGATAAAAAGAGAATGACTCACAAACTGTGAGAAAAGAGAATGACTCACATTGCAGATTTAGTACGGACAGAATATGGATTAGCCTTGTCAACCTAATTTAATAATAATGCACACAAAACCGGGTTAGTGATCAATTCAGCAGTTACGATAACTCACGAGATCAAATTCTCACAACGAACGACAAAGTGCGATACTTAAACATCCATCGATTTAACGACGAACGACAAAGTATCACCCTGATGTGGGCGACACTTAAACATCCATTGGAATATTGATCAGTCGGAAAATGAATCGTAATAGCGATCGAGTTATTACCCTGTTTTGCGGCAGCACTTCGATATTAGTGTGTGTTTTGGGACTGTTCTTGCTATAAGTCGACGTCTACAGAGAGTTCTTACGTCGTTTTCAACACAGAAAGCTACTGCCAAGGTCTGCTATTTATAGTGATTTTTGAGACATGCTTACGGACCGTATGGCTTTTCCCTTTACGGTCCGTAAAGGGTGCAGTCTAATTACATAGACTAGCTGGGTTCGGGACTAGCTTGTATGACTCACTCTAATTTCGAAATTCAATCTGTACAACGAGACATAAGGATAATTATCACTATGGTTTACTCCCCTTGAGTTTTAGGGGCCCAGATCCTGATTCCGATTGTTCTGAAAATTTTAGAGTTAGTGCAGAATTACTTGGGTGTCTCAATTAGGGTTTCCTTATTGACTAATTATCATCCTAATTTATGGATTTTAATGCGAATTGTTACATCCTCTCCACCTTAAGAAAAATCTCGTCCTCGAGATTCACTGAAATAGATGAGGGTATTTCCGCTTCATTTCTGACTCCAGTTCCCAAGTATATTCTGGTCCCCTCTTTGAATTCCACTTGACTTTCACTAGTACTAATCGTTTGTGCTTGAGAAACTTGACTTTTCGATCTTCTATTTGTAAAGGTTTTTCTATGAATTTCAGCTTTTCATTTACCTCTACATCTTGAAGAGGTACTACCAGGGATTCGTCTGATAGACATTTCTTAAGATTGGATACATGAAATACATCATGTACTCCAGCTAGTTCTTCTGGTACTTGTTAGCGATAAGCTACTGGTCTTATTCGTTGGATCACTGGGAATGGTCCAACATATCTGGGACTCAGTTTTCCTTTCTTACCGAATCGTACTACTCCTTTCCAAGGAGATACTTTCAAAAGTACTTTATCTCCTATCTGGAATTCTAGTGGCTTGCGGCGATTGTCTGCATAGCTTTTCTGACGATCTCTGGCTGTTTTCAATCTTTCCTTGATTTGAGTTATCTTGTCAGTGGTTTCTTGTACGATTTCTGGACCTGATAATTGACTTTCTCCTATTTCTGCCCAACATACGGGAGTTCTGCACTTGCGTCCATACAGTGCTTCGAATGGAGCGGCTTCGATGCTTGAGTGATAACTATTATTATAGGAGAATTCGATTAATGGTAAATGGTTATCCCAGTTACCACCAAAGTCAATTACACATGCTCGGAGCATGTCTTCTAGAGTTTGAATCGTCCTTTCACTTTGTCCGTCTGTTTGTGGATGATATGCAGTACTTAGATTGAGTCGGGTTCCCATTGCTTCTTGGAAGCTTGTCCAGAAACGGGAAGTGAAACGACTATCTCTATCCGATACAATGGAGAGTGGGACTCCATGTAAGGATACTATTTCATCCACATACAGCTTGGCTAACCTTTCCATACTAAAGGTTTCTTTCATAGGTAGAAAATGAGCAGATTTGGTTAATCGATCCACAATTACCCAAATAGCATCATTACCTTTTCTGGTTTTGGGTAACTTAGTAACAAAGTCCATTGTTATGAGTTCCCATTTCCATACAGGCATTTCCAATTGTTGTAGTAGACCTGAAGGTTTCTGGTGTTCGGCTTTAACTTGTGAACAAGTTAGACACTTAGATACGTATTCGGCTATATCCTTTTTCATTCCTATCCACCAGAAATTCTTTCTTAAATCTTGGTACATTTTATTGTTTCCTGGATGTACAGTATACCTAGATTTATGAGCTTCCTCTAAAATCTTTGATCTTAAATTTCCCTGTTTAGGTACCCAAATTCTTCTTTTGTGGAATTTCCAAATTCCATCATTTCCTTGTTCCAATTCTTTTAGGTAACCTTTCATTCCTTCGGCATCGTCCTTGATTTCCGTTTCCTGAATTTCCTTCAATTGTTCCATTAAATCTACTTGTAGATTTATTCTAAGAGCACGGACTCGCCTTTGCTTCTCATGATCCTTACGACTTAAGGCATCTGCGACTACGTTTGCCTTTCCTTCGTGATATTGAATATCACAGTCGTAATCACTCAGGATTTCCATCCATCTTCTTTGCCTCATATTTAACTCTTTTTGCCCAAATATATACTTTAAACTTTTATGATCTGTATAAACAGTAAACTTACTTCCATACAGATATTGTCTCCATATGTTAAGGGCAAAAACTATAGCTCCTAATTCTAAATCATGAGTCGTATAGTTTTCCTCGTGCTTCTTCAATTGTCTGGAAGCATATGCAATTACCTTCTTGCGTTGCATTAACACACATCCGAATCCTAATTTTGAAGCATCACAATATACTTCAAAGTCTTCTGTTCCTTCTGGTAAGGCTAAGATTGGAGCATTGGTTAATTTCTGCTTCAAGATTCTAAAGGCTTCTTCTTGTTTAGGTCCCCATTCAAACTTAATAGCTTTACAGGTTAGCTTAGTTAATGGTACAGCTATCTTGGAAAAATCATTAATAAACCGTCTATAATATCCGGCTAAACCTATAAAACTTCTAATTTCCATTGCGGTTTGTGGAACCTTCCAATTGGTAATTGCTTCTATCTTTGCAGGATCTACGTGAATACCTTCATGATTCACCATGTGTCCTAAGAATTGCACTTCTTGTAGCCAGAATTCACACTTCGAAAATTTGGCATACAATTTTTCTTTTCTTAACAAAGTTAAGAGTGCATGCAAGTGCTGACAATGTTCGTCCTGACTTTTTGAATAAATAAGTATATCGTCTATGAAAACAATTACAAATTTATCCAAATATGGTTTACAGATTCTGTTCATCATGTCCATGAATGCTGCAGGTGCATTAGTTAACCCAAAGGGCATGAGTGTAAACTCATAATGTCCATACCTAGTTCTAAAAGCAGTTTTAGGTATGTCTTCTTCTTGAACCTTTAATTGATGATATCCGGAGCGTAAGTCTATCTTAGAAAAATACCTAGCGCCTTGTAATTGATCAAAAAGATCATCAATTCTAGGTAATGGGTATCGATTCTTAATTGTAACCTTATTTAGCTCTCTATAATCGATACACATTCTCATTGATCCATCTCTCTTTTTCACAAACAACACTGGTGCACCCCAAGGGGATGAACTAGGTTGTATAAATCCTTTGATTAGTAATTCATCTAATTGCTTCTTCAATTCTAGCATTTCGGTAGGAGCCAATCGATAGGGTGCCTTGGCTATCGGTGTAGTTCCTGGAATTAGATGAATCCTAAATTCTACCTCCCTATCTGGTGGTAACCCAGGTAAATCTTCCGGGAATATATCTGGGTATTCTGAGACTACAAGAATTTCCTTAAGTTCCTTACCTTTAGTACTAATGATTACTGAAATCATATACACTATTCCTTGTTTTCGTTCATAATTAGCAACTTTCATTACTGATATGAACTTCAGTGGCTTTCGAGGTTTATCTCCTGTAATCATGATTACTTCTCCAGTAGGTGATTGAATTTCTATGGAGTTTTTATCACAAATGATTTGAGCATGGTTGGCTATTAACCAATCCATTCCTAACACAACATCAAATTCAGCTAATTTCATAGGTAATAGGTTTGCAACAAAGTTATGACCTGCAAGTTCTATTCCTACTTTTTGCAAAACCTGATTGATTTTTACTGAATTCCCATCTGCGGTTTCGACTGTAAAAATCTGCCTAATGGTAGTTAAGGGTAACTTAAGAGCTTGGCAGAATGAAGTATTTATAAAACTTTGGTTTGCACCAGAGTCAAATAATACTTTTGCATAAACGTCGTGAACTAAAAACGTACCGGCTATCACATCCGGGATGAGCTCTGCTTCTTGAGTGGTTAGCTGGAATGCTCTGGCATTCTTCTTAGTAGCTCCTTCGGTTGCCTTGGTTTTGTTGTCTACTGGTTTGACTAACTTAGGACATTCTGTCTTGAAATGTCCGGCTTCTCCACAATTGTAACAAATTATGGATTTCTTTCTGCAGTTCTCTTCACGATGTCCTATCGTTTTGCAAAAATTGCAAAGTTTATTACATTTTCCAAAATGTTTCTTTTTGCAAATTTTGCAGAATGGCAAAGTTGAAGATTGCCCTGCACCTCTTTTCTTGAAACTACTATTACCCACCCTATATCCTTGGGTAATTTTCTGAGCTAGTTCCTTCTTCCTGTCTTCATCTCTTGTGCGTATCAATTCATCAGTCAGGGTGTTAGCTAATTCTACTACATCGTCAATAGTGCGAGGTCTCGCAGCCTTAACGATATTGCAAATTTCGCCAATTAATCCCCAAATATAACGAGAAATGAGTACCGGTTCTGGCAAAGCCAGGTTAGGTACCACTCTCGCATATTCGAAGAATGTCGAAGTATAACTACGACAATCCACACCTATCATCCGATGAGTTAGGAACTTATTTGCCATTTGTTCCTTTTCATACTCAGGACAAAATTTTCTTTCTACAAGATTCTTAAATTCTTCCCAAGTCATAGCATAAGCCCTATTTCTTCCTTTAGCTTGTAACACAGTGTTCCACCATTCCAGTGCTCCTTCTTTAAACAGATTTGATGCGTACATGACCTGATCATCTTTGGCACACTTACTGATTGCAATTACTGCTTCGGTTTTCTCTAACTAACGCAGTGATGCAGTTGCCCCTTCATTGCCTGCAAATTCAGTGGGTTTACAAGCAATGAATTCTTTGAAAGTGCAACCAGGTGTTGCAGCTTTCAGTTTCTTAGGGAGCGGCGTGTGCTGGGATTCATTGTTATGATTATTGCCCCCATTTATACTGTTACTGAAGTTATCTTCAGAAGTACGTTTACTAGGAACGATATGTTGCGGTTCGATTGGACTTTTTACAGCAGCAACGAATACTGGAATAGCATTGGCTATCCCTTGAGCAACAATATTTTCAATATCTTGTCTAGTCATATATTGATCCCCTGAATGTTGCTCCGACTGATTAACCTCATTTACCGGTTCATTACCAATATTTGCCATCTGATAATATATATATATATATATATATATATATATATATATATATATATATATATATATATATTTTATTAGTATTTGATAAATAACAATTAAACATAAACAATCAGACAATTTATAATACACGTATAGTCAAAACTATTGATTTTTCGATTTCTTTTTATATCGGTTATAGTATGCATCACTACACACAAATATTTTACAGGGTTTTATTCGTAGTTATGTTACAGACTGATTTTACTATTTACTTTTACTATTACACAACTATAGTTTTACCACCTTCCTATCTCTCGCCATTTGTCGTTCTAAAAACGCATTTCCGTTTCATCATATTTCCAGGCAATTTGTCCCCCTATTTCCCTGATTCTATTTCCTGCATCCATCAATTCTTCACCATAATGACGAAGTTCCGCCATATTTTCGTTACTCATTGGTGGATTAGGTAGGGGTTCTGGATCGAATTGTGGAAAAAAAGAATAAGGGTCGTTGACAATATTTTGAAATTGCCGATCATTTGTCCACCATTCGTCCATTTCTACAGGTTGAGAGTGGACTATTGGTTCTGGGATTGCTGGTTCAAAGTTCATAGGGAGTGGATTTTCACTAGGATAGGTAAAAACATTCGTATTGACAGGCTGAATAGTTTCACAACTTGCCAATAGAAAATCTATTTCATCCTGAAAAGTTATTCCCTGGTTTTGGTTTGAGCTCTCTCTAATTTCTATCTGAGTTGGTCTAGAACCTTGTCCTACTTCCATTTCTATATCTTTAGAATATTCCTCAAACTGTTTTTCCATTTGCCTAGAGTCTTTCTTGACTTCGGTTTCCATCTCTTGCTGTTTAGTACTTTCTTTGATTACAATTTCTTTTCCTTTTCCTAAAGGGTTGTTTATTTTAGGAAGTTTCGGAGCTGGCTTTTTCCTACGGATACGACTACCCCATACATGATTCTTTCTTTTCTTTCGTTTTGGCTTTGTCAAAGGTGGAGCATTGAATTCTACAGGTGGTTCCACATCAGCAAAGTATCCAGTGAAATCTTGGGAAACTTCTACATTCACCGGGTAAAGATCGAGGTTCTGAAAGGCTTCAGATATCTCATTCATGCTGTGTAGCATATATGCAAAATGCACAAAAATACTAAGTTAAAACTTTGGAACAAAGTTTAACAAACAAACATCAAAGTTTTATTGCACACTATTTGTACAAAATAACAGGAAAGAACACACTCGGATTTATTTATTTATTTACTGGGAAGTGCTATTACTAGACTTAGGGTTTTTAAAGATTTGCATGTTCTGCTACTGTAGCTAGCATATACAAATTTGCCCATTTCTCATCTAGCTTGTCTTCCCAAGGTGATTTATTGATTAATTCCTGGGTTTTATTTTTAATCCTCTTTTCTCGGATTTGCTCTTTACTTTTCTTAATAATCATACTCCTTTTTCTAGGAGAAAGCGGTTTTTCATATTGTGCTTTTCGCACAAATATTCCTTCTTCAGGAATTGTAGGGAGTTTTGAAGATGAACTTCCCTCTTCATAGACTGACCTATCTAATTTAAGATAGATATCTTGCAGCTTTTGCTTACCCATACTGTAACTAACAAATAATCAGTTTAATATAACACATAATCACATAATAGTAATCAGGAAAAATTAAGTATCTCTAAATACTTAATTAGCTTAACTCAGTGGCTCTGATACCACCTCATTTCTGTCACGGCCCCCGACCCGGTTTGACCCGTTTCAGGAGCCGCGGGACAGAAATCCCGTGATATTTATTTATGTGATTTTAGCAGCGGAATTTTATCATCAGGATCGTTTTAAAGCTAAAAACTTTTCCCGATTTTTTTATTTCACAATTTGGGATAAAACCCCGATAATTTACAATAATAAGGTTTTACTGAGAAATCTTTATTTTTACAAAACATATTTCTTTATTTTATAATGAGCCACTACTTTAAGCCTGCACTGCTTCCCAGCACTTTTCCTGAATTACAATAGATCATCTGAAACATGTTTGAAAAAGGTTTTGTCAGCGGGGAAATACTGAGTGAATCATTCAGTTTACTAAAATGACTCATTTATTATAATTTACAGTATTAAGAGTTTTTACATATGTTTCTGATATTTACCAACTACCCACAGTATTTGTCACTCGACCGGATCTGTGACTGTGGTCATATCACCATTGGCTGCCCCAATGAATGACGTATATCACTTAATTTTAGGTTCGCCCACCTAACGTGATTAAAACAGTAGTAATGTGCACAATACCCCACATACTGGTTGTAATTTGGTGATTACATAAACTTAATCACTGTAATTATAATTCTGAAAATAATTTGGAGTATTGTAAAACTTTTGATAAAAAGAGAATGACTCACAAACTGTGAGAAAAGAGAATGACTCACATTGCAGATTTAGTACGGACAGAATATGGATTAGCCTTGTTAACCTAATTTAATAATAACGCACACAAAACCGGGTTAGTGATCAATTCAGCAGTTACGATAACTCACGAGATCAAATTCTCACAACGAACGACAAAGTGCGATACTTAAACATCCATCGATTTAACGACGAACGACAAAGTATCACCCTGATGTGGGCGGCACTTAAACATCCATTGGATATATTGATCAGTCGGAAAATGAATCGTAATAGCGATCGAGTTATTACCCTGTTTTGCGGCAGCACTTCGATATTAGTGTGTGTTTTGGGACTGTTCTTGCTATAAGTCAACGTCTACAGAGAGTTCTTACGTCGTTTTCAACACAGAAAGCTACTGCCAAGGTCTGCTATTTATAGTGATTTTTGAGACATGCTTACGGACCGTATGGCTTTTCCCTTTACGGTCCGTAAAGGGTGCAGTCTAATTACATAGACTAGCTGGGTTCGGGACTAGCTTGTATGACTCACTCTAATTTCGAAATTCAATCTGTACAACGAGACATAAGGATAATTATCACTATGGTTTACTCCCCTTGAGTTTTAAGGGGCCCAGATTCTGATTCCGATTGTTCTGAAAATTTTAGGGTTAGTGCAGAATTACTTGGGTGTCTCAATTAGGGTTTCCTTATTGACTAATTATCATCCTAATTTATGGATTTTAATGAGAATTGTTACACCCTCGCCCCCCGTTGGACTCGAACTCGGGTTGAATCCCGAGCCGAGCCTTCACCCGGATGTCACAACCACTGCGCTGCAGATGGACGGACAAATCGTAAACTTTAATGATCATATTTTTTAATTAGAAGTGTAGTTATTAATCTTTAATTTTGTTTAAATATTCCTTCACCTTGTTTGTACCGCCAACTTCTCTTTATCTTTGTTTATCACATCACATATTCCACGAAGATTGATGTTTGAGTTTAGTTACCGGTGCTAAGGGAAGAATAGGCACTAAAGGGTACTACCCTAGCTTTGACCAATCCTGCGTTGTCATGTCAATTCTACACCTAAGGTACCCTAGAACAACAAAACATTTGTGACGCCTACCCACAAGTACCCTATAATCATTAACCCTACTTTTTTACTCCATCCACCAATCACACAACCTTAAACACCCCAACTCTCAAACCTTTACACCTTCTAACACAGGTAGATAAACCCGTGACCGTAACCCACATGGCCTACCATAGGGGTTGGCGGCGGTGTTATCGTGCGAGTACCTTACCCGCATACTCCTACCCGTGAAGTGCCCCGACCACCCTAAGAAAGATTAAGATTGACCACAAAATTAGCTAACATTGTCCGATTTTAACCCACATTGATTGAATATATGTGAAGTATGTCACACATACGCCGGGTTGAGCATTTCTACTTTCTAGATCATTATTGTACGTTTGTTTGATTTAGTTATTGATTGTTATGGATCTAGATACATTATAATTATGAATGGTGTTCCTGATTGGATGTACAATATAATAATAGTTGTAATAGGCTATAATTGTTATATGTAGGAATCTCTGTTATTTCTTTGTCCTTAATCATTCACATGAGGACACACCAATATCTTCAAAAACAGACAACTATTCATATCTATTCTTAAACTAATGTCCTATGTAATAATATTTAAGGACGTGTCATATGTAATCATCTAATAAGACGCTTTGTAATCCTTCTCGTGGGACAAAAAGATTTGTTTATGTTTATTAAGACACTAATTAGTTTTGTCATAGCCACGACACCTTTGTATTATGAGACATAGATTAGTACTCACAGAATCATAGATACTTATACAACATTGATATTTGTTGGGTAATTACAATTAAGTAGACATATTTTATTTAGTTACAACATTGATATTTATTGGGTAATTTTTTTTTGAACGACAAGGAACGACGTGCCAACCACCGTGACTCCGGATGCTATGGCCAAAGTCGACTACTCGACCGCCACCAGCCTCTTGGCTCTCCCCAGATGCGCGGAAACCCGACCTCCACCCGCCCGAAGGTACGACAGTGGAACAATCGGTAAAACCTCGTCTCCCATTCAAGTAGGAATCGAACCTGGGTCACAAAAAGAACATCAATTCTTTCCCCAACCATTCAACCACTACCTCATTGGCAATATTTATTAGGTAATTATAACTAAGTAGACATATTTATATACTATTTATATACTATTAATTTGAAAGATGTTTGTGCATAGTAGGTTTGTACATGATGCTTAATGAGTTTTTTTTTGTGCATAGTTGTGTTGTAGATGATGCTTAGTGTGTATAAATTTACATAATATAAATTTACAACAAGTTGAGGCATTGAGGCGTTGTACCCCATGTTTTGGGGTTTTTTCAAAAAAAAAAATTGATGTTTCACTTTAAACCCAAAACTATTTTATAGTTTTAACCCAAAAGTTTTTTGTTTTTCCAATGTAACCTCACAACCTTTTTACTTTCAACTTTGATCCCCTATGTTTTTTATATTTTGCAAAATTTTTAGTTTTACGTTTAGATATAAATTTTGCACTTAACACGGCACAATGTGTGTGTGGTTCAACGATTTTACGTTTATTATACGCTTCGTTCTAAATTTTGCAAGTTAGATGGGGCAACGTACGTGTGTGGTTCGGTGTGTTTACGTCGTCTATTTTTTCCCATTTAATAAGTTCGTCACAACGTGCGAGTCCTAAATCGAGTTAGTTATTATTTTCTATTTTTATATGTCGGTCTAATTTTTCCACGTTAAGACGCCACGACTTCAATGTTGGTGGTCGTTGGCTATAGTGTGGCATTGGTTTACGCCCCCGCCGCAACGTGGGGAGCTTAATACGATAGGTTATTTATATGGATACAAGTAATGTAACGTAGTAATTATGATACCATTAATTGTATTGAGATTATTTGGTGAATTACTTATTTGTATAAGATAGTAATATAGACTTAACCGACAAGAACATCTTTAACACGTTGTAAATATAAATCTGATCAACAACATGTCAATTTCGTTGGCTGCGATGCAACACGCGCGGATCAATCTTCTAGTTTTATTTAATTATAATTACATAAACATCCTAGTTTATACTGTTACAATTTTTCTTTTCCCATAAGGATAGTATTTGATACGTCACCTAAGATCATGTGTAGTCGTTGGAGTGAATAATGCCCCACCATTGGGCGTTTTGCGCCATGTGGCAACTCAGTCAGCAATAGGGCGTTTTTATAAAATGGGTGTAGTGGGGATATGGACATTATGTTAAAAGGGATGTAAAGAATTAAAAAAATAAAAAAAAAATCATGAAAAAATTTGATTGACTAAAGAAGAAAAGGATTAGATGTGATTGGCCCATCAAATAGGGTTTGGGTGTGCTTTTAAAAACACCTGGGAACCAATAACCACAAAACACGCCCATAGGGGCGGCCTTGCCGGCGTTTTGGGACGTGGAAGAGGACAAAAACGCCCACAAAACTGCCCACTACATATGGTCTAAGGGGCTGTTTGGCTAAGCTTATTTTAATGACTTATTTACTTATTTACTTTTTGAAAAGTTAAAAGGTGTTTGGATTAGCTTATTATGTGAGAGAAATAAGTAAATAAGTCATTCCATTATGACTTATTTGCTTTTCAAATAAGCAAATAAGTAAATAAGTCATTCCAATAAGCTTAGCCAAACAGCCCCTAAAGTGTCACTTACTACTTTTAGGTAATTAGCAATTAATACAAAAACTCAAAGTACATTTGTTCATGTGGTTAAAAAAAATCTACATGGTAATTGAAAACTAACGAATCTACAAACTTATTATATAAAAGTTAAAAGAGTTTACAATTTATTAAAAATGAAGTCCGTAGGTGGTTTAAAAAGAGGATCATAACATTATCTATACTTAATTTAGCAAAAATAGTTCATTTTTCTTACATATTTGACCCCTTAACTTTTATTTTTATATACATCAACCCCTTTAGTTTTTATTTTTTAACCTCTTTAATTTTTATCTTTTACAGATTTGTCGTTTTACGTTTCGGTCTAAATCTTGCGAGTAAAGTAAAGATGTTGCAACATGCATGTGTGGTTCAACGTTTTTACGTTTGTTTTTTGGTGGTTTAACGCCCCCATTACAACTCGAGGGGCCCTAAGCCAACTTAGTTATTTTTTTCTATGTTTTACATTTTGGTCTAATTTTTATCAGTTAGCACTTCATAACGCGCGTCCATGGTACTACGTTTTTACACGTTTACTTTTTGTCCGATTTAACGGTCACGCCACAAAGCGCGGGTCTTAAATACTAGTTACAGTAAAAAAAATATCTGGTTAAAAATATGCCAGTTGAAATATTAAAAGAGATTTTACGGGTTTAAATGTTTAATTATTATTCAGACGCTTGCTGAAATTTAAAAAAAAAAAAGCTTTGTGAAAAAGATCAAAATATTAAAAGAGATATTATACTCTTATATCATTAACAACTTGGGTTATGTCCTATTTGTTTAAAAGTCACACCCTTTACTTCATTTTATTCACACCCTCTGTTTTTGCGACAATTAGTGGTTCAGTGCGGTAATCCGGTGCTGTGTGAGTTTGGTGGGTATGTGTTTGAATTGAAATGGCACGTGTGAGCTTTGTGGTAGCTTAAGTTACTTTTGTATAAGGGTATAATATTTAAGCAGTCACAGTACTTCACGTATAAACTTTATGTATAACATGTATGTATTATTTAAAGTAGTACAAAACTTAACGTATAAAGTTTATGTATAACATGTATGTATTAAACAAAACATTCATTTAATTGTTGGTTGGATATGAATAGATGAATATTTTTATGCCATTCTATTATCTATACATATAATAAAGTAAACCAATGTGTGACACGTGTCATTCATTGGAGGGGTCTATTTTTGGGTTTTCCCGCCTTTCTTTCATATTTATCTTCTAATAATTTATCTTCTAACTAAGTTATAACCCCGTGTATTACACGGGTTAAGTAAATAAAAAATCAAATAGTTAATAACGAAGGTTTAACAATTAAAAAACGATATTTTTAAGACGCTTTTCTGATATCCAAACAAAATTTTGTGTCATGTGTGACACCCCAGGAAAACCAGCAGACGATATAACTTACCTAGCTTTAACTTATCTAGCTTTCTTAGTGAGTGCGTACCAAATTTCGGGACGAAATTTCTTTTAGTTGGGGATACTGTGACAACTCGTAATTTGAACCTACTTTCTGTAACGTTACGTGCTTACGTGAACTGTGTTAATTGAATGTTATGTTTATTTATATGTGAATGTGTGTTTATGCAAGTGACCCGACCGCACAAGATTCACGAACGCACAACACAAACCCGAACGCACAAGGCCATTTGGGCCGCATTGCTTGTAACCGGAAGCCATGGGCAGCCCAAGTTGGGTTCGGCCCATCCCCCCTAGTCGATTAACACATGATGTGTTGTAACCATTCCACACTTTTACCATAACATTCTCACACACCAGAACCCTAGTTCTCTGATTCTCTCTCAAACCCGACGGCAAGCACAACCGTTCCTTCGAGGACAATTGTTCGGATCATCCTCTCAACCGGTTAGTGTTGATGTCATTTACTTTGATAGATGATGTTTTGATTGTATATGATTGAGTAAACTCATTAGGGTTCATGCTAGTGGAATCAATGATAATAAGTTACATGTTTGTTAATGATGTTTAATGACAATAATCTAGTTAATCGGCTACATGATTATGAAATCGGAATTGTATGATGATGTTAACCGGTTATCATATCTCCTCCTCGGAATTGTCTGCATAACGATTTAGAATGGAATGATGGTAATCGGTTGTATGTTGAATTAATCGGACCGAACCATATGTGTTGTTTAGATATTGTTATGTTTTGATCATGTTAGGGTTCATGAGATTTGATGTTAAAAATGCTTGTTTGATTCGTTTGGATTATAGCAAAACTGTTAATTGATTTGATTTGAAACTGCCAAATCTGTTTACAACTTGTTACGGAAATCATGGACTACAAATCAGGAAAGTCAGTTACACACCTTGTCTCGACTCGAGACCAACACACCGGCACAAAACAGCACAACTCGAGACCACGGTTGCGGGCCCGGTTGCGACTCGAGACCGTGTAGTCTCGACAAGCACATGACAACTCGAGATCACCTTGTTGCGACTCGAGACCCCGAGACCAGTACAACCCGAGACCGCCTAGTCTCGACTCGAGATCTCTGGTCTCGACTCGAGACCATATATACGTACACTCTGCTGTTGGACTTGCACACTGTCACGAGCCCATCTCATTGGGCCGCATACTTGGACTTTGTTTATGTGAACTGCTATGCTTATACGTGAATACAATGGTCAATACTTGCACACAACTTGTTACGATACGTGTAGAACATACGTGCAAAGCTTGAATACAAACCTGACTTGTATGATAAACATGCTAGGACGTGGTTGATCACATTGTAGCTTAATTGAACCTTTTCGTGTATCATACCGAGCAATCCCAGGTGAGTTCATTGCATTTCTCTAGCATGCGTTCCGGTGGTTTGGGACAACTGATAAACATTTGGAAGGGAAACTCTGGGTAAACAAATAACTTGGGTCTTGGTTGTTGTACAAGGGATCGATCATTACCAATGCTCGGTTAGGAGCATTGGGGTTGTTGAGGGGCACACTCCCCGGATACATATGGGCACATTCCCTAGGGTATCTAGCATGAACAACATCGTATCGCAATATTGAATCGCATTAACATACACATGGTAACAAAACACGTTAACAAAACCTTGAACTCACCAGCGTAGTCTGACACACTTGTTTGCATGCTTGTAGGTCATTAACGTTTGGAACATGGACTTGCTATCTGGGAGTGCTGGAGTGGTCATGGATCGAGGCTCTTGGATTAATTTACGTTTGATACATTGGTTTTAAGTATTATTATGAAATAATTGCTAAACGACTTATTACATGTTTCCGCTACACAACATTTTGAGAATTGATATCCTGTTTGACATTTTCTATGGGTAATTAAGGGCATGTTTTATTAAATATTTACCATTGGTTCAATGTGATTGGTGGCTCGAACTCTGATGCGTAACACGCCATGCGGGATTCCCGCAGGTGGAATTTGGGGGTGTTACAGTTTGGTATCAGAGCCACTGGTTATAGTGAACTAGGTTTTAAAACGTTTTGTAAAACCAGACTATAACCGAACACCTTCGAAAATCGATCATGACACTCAGCTCCAGATTGCAAGGTTCGTCTCTCTCACTTTATACATTACTTGTTTAGCAGTCACACACTCACAACATATATGAAATGAAACATTAAACACCATAGTGACTTGATAGTGTGACACTACTCTTCGACTCATGTGAATCATAGACCTGTGATGCCATCTGTTGTGTTGTTTGAACGGGGGAAACTTCGAGCGCAAGCTAAGAGGCACTGAGATAAGCATGCAAATTGCCTTATTATTATGGGTGCACACTTAATAATAACGTGGGGTGCATGCAAGTCCCAGTGAGGCTTATTGAGCGTGAGAAGGGTTCTGCCTTATTTTGTGTACGAACTTGGTAGTGAATAGATATTAGTGTGATACATGAATTCCACCTTGATCGACTCCTAAATCAGTTCATTTCCAACTATAGAATCATGAGTGGACGAGGACACGGACGTGGCAACATCAACATGACTCAGGCTGAGTTGACTGACTTAATCAATACCCGTGTGGCTGAGGCCTTAGCAGCCTATCAAGCTGGTACGGAATGTACCAAGTACTCCTTACTCTTATATCGCGTACACGTCTTTTCATTTCTATAATGTGCTTCCTTTCACCCTTTAGGTCAGCAAGTGCAACCTCAACCCAACCAGCCTGCTTGTACGTTTAAGATGTTTATGGACTGTAAGCCACAGACCTTCACCGGAACTGAAGGGGCTGTGGGGCTCCTGAGGTGGTTTGAGAAAGCAGAGTTCGTGTTTGCTATCTGTAACTGTCCCGCTGGGGACAGGGTGAAATATGCTGCGGGTACCTTGGCGGATGGTGCCCTAACGTGGTGGAATGCCCAAGTGCAATTGTTAGGCATCGAGGCAGCGAATGCCACAACTTGGGATGATTTTAAAGAACTGACCAGAGAGGAGTACTGTCCACAGGATGAGGTTCAGAAGTTGGAAAACGAGTACTATGACCTGAAGATGGTTGGATCTGAGGTCGAAGCGTATGTGAAGCGATCGTATGAATTGGCCGACATGTGCCCGAACTTGTCTCGGCCTATGTCTCGGAGAATCGAGTTGTTCATCAAGGGGCTGCCACCGCGTGTGAAGAGTTTGATCACTGCAGCCCATCTCAATGATTTGACACAGATTGTTCGATTAACCCACAAGATTGTGGATCAAGAAGTAGAGAGTAACTCGTTACCGCCGCGTGTTTCAACCACTACCACTGGTGCTGCACCTACTGCCACTGCGTCTGCAAACGATAACAAAAGGAAGTGGAGTGACTATGATAAAGCATCTAGTGCGGGCCAGACTCAGAAAAGGCCAGACAACAACAGCAATCGCAGCATCAGCCAGTCGTTTTCTGTCAATCAAGGCCAGGGAAGTGGCCAAAGTCAGGGTTCGTATGCAGGGAGGAAGCCACGATGTAACAAATGTGGCTATCACCATCACGGGCAGTGTGGACGGACATGTAACAGGTGTGGTAAGGCGGGCCATGAGGCCAGAGATTGTAGGGCCTCCCAGCCCAAACACCAGCAGCAACAGAACCAGCAAAACCAGAGACAACAGGGACAACCACCTCAGCAGAACCAGGGTTTCAGGAAGGGGTGCTATCAGTGTGGGGACGAGGGCCACTTTAAGCGGGATTGCCCTCAGCTAAACCAGAACGCTAACGACAACAACCGCCCGAATAATGACAATGCTGGGAATAACAACAACAACGGCAACAACGGGGGTAATGGTGCTCGAGGCAGAGTGTTCCAGCTTGGGGCAGGGGATGCCAGGAATGACGGCAACGTTGTAACTGGTACGTTTCCTGTTAACAATCGTATTGCTTCTGTATTATTTGATTCGGGTGCCAATTGGAGTTACGTGTCCCTAGAGTTTAGTCAACGATTAGGGATAACCCCAACACCTTTAGGAGTTAAACAAGTAGTAGAACTAGCAGACGGTAAAACGATAGAAGCCTCGAATGTCCTTTTCGGGTGCAAACTAGATCTCGTGGGTCAGGTGTTTGATATTGACCTCCTTCCCGTTACGCTCGGTAGTTTTGACATAGTGGTAGGCATGGATTGGTTGTCTAAGCACCAAGCAGAAATTTTGTGTAAAGAGAAGATCGTGCGTATCCCTCTCCCTGATGGGGAGACATTATTAGTTCAAGGGCATCGTAGTGGGACGATGGTTGGTATTATCTCGGCCATGCGTGCACAGCAATATCTGCAAAAGGGGTATCCTGCAATGTTAGCGTTAGTTACCAACGCTCAGTCTGAAGAAAGTAAGATTGAGGATCTACCAGTGGTGCGAGAATTCGCTGATGTGTTCCCAGAGGAGCTACCAGGGTTACCTCCTCATCGTCAAGTAGAATTTCAGATTGATCTTGCGCCGGGAGCGGCTCCAATTGCACGAGCTCCATATCGATTAGCACCTGGAGAGTTGCAAGAACTGTCTAATCAACTGCAAGAGTTGTTGGACAGGGGCTTTATTCGACCCAGTTCTTCGCCTTGGGGAGCCCCAGTACTATTCGTAAAGAAGAAAGACGGGTCATTCCGTATGTGTATCGACTATCGAGAGCTCAACAAGGTGACCATTAAGAACCGCTATCCGTTACCACGCATCGACGACTTGTTTGACCAGCTGCAAGGGTCAAGTTTCTATTCCAAGATCGACTTAAGATCGGGTTATCACCAGGTAAGGGTTAGAGAAGAAGATGTTCCTAAGACAGCTTTTCGAACGCGCTACGGACACTATGAGTTTTTGGTCATGCCGTTTGGATTGACCAATGCACCAGCGGTTTTCATGGATCTCATGAACCGCGTATGTAAGCCATATCTCGACGAGTTTGTTATAGTGTTTATTGATGACATCTTAGTCTATTCGAAGAACAGGGAGGATCACGAGCGTCACCTACGTCTCATCTTGGAACTTTTGAGAAGGGAACAGCTGTATGCGAAATTTTCTAAGTGCGACTTTTGGATTCGAGAAGTGCATTTCCTTGGGCACGTTGTTAACGAGAAAGGGATACATGTGGATCCTGCGAAGGTGGATGCAGTTAAGAACTTGTCACACCCCGATTTCCACGTGTCTCACCGGTGGGCCCGGTGGGGGATTACCGTGACGATGTTGGCAACAATATAGTCAAACCACACAATTATATAATGCACAGCGGAAGCTTAAAGATAAATAAATATATTTCAACCTTTGATTGTAATATCAATGTATTACAGAAGTTGAATAAATCCACAGCGGATCGTACATAAACATAAAGTATTGTTCCATCAGATACTGCAATCAAGCTTGCGAGACTTATCACGACGCTAGGGAGCTAATACCAGCCAATTTACGTTTAGGTACCTGCACTTAATCTTTTGGGGAAAATACGTCAGTTTACACTGGTAAATACATTCAACTGACACATTTGAAAATGTTTATTAAAATTGATTTGAATGCACAAGGCACAAACTCTTTTATAACTTGGGAAAATTATAATAAAATCTTGTGAACGTTTTACATGTTCTTTTATGCGTTTAGTAGCCCGGGTCGTGCCGGGTTAAAGATTTATAGACACACCACGTTTGCGTAAAACCGTAGTATAAAAACCAACGGCTACGTCTTTTAATTTAATGTCGACACTTTATACCGGGTGTACGCCTACACCGGGATGTCGATGGTCGTGGCCATTTCGTAAAATGATGCCAAGGATATCCGGGACAACGGTCATTAAACCCCCCAAAGGCTTATAAGCAACAAAACTGTTTAAATGAGCCGATCATATTTAATCAATTAACCACCTAAGCGATGGAATTATATAATGCTCAATCAAGCGGTATTAATATACCGTAACCCAAGCCCATATAGGGGAAATAAGTTAAAGTATTTACCTTTGCAAGTATATTTCCTTAATTGGATTAAATCACCGATAGCTTTTACTGGGGCTCCTAATCTGGAACGAAGGTTTTAATTAACCTCTTAGAATCCCAACGGGTCGTTATAATGGCCGTAGCCTAGACCGGTTGGTTCTGATATATATAGATAGGGTTTAATCGCGTGAAAGGCGAAAACCGAGAATGGAGTGTGATTCTGTCCCAACAAGTTCAGAGACTTGTTTTATATGGGTTAATGGTTCACACTCTGGAATTTGGGGTTCAAATAATATAATTTGACCCGTATCGGCTAATTTATGAAAACTAGTTTCATAAGCCGAACCGTACGCGCAATAGGCGAAACGGTTAACCATGAGAGTCGTACGCTTATTTCCTAAGTCAATATGCCTTAAATGGGTTGTGGTATCAGTAGGATACCTTCCGTGATGCCCGTAACGAGTTTAAGTTAGTATTATGCCCCGTAGGGGCTTTTCGGTCATTTTAAAGACTTTAAAAGGGCTTTTTCGAGTTCTACAGGAAATCTGAGTTTCCCGAATAGCTTATAAAGCTTAAAATACTTTATTCATTATTTAAAACTAGTAGCAACTGGAATCGGGTCAAAAGACCTTGTAGAACTCATGTCTTGGCCGAAAAGGGCATATTCGGTATTTACCGAACCGTAGCCATAACCGCAGGTTATGAGCAAGGTAAAAATTATTAAAAATCTTTAAAATTCCCAAAATATTAATTTATAACAGTGGGTAAAAGATTTGGTGACGAAATCTTGGTTTGGATAGGTGTTATGCTAATTGCGCCGTTAATTACTAAAGTTTACTTTAAGTGCGACATTTAGCATAACTCTCATTCTAGACCTCGGATTGACGTGAAACTTTAAGGACATGCTTATAATTTAATAAGCAAGGTTTTGGTCCGTTCACGTGTCCGAAATACTCGTTTTAATTTTAAAAGGCCGTTACGGTCAACTTTTAGGCGAATGACGGAAATGCGCATAAGACTCGGATAACTCATGAACCGACCACAGAGGTTTATACCAACATGTGACCTGGTCCTAAGAGAGTCCTAAGGTATATTTATACCTCACTAAAACGGGTCAGAACTGAAGTCAAAGCAAAAGTCAAACTTTTGCGACATTCGGCTCCGAACCGGGTCAATATAGCAAATGATCGATTCAAACGAGCGCAAACAAGTTTATATACTTATTATCATGTTTTATGATTATCAAAACAGGTTCCATAACATATACATTACAGATTATGCATAAATCGCTAAAATAGCTTTCTGTTGACTTTTTAACCGCACGTTTGACTCGATATTTGACATAGTTAGAGTGGTGATCAGGGGGAACCTTTTTAGAGGTTTATTACCCACATAAATACCAACTCATAACCACTTTTGATTCGTCATATGACTGAACCATCACTGAGTTATTTTAAAGTCAAACCGTATTTACGACGGTTTGGTTTTTAGCCATTTACTAAGGAAATGTGAAACCACAAAGGGTTAGATCACTTACAGAAGTTGATTCTTGCTTAGAGAGCAGAGGAGGGTGCTTGGGAGCTCTTTAGAATGACCAGAGGTGTATGTTTAAGTTGTGTGAATGTTATGTGCAAAAAATGTGGCTATTTATAGCCAATGCCATGGCTCAAGATCATTACACACAACTCTACAAGTGCCCTTGGATGAATGGCAGGTGTATTAGAGGGCTATGGGTCGAGTAGGGGGCACCCATGCCTCATTGATTGGTGTTTGGTCGTTCAAATGGTCCAAAGGTCAAGTAGTTACAATGTTTCTGCATCTGGGCGTCCCACGCGGCCCGCATGGGAGTTCCATGCCATTTTAATGCGGGCCGCCTGAGTTTAAGAACTCAGACGCGTAATTGAGGTGGCTCGCGGCCCGCCTCAACTTAAGTCTAAACCTCACGCGGGCCGCCTGAGGTTTATAATTCAGAAATTTTAAATCTTTTGTCATGATTACAGAATCTGGTAATTAATAACGAAATCTTTCGTAATGATTTACCTGACCTTTCGGGTTTGAAGGGGTAACTTTGCAGTTTGGCCCTCGGTTTTTTACCGATAGGGGCCTCGTGTTATTTACCCGCGTTATAAAGTCCCCGGTTTATTTATAAATTATTTGGAAAGCCTTAACTTTCACTGTTGACGCTTTTAACCCTTCTCATACGAATTTGAGTATAACTCTTTCGTTTTAAGACGGAACTTCGCGGAATTTTTACAGTATATTCTAGTGAGCGTATAATACTATTACGAAGCCTTGGGAATGTTTAAAGGGTCACTCAGAGGTAATTTTAAACATGTTGACACAGTTAACCCCTGTAGCTCGTAATCTCTCACTTTCTTCCGCGTTTCGCTTCCGTATGTTTTATGATTTATTCGTTTGAAGGTACAAGCATTTATTTAGGGTTACTATACAGTATATTTACCCTTGTTGACATTTATAACCCTCGAATTTATATACTTTCAAGGTTTGTCAAAATTAGTCCTTTATTTATTATGGATGCCACGTGTAATCAAATGACACGTGTTAACACATCATTGGACACAAAAATTCGAGGTGTTACATCCTCACCCCCTTAAAATAAATCTCGACCCGAGATTTACTCAAATAAATAGGGGTATTTTTCTTTCATTGTAGCTTCGACTTCCCACGTATATTCAGGACCTCTACGAGCATCCCATTTGACTTTTACAATCGGTACTTGTTTTCTGCCAAGCTTCTTCACCTGTCGATCTTCAATCGACAAAGGTTTTTCTATAAATTTTAAGCTCTCATCTATATGCACATCTGTGTGTGGAATCACCAATGATTCATCGGCGAAGCACTTTTTGAGATTGCAGATGTGGAACACATTGTGAATTCCATTGAGCTCTTCAGGCAAGTTCAACTTATAGGCGACTGACCCGACCCGTTCAATGACCTCAAAAGGTCCTATGTATCTCGGACTCAGTTTGCCTTTCTTGCCGAAACGCATCACTCCCTTCCAGGGTGACACCTTAAGTAATACCTTTTCACCCACTTCGAAGTGAAAATCCTTACGCTTTGGATCAGCGTAGCTCTTCTGCCTATCGCGGGCAGCCTTGAGACGTTCCCGGATCTGGACAATCTTGTCCGTTGTCTGGAAAACAATCTCTGGTCCCGATAATTGGACCTCTCCTACTTCCGCCCAACAAACAGGCGATCTACATTTCCTACCATATAATGCCTCGAAAGGCGCAGCCTTTATGCTGGTGTGGTAGCTATTATTGTAGGAGAATTCGATCAGGGGTAAATTCTTATCCCAGTTACCACCTAAATCGATCGCACATGCACGAAGCATGTCTTCTAGCGTTTGGATAGTACGCTCACTTTGACCGTCTGTCTGTGGATGGTAAGCCGTACTAAAGTTTAAACGCGTGCCCAAAGATTGCTGGAAACTTTTCCAGAAGTGAGATGTGTATCTAGTATCCCTGTCGGAGATAATAGACACAGGTATGCCGTGTAAGGCTACAATCTTATCAACATAAAGTTGGGCTAACATATCGGAGCTATACGTCTCCTTGATGGGTAGAAAATGAGCTGATTTAGTCAGCCTATCGACTATGACCCATATTGTATCGTTTCCTTTCCTGGTTTTGGGTAACTTGGTTATGAAGTCCATAGTTACGCATTCCCACTTCCACTCGGGAAGCTCAGGCTGTTGTAGCAAGCCAGACGGCTTTTGGTGCTCGGCTTTGACTTGAGCACAAGTCAAGCACTTTGCTACATGGGCGGCTACAGACTTTTTCAAGCCTATCCACCAATAATTTGCCTTTAAGTCTTGGTACATTTTGTCTGCACCAGGATGGACTGAGTATTTGGAACTATGGGCTTCCTGGAGAACAACATCTCGTAGTCCTCCATAAATCGGAACCCATATACGTCCGTTCAATCTAAGGATTCCATCCTTGCTAAGAGTCAACTGCTCCTCAGTTACTCCTAACTTTTCATTAGGATAATTAGCTTCCAACATAGCCTCACGCTGCGCAGCTAATATCCTTTCCATCAAATTATTCTTAACCTCAATGCTCTTGGCATTGATTCGAATGGGTTTTACCCTTTCCTTTCTGCTCAAGGCATCGGAGACCACATTCGCCTTGCCGGGATGGTACCTGATTTCACAGTCATAATCATTCAGGGTTTCCATCCAACGGCGCTGCCTCATGTTCAACTCTTTCTGGTTGAACAGGTGCTGGAGGCTTTTGTGATCAGAATAAATCACAAATTTAATTCCATAAAGGTAGTGCCTACACAACTTAGGTGCAAATACAACGGCACCCAACTCCAAATCATGGGTGGTGTAATTCTTTTCGTGCACCTTTAATTGCCTTGAAGCATAGGCAATCACCTTGCCCTTCTGCATAAGCACACACCCCATGCCCGTGTGTGATGCATCGCAGTAAACTACGAATTCATCTGTACCTTCAGGTAAGGTCAACACAGGTGCGTTGCTTAGCTTCTGCTTCAGTATTTCAAAGGACTCTTGCTGCTTTGGGCCCCAAATGTACTTTTCCTTCTTCTTGGTTAAAGAAGTCAAGGGCGCAGCAATCCTTGAAAAGTTCTCAATAAACCTTCGGTAGTATCCTGCTAACCCCAGGAAACTACGGATTTCGGTAGGCGTCTTTGGCTCTTGCCAGTTCATGACCGCCTCTACCTTAGCGGGATCCACTTGGATACCACGCTCACTCACAACGTGACCTAAAAATTGAACCTCTCGTAGCCAGAATTCACATTTCGAGAATTTGGCGTAGAGTTTCTCACGCTGTAGTAATTCGAGAATGCAACGAAGGTGCTTCTCGTGGTCTGCTTGGTTCTTGGAGTATATAAGGATATCGTCGATGAAGACGATGACGAATTTGTCCAAATACGGCTTGCAGACGCGATTCATGAGATCCATGAACGCAGCCGGTGCATTTGTGAGCCCAAAAGGCATCACTAGGAACTCGTAATGACCATAGCGAGTCCTAAATGCAGTCTTGTGTACATCTTCATCTCTGACCCTTAGTTGATGATAACCCGACCTTAAGTCGATCTTGGAGAAGTAGCTCGCTCCTTGCAGCTGATCGAATAGATCATCGATCCTTGGTAAAGGATATCTATTCTTTATGGTAACTTTGTTTAGTTCTCTATAGTCGATGCACAACCGCATCGATCCGTCCTTCTTCTTTACAAATAGGACAGGAGCTCCCCAGGGAGATGAACTGGGTCGGATAAAACCTTTTGCCAGCAGTTCATCCAACTGGGTCCTTAGTTCTTTCATTTCCGTTGGAGCTAATCTGTAAGGTGCTCTTGCTATCGGAGCTGCTCCAGGAATGATGTCAATTCTGAACTCCACTTGTCTATCTGGTGGCAAACCAGGTAGTTCTTCAGGAAAAACCTCGGGGTATTCAGAAATGACAGGAAGATCCTCGATCTTCGGCTTTGGTTCTTCAATTATCACCTGAGCCATGTAAATTACACAGCCTCTGTTCAAACACCTTGAAGCTTTCAGCATAGATACGTCTTCGGGCAATCCGTAATGCGTATCCCCTCGAATGGTAAGAGATTCCCCACTCGGAGTCTTTAAAACTATCTGCCTTTTGCCGCAAATGATTTGGGCCTGATTACGGGATAACCAGTCCATGCCTAGCATAATGTCAAAACCCGCTAATTTGAAGGGAAGTAGAGATAAGGGAAAAGAATGGTTCCTAATGGACATTTCGCATCCTTCTAGAATAGTAGAGACGGTTTCTATCGTGCCGTCTGCTAACTCTACTTCGTATTTCACGTCAAGGGTTTTGATAGGCATATTTAGTAGTTGGCAAAATTTCTGGTCTACAAAGGATTTATCAGCGCCAGAATCGAATAGTACTCTTGCAAATATATTATTTACGAGAAAAGTACCTGTAAGCACATTGTCGTCCTTAACCGCTTCCTTTGCATCCATGCGAAAAACTCTCGCATTTGACTTCTTAGTCTCTTCCGCCTTCTTGGCATACTTTGGGCAATTACTCTTTATGTGCCCCTTTTCGTTACAACCATAGCAGGTTGCATCCTTTATCTTTTTGCACTCCACGGTCTTGTGATCCTTGGACTTGCATAGCCCACAGGATGGAGTCTTTTGTTGCGACTGTGAACCAGACGCAAACCTACACTTCCCGGAGTGAGGTTTCTTGCAGACCTTGCAGTGAGGTCTTCCATCTTGCCCCTCCTTCTTTGCCTCCGACCCTCTCTTGCCCTCACCGTTTCCACGGTGCTTTTTCCCAGACTTTCGTGAGGTATCATCCTCACGTTTTCGCTTTTCAGCCTCCTTGCTCCTTTGTGCCCTCAGACGGACAGCATCAAGTGTAAGAGACAAGGAGAGGTCAGTAACTGACCTGAAGGTCGTCGGCCTAGAGGCCTTCACACTGGCCTTGATCGCCGGCTCTAAGCCCCCAATGAAGCGGGCAATCCTTCTAGGTTCTGGTGTCACAAGATATGGCACCAGGCGTGACATGGTGTTAAAGCTGGTCAGATATGCTTGACAATCCAGGTTTGTCATCACTAGTGAGACAAAATCCGCCTCAATCTTCTCAACCTCATGTTGAGGGCAGTAGTTTTCTTTTATGAGGGCAATAAACTCCCCCCATGACATTTTGTATAAGGCAGACTTACCTGAAGCCTGCACCAGAGCCCTCCACCACGCCAGGGCCTCGCCTTTGAATGACTGGGACACATACTTCACCACATCCCTCGCTGCACACCCGCTGATGTCCACAATCGTGTCCATCTCGTCTAGCCGGGTGATACAGTCAACCGCACCTTTCTCCCCTGTAAATTCCCGGGGCTTACATGATACAAAGTATTTGTAGGTGCAACCCTTAGCACTAGATGCATCAGTATATTCTCTATCGCGATGAACGCTGTGCTCAGTGGACGAGTGTTTGTCGTCTTCTTTCTTGGGTTCAGAGGGTGGTTTGGAGTGTGTCTTTGGTTTAGAGGGTGGTTTTGACACAGTTCTGCCTTGGGACTCAGTATTTTAACGAGCCTGAACAGCATTGTCAATAGCTGCCTGAACAGCATTGTCAATCAGAGCCTTCAGTTGTGCCCCTGTCAAATGTACTGACGCATTGTCATAGTCATCTTCATTTGTGTGGCTGTTCTCTCCATTGGGATCCGCCATTGTAACTTGAATCTGTTACAGAAGATAACAAAATTTTATTTAGGCGATTATTATATAGTTGTCTTTTATGACAATTTGTCAACCATGGTACAGCGACCATATTCGGTTAACTTATTACTTCATTACATATTAGGATTCGAATATATCATATTTCAACTATATAGATAGTATTGGCGGCATAAAGCCTAATCATGATGATGTTTTATAATATTAGCCGAGATTTCAGAGAATCAAAGGCATAGAGATTTGAATCGTAGTTCTTTTATCTCTTTCTGACAGAGAGTCATAGACTACCACTGCCTTTTGTCTTTATAAGACAATTATTATGGCCTATAGGCACTACACCTCTAATGGATGTTTTAATATGGTTGGCCCGTAGGCACTACATCTCAAATGGATGTTTTTAATAAGGTTGGCCCGTAGGCACTACATCACTAATGGATGTTTTAAAAATACTGGCCCGTAGGCACTGCATCACTAATGGATGTCTTTATAATACTGGCCCGTAGGCACTACATCACTAATGGATGTTTTTATAATACTGGCCCGTAGGCACTACATCACTAATGGATGTTTTAATATGTTGGCCCGTAGGCAATGCATCACTAATGGATGTCTTTATAATACTGGCCCGTAGGCACTACATCACTAATGGATGTTTTAATAATACTGATCACCTTCATTGGTGATTTAGCCCACGATTTATAAATCATTTTGTGGGGTTTGAAATCCTTAAAGGATTATTGTGTAAGAATGACGTGCGTGATCTTAACGAATCACATCTGCCATGATTGTTAACATGCGTACAGAGGTTAACAGGGAATCAGAATCTTTTCAATTAGGTCATACCATCTTGACTGGATCTTAAAAGACGCCAAGCTAGGTTTCACCTTTCAAGATTCTTTATTTAGGCAGATCAATATAAAAGGAATGGTTTTGATTTATTTTATACATATTAAAACAAAACTTATAACATACATTCCAAAATCTCAAATACAATTACATATTGCCCTAAACGGGTCTTTCAAATAGTACATACCTCCATAGAGGTTTAAAATAGGTGACAAGTCCACGCAGGGACTAATACAAGATAGATGTCCATGCAAGGACTAAAGATAAGTCCACGTAGGGACTGAAATACGATAAGTTGTCCACACAGGGACTTATTTTAAAGCAGAAATTACATTCGTACAACTATTAAGGGCTAATGGTCACGTTTCTTCTTTTTGCCCTTTAGTAGGTTCGCCAAGCCTTTGAGAAATCCTCGGTGGCTTTTCTTCTCTTCCTCGAACTCTCTCTCCACACGATCTAGTCGATGGAGTATTTCTTCCTGTTCAGGAGGAGAGAAACGTGGTTGTGGCGCTTGATGCGGAACTGGAGGTCTGGGAGGTATTGGATACCCATGAGCTGAGTAATCCGGTGGTCCCATGTTTCCATGTGCTCCGTCAGGGTAGCGAGCATTATATCTTGCCGACACCACATATGGGTCGCGCTCATAGTCGTAGTTGTATTGTGCTTGTGACGGTTCGAACGGGTTGTAAGCCGTCGGACCCGTATAAGCTGGTATGGGTTGGTCATACCCAAATGGTGGCGAATTTCGTGCAGCTGGTGCGGAGTTCGCCTCCTGTATAGGACTTGAAGGTCCTTCTTCTTGTAGCGGCGGATAGTGGCTACTACTAGAATGTCGAGGAGTGCTGAAGTGGATACCCCCTCCTCCTCGTGTAGACATACGAGCATTTGTCCTCCTACGCCTCGGCGGATCAGGTATTACTGGTTGTGCCGGTGGCGGAGGTGGTGGCGTAACTGCCTCAAAGCGTGAATCCTCAGAGGGATCCTGTGGATGTCTCGGTTGTTGAGATGTCTGTTGAGGTGGTGTGTAGTACCACTCATGTCGGTCAAACATCGCTTGGAAACTGTCAGGTCCTTGATAGGGCGTTCCATGGAAGGATGACCCATCAGAAACTTCTATCGGATGCGTGGGCGTACCACGAGCTGGTTCAGTAGGATCCTCATCTTCCTCCATGGGATCTTCAGAAAAGTGGTCTTGTGGACCAAGCGGAACAAATCCTGAAGGTTCCTGTATGTAGTCAGCTGGATTAAACTGACCTATGTAGTATGGAGTAGGGTCGTCATAATTCCGGGTCGATACTGAACGTTGTAGAGGTATGCAGGAAGGTTGTGGGTTGTTGGGATCATTTTCTGAATTTGGGCCAAAGGAGTGCCGGTAGGATGGCGTCGAGCTGTGCGAAGTGGAATGCCTCGCGGGTTCGTAAAGATCTCTTCGTCGTTGTGGCTCTTCGCTCCGTGTCATCGAAGGATGTCTTGTACCAGATGGTCCAGCTTCGTTATCGTGATGTGTCACGACTTCTCCTCGGCCTCTTCTTCCCCTTCCTCTTCCTCGGAATATAACAGGTGGCATTTTCCTGCTCCAAAACTTATTAAAAATTGAAATGAAAGTAAAGACAAAAAGGAGTATCAATCCGAATTTGTCCTAAGTTCTTGTCTAGACTCAAGTATGTGCAACTGTGTCATTGAGATTAAACACGATAGGATAGTGTTTAATTCACTCAATGTTGGCTCTGATACCAACCTGTCACACCCCGATTTCCACGTGTCTCACCGGTGGGCCCGGTGGGGGATTACCGTGACGATGTTGGCAACAATATAGTCAAACCACACAATTATATAATGCACAGCGGAAGCTTAAAGATAAATAAATATATTTCAACCTTTGATTGTAATATCAATGTATTACAGAAGTTGAATAAATCCACAGCGGATCGTACATAAACATAAAGTATTGTTCCATCAGATACTGCAATCAAGCTTGCGAGACTTATCACGACGCTAGGGAGCTAATACCAGCCAATTTACGTTTAGGTACCTGCACTTAATCTTTTGGGGAAAATACGTCAGTTTACACTGGTAAATACATTCAACTGACACATTTGAAAATGTTTATTAAAATTGATTTGAATGCACAAGGCACAAACTCTTTTATAACTTGGGAAAATTATAATAAAATCTTGTGAACGTTTTACATGTTCTTTTATGCGTTTAGTAGCCCGGGTCGTGCCGGGTTAAAGATTTATAGACACACCACGTTTGCGTAAAACCGTAGTATAAAAACCAACGGCTACGTCTTTTAATTTAATGTCGACACTTTATACCGGGTGTACGCCTACACCGGGATGTCGATGGTCGTGGCCATTTCGTAAAATGATGCCAAGGATATCCGGGACAACGGTCATTAAACCCCCCAAAGGCTTATAAGCAACAAAACTGTTTAAATGAGCCGATCATATTTAATCAATTAACCACCTAAGCGATGGAATTATATAATGCTCAATCAAGCGGTATTAATATACCGTAACCCAAGCCCATATAGGGGAAATAAGTTAAAGTATTTACCTTTGCAAGTATATTTCCTTAATTGGATTAAATCACCGATAGCTTTTACTGGGGCTCCTAATCTGGAACGAAGGTTTTAATTAACCTCTTAGAATCCCAACGGGTCGTTATAATGGCCGTAGCCTAGACCGGTTGGTTCTGATATATATAGATAGGGTTTAATCGCGTGAAAGGCGAAAACCGAGAATGGAGTGTGATTCTGTCCCAACAAGTTCAGAGACTTGTTTTATATGGGTTAATGGTTCACACTCTAGAATTTGGGGTTCAAATAATATAATTTGACCCGTATCGGCTAATTTATGAAAACTAGTTTCATAAGCCGAACCGTACGCGCAATAGGCGAAACGGTTAACCATGAGAGTCGTACGCTTATTTCCTAAGTCAATATGCCTTAAATGGGTTGTGGTATCAGTAGGATACCTTCCGTGATGCCCGTAACGAGTTTAAGTTAGTATTATGCCCCGTAGGGGCTTTTCGGTCATTTTAAAGACTTTAAAAGGGCTTTTTCGAGTTCTACAGGAAATCTGAGTTTCCCGAATAGCTTATAAAGCTTAAAATACTTTATTCATTATTTAAAACTAGTAGCAACTGGAATCGGGTCAAAAGACCTTGTAGAACTCATGTCTTGGCCGAAAAGGGCATATTCGGTATTTACCGAACCGTAGCCATAACCGCAGGTTATGAGCAAGGTAAAAATTATTAAAAATCTTTAAAATTCCCAAAATATTAATTTATAACAGTGGGTAAAAGATTTGGTGACGAAATCTTGGTTCGGATAGGTGTTATGCTAATTGCGCCGTTAATTACTAAAGTTTACTTTAAGTGCGACATTTAGCATAACTCTCATTCTAGACCTCGGATTGACGTGAAACTTTAAGGACATGCTTATAATTTAATAAGCAAGGTTTTGGTCCGTTCACGTGTCCGAAATACTCGTTTTAATTTTAAAAGGCCGTTACGGTCAACTTTTAGGCGAATGACGGAAATGCGCATAAGACTCGGATAACTCATGAACCGACCACAGAGGTTTATACCAACATGTGACCTGGTCCTAAGAGAGTCCTAAGGTATATTTATACCTCACTAAAACGGGTCAGAACTGAAGTCAAAGCAAAAGTCAAACTTTTGCGACATTCGGCTCCGAACCGGGTCAATATAGCAAATGATCGATTCAAACGAGCGCAAACAAGTTTATATACTTATTATCATGTTTTATGATTATCAAAACAGGTTCCATAACATATACATTACAGATTATGCATAAATCGCTAAAATAGCTTTCTGTTGACTTTTTAACCGCACGTTTGACTCGATATTTGACATAGTTAGAGTGGTGATCAGGGGGAACCTTTTTAGAGGTTTATTACCCACATAAATACCAACTCATAACCACTTTTGATTCGTCATATGACTGAACCATCACTGAGTTATTTTAAAGTCAAACCGTATTTACGACGGTTTGGTTTTTAGCCATTTACTAAGGAAATGTGAAACCACAAAGGGTTAGATCACTTACAGAAGTTGATTCTTGCTTAGAGAGCAGAGGAGGGTGCTTGGGAGCTCTTTAGAATGACCAGAGGTGTATGTTTAAGTTGTGTGAATGTTATGTGCAAAAAATGTGGCTATTTATAGCCAATGCCATGGCTCAAGATCATTACACACAACTCTACAAGTGCCCTTTGATGAATGGCAGGTGTATTAGAGGGTTATGGGTCGAGTAGGGGGCACCCATGCCTCATTGATTGGTGTTTGGTCGTTCAAATGGTCCAAAGGTCAAGTAGTTACAATGTTTCTGCATCTGGGCGTCCCACGCGGCCCGCATGGGAGTTCCATGCCATTTTAATGCGGGCCGCCTGAGTTTAAGAACTCAGACGCGTAATTGAGGTGGCTCGCGGCCCGCCTCAACTTAAGTCTAAACCTCACGCGGGCCGCCTGAGGTTTATAATTCAGAAATTTTAAATCTTTTGTCATGATTACAGAATCTGGTAATTAATAACGAAATCTTTCGTAATGATTTACCTGACCTTTCGGGTTTGAAGGGGTAACTTTGCGGTTTGGCCCTCGGTTTTTTACCGATAGGGGCCTCGTGTTATTTACCCGCGTTATAAAGTCCCCGGTTTATTTATAAATTATTTGGAAAGCCTTAACTTTCACTGTTGACGCTTTTAACCCTTCTCATACGAATTTGAGTATAACTCTTTCGTTTTAAGACGGAACTTCGCGGAATTTTTACAGTATATTCTAGTGAGCGTATAATACTGTTACGAAGCCTTGGGAACGTTTAAAGGGTCACTCAGAGGTAATTTTAAACATGTTGACACAGTTAACCCCTGTAGCTCGTAATCTCTCACTTTCTTCCGCGTTTCGCTTCCGTATGTTTTATGATTTATTCGTTTGAAGGTACAAGCATTTATTTAGGGTTACTATACAGTATATTTACCCTTGTTGACATTTATAACCCTCGAATTTATATACTTTCAAGGTTTGTCAAAATTAGTCCTTTATTTATTATGGATGCCACGTGTAATCAAATGACACGTGTTAACACATCATTGGACACAAAAATTCGAGGTGTTACAGAACTGGGCGGCACCAAAGACCCCGTCTGAAGTGCGACAATTTCTTGGTCTCGCAGGGTATTATCGAAGGTTCATTAAAGACTTCTCGAAAATCGCGCAACCCCTCACCTCGTTGACACAGAAGAACACGGCGTACTCTTGGGGAACGAAGCAGGAAGAGGCCTTCCAGTTGTTAAAACAGAAACTTTGCAGTGCACCGATCTTGTCGTTGCCAGAGGGTACCGAAGATTTTGTGGTTTATTGTGATGCTTCGATTCAGGGTCTCGGTTGCGTGTTGATGCAACGCGAGAAGGTGATAGCTTATGCTTCTCGTCAGCTGAAGGTGCACGAGAAGAACTACACGACACACGACTTGGAGTTAGGAGCGGTGGTATTTGCGTTGAAGATCTGGAGGCACTATCTGTACGGTACCAAATGCACCATCTACACCGACCATAGGAGTCTTCAGTATATCTTCGACCAGAAAGAATTGAATATGCGACAACGACGATGGGTGGAATTATTGAACGATTATGAATGTGCCATCAAGTATCATCCGGGCAAGGCAAACGTCGTAGCCGACGCCCTCAGCAGAAAGGATAATGCACCTAGGCGTGTGCGAGCATTGCAACTCACGATCCAGTCCAACCTTCCTTCCCAGATACGAGACGCTCAGTTAGAAGCGTTGAAACCAGAGAACGTTCGAGCTGAAGCTTTACGTGGCTCGAGGCAACGACTAGAACGAAAGGGAGACGGTGCTTACTACGTAACTGGACGCATTTGGGTCCCATTCTTTGGCAACTTACGAGAACTTGTAATGGAAGAGGCACATAAATCACGCTACTCTGTACATCCTGGATCAGATAAGATGTACCACGACCTGAAAACTACCTACTGGTGGCCCAGCATGAAAGCCCACATAGCAACCTACGTCAGCAAATGTTTGACTTGTGCTAAAGTCAAAGCGGAACATCAAAAGCCCTCGGGTCTACTTCAACAGCCAGAAATACCCACATGGAAGTGGGAACAGATCGCCATGGACTTCGTGACAGGACTACCAAGAACTCAGGCTGGGAATGACACCATTTGGGTGATTGTTGATCGCCTCACGAAATCAGCACACTTCCTAGCAATCAAGGAAACAGACAAATTCTCTCAGCTGGCAGCAGTGTATCTAAAGGAGGTGGTTTCTAGGCATGGGGTGCCAACTTCTATCATCTCAGATCGAGATCCACGTTTCACTTTAGAGTTATGGCAGTCAATGGATAAATTGTTCGGTTCCCAACTCGACATGAGTACCGCTTATCACCCGCAGACGGATGGTCAAAGCGAGCGCACCATCCAGACACTTGAAGACATGTTGCGGGCGTGTGTGATTGATTTTGGGAAAGGGTGGGAGAAACATTTGCCATTGATAGAGTTCTCCTACAACAACAGCTACCATACAAGTATTAAGGCAGCTCCGTTCGAAGCATTGTACGGACGGAAATGTCGTTCACCTCTCTGCTGGCTTGAGGTGGGTGATAGTCATATCACAGGCCCTGAGTTTGTGCTTGAGGCATCAGAAAGCATTGTGCAGATCCGAAACCGTATGGCCGCAGCTCGCGACCGCCAGAAAAGCTACGCTGATAAGCGTAGTAAACCGCTGGAATTTGAAGTTAATGACCGCGTTATGTTAAAGGTTTCACCCTGGAAGGGTGTGGTGCGTTTTGGGAAACGCGGCAAACTAAACCCTCGTTATGTAGGACCATTCAAAATTGTAGAACGGATTGGAAAGGTGGCCTACAGGTTGGAATTACCGGCTGAGTTGGGTAATGTCCATGATGTATTTCACGTATCGCAGCTAAAGAAGTGGTTGGTTGATGAAACACTAGTTGTACCATTTCAAGAGCTGAAAATAGACGACAAATTGCAGTTTGTCGAAGAACCAATTGAGATTATGGATCGGGAAGCCAAAGTTCGTAAACACAGCCGTATACCGATTGTGAGAGTTCGTTGGAACTCAAGACGTGGTCCAGAGTTCACGTGGGAACGCGAGGACCAGATGAAACTTAAGTATCCACATTTGTTCCCCAAAGACCAGTCAAAACCTAGCAAACCTAGTGTTGATGCAACTAGTGAATTTCGGGACGAAATTCCCATTCAAGTTGGGGAGGATGTGACACCCCAGGAAAACCAGCAGACGATATAACTTACCTAGCTTTAACTTATCTAGCTTTCTTAGTGAGTGCGTACCAAATTTCGGGACGAAATTTCTTTTAGTTGGGGATACTGTGACAACTCGTAATTTGAACCTACTTTCTATAACGTTACGTGCTTACGTGAACTGTGTTAATTGAATGTTATGTTTATTTATATGTGAATGTGTTTTTATGCAAGTGACCCGACCGCACAAGATTCACGAACGCACAACACAAACCCGAATGCACAAGGCCATTTGGGCCGCATTGCTTGTAACCGGAAGCCATGGGCAGCCCAAGTTGGGTTCGGCCCATCCCCCCTAGTCGATTAACACATGATGTGTTGTAACCATTCCACACTTTTACCATAACATTCTCACACACCAGAACCCTAGTTCTCTGATTCTCTCTCAAACCCGACGGCAAGCACAACCGTTCCTTCGAGGACAATTGTTCGGATCATCCTCTCAACCGGTTAGTGTTGGTGTCATTTACTTTGATAGATGATGTTTTGATTGTATATGATTGAGTAAACTCATTAGGGTTCATGCTAGTGGAATCAATGATAATAAGTTACATGTTTGTTAATGATGTTTAATGACAATAATCTAGTTAATCGGCTACATGATTATGAAATCGGAATTGTATGATGATGTTAACCGGTTATCATATCTCCTCCTCGGAATTGTCTGCATAACGATTTAGAATGGAATGATGGTAATCGGTTGTATGTTGAAGTAATCGGACCGAACCATATGTGTTGTTTAGATATTGTTATGTTTTGATCATGTTAGGGTTCATGAGATTTGATGTTAAAAATGCTTGTTTGATTCGTTTGGATTATAGCAAAACTGTTAATTGATTTGATTTGAAACTGCCAAATCTGTTTACAACTTGTTACGGAAATCATGGACTACAAATCAGGAAAGTCAGTTACACACCTTGTCTCGACTCGAGACCAACACACCGGCACAAAACAGCACAACTCGAGACCACGGTTGCGGGCCCGATTGCGACTCGAGACCGTGTAGTCTCGACAAGCACATGACAACTCGAGATCAACTTGTTGCGACTCGAGACCCCGAGACCAGTACAACCCGAGACCGCCTAGTCTCGACTCGAGATCTCTGGTCTCGACTCGAGACCATATATACGTACACTCTGCTGTTGGACTTGCACACTGTCACGAGCCCATCTCATTGGGCCGCATACTTGGACTTTGTTTATGTGAATTGCTATGCTTATACGTGAATACAATGGTTAATACTTGCACACAACTTGTTACGATACGTGTAGAACATACGTGCAAAGCTTGAATACAAACCTGACTTGTATGATAAACATGCTAGGACGTGGTTGATCACATTGTAGCTTAATTGAACCTTTTCGTGTATCATACCGAGCAATCCCAGGTGAGTTCATTGCATTTCTCTAGCATGCGTCCCGGTGGTTTGGGACAACTGATAAACATTTGGAAGGGAAACTCTGGGTAAACAAATAACTTGGGTCTTGGTTGTTGTACAAGGGATCGATCATTACCAATGCTCGGTTAGGAGCATTGGGGTTGTTGAGGGGCACACTCCCCGGATACATATGGGCACATTCCCTAGGGTATCTAGCATGAACAACATCGTATCACAATATTGAATCGCATTAACATACACATGGTAACAAAACACGTTAACAAAACCTTGAACTCACCAGCGTAGTCTGACACACTTGTTTGCATGCTTGTAGGTCATTAACGTTTGGAACATGGACTTGCTATCTGGGAGTGCTGGAGTGGTCATGGATCGAGGCTCTTGGATTAATTTACGTTTGATACATTGGTTTTAAGTATTATTATGAAATAATTGCTAAACGACTTATTACATGCTTCCGCTACACAACATTTTGAGAATTGATATCCTGTTTGACATTTTCTATGGGTAATTAAGGGCATGTTTTATTAAATATTTACCATTGGTTCAATGTGATTGGTGGCTCGAACTCTGATGCGTAACACACCATGCGGGATTCCCGCAGGTGGAATTTGGGGGTGTTACATCATGTATGATCAAATCTTATGATGTTTGTCAAGTTTATAAATATGAAAGCATTTGAACCATCGATTAGAAGACAGACTGTATCGTCGACTTTCTCACGAGTTTTAACAGTCATGTGAACATACATTTAACAACCCAGGTTTTATTTAAATGATAGTGGTCTTTTAATTTATTAGTTCGAAAAAATGTACTCATCCACTTAACTGAGAAAACTAACCCCCATATTGAAGATCCTTAAATTTATATTTATCTTATATTAACTAAATAAATAAATATAATAAATTAATATTAAATCTTATAATACTTTAGTAAAATATTATCCTCAAATTTAAATTGTTAATTTAATAAATTTTTAAAACAAATACCTCTCTTTCCTACTTATCTTATATTAAATATATAAATAATAAATTAACATTAAATGTTATCCTAATTTATAAAAACTATAACTTTTTTTATTATTTGGTGTACAAAATTATATTTATTCAACTCGTGTAAAGCCTAGGGTTTTTAAAAATACAACTTCTTTTATTATTTACTATACAAAATTAAATTTATTCAACACGTGTAATACATGAGGTTTTTAAGGATACATTTTTTTTTATTATTTGATAGATTTTTAAGGATACACGAGTTTTTTTAAAGATACGACGTTTTTAGTATTTAATGTACAAAATTACATTAACTTAATATGTGCAATACACATGGTTTTTAAAGATATAACTCTTTTTAGATCTATTTAACATGTGTAACATACGCGTTTTTAAGGATGTATTTTTTTTATTATTTGGTAGGTTTATTCAACCTGAATACACACGAGTTTTTTTAAAGATACGACATTTTTAATATTTAGTATACAAAATTACATTTTTTTAATCTGTGTAATACACATGGTTTTTAAAGTTGTAATTTTTTTATTTGATATATAAAATTGCATTCTTTTTATTATCAGAATTTTCATAATTATATGTATCCACCATTACTAAAAGGATTTTCTTCGTCACTCTCATAATATATAATTTCCATAAACAATTATTTAATTTTAATGAATTAATACTTAAATCAAGATAAATGAATATAAAAAACAAAGAGTGAATTTCAAGTTTTGTCCTTTATCTTTAGGCCACTTTGCAAGTTTTGTCCTTTATGTTTAAATTTGATGAGTTTTGTCCTTTATATTTAAAAATCAAGCACGTTTTACCCTTTATGTTTAAAAATCAAACACGTTTTGTCCTTTATGTTTAAAAAATCAAGCACGTTTTGTCCTTAAAAATCAAGCATAAAGGACAAAACGTGCTTGATTTTTAAACATAAAGGACAAAACTCGTCAAATTTAAACATAAAGGACAAAACTTGCAAAGTGGCCTAAAGATAAAGGACAAAACTTGAAATTCACTCAAAAACAAAAGAATAAAAGATAAAAAGATAATGAAAGATAAAAAGATATAATTTATGTGATTAAAAGGATATATAGGAGTCATTCTTTATCTCTAATTTTTTGTTTATCCATTTATTTAAGCGGGAAAAAATAATTGAGAGCACTTCAGAAAGCGCCATGTGTCCTTCAAATGGTTTACTTTATTATATGTATAGATCTGTAGATAATATTAAATAGAAAAGTGTTTTAATAATTGTAGATAATATTAAATAGAAAATGTTTATCTGATAATTATAATCCTTTTATTGAAATTTGAAAAGTTTCACGCTTTTTTTGCACCTGGTCTTTTAACTTTTAAATTCTAGGATCTGGGTAAAACACACTTTGCCATTAATCACATATTTTTTTGGATTTTATTAAAATTCATGACTACATTATATAATTATAAGCTTGAATACTGTATATATGTCAAAATTAAAAATGATTCTTCAAAAATTCAGTAACATCTATACTCTCTCTCTCTATATATATCTATTTTTGGGTTTCCCGCCTTTCTTTCATATTTATCTTCTAATAATTTATCTTCTAATTTGTAGATAATATTAAATAGAGTGAATTGCAAGTTTTGTCCTTTATCTTTAGGCCATTTTGCAAGTTTTGTCCTTTATTTTTAAATTTGACGAGTTTTGTCCTTTATGTTTGAAAATCAAGCACGTTTTACCCTTTGGGGCAAAACGTGCTTGATTTTTAAGGACAAAACGTGCTTGATTTTTTAAACATAAAGGACAAAACGTGCTTGATTTTTAAACATAAAGGACAAAACGTGCTTGATTTTTAAGGCCCAAAGGGTAAAACGTGCTTAATTTTTAAACATAAAGGACAAAACTTGTCAAATTTAAACATAAAGGACAAAACTTGCAAAATGGCCTAAAGATAAAGGACAAAACTTGCAATTCACTCTATTAAATAGAAAAATGTTTTAATAATTGTAGATAATATTAAATAGAAAATGTTTATCTGATAATTATAATCCTTTTATTGAAATTTGAAAAGTTTCACGCTTTTTTTGCACCTGGTCTTTTAAGTTTTAAATTCTAGGATCTGGGTAAAACACACTTTGCCATTAATCACATATTTTTTTGAATTTTATTAAAATTCATGACTACATTATATAATTATAAGCTTGAATACTGTATATATGTCAAAATTAAAAATGATTCTTCAAAAATTCAGTAACATCTATACTCTCTCTCTCTCTCTCTCTATATATATATATATATACTATATAATAAAATAAACAAATATGTCGTGTAATTCATTAAAGACACATATTTTTTAGTTTTCCAGCTTTTCTTTCATATATATCTTCTTTTTTTGAAAGGTGAATTTCTTTAATCCCTGTCGTCTGTGGGACTTGAACCCAAGACCTTCTCATTCCCAACCTAGGTGTTTTAAAGGTTTTGCCTTTGCCAATGGACCACCACCCGATTGGTTTTCATATATATCTTCTAATAATTGTAGATAATACTAAATAGAAAAATGTTAATTGAATACAAAAAAAAAATATAGGATAACATCAAATGTATATCGATTAGTTAAATGAGTATACACATGTATGAGATTTTTTTACTATTATTATTAGTTTCATTATTTATCAAATATATATTAATGTCTTTGTATTTGATTTACATTTACAAGAAATATTTATTATATGGTTTAAATTGTTTAACCCGTGTAACACACGGGGAACTAACCTAGTTTTTATATATAGTATGTTACGTAAAAACAAATAATATATTAAACCTAATGTATCTTTGTTTGTTATTGGTAAAATTTAATATATTAAACACTTTAGTAATCATCATCCCGCTGCAACGTGTGGAAAGGTGTCAACTCGTTAAAGGTTTAATTATTATTCATATTACTCCTAATCTTATCTTGTATTTGATAAGTATAAATCGTCACGTTTTAACTACACGATTGAAGATTAGCTTCGTGGAAAGATCTCTTCTATATGCAAATATAATATTGTTATTATCGACAACAATATTAAATATACAAGCACAATTCGTTGAGGTATATCTTATTCTTAATCAACCACCAAATAAAGGAAATGCTTGAGAAAGAGGAATTGGCAACTTGGCCTTTTATTATTTTGAGTTAGGTTGATTCTAGTTTTGTCCAACTTTAAAAATGATATTATAATAATAGAAACAATAATATACTATTGATGATTTTTATATCACAGTGCATTCAACAGGTCTATAGTATATAGAGAATTTAATAAATGCAACCCATGAAACAAATGTCAAACCACACAAACTACATCATAAAATAAATTGAAGCTCATAAAGAAAAATGATCACACAAAATAAATAGATGATAAACATTAAATCTAAACTTCAGGTATACATTTAGTGTAAATCAAAAGTATGGTGTAAGGAATTCATATGGAACATCCTCATAGCCTATTTTTATAATTGTTGTAGTTTAAATTATTTTTAAAACTAATATACTGGTTAATTGAAAGTAAGATCAAAAAAAGTAAACATAAGCTTTTCCCTCCCATTTTTAAGTGTCACATAGAATTACCGATCATCTGAAAGATTTTGTCCATTCTTGAAAATTTAGAGATGATTGTAGGGAGGGATGAATGGTGGTGGTTCCGTAAGGTTGCAAAGATGTAATCAACCAAACATTGCATGTATGGAGAGGGTTCTTAGCTGGAAAGTTGTAACCGACTTTGATGGTGGCGTTGGTAGAGTGAGAAGATAACGGCGGCCATGGCCGGAGAAGAACATCGTATCATTTATAACCTTATAAAATATTTTTGACATTTCGGACAAAACTCTTCCTAAGACTATGATTACGTCTTTGTAGCAAAAATATAAGAATTTGTACAAAATCGAGATATAAGTTAAAAAAATTACATAATTTTTTTTTTGTCAAACATCGTAAATTTATTAGTAAGAATGCTTAGTAGCAAGATATGGTCAAGATGATTAACATGTCAGTGATCACACCCAAAACATTAAGTAACTATAAAGACCGACCCGTTGCCCAATATGTTCATTAGGTTCATACCCTCGTAATTATATACTCCTAGTTTTGTCATTGTTTGTTAGCGTGGTCAAAGTACAAAATTAGAAAATTAGAAAGACAAGTGTTCTAGTCACTTGCCTCAATTTAGTAGCAAGATATGTCTTAATTTGATATTTGTTATGTATTTAAGTCCCAAATATGTTGTTCAAAGATATGTATAAATAGAGTATATTTTATAGCGTAGAACAATAAGTGACCTCCAATCAATCCGTAGACATGTCACATTGAAAAAACCACATAAATTGACATTTTCTGTTTATTGATTCCTTGTTTTTTTCTTGAATTTTGCCCTACAAAGTTTTTTATGGACATATTTTAGTCTTTTAAAAAGGTTGATGTACGTACCATTTTAGGTATCCAAACAACATAATGATTCGATCCATGTGCACGATTTGGGAATCTTATTCGACAATTAAAAAATTGCGACCTCTCATCCAATTTAGTTTCTGAATCGAGCCCCACCCCATTTTCTCTCTTATCCATCTATTTATTTTTCTACATTATTTATATAATATATGTTATAATATAATAAGAATTAACACAAAATTAGTGCGAAAACTTTAAGAACTTTAGAAAAATTATAAGAGTAAGAAGTAGAGAATTATATAACTTATGAAAGTGTATGCATGAGGTGTCTTTTCTCTTCTACCTTGAGCTGTTATTTATACTACAAAAAGATTAACTATTTGGTAGGGATGGCAATGGGTCGGGTTTGGGAGGGGTTTATGTAATCCCAAATCCAAACCCGATTAGATATGCGTGTCCCAAACCCGTCCCAAAACCCGTCGGGTTTCTAGCGGGTAAATACCCATCGGGTATCGGGTATACATGCGGGTTTCGAGTAACCCATTAATTTTAAAAAGTTTACTTGTTGGGTATACCCGACCCAAAACTCATCGGGTAACTACTAATCAGTTACATTTAGTATTATCGCTAAAGAAATATACCAAATAATTGTAATGTATACGGGATAAAATACCTATGTGTATAGAAAAAAAGAATGTATTATATATTCACATATTTAAAAATGTAAAAGAAATAATATCGGGTAAACGAGTTTACTTTATCGGGTAAACGGGTATATCACCAAATCCCAAACCCATCCCAAACCCGCGAAAAAAATAAAAACTAGTCCCAAACCCGATTAACCGACCCCAAACTCGTCCCAGATGTGTCGGGTTTCGGGTTTACCCATCGGGTTCGGGTTCGATTGTCATCCCTATTTGGTAGACAATGTTAACTATTTGATGGACAAGTAGTGTAACACCTCGAAAATTTGTGTCCAATACATAAATGACACGTGTCGCATACGACAAAAATAATATAAACCCGGGTTTAATTAAGATATGTGGTAGGATTTTCGAATATGTCGACATGTTAATTTTATACCTCTGAGCGACTTCGTCATTATAAATCCCGGGACCCTAAGCAAAAATTTATAAGCATCTAATATATCTTGATCCGGTAATTACTAATAACCAAAAGGATCCAAGTTACTAATCTAAATCCTAAGAAAATGATGCAATGCAAATAATTATTTATAAGCTCATCCTTGTGCAAACCCATGATGCATTATGATACTGACCAAGCATGGGTTAAGAAGAGCCTCATACTGTCCGTCTGAGGGCACAAAGGAGCAAGGAGGCTGAAAAGCGAAAACGTGAGGATGATACCTCACGAAAGTCTGGGAAAAAGCACCGTGGAAACGGTGAGGGCAAGAGAGGGTCGGAGGCAAAGAAGGAGGGGCAAGCTGATGGAAGACCTCACTGCAAGGTCTGCAAGAAACCTCACTCCGGGAAGTGTAGGTTTGCGTCTGGTTCACAGTCGCAACAAAAGACTCCATCCTGTGGGCTATGCAAGTCCAAGGATCACAAGACCGTGGAGTGCAAAAAGATAAAAGATGCAACCTGCTATGGTTGTAACGAAAAGGGGCACATAAAGAGTAATTGCCCAAAGTATGCCAAGAAGGCGGAAGAGACGAAGAAGTCAAATGCGAGAGTTTTTCGCATGGATGCAAAGGAAGCGGTTAAGGACGACAATGTGCTTACAGGTACTTTTCTCGTAAATAATATATTTGCAAGAGTACTATTCGATTCTGGCGCTGATAAATCCTTTGTAGACCAGAAATTTTGCCAACTACTAAATATGCCTATCAAAACCCTTGACATGAAATACGAAGTAGAGTTAGCAGACGGCACGATAGAAACCGTCTCTACTATTCTAGAAGGATGCGAAATGTCCATTAGGAACCATTCTTTTCCCTTATCTCTACTTCCTTTCAAATTAGCGGGTTTTGACATTGTGCTAGGCATGGACTGGTTATCCGGTAATCAGGCCCAAATCATTTGCGGCAAAAGGCAGATAGTTTTAAAGACTCCGAGTGGGGAATCTCTTACCATTCGAGGGGATACGCATTACGGATTGCCCGAAGACGTATCTATGCTGAAAGCTTCAAGGTGTTTGAACAGAGGCTGTGTAATTTACATGGCTCAGGTGATAATTGAAGAACCAAAGCCGAAGATCGAGGATCTTCCTGTCATTTCTGAATACCCCGAGGTTTTTCCTGAAGAACTACCTGGTTTGCCACCAGATAGACAAGTGAAGTTCAGAATTGACATCATTCCTGGAGCAGCTCCGATAGCAAGAGCACCTTACAGATTAGCTCCAACGGAAATGAAAGAACTGAGGACCCAGTTCATCTCCCTGGGGAGCTCCTGTCCTATTTGTAAAGAAGAAGGACGGATCGATGCGGTTGTGCATCGACTATAGAGAACTAAACAAAGTTACCATAAAGAATAGATATCCTTTACCAAGGATCGATGATCTATTCGATCAGCTGCAAGGAGCGAGCTACTTCTCCAAGATCGACTTAAGGTCGGGTTATCATCAACTAAGGGTCAGAGATGAAGATGTACACAAGACTGCATTTAGGACTCGCTATGGTCATTACGAGTTCCTAGTGATGCCTTTTGGGCTCACAAATGCACCGGCTGCGTTCATGGATCTCATGAATCGCGTCTGCAAGCCGTATTTGGACAAATTCGTCATCGTCTTCATCGACGATATCCTTATATACTCCAAGAACCAAGCAGACCACGAGAAGCACCTTCGTTGCATTCTCGAATTACTACAGCGTGAGAAACTCTACGTGATGTGTGTAAAATGCAACATATAAAACACATTAATTAAGGCATAAAACTAACCCTTTTTAAGTACTAATGTTGGAAAAAGAGTGTTTTTGTCTTCCTTTTGTATTTTCAGGATGAAATGAGCTCAAAATCACAAAAGAAGCAAAAAGACCACTAATTCTACCATAAATACAAGAAAAGGAACAAAAGTGGACTGCCCGGACCCTCAACGGCACCTCCCAAAACAAAGAGAAGAAAACAGAGTCTGAACACGCCCCGTGTCCAGCGAACACGGGGGCGTGCCCAGGAAGCAGCAGAAAAGACAAACCAGTAGAAGCTTCCATTGCTCACCACGGGGCCGTGCCCAGCGAGCACGGGGGCGTGTTGAAAGTACAGCAGGCGCATTAATTGTAATTCGCAATTACAATTAATGAAGAGAGAGAGTGTCAGACGGGCACGGGGCCGTGTCCAGTGGACACGGGGCCGTGTCCAGCGTTCTGTCCAGCCTATAAATAGAGGAGCTTGGTTTCATTCTCCCTCATCCCTTGGCACACCACCTCTCTCACACCTCATCCACCACCCACCACCACCATAACACCATCATCCACCACCATCATCCATTGTCCATCGTAGAGTGTGTGAGTCGTCTCGGGATCCAAGATTGATCGTAAGAGTTCTTGACAATCAAGGCCATGTTTGCCTAAGTCTCTTACATCACTTGGTGAAGACAAGTGTTTAGTATAATACTTTTTATTTTTAATCTTTTGCACTTTTTATTTGGTTTTGTATTAATGACTTTAATAACTAGTTACTTATGTTGAAGGTGATCTTTCCTTATCGTTTGTCCGTGGTGTCTTGGCATTATTTTACTGTCTATATAAAATAAAAGATTTTCACCATTCATATCTCCACGGTCTATATGGAGATATGTTGGCTACCTGGTCGGGGGTTAAGGGAACGGTTTGGTAAAGGTCTTGCCCTTGTTCAACGTTTAGAGGTCCTGCTTGGGACCTGGGTCAAATTTAGTAGGATCTCCTTCAATGCCCATAGGTATTGGATGGCGGGGATCCAAACTCTTTGACCCCCTCATAAGTTAACTACTATTAATACTATAACCCGGCTATTTAGGACTGTATCCCTGCTGACTCAGACTACTTAGCCGAGGGTAACGTCACCGCCAAAAGCGGGGCCTACCATAATTTGCATTAATAACTTAATTCATTATCTTTCAATAATCCGACCCTTTAGGATTGTATCCTTGCTGACTCAAACTACTGGGTTGAGGGTAACGTCGCCTTCAAAAGAGGGGCCTACTACAATAACTAAGATAATCTCTTAAACAAGTGCAAAAGTGCGAAAATAATCAAAGGTTATACTAATACACGTGTCGGATCCAAGTGATTCATCTTGTCTATCTGTTTTTTTATTTTATTTTTATTTTCAGCATTTAGTTAGTTTTTATTTTTCTTAGTTTAAAACATTTTTCTAACCTTTTTGATTTGATTAGACGTTGAGGATAAACCGGTATTAAAAGCTCTTGTGTCCTTGGACGACCTCGGTATCTTACCAACACTATACTACGTCCACGATGGGTGCACTTGCCCATATGTGTGTTTAGTGTTAGTAAATATCGTGTTTTATAAATTTAAAACTTGGCTAAAAGTGTAAAAAGGGCTTAAATATATATCTAAAACATATATACACTAACACGCATCAAGTTTTTGGCGCCGTTGCCGGGGACACAAGGATTTTAAGAAAGTTAGGAATCAACGGCCTAATCATCTTTTTATTTTTCTTTAATTTTTAGGATTTTTTTTTAGATTTTCAGCTTCTGCAGAGCTCAGCTCGGGGCCGTGCCTGGTCGGACACGGGCCGTGCTCAGCCTCATTACTGGCAGTTTTTTTTGTTTTTCAAGTTACAGAAGGCTGAACACGGGGCCGTGTCGGTGCAACACGGGGCCGTGTCCAACTTCCAGTAACTGGGATCTGAAAAACAATCACTGTAACTACGACCACGGGGCCGTGTTCGCTCGACACGGGGCCGTGGTGAACCTTCTGACCGATATTCTTTTCTGTTTTTATTGCAGGACTTGGAACCCGACGCCAACCTCGCGTAGTGTATGAGCTCCAGTTCCAATAAAGACATAAAGGAGCCATTAGAAGAACCCGAACGCTTTCTCAGAAAACGGTTAAAAGCCAAAAACCAAGAGAAGGTTTCGGGTGATCCAACCCCAATGGCGGACCAACGTACCCTCATGGATTACTTACGGCCCACCGTAGGTAATCTAAGCGCCGCTATCAATGCACCGAATGTCGAAGCCAATAACTTCGAACTTCGACCGCACTTGATACAAATGCTCCAAAACTCCGCGACCTTTCACGGGCTCGCGGACGAGGATCCCCATCTACATATAACTAATTTCTTAGAAATATGTGATACCTTTCGGATCAATGGAGCATCAAACGACGCCATCCGCCTTCGTATGTTTCCATTCTCACTAAAAGACCGGGCGAAAGCTTGGCTCAACACCCTCCCGGCTGGATCGATAAACACCTGGGATGAACTAGCCCAAAAATTTCTGTATAAGTATTTCCCTCCTTCTAAAACTGCTAAATTAATGGCTGAAATTAACACATACTCACAAGAGGACGGGGAATCCTTATATGAAACTTGGGAAAGGTTCAAGGAGCTATTACGCAAGTGTCCCCATCACGGCCTCGCAATATGGCAACAAGTATCCACTTTCTACAATGGGTTGTTGCCACATACTAGGCAGACACTTGATTCTAGCTCCGGGGGACTTTTAGGTAATCGTCGCCCACACGAAATATATAATCAGATTGAGGAAATTGCTCAAACCAATTTTCAGTGGCACACTCCCCGGGGAAATAAATCTATCGCCCCGGGCGCCCATAAGGTAGACGAAAACACCTCTTTACAAGCCCAAATCGAGGCCCTTTCTTCAAAAATAAAAAAATTAGAAATGACCAAAACAGTCTCGGTCATGGCTTGTGAAGGGTGTGGTGGGTCACATGAAAATTGGAGTTGCATGAAAGAAACGGACGATCAACAAGAAATGGTAAACTACATTGATAATAGACCTAGGCCGTCGGGTCCTCCAACGGGGACCTACAACCAAGGATGGCGAAACCACCCAAACCTTGGTTGGAGGGAGCCCGACAATAGTAGTAACCAACAACCGCAACGAACAAACTTTCAGCAATCAAGAAATGAGTCACAAAATTTCACTCAACAAAGTGGAAGAGAGAGGCTCGAAGATACCATATCTCGCCTTGTCTCCGACACTGATAAGAAAAATTCGGAAAGATTCCTACAATTAGAATCAAATTTTAGGAATCAACAAGCTAGCATTCAAAACATAGAAAAACAAATAAATCAACTAGCTCAAAATTTTTCCGAAAGACCACAAGGCGCATTACCTAGCAATACCGAAACCAACCCAAAGGCGCAAGTTCACCTCATCACACTACGAAACCGCACCGTAGGACCTGCAGAAGTACCTCCAGCAACGGAAGAATCAACGCCAACACATCTGCAGGAGAAGGACACTCCCCCATCAACAGAGCCTACCAAGGCCTCTCGAGTTCCGTACCCCGGTAGGTTAATTCGTCAAAAAACCAATGAGCAATTCGCAAAATTCGAAAGTTTGCTAAAACAATTGCATGTCAATATTCCTTTTATCGAAGTCCTAACCCAAATGCCCAAATACTCTAAATTTATGAGGGACTTCCTTACACATAAAAAGAAAATTGAAAATTTGCAATTAGTTAATTTAGGCGAAGAATGCTCTGCCCTCGTACTCAATAAACTACCACAAAAGAAGATCGATCCCGGAAGTTTCACAATTCCATGCTCAATAGGGGAATCACCCGTTCGCAATGCCTTGGCCGACTTAGGAGCTAGCATTAACCTCATGCCCTCTTCAATGTTCAAAAGGCTTGGCTTGGGAACCACGAGCCCCACAAAAATAAGCATACAACTCGCTGATCGATCGGTCAAATTTCCGCAAGGTGTCATCGAAAATGTCTTGGTAAGGGTAAGCAGATTTGTTTATCCTGTTGACTTTGTCATACTCGACATGGAAGAAGACACGGAGGTCCCCCTTATTCTAGGGAGACCCTTCCTTGCCACCGCACAAGCAGTGGTGGACATGAATGACGGGACACTAACTTTGAGATATGGGGACGATGAGGTAAAATTTGGAGTTGGGAAGAGAATAGAGGATGACGACCCGGTCCACTACATGAAGGTTATTGATTCAAGCTTGGATGCCGCTCTCTAACGGTGTAACTTGGGAGGCAAGGCACCCCAATCAAAAGACGTGTGACCGGGAATCGGGTCTAGCCAAAGACCCTTATAAACGTGGCGCACCACGGAGGCATTCCGCGGACCTATCCTTAGTTTAGTTTAATTTTTTAGTTTTTGCAGAATAAAATGGACTCATGGTGGTAATGGATGAAAAAAAGGGAACGAGAAAAAATGGAACCATGCAGAAGAACAGAACAAACCGACAAAAATCTCCATAACAGAAGGCTCCACACGGGCCGTGCCCAACCAACACGGCCCCGTGCTGAGCCCCCTGCAGGAAATCACCCAGTTCAGGTAACTGGACACGGGCCGTGTTCAGCGGACACGCCCCCGTGTCCAGGCTTCTGTTTCACTTCTATAATTTTTGTTACTGGCACTTGACCACGGGGCCGTGCCCGGTCAACACGGGGCCGTGTCCAGAGTGCCAGTAACACAAATCTTTGTTTTTAAACACACTTTTACATATTCTAATCAACCAAAAACTTTATTTTTGGACACATTGAGGACAATGTGTAATTTAAGTGTGGGGGGGATGCTAAAACCTTGAAATTTTGCAAAATCCTAAAACAAGCCTTACACAAAACTCTATTGGAACCGCTAAACACCCCAATTTTTTTTCAAAAAACTTTTTCATTTTTTTTTATTTACTTGTCTTAGTTTAAGTTGGGAATAACAAGTTATAAAAGGGTTATATATTTTTTTTATTTTACAACCGATAGCGTCGTGATAAAAAGAACTAACATAAGAAAATTATGAAACGGTATAACAAGTCTAGCTAAAATTCGATTATATATGCTTGGTCACATTAAAAACCCATTCCCACAAAAGTGAGTTTTGAGCCTTTATTGAGCATAAAAATATACATATTTAGATTAAATGCTCATTTTTCGTTTCTTTTGTGAATAGCCGCTCGGTCTTTACAAATCTAGAACTTGCCACGACGATACATTCCCGGTCCTTACCAACTTAAACCCAAGTAAGTAAATGATGGAGGCATTAGGACTAACTATTTTTCTTTCAAAACCATTATTTTTCATTTTTTTACCTACCCAAAATCCCCCTAGAAAAACCCCTTTGAGCCTAAACCTTTCATTTCATTACCCCCAAAACAATTTTTTTTTACCCACCAAAAACCTTTTTTATTTTTTTTCACCCTTATTTTAGTAACAAGCTCGGTTTTTCATAAACATACCCTTTACGTGACGAAAAAAAAAAATATATGAATAATGAAGTCAAAAACAAACAAAAGCTACAAAAGCTTGTTTGGAGAAATACTTCAAAAATAAATGTCACTAAAAATAAGGTATGAAAACCGACACTTGTTACGATTTTCGCCCTTTTTACTAACCACTAACCAACCACCCACCTTTAAACCCAAGCCTTCACCCCAAAAGTCCTCTTGATATTTACAAAGGTAAAAAGTTAAAAAGGAGGAGGATTGATCGCTTGGCAAGCCTATGGAAAACGTAAGTCCGTGCCGCTCTCGAGCGATTCACTTAAATATACACCTTCGGCCGAGTGTTGAGTGATCTCCCGTGAGGTATGTGAACTTGTATATAAATGGAATTTTAATAAGTCATGTTATACCAAAATAAGTAGTTTATCTTATGAAAAGTTCAAAATAAATCATGACGAATAGGATTGTAAATAAAATAAAAATAAAACCTATAAAAACCTTGGATTCCCGACACTCTAGGACAAGCTAAAAAACTTCTCTTCTACCTATTCCATTTGGGAGTGTAAGCCACATTAAAAGAGTTTTGCTTGAGGACAAGCAAAAGTTCAAGTGTGGAGGTATTTGATGTGTGTAAAATGCAACATATAAAACACATCAATTAAGGCATAAAACTAACCCTTTTTAAGTACTAATGTTGGAAAAAGAGTGTTTTTGTCTTCCTTTTGTATTTTCAGGATGAAATGAGCTCAAAATCACAAAAGAAGCAAAAAGACCACTAATTCTACCATAAATACAAGAAAAGGAACAAAAGTGGACTGCCCGGACCCTCAACGGCACCTCCCAAAACAAAGAGAAGAAAACAGAGTCTGAACACGCCCCGTGTCCAGCGAACACGGGGGCGTGCCCAGGAAGCAGCAGAAAAGACAAACCAGTAGAAGCTTCCATTGCTCACCACGGGGCCGTGCCCAGCGAGCACGGGGGCGTGTTGAAAGTACAGCAGGCGCATTAATTGTAATTCGCAATTACAATTAATGAAGAGAGAGAGTGTCAGACGGGCACGGGGCCGTGTCCAGTGGACACGGGGCCGTGTCCAGCGTTCTGTCCAGCCTATAAATAGAGGAGCTTGGTTTCATTCTCCCTCATCCCTTGGCACACCACCTCTCTCACACCTCATCCACCACCCACCACCACCATAACACCATCATCCACCACCATCATCCATTGTCCATCGTAGAGTGTGTGAGTCGTCTCGGGATCCAAGATTGATCGTAAGAGTTCTTGACAATCAAGGCCATGTTTGCCTAAGTCTCTTACATCACTTGGTGAAGACAAGTGTTTAGTATAATACTTTTTATTTTTAATCTTTTGCACTTTTTATTTGGTTTTGTATTAATGACTTTAATAACTAGTTACTTATGTTGAAGGTGATCTTTCCTTATCGTTTGTCCGTGGTGTCTTGGCATTATTTTACTGTCTATATAAAATAAAAGATTTTCACCATTCATATCTCCACGGTCTATATGGAGATATGTTGGCTACCTGGTCGGGGGTTAAGGGAACGGTTTGGTAAAGGTCTTGCCCTTGTTCAGCGTTTAGAGGTCCTGCTTGGGACCTGGGTCAAATTTAGTAGGATCTCCTTCAATGCCCATAGGTATTGGATGGCGGGGATCCAAACTCTTTGACCCCCTCATAAGTTAACTACTATTAATACTATAACCCGGCTATTTAGGACTGTATCCCTGCTGACTCAGACTACTTAGCCGAGGGTAACGTCACCGCCAAAAGCGGGGCCTACCATAATTTGCATTAATAACTTAATTCATTATCTTTCAATAATCCGACCCTTTAGGATTGTATCCTTGCTGACTCAAACTACTGGGTTGAGGGTAACGTCGCCTTCAAAAGAGGGGCCTACTACAATAACTAAGATAATCTCTTAAACAAGTGCAAAAGTGCGAAAATAATCAAAGGTTATACTAATACACGTGTCGGATCCAAGTGATTCATCTTGTCTATCTGTTTTTTTATTTTATTTTTATTTTCAGCATTTAGTTAGTTTTTATTTTTCTTAGTTTAAAACATTTTTCTAACCTTTTTGATTTGATTAGACGTTGAGGATAAACCGGTATTAAAAGCTCTTGTGTCCTTGGACGACCTCGGTATCTTACCAACACTATACTACGTCCACGATGGGTGCACTTGCCCATATGTGTGTTTAGTGTTAGTAAATATCGTGTTTTATAAATTTAAAACTTGGCTAAAAGTGTAAAAAGGGCTTAAATATATATCTAAAACATATATACACTAACACGCATCACTACGCCAAATTCTCGAAATGTGAATTCTGGCTACGAGAGGTTCAATTTTTAGGTCACGTTGTGAGTCAGCGTGGTATCCAAGTGGATCCCGCTAAGGTAGAGGCGGTCATGAACTGGCAAGAGCCAAAGACGCCTACCGAAATCCGTAGTTTCCTGGGGTTAGCAGGATACTACCGAAGGTTTATTGAGAACTTTTCAAGGATTGCTGCGCCCTTGACTTCTTTAACCAAGAAGAAGGAAAAGTACATTTGGGGCCCAAAGCAGCAAGAGTCCTTTGAAATACTGAAGCAGAAGCTAAGCAACGCACCTGTGTTGACCTTACCTGAAGGTACAGATGAATTCGTAGTTTACTGCGATGCATCACACACGGGCATGGGGTGTGTGCTTATGCAGAAGGGCAAGGTGATTGCCTATGCTTCAAGGCAATTAAAGGTGCACGAAAAGAATTACACCACCCATGATTTGGAGTTGGGTGCCGTTGTATTTGCACTTAAGTTGTGTAGGCACTACCTTTATGGAATTAAATTTGTGATTTATTCTGATCACAAAAGCCTCCAGCACCTGTTCAACCAGAAAGAGTTGAACATGAGGCAGCGCCGTTGGATGGAAACGCTGAATGATTATGACTGTGAAATCAGGTACCATCCCGGCAAGGCGAATGTGGTCTCCGATGCCTTGAGCAGAAAGGAAAGGGTAAAACCCATTCGAATCAATGCCAAGAGCATTGAGGTTAAGAATAATTTGATGGAAAGGATATTAGCTGCGCAGCGTGAGGCTGTGTTGGAAGCTAATTATCCTAATGAAAAGTTAGGAGTAACTGAGGAGCAGTTGACTCTTAGCAAGGATGGAATCCTTAGATTGAACGGACGTATATGGGTTCCGATTTATGGAGGACTACGAGATGTTGTTCTCCAGGAAGCCCATAGTTCCAAATACTCAGTCCATCCTGGTGCAGACAAAATGTACCAAGACTTAAAGGCAAATTATTGGTGGATAGGCTTGAAAAAGTCTGTAGCCGCCCATGTAGCAAAGTGCTTGACTTGTGCTCAAGTCAAAGCCGAGCACCAAAAGCCGTCTGGCTTGCTACAACAGCCTGAGCTTCCCGAGTGGAAGTGGGAATGCGTAACTATGGACTTCATAACCAAGTTACCCAAAACCAGGAAAGGAAACGATACAATATGGGTCATAGTCGATAGGCTGACTAAATCAGCTCATTTTCTACCCATCAAGGAGACGTATAGCTCCGATATGTTAGCCCAACTTTATGTTGATAATATTGTAGCCTTACACGGCATACCTGTGTCTATTATCTCCGACAGGGATACTAGATACACATCTCACTTCTGGAAAAGTTTCCAGCAATCTTTGGGCACGCGTTTAAACTTTAGTACGGCTTACCATCCACAGACAGACGGTCAAAGTGAGCGTACTATCCAAACGCTAGAAGACATGCTTCGTGCATGTGCGATCGATTTAGGTGGTAACTGGGATAAGAATTTACCCCTGATCGAATTCTCCTACAATAATAGCTACCACACCAGCATAAAGGCTGCGCCTTTCGAGGCATTATATGGTAGGAAATGTAGATCGCCTGTTTGTTGGGCGGAAGTAGGAGAGGTCCAATTATCGGGACCAGAGATTGTTTTCCAGACAACGGACAAGATTGTCCAGATCCGAGAACGTCTCAAGGCTGCCCGCGATAGGCAGAAGAGCTACGCTGATCCAAAGCGTAAGGATTTTCACTTCGAAGTGGGTGAAAAGGTATTACTTAAGGTGTCACCCTGGAAGGGAGTGATGCGTTTCGGCAAGAAAGGCAAACTGAGTCCGAGATACATAGGACCTTTTGAGGTCATTGAACGGGTCGGGTCAGTCGCCTATAAGTTGAACTTGCCTGAAGAGCTCAATGGAATTCACAATGTGTTCCACATCTGCAATCTCAAAAAGTGCTTCGCCGATGAATCATTGGTGATTCCACACACAGATGTGCATATAGATGAGAGCTTAAAATTTATAGAAAAACCTTTGTCGATTGAAGATCAACAGGTGAAGAAGCTTCGCAGAAAACAAGTACCGATTGTAAAAGTCAAATGGGATGCTCGTAGAGGTCCTGAATATACGTGGGAAGTCGAAGCTACAATGAAAGAAAAATACCCCTATTTATTTGAGTAAATCTCGGGTCGAGATTTATTTTAAGGGGATGAGGATGTAACACCTCGAATTTTTGTGTCCAATGATGTGTTAACACGTGTCATTTGATTACACGTGGCATCCATAATAAATAAAGGACTAATTTTGACAAACCTTGAAAGTATATAAATTCGAGGGTTATAAATGTCAACAAGGGTAAATATACTGTATAGTAACCCTAAATAAATGCTTGTACATTCAAACGAATAAATCATAAAACATACGGAAGCGAAACGCGGAAGAAAGTGAGAGATTACGAGCTACAGGGGTTAACTGTGTCAACATGTTTAAAATTACCTCTGAGTGACCCTTTAACGTTCCCAAGGCTTCGTAACAGTATTATACGCTCACTAGAATATACTGTAAAAATTCCGCGAAGTTCCGTCTTAAAACGAAAGAGTTATACTCAAATTCGTATGAGAAGGGTTAAAAGCGTCAACAGTGAAAGTTAAGGCTTTCCAAATAATTTATAAATAAACCGGGGACTTTATAACGCGGGTAAATAACATGAGGCCCCTATCGGTAAATAACCGAGGGCCAAACCGCAAAGTTACCCCTTCAAACCCGAAAGGTCAGGTAAATCATTACGAAAGATTTCGTTATTAATTACCAGATTCTGTAATCATGACAAAAGATTTAAAATTTCTGAATTATAAACCTCAGGCGGCCCGCGTGAGGTTTAGACTTAAGTTGAGGCGGGCCGCGAGCCACCTCAATTACGCGTCTGAGTTCTTAAACTCAGGCGGCCCGCATTAAAATGGCATGGAACTCCCATGCGGGCCGCGTGGGACGCCCAGATGCAGAAACATTGTAACTACTTGACCTTTGGACCATTTGAACGACCAAACACCAATCAATGAGGCATGGGTGCCCCCTACTCGACCCATAACCCTCTAATACACCTGCCATTCATCCAAGGGCACTTGTAGAGTTGTGTGTAATGATCTTGAGCCATGACATTTGCTATAAATAGCACTAGTAAGTTCATAACATTCATCACACTCAAAAACACATTCTCTGGTCATCTCAAGAGCTAATAAGCATCCTTCTCTGCTCCATATTCAAGTTCTAACTTCTGTAAGTTACCTTGATCATCCGTAGTTCAGGTTATGCTTAGTATTTAGCTAAAAAACCAAACCGTCGTAAAAACGGTTTGACTTTAAATTATGTCCATGATGGTTCTGTCTTATGACGAGTCAAAGGTGGTTATAAGTTGGTATCAATGGAGGTAATAAACCCCAAAAAGGGTTCCCTCTGATCACCACTCTAACTATGTCAAATATCGAGTCAAACGTGCGGTTAAAAAGTCAACAGAAAGCTATTTTAGCGATTTATGCATAATCTGTAATGTATATGTTATGGAACCTGTTTTGATAATCATAAAACATGATAATAAGTATATAAACTTGTTTGCGCTCGTTTGAATCGATCATTTGCTATATTGACCCGGTTCGGAGCCGAATGTCGCAAAAGTTTGACTTTTGCTTTGACTTCAGTTCTGACCCGTTTTAGTGAGGTATAAATATACCTTAGGACTCTCTTAGGACCAGGTCACATGTTGGTATAAACCTCTGTGGTCGGTTCATGAGTTATCCGCGTCTTATGCGCATTTCCGTCATTCGCCTAAAAGTTGACCGTAACGGCCTTTTAAAATTAATACGAGTATTTCGGACACGTGAACGGACCAAAACCTTGCTTATTAAATTATAAGCATGTCCTTAAAGTTTCACGTCAATCCGAGGTCTAGAATGAGAGTTATGCTAAATGTCGCACTTAAAGTAAACTTTAGTAATTAACGGCGCAATTAGCATAACGCCTATCTAAACCAAGATTTCGTCACCAAATCTTTTACCCACTGTTATAAATTAATATTTTGGGAATTTTAAAGATTTTTAATAATTTTTACCTTGCTCATAACCTGCGGTTATGGCTACGGTTCGGTAAATACCGAATATGCCCTTTTCGGCCAAGACATGAGTTCTACAAGGTCTTTTGACCCGATTCCAGTTGCTACTAGTTTTAAATAATGAATAAAGTATTTTAAGCTTTATAAGCTGTTCGGGAAACTCAGATTTCCTGTAGAACTCGAAAAAGCCCTTTTAAAGTCTTTAAAATGACCGAAAAGCCCCTACGGGGCATAATACTAACTTAAACTCGTTACGGGCATCACGGAAGGTATCCTACTGATACCATAACCCATTTAAGGCATATTGACTTAGGAAATAAGCGTACGACTCTCATGGTTAACCGTTTCGCCTATTGCGCGTACGGTTCGGCTTATGAAACTAATTTTCATACATTAGCCGATACGGGTCAAATAATATCATTTGAACCCTAAAATCCAGAGTGTGAACCATTAACCCATGTAAAACAAGTCCCTGGACTTGTTGGGTCAGAATCACACTCCATTCTCGGTTTTCGCCTTTCACGCGATTAAACCCTATCTATATATATCAGAACCAACCGGTCTAGGCTACGGCCATTATAACGACCCGTTGGGATTCTAAGAGGTTAATTAAAACCTTCGTTCCAGATTAGGAGCCCCAGTAAAAGCTATCGGTGATTTAATCCAATTAAGGAAATATACTTGCAAAGGTAAATACTTTAACTTATTTCCCCTATATGGGCTTGGGTTACGGTATATTAATACCGCTTGATTGAGCATTATATTCTTCCATCGCTTAGGTGGTTAATTAAATAATATGATCGGCTCATTTAAACAGTTTTGTTGCTTATAAGCCTTTGGGGGGTTTAATGACCGTTATCCCGGATATCCTTGGCATCATTTTACGAAATGGCCACGACCATCGCCATCCCGGTGTAGGCGTACACCCGGTATAAAGTGTCGACATTAAATTTAAAAGACGTAGCCGTTGGTTTTTATACTACGGTTTTACGCAAACGTGGTGTGTCTATAAATCTTTAACCCGGCACGACCCGGGCTACTGAACGCATAAAAGAACATGTAAAACGTTCACAAGATTTTATTATAATTTTCCCAAGTTATAAAAGAGTTTGTGCCTTGTGCATTCAAATCAATTTTAATAAACATTTTCAAATGTGTCAGTTGAATGTATTTACCAGTGTAAACTGACGTATTTTCCCCAAAAGATTAAGTGCAGGTACCTAAACGTAAATTGGCTGGTATTAGCTCCCTAGCGTCGTGATAAGTCTCGCAAGCTTGATTGCAGTATCTGATGGAACAATACTTTATGTTTATGTACGATCCGCTGTGGATTTATTCAACTTCTGTAATACATTGATATTACAATCAGAGGTTGAAATATATTTATTTATCTTTAAGCTTCCGCTGTGCATTATATAATTGTGTGGTTTGACTATATTGTTGCCAACATCGTCACGGTAATCCCCCACCGGGCCCACCGGTGAGACACGTGGAAATCGGGGTGTGACAGGTTGGTATCAGAGCCAACATTGAGTGAATTAAACACTATCCTATCGTGTTTAATCTCAATGACACAATTGCACATACTTGAGTCTAGACAAGAACTTAGGACAAATTCGGATTGATACTCCTTTTTGTCTTTACTTTCATTTCAATTTTTAATAAGTTTTGGAGCAGGAAAATGCCACCTGTTATATTCCGAGGAAGAGGAAGGGGAAGAAGAGGCCGAGGAGAAGTCGTGACACATCACGATAACGAAGCTGGACCATCTGGTACAAGACATCCTTCGATGACACGGAGCGAAGAGCCACAACGACGAAGAGATCTTTACGAACCCGCGAGGCATTCCACTTCGCACAGCTCGACGCCATCCTACCGGCACTCCTTTGGCCCAAATTCAGAAAATGATCCCAACAACCCACAACCTTCCTTCATACCTCTACAACGTTCAGTATCGACCCGGAATTATGACGACCCTACTCCATACTACATAGGTCAGTTTAATCCAGCTGACTACATACAGGAACCTTCAGGATTTGTTCCGCTTGGTCCACAAGACCACTTTTCTGAAGATCCCATGGAGGAAGATGAGGATCCTACTGAACCAGCTCGTGGTACGCCCACGCATCCGATAGAAGTTTCTGATGGATCATCCTTCCATGGAACGCCCTATCAAGGACCTGACTGTTTCCAAGCGATGTTTGACCGACATGAGTGGTACTACACACCACCTCAACAGACATCTCAACAACCGAGACATCCACATGATCCCTCTGAGGATTCACGCTTTGAGGAAGTTACGCCACCACCTCCGCCACCGGCACAACCAGTAATACCTGATCCGCCGAGGCGTAGGAGGACAAATGCTCGTATGTCTACACGAGGAGGAGGGGGTATCCACTTCAGCACTCCTCGACATTCTAGTAGTAGCCACTATCCGCCGCTACAAGAAGAAGGACCTTCAAGTCCTATACAGGAGGCGAACTCCGCACCAGCTGCACGAAATTCGCCACCATTTGGGTATGACCAACCCATACCTGCTTATACGGGTCCAACGGCTTACAATCCGTTCGAACCGTCACAAGCACAATACAACTACGACTATGAGCGCGACCCCTATGTGGTGTCGGCAAGATATAATGCGCGCTACCCTGACGGAGCACATGGAAACATGGGACCACCGGACTACTCAGCTCATGGGTATCCAATACCGCCCAGACCTCCAGTTCCGCAACAAGCGCCGCAACCACGTTTCTCTCCTCCTGAACAGGAAGAAATACTCCATCGACTAGATCGTGTGGAGAGGGAGTTCGAGGAAGAGAAGAAAAGCCACCTAGGATTTCTCAAAGGCTTGGCGAATCTACTAAAGGGCAAAAAGAAGAAACGTGACCACTAGCCCTTAATAGTTGTACGAATGTAATTTCTGCTTTAAAATAAGTCCCTGTGTGGACAACTTATCGTATTTCAGTCCCTACGTGGACTTATCTTTAGTCCTTGCATGGACATCTATCTTGTATTAGTCCCTGCGTGGACTTGTCACCTATTTTAAACCTCTATGGAGGTATGTACTATTTGAAAGACCCGTTTAGGGCAATATGTAATTGTATTTGAGATTTTGGAATGTATGTTATAAGTTTTGTTTTAATATGTATAAAATAAATCAAAACCATTCCTTTTATATTGATCTGCCTAAATAAAGAATCTTGAAAGGTGAAACCTAGTTTGGCGTCTTTTAAGATCCAGTCAAGATGGTATGACCTAATTGAAAAGATTCTGATTCCCTGTTAACCTCTGTACGCATGTTAACAATCATGACAGATGTGATTCGTTAAGATCACACACGTCATTCTTACACAATAATCCTTTAAGGATTTCAAACCCCACAAAATGATTTATAAATCGTGGGCTAAATCACCAATGAAGGTGATCAGTATTATTAAAACATCCATTAGTGATGTAGTGCCTACGGGCCAGTATTATAAAGACATCCATTAGTGATGCATTGCCTACGGGCCAACATATTAAAACATCCATTAGTGATGTAGTGCCTACGGGCCAGTATTATAAAAACATCCATTAGTGATGTAGTGCCTACGGGCCAGTATTATAAAGACATCCATTAGTGATGCATTGCCTACGGGCCAACATATTAAAACATCCATTAGTGATGTAGTGCCTACGGGCCAGTATTATAAAAACATCCATTAGTGATGTAGTGCCTACGGGCCAGTATTATAAAGACATCCGTTAGTGATGCAGTGCCTACGGGCCAGTATTTTTAAAACATCCATTAGTGATGTAGTGCCTACGGGCCAACCTTATTAAAAACATCCATTTGAGATGTAGTGCCTACGGGCCAACCATATTAAAACATCCATTAGAGGTGTAGTGCCTATAGGCCATAATAATTGTCTTATAAAGACAAAAGGCAGTGGTAGTCTATGACTCTCTGTCAGAAAGAGATAAAAGAACTACGATTCAAATCTCTATGCCTTTGATTCTCTGAAATCTCGGCTAATATTATAAAACATCATCATGATTAGGCTTTATGCCGCCAATACTATCTATATAGTTGAAATAGGATATATTCGAATCCTAATATGTAATGAAGTAATAAGTTAACCGAATATGGTCTCTGTACCATGGTTGACAAATTGTCATAAAAGACAACTATATAATAATCGCCTAAATAAAATTTTGTTATCTTCTGTAACAGATTCAAGTTACAATGGCGGATCCCAATGGAGAGAACAGCCACACAAACGAAGATGACTATGACAATACGCCAGTGCATCTGACAGGCGCACAACTGAAGGCTCTGATTGACAATGCTGTTCAGGCAGCTATTGATCGTCAAAATACTGAGTCCCAAGGCAGAACTGTGTCAAAACCACCCTCTAAACCAAAGACACACTCCAAACCACCCTCTGAACCCAAGAAAGAAGACGACAAACACTCGTCCACTGAGCACAGCGTTCATCGCGATAGAGAATATACTGATGCATCCAGTGCTAAGGGTTGCACCTACAAATACTTTGTATCATGTAAGCCCCGGGAATTTACAGGGGAGAAAGGTGCGGTTGACTGTATCACCTGGCTAGACGAGATGGACACGATTATGGACATCAGCGGGTGTGCAGCGAGGGATGTGGTGAAGTATGTGTCCCAGTCTTTTAAGGGCGAGGCCCTGGCATGGTGGAGGGCGTTGGTGCAGGCATCTGGTAAGTCTGCTTTATACAAAATGACGTAGGAGGAATTTATTGCTCTCATTAAAGAAAACTACTGCCCTCAGCACGAGGTTGAGAAGATAGAGGCTGATTTTGTCTCACTGATAATGACGAACCTGGACTGCCAGGCGTATTTGACGAGTTTCAATACCATGTCTCGTCTAGTTCCATACCTGGTGACGCCAGAATCCAGAAGAATTGCCCGTTTCATTGGGGGCTTAGAGCCGGCGATCAAGGCCAGTGTGAAGGCCTCTAGGCCAACGACCTTCAGGTCAGTTACTGACCTCTCCTTGTCTCTTACACTTGATGCTGTCCGTCTGAGGGCACAAAGGAGCAAGGAGGCTGAAAAGCGAAAACGTGAGGATGATACCTCACGAAAGTCTGGGAAAAAGCACCGTGGAAACGGTGAGGGCAAGAGAGGGTCGGAGGCAAAGAAGGAGGGGCAAGCTGATGGAAGACCTCACTGCAAGGTCTGCAAGAAACCTCACTCCGGGAAGTGTAGGTTTGCGTCTGGTTCACAGTCGCAACAAAAGACTCCATCCTGTGGGCTATGCAAGTCCAAGGATCACAAGACCGTGGAGTGCAAAAAGATAAAGGATGCAACCTGCTATGGTTGTAACGAAAAGGGGCACATAAAGAGTAATTGCCCAAAGTATGCCAAGAAGGCGGAAGAGACGAAGAAGTCAAATGCGAGAGTTTTTCGCATGGATGCAAAGGAAGCGGTTAAGGACGACAATGTGCTTACAGGTACTTTTCTTGTAAATAATATATTTGCAAGAGTACTATTCGATTCTGGCGCTGATAAATCCTTTGTAGACCAGAAATTTTGCCAACTACTAAATATGCCTATCAAAACCCTTGACATGAAATACGAAGTAGAGTTAGCAGACGGCACGATAGAAACCGTCTCTACTATTCTAGAAGGATGCGAAATGTCCATTAGGAACCATTCTTTCCCCTTATCTCTACTTCCTTTCAAATTAGCGGGTTTTGACATTGTGCTAGGCATGGACTGGTTATCCGGTAATCAGGCCCAAATCATTTGCGGCAAAAGGCAGATAGTTTTAAAGACTCCGAGTGGGGAATCTCTTACCATTCGAGGGGATACGCATTACGGATTGCCCGAAGACGTATCTATGCTGAAAGCTTCAAGGTGTTTGAACAGAGGCTGTGTAATTTACATGGCTCAGGTGATAATTGAAGAACCAAAGCCGAAGATCGAGGATCTTCCTGTCATTTCTAAATACCCCGAGGTTTTTCCTGAAGAACTACCTGGTTTGCCACCAGATAGACAAGTGAAGTTCAGAATTGACATCATTCCTGGAGCAGCTCCGATAGCAAGAGCACCTTACAGATTAGCTCCAACGGAAATGAAAGAACTGAGGACCCAGTTGGATGAACTGCTGGCAAAAGGTTTTATCAGACCCAGTTCATCTCCCTGGGGAGCTCCTGTCCTATTTGTAAAGAAGAAGGACGGATCGATGCGGTTGTGCATCGACTATAGAGAACTAAACAAAGTTACCATAAAGAATAGATATCCTTTACCAAGGATCGATGATCTATTCGATCAGCTGCAAGGAGCGAGCTACTTCTCCAAGATCGACTTAAGGTCGGGTTATCATCAACTAAGGGTCAGAGATGAAGATGTACACAAGACTGCATTTAGGACTCGCTATGGTCATTACGAGTTCCTAGTGATGCCTTTTGGGCTCACAAATGCACCGGCTGCGTTCATGGATCTCATGAATCGCGTCTGCAAGCCGTACTTGGACAAATTCGTCATAGTCTTCATCGACGATATCCTTATCTATTCCAAGAATCAAGCTGACCACGAGAAGCACCTCCGTTGCATTCTCGAATTACTACAGCGTGAGAAACTCTACGCCAAATTCTCGAAATGTGAATTCTGGCTACGAGAGGTTCAATTTTTAGGTCACGTTGTGAGTGAGCGTGGTATCCAAGTGGATCCCGCTAAGGTAGAGGCGGTCATGAACTGGCAAGAGCCAAAGACGCCTACCGAAATCCGTAGTTTCCTGGGGTTAGCAGGATACTACCGAAGGTTTATTGAGAACTTTTCAAGGATTGCTGCGCCCTTGACTTCTTTAACCAAGAAGAAGGAAAAGTACATTTGGGGCCCAAAGCAGCAAGAGTCCTTTGAAATACTGAAGCAGAAGCTAAGCAACGCACCTGTGTTGACCTTACCTGAAGGTACAGATGAATTCGTAGTTTACTGCGATGCATCACACACGGGCATGGGGTGTGTGCTTATGCAGAAGGGCAAGGTGATTGCCTATGCTTCAAGGCAATTAAAGGTGCATGAAAAGAATTACACCACCCATGATTTGGAGTTGGGTGCCGTTGTATTTGCACTAAAGCTGTGGAGGCATTACCTTTATGGTATTAAATTTATGATTTATTCAGATCACAAAAGCCTTCAGCACTTGTTCAACCAGAAGGAGTTGAATATGAGGCAGCGCCGTTGGATGGAGACCCTGAATGATTATGACTGTGAGATCAGGTACCATCCCGGCAAGGCGAATGTAGTCGCCGATGCCTTGAGCAGAAAGGAAAGGGTAAAACCCATTCGAATCAATGCCAAGAGCATTGAAGTCAAGAACAATCTAATTGAAAGGATATTAGCTGCACAGCGAGAGGCTGTGTTGGAAGCTAACTATCCAAATGAAAAGCTGGGAGTAACTGAGGAGCAGTTGACTCTTAGCAAGGATGGAATCCTTAGATTGAACGGACGTATATGGGTTCCGATTTATGGAGGACTACGAGATGTTGTTCTCCAGGAAGCCCATAGTTCCAAATACTCAGTCCATCCTGGTGCAGACAAAATGTACCAAGACTTAAAGGCAAATTATTGGTGGATAGGCTTGAAAAAGTCTGTAGCCGCCCATGTAGCAAAGTGCTTGACTTGTGCTCAAGTCAAAGCCGAGCACCAAAAGCCGTCTGGCTTGCTACAACAGCCTGAGCTTCCCGAGTGGAAGTGGGAATGCGTAACTATGGACTTCATAACCAAGTTACCCAAAACCAGGAAAGGAAACGATACAATATGGGTCATAGTCGATAGGCTGACTAAATCAACTCATTTTCTACCCATCAAGGAGACGTATAGCTCCGATATGTTAGCCCAACTTTATGTTGATAAGATTGTAGCCTTACACGGCATACCTTTGTCTATTATCTCCGACAGGGATACTAGATACACATCTCACTTCTGGAAAAGTTTCCAGCAATCTTTGGGCACGCGTTTAAACTTTAGTACGGCTTACCATCCACAGACAGACGGTCAAAGTGAGCGTACTATCCAAACGCTAGAAGACATGTTTCGTGCATGTGCGATCGATTTAGGTGGTAACTGGGATAAGAATTTACCCCTGATCGAATTCTCCTACAATAATAGCTACCACACCAGCATAAAGGCTGCGCCTTTCGAGGCATTATATGGTAGGAAATGTAGATCGCCTGTTTGTTGGGCGGAAGTAGGAGAGGTCCAATTATCGGGACCAGAGATTGTTTTCCAGACAACGGACAAGATTGTCCAGATCCGGGAACGTCTCAAGGCTGCCCGCGATAGGCAGAAGAGCTACGCTGATCCAAAGCGTAAGGATTTTCACTTCGAAGTGGGTGAAAAGGTATTACTTAAGGTGTCACCCTGGAAGGGAGTGATGCGTTTCGGCAAGAAAGGCAAACTGAGTCCGAGATACATAGGACCTTTTGAGGTCATTGAACGGGTCGGGTCAGTCGCCTATAAGTTGAACTTGCCTGAAAAGCTCAATGGAATTCACAATGTGTTCCACATCTGCAATCTCAAAAAGAATTCGCCGATGAATCATTGGTGATTCCACACACAGATGTGCATATAGATGAGAGCTTAAAATTTATAGAAAAACCTTTGTCGATTGAAGATCGACAGGTGAAGAAGCTTCGCAGAAAACAAGTACCGATTGTAAAAGTCAAATGGGATGCTCGTAGAGGTCCTGAATATACGTGGGAAGTCGAAGCTACAATGAAAGAAAAATACCCCTATTTATTTGAGTAAATCTCGGGTCGAGATTTATTTTAAGGGGGTGAGGATGTAACACCTCGAATTTTTGTGTCCAATGATGTGTTAACACGTGTCATTTGATTACACGTGGCATCCATAATAAATAAAGGACTAATTTTGACAAACCTTGAAAGTATATAAATTCGAGGGTTATAAATGTCAACAAGGGTAAATATACTGTATAGTAACCCTAAATAAATGCTTGTACCTTCAAACGAATAAATCATAAAACATACGGAAGCGAAACGCGGAAGAAAGTGAGAGATTACGAGCTACAGGGGTTAACTGTGTCAACATGTTTAAAATTACCTCTGAGTGACCCTTTAACGTTCCCAAGGCTTCGTAACAGTATTATACGCTCACTAGAATATACTGTAAAAATTCCGCGAAGTTCCGTCTTAAAACGAAAGAGTTATACTCAAATTCGTATGAGAAGGGTTAAAAGCGTCAACAGTGAAAGTTAAGGCTTTCCAAATAATTTATAAATAAACCGGGGACTTTATAACGCGGGTAAATAACACGAGGCCCCTATCGGTAAATAACTGAGGGCCAAACCGCAAAGTTACCCCTTCAAACCCGAAAGGTCAGGTAAATCATTACGAAAGATTTCGTTATTAATTACCAGATTCTGTAATCATGACAAAAGATTTAAAATTTCTGAATTATAAACCTCAGGCGGCCCGCGTGAGGTTTAGACTTAAGTTGAGGCGGGCCGCGAGCCACCTCAATTACGCGTCTGAGTTCTTAAACTCAGGCGGCCCGCATTAAAATGGCATGGAACTCCCATGCGGGCCGCGTGGGACGCCCAGATGCAGAAACATTGTAACTACTTGACCTTTGGACCATTTGAACGACCAAACACCAATCAATGAGGCATGGGTGCCCCCTACTCGACCCATAACCCTCTAATACACCTGCCATTCATCCAAGGGCACTTGTAGAGTTGTGTGTAATGATCTTGAGCCATGACATTTGCTATAAATAGCACTAGTAAGTTCATAACATTCATCACACTCAAAAACACATTCTCTGGTCATCTCAAGAGCTAATAAGCATCCTTCTCTGCTCCATATTCAAGTTCTAACTTCTGTAAGTTACCTTGATCATCCGTAGTTCAGGTTATGCTTAGTATTTAGCTAAAAAACCAAACCGTCGTAAAAACGGTTTGACTTTAAATTATGTCCATGATGGTTCTGTCTTATGACGAGTCAAAGGTGGTTATAAGTTGGTATCAATGGAGGTAATAAACCCCAAAAAGGGTTCCCTCTGATCACCACTCTAACTATGTCAAATATCGAGTCAAACGTGCGGTTAAAAAGTCAACAGAAAGCTATTTTAGCGATTTATGCATAATCTGTAATGTATATGTTATGGAACCTGTTTTGATAATCATAAAACATGATAATAAGTATATAAACTTGTTTGCGCTCGTTTGAATCGATCATTTGCTATATTGACCCGGTTCGGAGCCGAATGTCGCAAAAGTTTGACTTTTGCTTTGACTTCAGTTCTGACCCGTTTTAGTGAGGTATAAATATACCTTAGGACTCTCTTAGGACCAGGTCACATGTTGGTATAAACCTCTGTGGTCGGTTCATGAGTTATCCGAGTCTTATGCGCATTTCCGTCATTCGCCTAAAAGTTGACCGTAACGGCCTTTTAAAATTAAAACGAGTATTTCGGACACGTGAACGGACCAAAACCTTGCTTATTAAATTATAAGCATGCCCTTAAAGTTTCACGTCAATCCGAGGTCTAGAATGAGAGTTATGCTAAATGTCGCACTTAAAGTAAACTTTAGTAATTAACGGCGCAATTAGCATAACGCCTATCTAAACCAAGATTTCGTCACCAAATCTTTTACCCACTGTTATAAATTAATATTTTGGGAATTTTAAAGATTTTTAATAATTTTTACCTTGCTCATAACCTGCGGTTATGGCTACGGTTCGGTAAATACCGAATATGCCCTTTTCGGCCAAGACATGAGTTCTACAAGGTCTTTTGACCCGATTCCAGTTGCTACTAGTTTTAAATAATGAATAAAGTATTTTAAGCTTTATAAGCTGTTCGGGAAACTCAGATTTCCTGTAGAACTCGAAAAAGCCCTTTTAAAGTCTTTAAAATGACCGAAAAGCCCCTACGGGGCATAATACTAACTTAAACTCGTTACGGGCATCACGGAAGGTATCCTACTGATACCACAACCCATTTAAGGCATATTGACTTAGGAAATAAGCGTACGGCTCTCATGGTTAACCGTTTCGCCTATTGCGCGTACGGTTCGGCTTATGAAACTAATTTTCATACATTAGCCGGTACGGGTCAAATAATATCATTTGAACCCTAAAATCCAGAGTGTGAACCATTAACCCATGTAAAACAAGTCCCTGGACTTGTTGGGTCAGAATCACACTCCATTCTCGGTTTTCGCCTTTCACGCGATTAAACCCTATCTATATATATCAGAACCAACCGGTCTAGGCTACGGCCATTATAACGACCCGTTGGGATTCTAAGAGGTTAATTAAAACCTTCGTTCCAGATTAGGAGGCCCAGTAAAAGCTATCGGTGATTTAATCCAATTAAGGAAATATACTTGCAAAGGTAAATACTTTAACTTATTTCCCCTATATGGGCTTGGGTTACGGTATATTAATACCGCTTGATTGAGCATTATATTCTTCCATCGCTTAGGTGGTTAATTAAATAATATGATCGGCTCATTTAAACAGTTTTGTTGCTTATAAGCCTTTGGGGGGTTTAATGACCGTTGTCCCGGATATCCTTGGCATCATTTTACGAAATGGCCACGACCATCGACATCCCGGTGTAGGCGTACACCCGGTATAAAGTGTCGACATTAAATTTAAAAGACGTAGCCGTTGGTTTTTATACTACGGTTTTACGCAAACGTGGTGTGTCTATAAATCTTTAACCCGGCACGACCCGGGCTACTGAACGCATAAAAGAACATGTAAAACGTTCACAAGATTTTATTATAATTTTCCCAAGTTATAAAAGAGTTTGTGCCTTGTGCATTCAAATCAATTTTAATAAACATTTTCAAATGTGTCAGTTGAATGTATTTACCAGTGTAAACTGACGTATTTTCCCCAAAAGATTAAGTGCAGGTACCTAAACGTAAATTGGCTGGTATAAGCTCCCTAGCGTTGTGATAAGTCTCGCAAGCTTGATTGCAGTATCTGATGGAACAATACTTTATGTTTATGTACGATCCGCTGTGGATTTATTCAACTTCTGTAATACATTGATATTACAATCAGAGGTTGAAATATATTTATTTATCTTTAAGCTTCCGCTGTGCATTATATAATTGTGTGGTTTGACTATATTGTTGCCAACATCGTCACGGTAATCCCCCACCGGGCCCACCGGTGAGACACGTGGAAATCGGGGTGTGACAAAGGGCCATGCCATACGGTCCGTAAGCGACGCCCAGCGACAGAAAGTTGGCTGTTGGCTGTTTTAAGCGGTAAAACATTAATGCAAAGATTTTCCAGAGATATGGGCGACCCCTAATCATCTTCTAGCACCAAGGGACAGTTGTTGATCATCAAGGAGCATTGGTAGGCCTTGTTGTAATGATCTTAAGGATCTACATTGCCTATAAAAGGCCACATTGTTGCAACAAGTTCCTCACACCTTCTTGATCACATCTGGAGCTCAAGAACACTCTCAACTCTTCTCTTATCTTGCATAGGACTTCAGTAAGTTGTTCAACCCTTTGTGGTTTAGTTTTTGCTTAATTTTAGCTTAAAAGTCAATCCGTCGTAACTAACGATTGACTTAACGGTTAATCACAAATGGTCCAGTGATTAACCGAATCAAAGGTAGTTATATGTTGGTATTCATGTGGGCATTAAACCCTTAAAAGGGCACCCTCTGATTCCCACTCTAACTGGTTCAAATGACGAGTCAAACATGCTTAGAAAAAGTCAACAGAAAGCTATTTTGCGATTTTGCACATAATCTGTAATGTAGATGGTGTGTAACCTGTTTAAACACTCATAAAACATGATAATAAGTATATTAACTAGTCTAAGCTTGTTTGATCCGACCATTTGCTATATTGACCCGGTTCGGAACCGAAAGTCGCAAAACTTTGACTTTTGCTTTGACTTCAGTTCTGACCCGTTAAAGTATGATTTAGATATGACTTAGGATTCTCTTAGGACCAGGTTATATGATGGTATAACCCTCTGTGACCGGTTCGTTGTTTGTCCGAGTCTTTTACACCTTTCCGTCAAATGCTTAAAAGTTGACCGTAACGCCCTTTTTAAATTAAAACGAGAATTTCAGACATGTGAAAGGACCATAACCTTAGTTACTGAATTCTAAACATGTCCCTAAAATTTCACGTCAATCCGAGGTCCAGAATAGGAGTTATGCTAAATAGCGCGAATTACGGAAACTTTGTAATTAAATAGCGCAATTGGCATAACGCCTATCTAAACCTAGATTTCGACACCAAACCTTTTACAAACTGATGTAAAATAATATTTTTGGATTTTTAAAGATTTTTAATTATTTTTAACCTGCTCATAACCTGCGGTTATGGCAACAGTTCAGTAAATACCGAATATACCCTTTTCGGCCATAACTTGAGTTCTACAAGGTCTTTTGACCCGATTCTAGTTGCTACTGATTTTAAATAATAAATAAAGTATTTTAGACTTTATAAACTGTTCGGGAAACTCAGATTTCTTGTAGAACTCAGAAACCTCTTTTATAATCTTTAAAAAGACCGAAATACCCCTACGGGGCATAATATGAACTTAAACTCGTTACGGACATTATGGAAGGTATCCTACTGATACCACAACCTCTTTAAAGCATATTGACTTAGGAAACCAGTGTAGGACTCTTACGGTTACCCGTTGCGCCTTTTGCGCGCACGGTTCGGCTTATGTAACTAATTTACATAAACTAGCCGATACGGGTCAAACCCTATTTTTTGACCCCAAAATCCAGAGTGTGATTATTATACCCATATAAAACAAGTCTTCAAACTTGTTGGGTCAAAATCACATTCCATTCCCGGTTTTCGCCTTTCACACGATTAAACCGTAACTAGCCGTTGAAACTGACCGGTCTAAGCTACGGCTAAATTAAAGACCCGTTAGGATTCTAATAGGTTATTTTAAAACCTTCGTTCCAGAATAGGAGACCAGTAAAAGCTATCTGCAATTTATTTCGATTAAGGATTTATACTTGCAAAGGTAAATACTTTTAACTTATTTTCCGTTATACGGGCTTGGGTTACGGTATATAGCATACCGCTTGATCGGGCATCAAATTCTCCACCGATTGAGTGGGTAATTGAATAAATTTGATCGGCTCGTTTAAACAGTCTTGTTACTTAAAAGCCTTTGGGGGGTTAATGACCATGTCCCGGATATCCCTGGCATCATTTTACGAAATGGCCACGACCTAAGCGCGGAGTGTAGGCGTACACTCGTCAGTGCATAAATAGTCGCTGTGGTGTGTCTACTGATCTTTAACCCGGACTTGATCCGGGCTACTGAACGCATAAGGAACATGTAATTCGTTCACAAGATTATATATTTAAATAATTCTCCCAAGTTATAAAAGAGTTTGTGCCTTGTGCATTCAAATCAATTTTAATAAACATTTTTCAAAAATGTCGGTTGAATGTATTTACCAGTGTAAACTGACGTATTTTTCCAAAAAGACTAAATGCAGGTGCTATGCGTAATTGGCTGGATATTCTCCTTAGTATCATAAAGAGTCTCGCAAGCTCAAGATGCCTATGTCTGTTGAACAACACTTATATTTTTATTTGATCCCATGTGGATACATTTTCGACTATTCGTAATACATTTGATATTACAAACAATGGTTGAAATATAATTTATCTTTATGCTTCCGCTGTGCATTCATATATTGTGTGGTTTGACTATATTGTTGCCGACTACGTCACGGTAATCCCCCACCGGGCCCACCGGTGAGACACGTGGAAATCGGGGTGTGACAAGTAGTATGGTACATTATCCATAAGTTTGACAAAGAGTTCATCCACTTGCTTGATAGATCTAGAGGTAAATCTTGATCTACATAGTAAACTTTATATACTATTCATAACACTCCCCCTTGGATGATACTTTGCAAACTTTGGGGTCTTAAAGTACTGCCTCATTAAAAATCTTGCTAAAGAAAAACCCAGTGGGAAAAAACCTTAGCTAATTAAGTGAGAAAGAATGCAGTCTATAGCTCCCCCTTAAGTTGCAATTTGTAAGGAATCACTTTGTGAAAAGATCGGTTGAATTGTTACTGGATTGGACATATCTCATCTCGACCTGATTGTCTTTAATAAGGCCCCGATTATATGCAAAGAATCTTGGTGGTATATGTTTTGTTCTCTCACTTTTGATATACCCTTTTTTCATTTAAGAGACACAAGCGACATTTAGGGGTGTTTAAGATCGGATTATCCGGTTTTCGGATATCCGAAAACCGGATATCCAAAAATTTCAGATAGTGAATATTGATATCCGAATCCGTATCCGAAATTTCGGATATCCGAAATCGGATATCCGAAATTTCGGATACAGATTCGGATATCCAAACGGATATCCGAATTTATAAAAAAAAATCAAAAAATCTGTTTCGTGTATAGTTAAAACTAAACTTATATTCGATTTTATAAATTTCCAACATTTAAAACTAAAAACAATCATGAATTCACACGAATACAATTATTTACTACTTTTTTACTAACTTTTACAATATTTCAAACAAAATATAATGCTCATATACTATATATATTTATAAAAAAATAATTAGTTTTCGGGTATCGGATAATCGGATTATCCGAAATTTTTGAAATTCATATCCGAATCTGAATCCGAAAATTCGGATTATCCGATTTTCGGATATCCGAAATTTCGGATATTTCGGATACGGATTTTCGGATATTTCGGATCCGGATTTTTTTGAACACCCTTAGCGACATTATCTTCGTGGATAGGAGTTGGGCTTCGATCTTTCTCTAGCCCACAAGAAGTCACTATGTGTTGTAACATAGATCTTAGCCATACACATTCTCTTGAAGCTTCATGTAGTGCAATGACTTCAGCATGATTTGAGGATGTTGCGACACGTGTTTTTTATGAGAACGCCATGAAATCGCAGTTCACCCATTCATAAATGCATATCCAGTTTAAGATTTTGCTTTATAAGGATCAGATAAATAACCTGCATCTGCATAACCAACTAAATATTGATCTACATGGTAAATTTTATAAAATATTCATAATAGTTACATGATTCGTTATTAACATCATGGGCGGACCCACCCTTTGGCCAAGGTGGGCGGCCGCACCCCTTAAAGAAAAAGAATTTAGTGTATATTTTAGGATAAAACCCAACCACACCCCTTGAAAATATGATTGAACACCTTATTTGCACCCCTAGCAAATATTTCATGGGTCCACCGCTGATTCACATACTATACTATCTTTTTGTGTTAGCCAATTTCACTTCCCGTATCCACCCTCTATCTTTTAACCATAGAAATACTAACATTTCATCATTTCTTTTTGAATAAAATGCTAAAATGGTCCATGAATTTAAGTCATTTTTGCCACTTTAATCCAGAAATAAAACATTTTGTATTTGGGTCTCTAAGGTTTTATTTTTGTTGTCAATTTAATCCAATTGATAAACTGGGTTAGAATTTTCTAGTTAATTTTGCCTCTTTTTGTCGGTTTCCTTATTCAAATTAAGGGTATAATCATCAATTTATGCCATAATATATTTTAATTAAATGAGAAAAATGACAAAAAAAGGTGAAGTTAACAGAAAAATAATCCAATTTGCCAATTAGACGAAAATGACAACAAAAATGAAACCTTAGAGACTCAAATACATCAAGTTTCATTTTTGGACTGAACACCGAAGTGACAAAAATGACCTAAACAAAGGGGCCATTTTGGTATTTTACTCTTCTTTTTAATTTTTTACGTTTTAAAGATAGAGAAACCAATTATATGGAGAAGCTACTGCAATGCTATCACCTCGCACGAACAACCAAGGATGGCGTGTTATCCCCACATAACCGCAATGCCAAATCAGATATGATGAAGTTGCAAGACATGCATACCCACATATCGTATAAGGATGTTGGAAGTGGTTAGACACTTTGAATAGGTAAACTCCCAAATCACCCAATCACATAGCGCCATGTCAATTGTTTATCTAATGCTAAAAAACGTTGGCGGTAGTTTACCTAATGGGGTTTAGGTAAACTATTAAAAATAAGGAAAAATGTGTGATTGGTTGAGAAGACATGGATCCTACCACACACCCCTCTCTCTCCCCTTCCCTCCCTTCACCGAGTCGGTGAACATTCACCGATTTCTCCCCCAAAATCGGTAATGTTGAACAGTAAACAAATGTGACGGTGGTCATCGATCGGTGCCGATCACCTTTACCGACTCGACATCATATACCCTAAGATCATGTATCACAATTAAAACAAAAAGATACACTTATTAACTTATAACATCATGTATCGCAACTAAAAAAAATACGCTTATTAACTTATTATGGCTTTTATCACGAACGTGACACTTTTAATATCAAGTTTTTTTTTGAAGGACACTTTTATTCATTCATTCATTCAATATCAAGTAAACATGAACATGAGAGGTTTTACAAACTAGATTTAAGAAATAAAATAAAGAGACGACGTGATGTGCATAATAAATAAAGATCCACGTGTCACGTAACCCAAAATCATCCCTGTTTACGCCATCACTTTTGCCCTTTTCTCACCTAATTATTATTAATGACTTTCAAATAATTCACACACTGACAGACACAGACCCCCCAATTCTCTTCCTTTAATATCATCCCCAAATAATGCCTTAAATCTTGAATGCATCCTCTGAACTTCTCAGGGGTTTCAACCCACTTCTCTCTTTTTGACCTAAAAATCTCAACTTTCTATTCATTCATGTGCTCCGATTCAACAAATTTCTGTAAAGTCTTTATCTGACAATCGATTTGATTCGAAGCTTTTTTTTTATTATGTTTGTGATCTTGAGTTGATTATGATTCGCCGCCATTGACGCTGAAACGCGTGGACTAATTTAGTTGCTGCTGATCCTTTTTTTGCGGGTCTAACGTCAAAATGCAGTTTTGAAAATATTGCCTGCAAGGTGTTTGTGAAAAGTCCACAAAGAGGTTTTTGCAGATACGGTGGGAGGAAATGGGATCTGGAAATGGGTTTTATTCCGGAGGTGAGTTTAATTTGGAAGCCAAGTGGTTGATTGATCCGAAGCTTCTTTTTGTCGGTCCAAAGATCGGTGAGGGTGCACATGCTAAGGTCTATGAGGGCAAGTAAGTCAACGTTATCTTCAATTTTTTTTGTAAATTTCATTTGAATTTGTGATTAATTGGGAGCATGATTACCATGTTATTGAATATTTTGAGTTGTTAAAAGCTGATTTTGATGTGCTTGTTGATTTTGTTGTGGATTTTTCCTAGGTATAAAAACAAGAATGTAGCAATTAAAATCGTAAACAAAGGCGATACGCCTGAGAATATTGCAAAGATTGAAGGCAGATTTGTGAGGGAAGTTGCAATGTTATCTAAAGTGCAGCACAAGAACTTAGTAAAGGTAAATATATTAATATGCTGATGTGATCTAACTTGTATTTTTATGTACTGTTCATCTTTCCTAATTGGTGCTACATGATTGATGACAGTTTATTGGAGCATGCAAAGCACCAATCATGGTCATAGTAACTGAGCTTCTTACTGGTGGAACGTTAAGGAAATACTTGGTAAATATGAGGCCACGGAATTTGGATACGCGTGTTGCTATAGGTTTCGCACTTGATATAGCTCGCGCGATGGAATGTTTACACTCGCATGGAATCATTCACCGTGACTTAAAGCCAGGTGAGTTGGAATAGTTGAATTCGTTGGTTGTAAGCGTTAACTGGTACCATTATGTAAACTGCTGAGATAGTCATGTTGTTTTTGATTATATATGATGAAGTTCATATAAGTAGTAAATTGTAATAATTTATTTACTTTATTTTGTATTCCAGAAAACTTGCTGCTAACAGCAGACCACAAGACTGTGAAACTGGCTGATTTTGGTTTGGCAAGAGAAGAATCATTAACAGAGATGATGACTGCAGAAACGGGAACCTATCGTTGGATGGCTCCGGAGGTAAGTTATAACGTTTGGATGGTCAATTTATAGTAAAAGCTACATGTTTATTGCTTTTTTATTTTGATTATACGTTGAAAACCAATATTTGTAATGTGATTGTAGCTGTACAGCACTGTAACACTGAGGCATGGTGAGAAAAAGCATTATAATCATAAGGTTGATGCTTACAGTTTTGCAATTGTTTTGTGGGAGCTCATACACAATAAGTTACCCTTTGAGGGTATGTCAAATCTTCAGGCGGCCTATGCTGCTGCTTTTAAGGTACATTTGGAAAACTCACTATATTATACTAATCTCTTGTTGCCAAAAAAAAAAAAAAAAAAAATTAAATTTATGCATAGAGCCATAGACTCATAGAGGAGAGAAGCAAGAAAAAGAATGCCACCAGAGTGTTAATTTTGATCCATTTACTTGTGAGTGTGTCGATTCTGGTTATGTTCTATTTCTAATGGGTCAAGTGCGTAGTTACTAAAGCACTAGTTACAAGGGAATCAGTTGGTTCAAAGGTCTCCCAAATGGCATTTTTAAATTACCAATATACTGCAATATATCTTTTCTGCAATCATGCTTAACACAATTCATTTATATAAAAAAAAAACTTAAAATATTGTACAAAAGGTGTTTTGGCTCAACTGACCCAATTCATCACATTTCGACCCATACCAAAATTACATGTTTTGACCTCTTACCCAATCCTCACAGCCCACATGTTTAGCTAGGTTTATCTTTTGTGTTTAGTTATTAGAAAAAAAAAATATTAAGTGAAACTGGTAACACAAAACTTTAAAAAAGTTGAACAAAAATTGTTTCGGCCCTTTTTTGGCTCATACCAGAAAATTATGTGATTTGTCAAGAAATTGTTACCCTGCCCACCCAGCCTGCTTGTTTTACCACGTCTATAGATAGCATATAGTTATTAGAAAAAAATTATATGTGAAAATTAAGGTGTTCATCCGATTGTCAAATATGTAAATCAATCAAGTAACAAAGGGCCCAACAACAATGTTATCACATTGATCATTGTGGTTTGAAATATCTTCTATGTGATACTTTTAATCTCAGCCATTAATCTGTATCTGTATTTTTATGCAGAACGTGAGGCCGAGTGCTGATGACCTGCCCGAGGAATTGGCTCTAATAGTGACATCCTGTTGGAAAGAAGATCCAAACGCTCGGCCAAATTTCACTCAAATAATACAAATGCTGCATAATTACTTGTCTGCCAGCTCACCTCCAGAACCACGGCCCACAGCTATCCCACCTAGGATTTTTGCTTCTCAAAATGCGGTTTTTTCACCGGACTCTCCTGGTACAAGCACTTTAATTGCAAAAACCGACGAATCAACACCAAAAGCACCCATAGAAGACACCAGCAGAGGTATTTTCTCCTGCTTTTACCGGTGTTGTTGATGGCGGAATCAGAGTTTGGAACATACAATCTGTACACAGTTAAAAAGGAGCAGCATAAGAACCAAAGTATTAGAGGACTTTGAAGTTGTAGGATTTCTTAGTTAATTAATTAATTATATTTTATGTCTATAAGTTTGGATATATTTGGTTCATTTTTAAGGACTTACTGTTCTCTTTTTATTTAAAAAAAAATAATGGTCTGTTTATGATGAAAAGCCAGTTTTAATGGTCATACTCTGATTGGGTAGCTTATGATGTAAAAACGGTCCATTCAAGGGCCCTTTTAAAGACTCTTAATAATTAATGTAATCAATCATTTATTTAGTTCTTAAATAGTGTGGTCCAAGAAAATAAGAATGTGCTCATTTGGTATTGGTTTACCGACATAATCTTAAAGCTTTTGAGCTTAAATTTTTACATCCATGTGTTGCCTTTTAGAGAACCAAAAGTTAATGGACTAAAAGTTGGGTCCAAGAATAGTTGACGGGCCATTTGTGTAGCTTGATAAAAGTTGAGGGGCTACGTTTTGGTTAAATTGTTTCATGGTTTCCATGTACATTTCTTGGGGAAGAAGTTGACTTCTTGGTCCCACAAATATTTAATGCTTTCTACCTCTCCTAGACAAATGTTGATTCTAGTGTTGCACACATAACAGGTTCGGGTTTAGGCTTGGTAAAACGTTAATTTTAATAATCATCTAAAAGGATATTGAATGGGTTTGTCAACTTTAGTCGTTCGTTTCTCGTTACTTGGCGTATACGGTCTAGCTATTTACTTAAAAGATTGTTCTTAAATTCGTCTACAGAATCAACTAGAATATCAAAATACCAAACTACACTTATTAACATTTTTCATTTTTAGTAATTTAAGTTCCTTATAATAACTTAAAATAGTAGTTTTTATACTTTAAAATTCATATACTATACTAATATTTTCAGGTATATATTATATTTTTAAAATCATATAATCATGGGCGGTGATGAGGGTGTGCGGGGATGACCACCGCACAGGGCCCGTGATTTCGAGGGGCACGTGTTTTTTATAAAAAAAATCCGATATATATGTTCATTTTTTTAAAATAATATACCTATACCAACTTCAAGATAGACCCATTTACAAACAAATTTTATGATTTTGAAGTTAGCCCATTAGCATTAGCTTTAGTGAGCCTAATACCCATTTGATTTTAAAATTAAATAATAATAATAATAAAATATTACGGAAGGGCACATTTATTCGAGCTCGAACAGGGTATATGAATTCCCAGAGACGCCCCTGCATATAATATAATAATATTTTCTGTTTTGATACAATACAATACTAATTTCTGCTTTGATACGAGTAAAAATATATGTAATTGGTTTCTAGTAATTAAACAAGTATCATCTAGCTATCATACATGATACATGTCCCAAACAACTAAACCTATCAATCTTCTTATAATAAATTTCTACCGTGTCAAGTCACTTATTCAAAATTTCAAATACCATGTTAAAGCCTTTCAAATTTTTCTAGGTTATCCTACCATCTTTGTTAGTAATTGACTATTTACCCATGGCTTTATAGCTTAGTGTCATCTTAAGGGTGAGATAAGCCTTTAAGACCAATAGGTTCTGGGTGTGATTCTTACAATGAGGTTTTTCTCATATTTATTGGTTTTCCTCCTAAATTGTTGTATAGACATTATGACTAGTGGAGCTGGATATGATCGGGTGGTTCCGTTAGTGGCACAATGATACTGCAGTGGTCCGTGATCCAAATTTTCCGTTAAAAAAACAATCTTAATTTAAAACTGTGAGGCAACTAAAAACTTTTTTTTTTATCGTTGGTAGTTTTTATTTACTATGTCAATACAAGGATAAGACGATAAGAAATAAAAGTTAACTTAAATTACTAAAAACAATTTTCTAATAGAAATCCTAAAGTATTACAAAAAAGTTGTCTTCTAAACTATTATGATTTTTTTTGTTACAGTTTAACTAAATGTCTTAGTAACATTACAGAAAACAAATAAAATAAAATAGAAATCGAATAAACGTTATATTTATTACGTTATTAACTGTAAAAACAAAAAGTAATGTAAACAAAATAAATAAAAGGTGTTACCAAACCTGAGGTTCGGAGAACATACCTCTCGTAACGTATCCCACATCTACAATTTCCCGCTCATACATGTCTTTATCCAGTCTCACGCGCATACGACACACACGCGCTCACTCCCCCTTACATTACTTGCTTCAGTAGAGAAGAAGAAGAAGAGTGGAAATTGCGATACTCTTTCACCAAATGTTGAACGATCTATCGTCGATTTTGCCTTCAAACAATGGCCAGGTAACTGATTTTGTATTATAAGTATTTTGATCGTCATCTGCGATAATTTCTAGGGTTTAGTCGATCGATTCGTTCACGCTGATTCTCTCTTTTTATGCTTTGATGGCGAATGAATCCAGTGTTAATAGGTTAGCTTTTTATTTGATTTTGAGATTGTAATTTCGTATACAGCATATGGAAAGTAGCTTTAAAATCTTATTAAAAAAGTTAATGCTTAATTTCTAAAAAGGGAGTAGTTTATAAAATCGTTGGGTTTTAGTATAGTAGAAGGAATTATGTACCTTTAAGCTGTATGGGTGAAATGATTTCCATTTTTATAGAAAATGAAGTGCTGAGTATGTAGATTAAGTATTTTGTAAATATAGGGTTTGATGCATACTTGTAGATTATAATCTCTTAAGTTTCTACATTCATTCAAATGTTTTTTAGGTGTATTTCCATGGTTGTAAGAATCGGTTGGAGCTAGTCGGCCGGTGGGGTACCAACTAGCGATTAGTCGGATTGGGAACTTTATATGTAATTTCAGGTTTATGTATATATATACACACATTTTTATATGTAATTTTATGGAGTAGACAGGTTTTAACCCCTCCTCGACCCATTTTTTAAGCATACATCATTAATCGTCGGAGTTTACGTGTTTTGGTTGGAATTTTGCTATGGCCGGAATCTGGTTGGAGTTGGCGATTTCTGGTTGATTAGGGCTGATTTCTGGCTGATTAGGGCCGATTTTTGGCTGACTAGGGCCAACTGGCAATTAATTCGCGGATTACCTAAGGATTAATCAGTGGCTGGCTGACTAGCGACTAGTTGCTGATAAATCCTTATTTTTCCAACACTGTCTGTGTTCATAGTTAAAGCAGCGGATACCTAGTGTTTGGCTTTAGTTCCCGACTCAACAAGCTGATTGGGTAAAATAAAGGATTTTAATAGCTAGCTTAGTCCACAAGTGTTGGAGTTTGATCTGTATTAGAATTAGTTAGCTTTGTTAACAAGTTAGGTTCGCTATATACACATGCGTCGAGATATGATGTACGTGAATTGGTGCATCATGTTTTGAGTTATTTTCTTGATTATTAATAAAGTTTGGGAGTTATCAAGTTGTTTCGATTTAATCATTATCGATTAGGGACTTGACCTTGCGTGAGGGCATAGTTTAATAGCACAACGTTACCCATTGATAATGGTTACAAGATATAAACACTACTGATAATGGTATAAGTCATTCACTCAACTTTGTATATGTTAAGGTGCTGCATTTGGGATATTTAACTGTTAGTTAAACATGTTACTGAAGTAAACACATAACATCTAGTAAATATGATGTCAAACGTGACACTTGATATTCTTCAGTCAGTTCAGTGCGTGCCACCACATTATCGTATCATAAATTTGACGGTATCCGTAGTGAGCCACAAGTGTTTGCATTTATTAAGCATTCGCATTGCCAACTGCATTTCTTTTTTGTTGGAGGGACTCAGGGAGTATGATGCTTATATTAAAGTTTTTTTGCTACTAATGTAATCTACCTTTTGAATATTGTAGAAGTTGGATTGTTGATGGTAGAGCTATTGCAAGAAAGGTTAAAACTTGTAGTCTTCCTCTGGTAAATCAAATCAAAGACTGTGGAGCGATTCGTGAATGTCCAGAGTGCCATTTCAGGATTGATAATAGTGATGTAAGAAATCTAACAGTGTTTGACTTGCGCGCCTTTGATTATATAAATGAAACTATCTTCGAGAAGTCTAAAGGTCACCTCTTGTATGTGTTTCACTTTCCAGGTGTCAGTTGAGTGGCCTGGGCTTCCCATTGGCGTGAAATTTGAACCCACTGATGCTGAGCTCTTAGAACATCTAGCGACCAAATGTGGCGCCGGGAATTCAAAACCACACCAATTTCTTGATGAATTCATCCCTACACTTGATGTAGATGAAGGAATATGTTCCAAACATCCTGAAAATCTTCCTGGTGAGCCGAGTGCTTATGATGCGATGTTTTCAGCGATTAGTATCGGTGCCATAGGCTTTTAAACGAACTGAACGTTCATGAACTGTTCGTGAACTTGTTTGGCGGGAAGTTCGTTTATTAAATAAACGAACAAACATGAACAAAATTATTTGTTCATTTAATTAAACGAACGAACATGAACACACGTGTTGTTCGTTCATTTATGTTCGTGAACATCTGTTTCTGTTCGTTTATATTTTAATAATTACATATGGGTTTATATTTATATAAATATAAACATAAAATAGGTTTTTTAACTACTTATATACATATAACTAATTGATAATTGGGCTTTCCTGTAATAAAAGTGGTCTTTCCAATATAACTTATCGTGATTACTAAATAATTTATCTAAAAAAGCTACTTTATGTCTGTTATGTTTATTTGTATTGTTTTATGTTTGTTTGTTTATGTTCATGAACTGGTCGTTTAGGTCTAATGAACACGAACATGCCCATTTTCTTAATAAATGAACACGGACAAAAATGTGTTTGATTATATGTTCATGTTTGTGTTCGGTTAAAGTTAAATGAACGAACACAAACATGCATGTGTTCATGTTCGTTCGGTTCGTTTACAGCCTGTATTTAAACTATTTATAATCAGTGGAATACTGGGCGGCTTGGGCAATGGGTCAAAATCGGTAACTTTTTTGCTACAAGTCAGGTTTGCTTGACTTGATTGACCCATGTGGCCCATTTTACCTGCTTTTTAAGCTGTTATTGAATTCATATTTGAAATCTAATGGCTAGTCTAAATTAAAGATTTAACATCTGTTACATATAATTAACTTTTCTGTGTTCAAGGCTCTAATGGCAGATCAAATGATTTACAAATGTCAACTGTGTCATCATTGACTTGTGAGTTGACAAACTTTTTTCGACTTTTAACTCATTTGACTTATATTATAGGTGCTACAAAAGACGGAAACACTGTTCATTTCTTCTACAGGACCACAAACGCGTACACTACTGGTCAAAGAAAACGTCGCAAGATCTGCAAAGAATCTGGTTTGACCAAAGAAGCTAGTTTGACCAAGGATGTACGTTGGCATAAGACTGGCAAGACAAAAGCCATTATGCAGAATGGAGTCCAGATAGGGTGCAAGAAGATAATGGTTCTTTATGGGGTTGCTGGTGGGGGTTCGAAACCTTATAAACTGAACTGGGTCATGCATCAGTATCATCTAGGAACAGTTGAAGATGAAAAAGAGGGCGAGTATGTAGTTGCAAAAATATTCTATCAGCCACAGAAAGATACCGAGAAAGTGGATAATAAGGCTGTAATTGAGGAATCAGATGCATGGATGAATTTGACTAGTCCAAGAACTCCAATAACCGATGCCCCTGATCCACGTAGGCCTGTGAAACCTGTTTCTTGTGATGATGTCACCACTGATCATGTTGAAATTAAGGAGAATATGGGGATACCAAATTGGGAAGATGATTCACAAGCGGTTGACTTAGATGCATTTGATGACTCATTGTTCTGTAATGAGAATCTTGATACTTATGACCCTGTTGCTGGCTCTAATGTTAATGCTGACTGTGCACCGGGAACCAGTAGGGGTGCGGGTTTTGGAGTTGACGATCTTGAGAATCTGGACTTGGGTACTCCACCTGATTTCAACCTTGCGGTAAGCTTACTATCCTGTATTAGTTTGTATAGATTATTTTGTTTCTCGTTATCTGGTCAATTATGGATAAATAATCATTTAGGATAATAATCAGTTTCATATTAGCTGGCTTGTCAGACAAGTAGTTATCAAAGTTTCGATGAAGTTTATTTACTATATGACACTCAAAAACACTGATTATAACTTGTAATAGCAGAAGCAAACCCAAACACTAGATATCTCGTGGTTTGTTTTGTTATAGTTGATTATAGCCTTTATAACTCATATCCAAACACCACCTTAACTCTTTTGTAAAGGAACACAAGTTAATTAATTTTGATTATTGTATATGCAGGATTTGCACTTTTCATCACAAGACAGCATTTTCGGGTGGTTAGAGCGGTTGTAAAGCATGGAAATTGATTTGGGCTATTGAGGGACATTTGTGTCTCTTTTTTGGTTATTTATGTTCAAATCTTGAAAAGAAACTGAAGGTATGATGGATTTCTCGTTTTGAAATAGCTTTGTGATGCTAGTAAACAAAGCATTGAAGCATGATGATCTAGTGTTGCGAGGATCCGATTTTGTTTAATTAATGCCTATGGTCTTTTAACTTCTATATGTATTGGAGAGCAAATATGTAATGGTAACTTGTAACTCTTATGGTTTAAGGGTGATTATACACTTATTTTGGGTGTGTACAGTTTATAATTACGGTAAATTGTAACTCTTATTTTGGGTGCTTGCGATGTGCACATATAATGTATATATATGTGTGGGCCCTGTGTGTGTGGTGGGGAGAGTGAAATTGCACTAATTTTAACGTTATTTTACTAATTTCGTGAAAAGAACGTTAAAAGCAGGGGACGGTTAGTCATGCATCATGTAGTGGTGTTGATAGCCGAAAGACAAGGGGTACGTGCACTAATTGGCCTTCTTGCTGAGAGTTATGTGCCTTATGTTCAAGGCTTGATGCAAAACTATCATAGAGTTGGGGGTCCACTTGAAACAACCTTTCTATTCCTACGAGGTAGAGGTAAGACTGGTTATATCTTACTCTCCTTAGACCTTAACTTAGCTTTGCTATTGGTGAGATTTACTGAGTATGATGATGATTTAGCCTGATGTGTGAATCAACTCATAAGCTACTCGATGTAAGATGAAGAATGGTAAGCCATAAAGTCTTCATTTCTCTGCTATTATGTGCAGATGTAAATCATATTGGCTTAAAAAATAAAAAAAATCAAAGTAACTCAAAATTTTAATCAAGGATGACTCGTGATGGTGTGTTATGTTTATGTGTTTTGGTGTTCATTTTCCTGTATTGTAAACCGTATGTTTGTGTCTGTGTCCCAAACCAGCTTCTTTCCTCATTAGGTGCATCGTAACTTATTTGATGATAAGGCTATATGTAATGGTTTAATTTCTTTTTATTGTCACGTCATAAAGTGACTGTTACATCACTACCACATAAATATGAGCTTTCACTTATTTTTTTTTTCACTTATGTATGTAGTAGTTTCATTACCACTCACCTATTAAAATAATATTTAAATGAAATTTTACACCACAAAGAATGCCTTTTGTTGGTCATAAACAAACAATTTCTAGAAAATATAGCATTCATTTTTACCAGCACTCCTCCCTTTAACAGTCTTTTGTTATTGAAAAACAACATTCTTTTGTTATTGAAAAACAAGTTATCCCATGAACAACAAACAACCTCTAAATCAACAATTTTTACAATGTCAAATTACAATCTAACCCAATATTGACACAAGAGACTTTCTATCTAAAGGCTTCTTCTATAGAAAAAGAATCTGAAACCCCTCTAGAGTCTAGCCTCACTCTTGTAATAGTGATGTAATTAGCTTTCTTGGTGAGTGTTCCCAAATTGACAAATCAATCAACGGTTGCTTCAACCGTCGTTCTTCCGCATCACATAGAGCTTCTGCAACATCACAAAATCTCGAAATCTCACTAATACTAGCTTCCTGTGCTTCAACCTGCAAAACAATCATATTCCCCCAAATCACGTTCAAAACCCTAAAAAACACTTTCAATTTCTAACGTAAAACTGAATCAAACCCCTGAATTATAATGTAAAATTGGCAACAATTTCCATAGCAATTTTAAATTCCACAATTACCAACATCAATTTCTGGGGTTTAACATTTTAAGAAAATACAAACCTGAGCGAGAAGGGTATCAGTGAGTTCCCGGTAAGTAGAATCCGAATAATTCTCGTGCACAACGGAGACCCTTTGATCTGAAACCGGCAATGGAACAGGTGGTGGTTGATTTTGTGTAGGATTTTGTAATGCCTGTAAGGTGTTCGACAAAAGTTCCCAATGGTGGATCTCTTGTTGGTACTTAGTTTTGAGGTTTAATAGCACCTTCTTTTTTCTTTCTGTGCGCGCTTTGGCTTCAGCTGTAATATCCGGAGGTGGGATGGTGGCGGTAGAGGTGGAAGCAGGGCGGGGTCGCTTGAGACGCCGGTAGATGAAACCGTCGTCGTTGACGAGCTCCCAGTCGTCTTCGTTTATTTCCATAGGATTCAAGTGTTATATTTATGGTCCAAGACTGCTTCATAACGTTTGCTCTTAAATATGGAATAAATTTGATATAGTTACAATACCAAGTGACATCTACAGTTATTCATAGCTTCTATTAGTCGACTTTGGCGGTGGTCTTTTCTGTTTTTTTAAGTATGCGGCGGGATTTTCATTGGTATTGGTTTGTTTCGTTACGATATTACTACAATAACAACACTTGGTATAGCAAATGAAAGAAAAAAAATCTTGAAATACTCAAAAAGATGTAAACATGTGCTTTCAAGTAAATGACAATTATAAAAATGAAAATTGGCAATGGTATCGAAATCACGGATATCAATACTGATGACGTTCGATTAGAATAGCCATCGAACAGCAGAAATTTTAAATGTTTATTGATAACAAAAATTAAGAAATTTAAAATGGATATATGGATTGGTATAATCTTATCATAAAAATTTAAAATTTTAAGTGTGAATTTAGATGTATTAACTTTGAAATACATTACATTCTAAAACTAGAATTGCGACCCGCCGCAATGCGGCGGGGATTCTTTAGTTATAACTAAGTGGATCTAGAACCCGCACGTTATGTTAAACGGGAAAAAAATAGACGATGTAAAAACGTTCACCCACACACGCACGTTGCGTCATGTTAACTCGCAAAATTTAGAACGAAATGTAAGAACGTTAAATCAAAGACGCACATTGCGATGTGTTAAGTCACAAAATTTAGAACGAAGCATAAAGCGAAAAATTTGCGAAAAATGAAAACTATAAAGGACCAAAGTTGAAAGTAAAAAAGTTGTGAAAATAGATTGCAAAAGATAAAAAGTTTTGGGTTAAAAGTAAAAAAAACAAATAGTTTTGGATTAAAAGTAATTTATGAAATACTTTTTGGTGAAAGTAAAAAAAATATTTTTTTTGGAAAACTCCCAAAGCCAATGTTACGATAACCATATGCATAACCATTTTTCTTTGAAAAACCCCCCAAAGCACATCTCGCGTTGTGGCGGGGCGTAAAACGGTGTCAAGTAGTACTAATGTCACACAACCGTCATCGACCACCAACACTGACTCAACGTAGGGTATGCGTGTTGCGACGAACCTGTCAAACATGAGAAAATAGAGGTAAAAACGTTGAACCACACATGCACGCTGCGTCGTATTAACTCGAAAAACTTAGAACTATACGTAAAACGAAAATTTGCGAAAGATGAAAAGTATAAGTGACAAAAGTTGTGAAGTTAAATTGCAAATAATGAAAAGTTTTGAGTTAAAGTTAAAAAAAAACAAATTATGTAGGGTTAAAATTGCAAAAGGTAAAACCTTTGGGTTAAAACTAAAAAATCAAAGTTTTTTTTTTTGAAAATTGCGCAAAGCACAATGTACAACTTATAATGCACTAAAAAGTTGCTTTTTTGTATATGTAATAATAGAAAAAAAAAAAACCCTATACATGTAAACTGATGTTTAACTCTTATAAAATATGGCACAACATTTTAATTACACAATACAACAGAGGCATTCCAAATTGCATGTAACGCGGATGTCAAACGTTTATTCATTTGAGTTTATTTTGACTTTCGTATTAGTGTTTTACTCCTTTTTCTTGAGACCTACAATTTTATCTCCTTCTTAGTTTCTCACCGCATTCTTATTTTCACCTCAGATTGAACAAAAAACAAATTTCAATGGCCAACAATAGTTACTTAACCCCTTCTCTTACATTTAAATTTTTTCCCTCATCTCACACTGGCAGATGAAGTTTTGATGCTTGCTCACCGCCTATCAACAACATCAATGGTTATATCTCCTTCTCATGCCTATGTTGGAAAAAAAAAAAAAAGCATTGGTGGATCACCAACAATGTTTCGAACTCATTTTCCCTTCAATGGCAGTGGCATTCAACATCTGATGATCTCTAAAGTCTGCTGAGACTCAAAGTCTGTTAAATACAAAGAACTGCTGAAGTCTAAAGTCTGTTGAAGACCTATCATCTGTTGAAGTCAAAACTGCTAGAAGTCAAAGGCCTGATCAACCTTTATGGAACGCACTGTTCAGTCTTCATCAGTGGTTGAAGCCCATCAGCGGATAGCATTCATCAGTAGTTTGATAAACGGTGTTTAATGTAACAATGTCTTTAATCATCAGTGTTTAGAGGTTGTTAAAATTGTTAGCTGTCACTGTCTAGGTGATGTCAGCAAAGATGCCACAGTGTTTAGGATAGTACTATAAATAGGCAGCGCTTGTACTGTTCTATTAGCTCTTTTCACACACTTGCATCTTGTACGAACTAACACTAGTGAGCTCAGGCTGAGGGGGAGAAAGTGTTCCTGCATACGTTGAATATTTTGTAATGAAATCATTCGACACAGAGTATATATGATGAAAGCTTTTCTTTCCTTGTTTGTGTTATAAAGTTTTCATTCATTCCCTTGCAAATTATCATATGTTTATCTTCTTCCATTTATCATTTCTTATAAAAAAACACAAACAAGTAAACTCGGATCCTAACAGTCTGCCTAGGTGGTGAACCACCGTGGAAGTCCTGACCGTCGGATAAACTGAAGTCAAGACTAATCAAAACTAGATTCTAATATCTATATCTGAAAGTGACCTACTACCGGTTGCCAAGATCGTTGATGGCCAAAAAACCACCAAACACATATGTGTGTTGCTTACTCCCTCTAAGCGTGAATGAAGGGCTTTTTATTCAAGTATTAAAAAGAAGAAGAATTGAAGAACGCATGGACGATTAAGAGGTTGTTTGGAAGATGATTAACATATACATCAGATTCAAGAACGATAACATACCTGGTGGTTTTTGGGGGAAATGAATAGGGTTAGTCGGAGGTTGTTGGAGTCAATGTGTGAGGTGAGGAAGATGAAGGAGGGTTGTTGAGGGGTAATGAAGGTAGTGGGAGGTTGTTTGAGAATAATTTGTGTGGAAGTAAAGAGGAGTTCAAAGGAGGAGATGGTTAATGGGAGTAAATGGACTTGAGTGATGTAGAAAACAGAGGGGATAAGTGTGTAGTTATGTTAAGAAGAAGAAGAAGAAGGAGAAGGAGGAGGCAGAGGAGGAGGAGGAGGAGAAGAAGAGGACAAATTGAAGAATGCATGGACGATTAAGAGGCTGTTTGGGAGACGATTAATATATACATCAGATTTAAGCACGATAACATTTCTAGTGGTTTTGGGGGGAAATGAGTAGGGTTAGTCGAAGGTTGTTGGGTTCGATGTGTGAGATGAGGAAGATGAAGGAGGTTGTTGAGGGGTAATGAAGGCAGTAAGAGGTTGTTTGAGAGGGGGATTCAACCCATCAATCAAGAACAAAATAACAATCGAACAAAGAACAAGAAGAGGAGGATTAACCCTAATACACAATCGTATTAATACACTGAATAATTGAATTTGATTGTTTCAAGGTACAAAAAACAAACTGAAAACCTGATCTATTTATACATATTGAAAAGTTGCGTCTTGAACCATCGCGTCTCCTCGCGACGGTTATGTCTCTTAAATATGTGGTTGTGATTAAACATGAAGAGGTGTGTCTCTAGAATCAAAAAGTCGCGTCCCCTTGTTCCCTGATGTTGCCGAAATCGAATTGGTGTGTCCAAAGAGACACATTTGTTCCTTTAGTGAAGTTGGTTATTGATGACGTGGGTGCCCGGAGGCTCCCATTCAGTAAAACCAGAAAGCAAGAAGCTAAGAGCAGGAAGATGGGAGCTACCTGCCCGGAGCTTAGCAACCCAAATAGGAGAACACACCTAGTGGGCCAGCCCGGCCCATCACAACCAAGCACATTAGGGTTAAAAGGTAACATGCCTATAAATAGAGGGTCCACCCTCTACTTCATTGATCCCACTTTGGCTTGGGCATTCCAGCCATTTTTTTTTCTCTCTCTCTCTCTAGAATCTCATTCTCTCTCTAGAATCACATACTCTCTCTCAAGAACACAAGCCACTAGGCTTACCTAAGGTCACGAGCTCATGAGGGACTACACCAGCAGTTCCTAGTCACGAGCTATGCAACTTGGAATCACCACAGCTGCTAGCTAACCGCTGGATCTCGAGCACAAACTCCATAAGCATTCTCTATCTCTCTTATACTTACTCATACATCTATGCTTTATGTTTATACACTATTCTCGAGCGTCAGAGGGTGGTCCAGAGACCCTGGCCCCTTCTAACGGGTTCTTTCGTGTTGTAGGTACAAGCTAGGAGGTGACGAGGCTGACCCGAGGAGCGTTCATACCTTCCCCTGACCTTATCCTTGTTGTTTCAACAGTTATCAACTTCCCATTTGTCACTTCTAGTCCCCGAACTTTATAATTACCTCTAAACTTCTCTTTCAAACTTGATCAACAAGACTTACACAATTAAAGTCCAACAAACCACATGTCATCATACAGACCTGAAGCGTTAACAAAGAAATCTACGTTTACCCCGCACATCTCTCAACAGTTGAAGGAGCTAATCAAGAAGTTCTGCAACACTTCAGCAAGCAACATCGACATACCAAGGATCCAACTGACATCAAAGGCAAGAATAAGAGAAACAAGGAAGCACTCCAAACAAGAGAAATAGGTAAGAATCTCATGCAGGCAAGCTTCACGCAAGAAGCGTGCAACAATGAACTCATACGTTGCCTTACGGGACGCGATGGAATGCCTAAGTCATGGAACGAACTCGTGACATCCGCCATAGTTTTCTTGCAGACGGAGAAATCATTATCTGGCAACAAGAACTGGGATAGGGCAGAACTTCGAGAGCAAAAAGGAACAAGTCTTCTCAGTCTGGGCAAGGATTTAACAACCCACATGCTGGACGGCGGACAAAAAGTAATACTCACAATCATCAGACACCAGGCGAGATCAGAACAGGGAGCACCCAAAAGGACGCAACGTGGGCATCACCCATGGACTTTACTCACCAAAACACCCTTGCAGGTCCTGATGACGGAAGCCATAAGTTTCACCAAACCAAAACCTTTGCCCCAAGATCGAAGCTAAACACCGCAAAGTTCTGCGACTTTCACAAGGATGTATGCAGTGGCGGATCCAGGATTTTTTTCTACTGGGTTCACTTTTTTAGATGCTCTTAATTCATAGGATCATACATAAACAATTTCGGGTTTGTTCGACGGTTCGGGCCAGCCTTCTTTTGTTTTGGAATGGGTAGCGATGCGAAGGAATGAATGATGGAAGAGGTTAGAGGCTCTTGTTTTTACTTTAACCCTAACTAGTAGCGGGGAAAAGATTGCTTTTTAACAAAAATAAAAAAATGTAGATAGAAATAAGTATGTCTCAGTGAAAACTTTATATAAGAAAAAGTAAAACCTAACACGCACGTTGTATAGCATTAAACCGCTGAAAAAACTAATGTTTCCAAATATAAAAAATATGTAAAGAGAATTTATGTAGAAAATGAAAAACAACCATTGTTTAATATTTATGAATCTATAAATATACAATTAATACAATCATTATCATCAATGGATGAACTAACAAGTCAGAGTATTAAGAAGGAAACGTTTCTATGGATTTGTCATAGAAGGAAGGAATATCGATAGGCTGGGATAAATAGTCCAATTTTGATGTTGTCGAGATAGTGTAGTTGGTTTCCCTTCTGTTTTGTTTTGTTTCTCGTTGTATGTTTTTCGTTCCAGCTCCTTACTGGGTTCTATATATATATAGAAGTTTCGCCGTTCAAAAAAAAAAAAGGCAGACATTGAATTTTTATTGGATTTTAAATTAAAAACTAAGTTCTAAAAAATCTCAAGGAAAAAGTGAAGGGGACAGGGTTCGAACTAAAGTCTACATTATTAGAAAAGGAGCGCTTTAACAGCTTATCACATGAGATTCTTTGTTATGGGTTCACTCGTAATTTATTTATGGGTTCGCTTTCTATTTTCTATATAGGTTTTCACTAATAATTCGAAACCGAATGGGTTCCTGGGAACCCGGTGTCTCCAAAGTAGATCCGCCCCTGGATGTAGGGCACCAAACTGACGAATGTATCCAACTAAAGAATCAGATCGAATCCGCCATCAAATCAGACAAGCTTGCTCACCTCTTAAAGATATCAAGGAAGGACCGCAATCTATGAAGTATGAACAACAATCATGGAAGGAGCAAAAAGTAAATTTTCCGGTAGTGAGAGGCGGACCGTCACATAGGCGCCCGCTAGTGATCAAGTCCTTAATCGGACACTACAGGTCCAAGTGTGTGTTCCTTGACACAGGAAGTTCGTCTGACATCATGTACGGACAGTGCTCCCGCCAGATGGACGTCAGAGACCAAGCAAAACCTGTTTTTTTAATCAACGCCTTTATTTTCATAGTTTATTAAGGATAGCAAAGCAAAATTTAGACAAAATAAGGATGAAATATAAACAATTACCTCAACAATTTCGATGAGTTCATCAATATTTTTTTCTCAACTCAATATGACTTTGAGGATATAATGGTCAACCAGTGACTTAATATATCATCACCCAAGCTGGCAAAAAAACTGTATACAAAAGAAAAAATGATAAGTAATACATGATAATGATACTAAAAGTTTTCATGTATCAATAATTGTAATTTTAATTCCGTGGTTCCATCAATGTCTAAATTGATAAGCAAGTACAGCCTACTAAAACATATGGAAAACCTGCAAAATATAAAATCATTTTGCAGATGCATAATAAGCTTATAATATATGAAAAAGTATATTGTACATTACGGCTTAACGTACTTCACGTACAACAACGTGCGTGATTTGTTCTATAACATGCGTGATTAATGTTTTCAATATGCGTGATTATTGTGTTTCAACATGCGTGAAGTTTGATTTTTGAGTTATAACGTGCGTGATTTTAAAATGAACGTGCGTAATTACCTGTCGTACGTGATGTACGTTAACCTTCCTCTATAATATATAAATATGTTTTTAGCATATGAAATAAGTAGCAATAAGAAAGAGACCTTGATAATACACAGCCTTCTATAGTTAGGATCATATAACTTGGAACGGCCTCCAATGGATCTTTTAACAGATTCAGATTACTGATGAAGCTTGTTTGGATATCCATGGGATTGAACAATAAGAGCACACAAATAAAGCTAAAGAACAAAGGTGTAAGAAAAAAGAACAATGCATATGATAGGTGTATAATATATTTTATATAGGGTTACATGAATTCGATCTCAAAATGAAACCGAAGAAATTTTAAGCCTGCTGATGATTATCCAGAAATTATGCAATCAAGTTTACGCAAAACTAAAAAAATATCATACAGCAGTTGACTGTCTTCTTTGATGTTTTAGGTTGTTCGGAATGTGACTTATATTAATGGTGCGGTATTGGTTTGATTTGATGCCATTTCTCTGAGCTTATAATATGCTCTTTCTGCCAATCGCATCCGTATATGAAACATTATCCATTCTCTTTTACACCGTTTCTTTACCTGATACCAAAAAATAGTTGAAAACTTTAGCAAGATTACATGTTCTCTATATCAATTAAAGAACATTAGTACAATTGCAAATGCAAATGCATGATAAATTTATTTTAGAAAATACCGCTTCTCGTGGTGCCTTTCCTTTTACTGCTTTGCCCTTCAAAAATATAGTAATTAATCTGTATTAATGAAACATGTCAAATAAAAATAAGCTATAAATGAAAACAGCTAAAATGGTTCGAAAGTGACCCAAAATCTATTCTTGCTGCATAAACCTCCTGAATAAAAATTAGAGTTAATTGCCCGGATGGTCCCTGTGGTTTCAAGTTTTTTCACGTTTAGTCCCCACCTTTTGGAAATAGCAGGTATGCTCCTTATGTGTCAGGGGACTATCCGAGTAACAAAATGACAAACCATAGGGAGCATACCTGCTATTTCGAAACTAACTGACATCTACTCAGGGGACTATCCGAGTAACAAAATAACAAACCATAGGAGCATACCTGCTATTTTCAAAAGGTGGGGACTAAACGTGAAACCACAGCGACCATCCGGGCAATTAACTCTAATTTTTATCTATGAAATTGGATTATCATTGAAACAATATGATTTTGGTAACCACGTTTGACACAATAATTAAAGTTTCTGAACGAAAGATGTTTTGGGCCAACCGATACCAAAATTCACCTGCTTTTGACCCGTTAGCCAATCCGCGCGTATCGAGAACAAGACATACCTGGTTCCCAAGTGAAGGAAGTGTTTGATGAACTATTGGCTGAGCATCTACAACTCCTATCTTCTCATGAGCAGGCTGTATCAAGATTCAAGAAACCGAGTTAACTAAAAATGGATACTAATCTTCAAATTCTATTATAAAAGTGGTACATCAAATCCGCAAGTGCATTATATATTTTAAAGAATAATAAAATGCAAACACTCACCTCTACACATCTTCTAAGGGCAAAATCAAGACCCCATCCATGAACCAAATCATTCTGCAGATATAAAAATGATACTCGTGCTTAAAGTAAAAAAAAAAAAAAAAAAAAGACTAGTGGTTGTAGGGGTGACAAAAAAGGCGGGTTGGGTAACTGATCAAAACGGGCTCAGGTTGAAACGGGTCATTTTTGGTATAGAATGGACCAACCCAAAAGTGTTCTTTTGTTATCAAATGAACTTTTTTTTCCTAATAACCTTATCTTTGAATGGAAAATAATTTATAGTCAAAATAGTCATCAAAACCTGGATCATATTCCAGACACAACGCCATGCATTCCGTGAGAATACAGGGGCCATAATCTCAACAAATCTGTGCATTATAAACGCTTTAGTTTATTAGCAACCAAAAAATAGAATAACACACTATTTCTTGAAACTACATGATAGCAAACATACGCCGCACATGGTGGTAAATGTGGGTGAAGACACCACCAACCTTCTTTTTCCTTCGCTACTCTGTGAGGTAAATCAGTGAAAAAAAATCGATACGAAATTAAGGCATATACGGTTAAAAAGTAAAAATAAGGTTAGAAAGTAAAAATAAAAGGAATGGTTTACTTATGCACTTCTGTATCATTCTGTTTTCTGGTCATTTGCCATGATAGGTAACCACTATTTTCTGATAAACCGGGCTGAGAAATTTCTAAGCCATGCTTTTTTATCAGTTCTATGTACCTACAAACCATAGGGAGGGTAACATGTCGGTTAGGTTTGGTAACGGATCCGCATGGTTAACTTTTATGCCGGACAGAAACGGGTCAGATCAGGGTGACCCGGAACAGTTTTTGTCCATTTTTTCTTAAAGATAATTAGCATGTCAAAACTGATGAAGAGATTTTCAGTTTCATTATTATTCTAATTAAAATGATATAGGAGGCTTTATGAATTAGAAATACACTTTGGCCGACTTTTAACTTGTTTCGCTTTTGACTGTTTTTTTAATTTTAGCCGTTTGACCCGTTATAGATCTTGACTTTTTTTTTTTAATTTTAGCCGTTTGACCCGTTATAGATAAAGGCTAAATCATTGGCCGCATCAACTCATTATAAGTAAACATGAAGATATTAAAGCTATGTATTTACTTTTCAGCATCAAAGTCATCTAATCCAAGATCCTCATCCCAAATGAATATGTAATCATAGGGTGCCACAATGTCCGGATGTAGAAAACGTTTAGCATACCACCTACAACCAACTTCATGGGGTTATATTGACACGCAACTGATTAATTTAACGTTTGAGCGTTACAGATTCAACATAATTATACCAAATTTACCATTTACTTTGTTTGTGAGCACTGACATGTATAGCCCTCTTTGACCATTCAAATTCACTCCATTCACTTGTTCGACCATCATAATGAAAGAGCAAAATAGTGAAGTTTTCTGAGAACTGAAAGCACCGAAATTAGATATATTCATATATGGAGACTAATGGTCGAAAGATGGGCTGGTCAGATGGATCGGGTAACGGGCTTTACAAAGCGTGGGTTTACACTTTACACAGGTCATTCTTTAGTACGAGTTGGGTGAGACAGACCCGCAACCACTTTTGGTCCATTTTTTTAAATAAATAGTTCACGAGTTAATTATGGTTAAAACAATATTTTAAGTAGACCGTGGGCGACGATCAACTCTCTTGATCCATTCGTCCTTTAGAAAAATTTAAATGTTTGGACATTTACAACACCGATCGACCAATCATAAGTAAACGGGTTGTAATTGTCACATGTAAGAAGGACAGATGACAGGTAACCAACCTTCTTTACTGCTTTATTAATTATTTCTTTCTGCTCATAGCCCACAGTAAAGGTTACAAGGTACTTCGGTTTGATAGTCAAGTCCTGCAAGTTTCACACTACCAGATTAATATTTATCAACGAACTCAACAGCATTTAGACCTAATTAGTTACGCTGTATCAAAATAGTGTAATGCTAAAGCATAATATAAAGGTAATGTTGCAGATAGTTGATAAGAAAAACATACAACTAATCATGTGAATTAATGTAAGGAAAACAGTCTACTTATTCAACCACATCATCTTACAACAACTTTTAGTTCTCTCTTTAAATAAACCTAGTAATTCATGTCATTATCTCAAAATTTGGGACCAAAAATCAACAAATACATCTACCAGTAAATTCATTAAATATTGAGAAAAGTAGCTGCAGAATATAGATATGGAATACCTCACTAGGTTTACCCCATAACCTGCGGAGATAGAAATCAGACTCGGGTTCAACTACACCCGGGGGTAGCCTTTCAGCACCTCTCGGGTTTTCTGTAGCCCAGATCTGCATTGCAAGTACTTAAAAATAAATAATGTACATCTACTGATTCCTCCCACATGCATATATTGAAATTTATTAAACAGTATGGAACAAAGCTTTCACCTTAGTACCATTAGGCGATGACATGTCATTATTGTGATGAAGAGAAGACCAGAGATTTAAGATTCTTTGGGTCGAGAGGCCCGGGTACATCTCCTTAATATGATCAAGATAAATGGACGAAGGCATGGTAGAGTATAGGTTTGTTTTCTGCATAGTTGATACACTGAAACTTATTAATCTTCCGTAATTATCCATTTAAATGTAATCAGTTATAACATAATCAGATTGAAATGAGTCATAGAATATAATGGAAATCTAATAATGCCTTATCTAGTAACACAACTGGGAATGATACTCCTAAGAAGAAACCAATGACAACACCGGTAAAAGTTGTTAAAACTAATCTTGAGTTCTCGTTCGGTATTCTCATCGCGGTCGGTCCAATCCTGAAACAAAAGTGAAATATACAAGAAGAAGAATGCAACTTAGACAGCAAAACTTTAAGCACTTTTTTATTTAAAAAATTACATCTATTACTGCATTCGGTGAATTAAATTAAGTTAACCCGGATGTTTAACTTGAAATTTGATATATGATCTTAAGTCATGAAGATATTCAGCAATTCAAATAAAGAAAAATCAAACTGTAATAGCACTAGACAAAATGCATATGACATCATAATAATTCATAACCGCCACTAAATTCAACTGACCTAAATGTGATATAATGGAGAAAGAGGATCCAGAATTTGAAGATTCATGTTTACAATAGGAAGAAATTTGGTTTCACTTTTCTTCCTCAATTGTTTCCGATTTTATTGCATTATTTTCAGTTTTTTTTCAACCATCAAAATATCAACGGCTAGAATCAATTTGCCATAAATAAATTGCACAAAGGGTGTAAATTGTCATAAGATAAAAGTTCAAGGGTGTGGATGTAAATACTTGGATCATTAAGATTAGATACCATGGCTCTAAAAAGAGTACATTAACAGAATTACAACATTTACAAGTGGTTATAACAAGCATGGGTTGCTGGGATCGGTGGGTCGGATAATGACCCATTTAGTACATGGTTAGCCACCCATCGATTCGCAGCTTCGGTCATGTGAACAGCATCCCAGCTCACATATGTCTCGGGATTTGCACAGGCACCGCCGAAAACCTTAGTCCCGTTCACAATTCCTGTTTTCCCGCAAAAGATATGAACGTCATTTTCGTGGTGCCCACAACATACTTTCAGGTGATCTTTGAATCCTGCAGGCGAATCAAGATTAATAACTTAATAATGCAAAAACAGCGTATAATAATTATGCATTATGTCAGACGGGTGTAAACGAGCCGTTGCTTGAGATCGACTTGTTAAAAGCTCGAGTCATTAATCAAGCTAGGTTTCAACAGGCTCTAGCCTAAGATGAAGCTACTTTCTATAATACACGACTATACGAGCTCGAGCCAAGCTTCATACTTTTCCCATAATAATAACATATATTATACTTTCACAACTTGTCGATACTACTAGTAAATTACCATATTTTTTGGTGTTGCTGATAAGCTTGTACTTGGCCGTGTAGATATCAACATATGTTATGGCAGCATCGGCTAGTTCTGAACGAAGCTTGATAACCCGAGCCTTGAGCTGCTTGTTGAACTCCATGGCTATATCGTTCTGGTACCTTATGCACCCATATTGATCAAGATAACCAGGTTTCGGGTTCTTTACATTAAATGTTGTCACGGGTAAGCAACCGACTGGTCCCGTGTTATGAATCCAAAATGACCTCGCCCCTTGTCCATACAATTGCTGCCAACATCATTACATTAGTTAACTTCAATATTAGTACATATGGTAATTTCAACTAATTTATTTATTAATATGCTGATTCTGACTATGTATGCATTTAACAGGTTAAATGTGTGTCAATTTCGACTAATCTATTTATAAAAAGGCGGATTCATTCATGTATACTTCCAACAAGTTAAACGGATAGAATGAAAAAATCGGCTTAAAAGGAAACAGGTCAAATGAGTCGTACATAACACTTCTGCAAAGTGTATTTTTACTACATAAATCATTTTATTCAAAACATGATATTATTAAAATGATAACTTTATATTTGTCACATTAATTATTTATTTTATAAAGAAACAGAGCAATTGCTCAAGGAAAATCCTAAAAGGACCCTCCCTCATTTACTTTTAGTGTATTTTTTTTATATTTTCAAAAAAGTCATTGTTTTTTTACATGATTAAATCCTAAAATCTTTTACAAAATAACATTTTTTTTTGTATAATCAAGTATAAAAAAAATTGGGTAGTTCTGCAAGTAACTGCTAGCTACAATGATGGTATGATCATGCATTTTAACCTGAACGGAAATGGCGAAATCATTGATAATGTCAGGAAGTTGTGCACGTAATTGCTGTTCGCCAAGTGTTCGAAACCCAGCAGAAAGATCATTTTGGCCCATATCCAATGTAAACAGGGCCTTAGAGAAGTCATCAGGCCTCTGGAGCTGGCTTATATCTGCAGCTGGATGACGCGAACTCCATAGATCAATGATTCGGGCTTTGAATTGAGTGAACTGAATGGTCTGGATATCGAGAGAGAACGGGCTGATGCCACCCTGGTATATGCTCTCGTTCTGCCTGCGAATTGTTGATCCTCCTGTTGCAAAATTGGCGCCGTGCCGATAGTCTGTGTTGATCGTGTCCAAGTATGCACTCACGTAAGGTAGCCCGATGTACTCAACTGTAACAACACCAATGAATCACATGAGAATTTGAAGTGATTTATTTTTTTATAAAAAAACGTAAATTGGATTTTAACAATCTGAACTATGAACTAATGCTAGACAATCATCCGTACTTTACAATGTGACAAATGACACTAATTAACTTTCAAATTTATGATCGTGTTGTTCCGTTAGTTGGTGGTACGTTAGTTATCCAAATTTATCGTTCAAAAAAGATTGGATTGATAAATTACAATTAAAAAGAAAAGTAAAGGTGTTAAGTAGAGATACCTAGGAAGTCAAGAAGAAGGCGGCCATCAGTGAGCCTTCCGACGGGCTTCTTGAAAAAAGTCATACCGTAGGGTGATGTAACCGGAATAAATGCTGCAGAGATCCCGCCGGTGTCGGAATTAGAGTCGCCGAAGTTGTAGATTCCAGCCCAACTACAACGTGGTAAACTACCTAACTTTTCCCCTTCTGTCATTTCCAAGATGAACAAAGCTAACATCCAAATGACAGTAACTTTTACAAACGACTCCATTGTTTGTGGCAAAATTAGCTTCTATTGGTGGAGTTATATATGATTGGAAGGAAGATAATGGCGGGTGTGAAGTTCCATGTGATTGAAGATAAGGAAAAGAGTGTAGGGTGTTTGGTGTTTAATGTTTTAATTGAAGGATCCGTCAATTCCCCATTCTAAATATAGTAGCTTGAGTAGAAACCACATGGCATATGGCATTCTAACGTTAGGTGGCGAATAGTGATGGGTGACTCATCAATATTAATGCTGAAGGTTGAGGAGACGGTGTTCCCGCTTCTACTGTCATGCCACGTCACATTCCGTCCCGCTCCGAATTCCCTCTCTCTTTGTTGCTTCTTTGTCATTTCACTTTTTAGGCCAATGGGTGTGCGGAGGAACTCCATCAGTCCATCGGAATGTTTGGGATTCCTTTCGAACTTACGACTTATTAACATCTTAGGCTATCCGGGGTAGTTGAAATTTTAGACGTTATAAAAGAGTTTCACTTGTGAAACTTAACAAAACACCATCGCGCGTGAATTAGATAATACGTTAAGAATATGACGCGTGATGAAATGATTGTTGTGAGGAAATTGTTGGTTTGGGGGAAATTGTTGAGTGTGGTGGTGAGTGATTGGCATTTCCATTAAAAAATGTTTTGAGTGATGGAATAAAACTCAATGACGTGGCGGAACTTGATTAGAAGTTGTGACCCGTTCCTTCCTTTTTGTTATTTTTAAGTTCACCCATTTAGACCCCTTTGAAAATAATTAATTACCCAAAACAACCCGTTTACTAATATTAAAAACCCAAATCAACCAATTTCTAATTGGTTGGGTCAGAATGGCCAGGTGTAAGTGTAACTAAAACCAATACTTAGTCTTAAACAAATAGTACTTAAAAAGAACACCACTAAAACAATACTTAAAAAAAATTTACTATTAATGGGGTGGTTGTCTATTAAAAAAAGACAAAACCTTTAAATACATGAAGAGGTATTGAATGCAAGTCCTATAACGACATCGGATATAAGAAATTTGATAAAGCATATGACAACGTCAATTGGGACTTTTTGTTGTCAGTCATGGCTCAGATGGGTTTTGATGAGGTTTGGTGCGAATGGATTCGGGGTATCTTGGTTTCTTCTAGAGCTGCGGTTATTGTAAACGGGTCTCCTACATTTGAATTTGGGTGTCAAAAAGGCATTCGGCAAGGCGATCCGTTATCACCATTTTTATTTATTATCTTGATGGAGGCTTTTTCGGGGATGTTGAAGCAGGCTTGTGATATTGGTGCTTTTAATGGGGTTAACCTCCCTAATGACGGCCCAACTATGTCTCATCTCTTGTATGCGGACGATGCTATGCTCATGGGGGAGTGGTCTTCTTTTAATTTTTATAATATGAGGCGCATTCTTCGTATTTTTTTATGCTCCGGGTTGAAGATTAATCTCCATAAATCGGTTCTATTTGGTGTGGGTGTTAATGATGCCGAGGTTTCTAGTATGGCCGAGGAGCTGGGTTACAAACAAGGTACGTTACCATTTTCGTATTTGGGCATCAAGGTTGGGGCTAATATGAATAGAGTGGCGAGTTGGGATCCGGTGATGTCTACGTTCAAACGTCGGCTTTCGAAATGGAAAGCTATTAATCTTTTGATAGCCAGGCGTTTAACATTGATTAAATCGGTGTTGGATAGTCTTCCTACGTGTTATTTCTCTCTTTTTAAGGCTCCCAAGAAAGTGATTGGTGACCTTGAAGGTATGATGAGGCGATTTTTGTGGGGTGGCACGGATGATGTCCGGAAAATGAGTTGGGTGGCATGGGAGACCGTTACTAAAAGTATTAAAGACGGGGGTTTGGGAGTTGCGTCTCTTGAGATAAATAATAATGCTTTGTTGGTCAAATGGCTTTGGAGGTTTCTTAACGAACCTACTGCTCTCTGGAGAAGAGTTGTAAGGTCTATTCACGGGTCATCTAGGGGTTGGGGTATCGTGCCGTGTAATAATGCCTTTCCGGGTGTGTGGAAAAATTGCGCCTCATTCTGGAACAAACATAGGGTTAACGGCACTGGTTTGAATTGTGTTATTCGTGGCTTGCCAGGGAAAGGGACGCAAACAAGATTTTGGCTTGATACGTGGTTGGGGTTAGAACCGCTAAAAAATACGTTTCCTACTTTGTTTGCTATAGAGAAGTCCAAACGGGTCACGATTGATACTCGGCTGAAGATGGTAGGGGACAACAGAGTCATATATTGGCAGTGGATTAGAGTTCCATCTTCTACAGAAGAGCTCGCCGAGAAATCATCTTTAGAAGCCTTGTTACAGTCGGCCTCGTTGGGTGGTTCAGAGGATTCGTGGATGTGGACCGCTGGGTCCGCTAATAGTTTTGAGGTAGCAGGTGTTAAACGTTGGTTATGTGGGTCCCCGGTTTCTGATTCTGCGTTTGTTTTTAGTTGGAGTTCTTGGGTGCCAAATAAATGCAACATCTTTATGTGGCGCGCTTTTCTGGACCGTCTTCCGACCAAGGTGGCGTTGGTTCGTAGAAACATAGCTATTGAGAATCAATTGTGTGTGTGGTGCGGTACGCATGATGAGTCCATTGAGCATGTTCTCACCGGATGTGTTACGTCGATGGGGGTTTGGAGTGCGATCGCGACGTGTTGCAAGATTCCTAGGCCGTTCGTATTTCATGTTAAAGACTTGGTTGACTTGCATGATCAAAGTGGTGTTTTGGGGGTAAAGAAAACGCTTCTCCACGGTATCATCATTATCACATGTTGGAGACTTTGGCGAGCCAGGAACGAGAAGGTGTTCAACAGTAAAAATTCTAACGTGGTGGAAATGGTGACGGACATCAAGTCTTTGGGGTTTCTTTGGTATAAACATAGGTTCAAGGAGGGGGTAGTGGATTGGAGGCGTTGGTGTTTATTTGATGTAATGTAATTGGTTGTTTGTATTGTTTTGGTTTTTCGGCTTCTCTCTCCGCCTTGGGGATAGTTGTGGTTTTGGTTGGTTATAATGAAGTTCAATTTTCAAAAAAAAAAAGTAAAAAAAAAAAAAGAAAGTAAATGAAATTTACTCCCTAATATAATATAAGGTAGAGGATCCTGTAAAAAGTGGGACTTTTGTGAGAAGTGTGAGAAATAATTTGGGAATGACAAGTGTCCTTTATCCTAATTAATTCAAAAGGGTATATTAGTAATTTGACATTTTTATCATTTAATTGATTTCCAAGAATAACTGCCAAAAAAAAAAAAAAAAAAAACTGCCGATGAGTTTTTTAAGGTTTGAATCGAATTTTGAATTAGGAGAAATTTTAGGAAACATTATACATCTGATTGTTTTATATTCTTCATCATCTTTTAATCGCAACATCTTTTAATCATACATTGTTCATGGCGTGGTGTTTTAAAAAACTGGAGACATTGACTATGATTCAAGTCATGGTGTTTTATCTGGAGACATTGTTCATGGCGTGGTGTTTTATCTATGACTTGAATCATACATTGTTCATGGCGTGGTGTTTTAAAAAACTGGAGACATTGACTATGATTCAAGTCATGGTGTTTTATCTGGAGACATTGTTCATGGCGTGGTGTTTTATCTATGACTTGAATCATAGATGTTTAAAACACCACGCCATGAACAATGTCTCCAGATAAAACACCATGACTTGAATCATAGTCATGGTGTTTTAAAATCTGGGAATGTTTTGTTTTGATAAAACACCACGCCATGAACATTGTCTCCAGATAAAACACCATGACTTGAATCATAGATGTTTAAAACACCACGCCATGAACAATGTCTCCAGATAAAACACCATGACTTGAATCATAGATGTTTAAAACACCACGCCATGAACAATGTCTCCAGATAAAACACCATGACTTGAATCATAGTCAATTTTATCCAGTTGTTTTAAAACACCACGCCATGAATCTGATTACAGTTCTCTTTATGATAATGTATGACGAATATGTAACCAAAGACCTCCTACAATTAAGGTGAATCATTAATTCCTATATTTAAGGAAAAAGGAGTGAATGTAGGAGGTTTTGGTCGTGTATGATATGGTTACCATATTTCAAACATTGAAAAAGACACTCTTGCCCTTCAATTTTACATAAGGTCCCTCTAATTAAAACACAATTTACATTTTTATACCCTATTGATCTCAACCATTAGATCAAATATCCAATGGTTTAAAACACTTCTTACCCTTCTTACATTTTAGACACTTTGTACCATATCCCTACCCTATAATATAATATGATATTTTTTTCATGTAATAAGTGGGTGTTTGGGATTCCTTATTTCCCATCAACTTCTAACTTATTGACTTATTAAAAGTCCTTTTTCCAAAAATAGTGTTTGGCAATTACAAAAGGACTTCTAAAATGACTTTTAGATTGCACTTGTTAACAGGGACTTTGAGAAGTAAGAATTTGTTACTTCTGAAAACCTAAAAGTCCTTTTGGGGGAGAATTTCCCATTCAACCCCTGCTGCCAATCCCAACTGCCATCTCTCGCTCAACTAACACCCTCTCCACATCGCTCATCATCATCAATCCTCCCTCAGCTGCCAATCGCCATTAATCGACCCATCTGCCTCGCCATTAATCGCCCAGCTGCCAATCTCTCCTGTCATCTGTCATCAGCTTCATTAATCGCCCCTGTCATCTGCCAATCTCTCCTCGTCACTGTCATCAACCAGCTTCATTAATCGCCCCCAACTACCAGCTTCATTAATCCTCCAACTACCTTCATCTGCCCCCTTATTTTTATATATCTACCAATCGCCCCCATCTACCAGCGGCACTCTCATCAACAGCTGAAGAAGCAGATTCACAGCAGTAAGGTAATATCTCTAATTGACAAGTATATTTGCACTTTTGGCCGATTTGTAGTTTGGGTAGGTTAAGCGATTTTGATATAGGTCGTGTTTAGGTTAGGTTTTCTTTTGTTAATCGTTGATGACCTTTAATTTTGTTAACCATCTGTTATTTGATACTCCATACATCCACTGTTAACCATCTGTTAACCATCGTTGATGACCTTTAATTTTGTTGATGACCTTTAATTTTGTTAACCATCTGTTATTTGTAACCAGAATAACAACAGTTTTATGATGTTAGATTCTTGAATATTCCATACAAGTGTTTATTTTGATATAATGCATATGACAGACTAGCAGTTTCTTGCGATTTTGACATGTATAATCTTGAGTTTGTTGTTAATTTTGTTTGTTTATTCTCTGTGTTTATTCAAGGTCTGCATCTCATTCTCGTTCAGGATTAGAGCCTTGTTCTCTTGTTTATTCAAGGTCTGCATCTCCTAGTCCACCAGCAAGGTATGTATCCCAAGTTAATGTTTTTGCTTTCCTGTTAACTGTGTCGTAGTTTCACACCCTTGTTCTCTTATTTATATTACGAATTAAAGTTGATTGAAGCATATGACAGACTATCAGTTTCTTTTTATTTTTGTCATCTACAAGTTATGAATCCTTGGTTATTCTGATTCGCATTTAGAGTATTGTTAGCTATTTGACTATTTTACAGTTTTTGCATTCAGAAAATGGATGAAAACCATCCAAGTGTTGTTTGTTGTGAAACACCACCTAACAAGGTTAGATCAAAATTTAAGTGGGATGATATTACGTTCAAGGAGTTTATTAATGCATGCGTGTTTGAAGTTGAAAGAGGGAATAAACCCACTACGTCCTTTACTAAGGCTGGGTGGGCGAATATATTACAAACCATGAACGAAAAAACAGGTAAAACCCTTGATAAAAAACAAATGACAAACAAATGGGATAGCATGAAAAAAGAATGGAAGATTTATGACCGCCTGATGAGACTTGAAACTGGGATTGGTGGGACGAGAAGCTTCATCGACGCATCGCCCGAGTGGTGGGATGAGAAAATAAAGGTAACTTATAATAAACTTATAATTAAAGACATAATGCAAGGCTACTCTAAGTTTTATTTTATGTTTTTGTTGTAGGAAGATAAAGACTTTGCCAAATTTAGGGGTGCAGATTTGAGCATCTATGAGTTGGATTATGCTACTTTGTTTCGGGATTCGGTTGCCACCGGAGAAAACGCTATGACTCCGTTACAATTTCAAAAGGATAGCAACGTGAGCGGTGTTCGAAGTGAAGAAAATATTGAGGGCAAAGGCGATAGTGATGAAATAAGTTTAGGTGATGATGATGGTTTGTTTCCTAGTTTCGTCGAAAGTAGTTCGAGTAAAAGGAAGAAATCTAAGAATGTTACTCACAAACGTTCAACCAAGAGCAAAACTTCATCTTTCGAGGACAAGCTTGATGTAGTATTAGATGCGTTATCAACAAAAAGCACACAAACTTTTCCACCAAATGATGCCTCCCCAACAATTGCAGATTGCATGAACATTGTCATCACTTTTCCCGGTTTCGAAGAAGATTCACAAGATTATACACGTGCATTGCGTGTTTTAATCAAAAAGCCAAACCGTGAAGCGTTTATGTATCCAACAACTCATGCAGCAAAGATGAAGCTCCTTAAGCCAAACCGTGAAGCGTTTTTGTATTAATAGGATGGACAGTGATGACTCCGATTCGTATGGCAGTCCATAACTTTATTAGAAAGACCAGTAGCTTTGACGAAGCATTTAACACGGCCCAACAAGAATCTTACATTCCTCGTGGTACTAGTAATGCACTTCATGAAGAAGTTCCGTCTACAAATCGTACGAATGATGTTTGTATGTATATGCAAGCGAGAAGAGATGTTATTACGCTAGATATAATGGAATCACGGACATGAGCATATTATGATATTAGTGTGTCATTATGTGGATTTTTATGTTTTTTAGGAATCGAAATGTAATATTATTATGGTCTAATCAGGAAATTATAAAATATGTAATCGAATTTTATGTTACATGTTTCGTAAAATGTTTTTCAATAACCTAGAGAGGAAAAAAAATTTAAATAAGCTAAACCAAACAATTTTTAAAGGAATGCCCTTTTTGGTCATTTTACATGAATAAGTTAAACCAAACACTCTTTAGAAAAGCTACTTATTAACTTATTGGCTTACAAGCTAACCCAAACACTTTTTTTAAAAATTCCTTTTAACAAAAATCCTTTTAACAAAAGTCCATTTTGTAAAAAAGTCCTTTTCTTCAAAATAAGCTAACCCAAACACCCTCTAAATAGAAGAATCGAACATGACACAATGACTCATAACTCGTTTGCCCTAACAGTCCCCTCCGCCATATACCAGACTACATCGTTCTCACAGCAATCAAGAACTGAGCTTCGTGTACAGATTCATGGGGAAAAAGAAGAACAACGACAACAAGCAACAACCACAAACCGAAAAACCACAGGAGGAACAGCAGACTGAAGGTAAATTCTTGTTAGGCAAACCCAAGTTCAAAAAGCTCGAAAACGGCCGCTACAAATGCGTCCAAACCGGACACGAATTACCGGCCGATGCCAGAGAATCATACGCACAAACCAAACACTGTCGGCTCGGTCTCATCGATTCCGCTTTGGCTCGTAATAAGCCTCCCCTCAATATGTTCAACCAAGACCCTCTTTGCCGGTATTGTTATTTCCTCAATTTTTTTTTTTTTTTTTTTTTTTTGTAAAATTAGGGTTTAGGGTTTATAAATTGACAATGGGTTTATAACAAATTTTTGTGATTTCGTGTTTTTGTTTCAGTTCTAAGTTAATTTGCAAGCTAACTGGACATACTGTGAACAAAACTGAGGAGCATATATGGAAGCATATCAATGGAAAACGTTTCCTCAACATGTTAGGTTTGTGCTTTAATTTGTTCTGAAATGTTATTATGCAAGTCTTTTCTTGTATGATTGATTATGTGTTGTTTGTTGTGTGATTACTCATCTGTTTGGCTATCAGAATCCATAGTTCTTAGTGGTCTTTATGTATGCTAAATTTAGAACTTAAAAAGTGTCTAAAAACATTATTTACTTTAGTTTTTATTGTTTGAAGACATTCTTGATATTTGAGCACAGAATCAAGTTGGGGTCTTTTCAAAGTTAGTTTAATATGCAATCCTTGTTAAACAGCTAGTGAGGATTATAAGGCTAGAGGGTATGGTGACATCCCATCCTTGGAGGACCATCCGCCACGTAGGCGCCACGTCATAGTCCTCCCAAGGATGGTCACTAGAGGGTATGGGAGGATGATCCTACCCCACCACTTTTTTTATTTTTTTTTAATTTCTATGCCCTATGTACAAGTATTGAAGCCTAATGTACAAGTCAAATAACACAAACAAACAATGAAACAAAGGGGGCCCACCTGGAGGACCGTCCTGAACGTCGAAGAATGGACGTTGAAGACGGGACGGGATGGAGGACGGGAGGGGCGGGATGGAGCCGGCGCCGGTGGAGGACGGTAGCCCATACCGTGCAGCCTAAGTATTCTTCTAGTCCTCCTCCATCTTTTCTCTCAAATCCTCGTTAGATTGATTATGTATATGTGTGTGTGCGTGCGTCATAAGCCTTTCGTCCGACAACTAGAATATGTGTTTTGATTCGAAAAGAAAATTTTAACTGGAACATATGACGTATTTTTTTCATTTCGTTGCAACGGTCTTCTGTTGTTTAACATAGTTATTGTTTTTCTTATTATAAACCAACAATTCAAGTTTTTATCAAGTTTAAGGTTAAGAAATTTGTCTGTCTTGACTAAAGTGTATAGTCAAAGTATCAAACATAGATTTAGTTTTGGATCAGAGTAACGTATCACTACGTGAATGTACATACCTTGTGTCTGATAAACAGAGAAAGAGGAAGCTGAAGCTGGAAAAGAATCATCAAATGGTTTGGTGGAAGAAGAAGGTGTCGAGCAGAAGTCAGAAAAGGCTGAAAAGAGCAAAGAAGAAGGTTCAAAGAAAAAGAAGAAGAAGAACAAGAAGAAAAAAGAAAAGGAGATTGATGTTAGCAAGGTCATATCTGAAGTAAGGAATCCGGAAGAACATGATAGTGACGCTGAGGAAGAAGAGTTCTGGATGCCTCCAGTAGGAGATCGTTGGGACTTTGATGACGGGAAAGATCGCTGGGGTTCTGATTTAGAATCTGATGTGGATGCAGAAGATGATGACGCAGAAGATGGTGATGCAGATGAAACAGGTATATATGTGATTCAGTAATCGTATCAATATACGACTTTTCAGATATTGTGGGATCAAATTCAAATGCGAAGTTGTCCAAAGTAACGGTCTTTAGATGCTTTTCTGGGACGAATGGGATACACTAGAGGTGGCAAAAAGGACGGGTTGGGTATCGGGTCAAAACATATTCATGTTGAAACCAGTTGTATTTAGTAAGGGTCAAATTTATTCTGGCCAGGTTCTACCATAATCATTTATAGCCCATATAAATACACTTTATAGTCAGCTGTTTTTAAAATAAAAATGATTAAGGCGGTTGTGATTAAATACACATTGACCCATTTTTAACCTGTTCAAACTGTAAATTTTTTAATTTTTTTTTTGGTGTAGGGATAAACCATAACCCAATTTGACCCCCTAACAACTTTAATTTTGACCATTAGTATGTGTTCTATACGGTATTTGGTTGCAAGCAATTTGAATATACTTAACTGTGGTCATTGTGCTTATCGTTAGATGTTGGTGATGGCGAAGAAGAGAGTAATGAGACACAGGAACTTTCTAAGAGGTATATGTTTTCTTCTTTGTGCTTGTTTTCTCATAACTTCTGATTCTTACAATATTTTCTGACACAAAATGTGAACTTTTTTCTGTAGGACAAAGAGAATGTCGATAGAAATCGAACCAAGTGACTTGGCATCAAAGAAGAAGAAAAAGACCCAATCCACATGATATATTTCTCTATACCGTGTTCATGAGTTTGCTTGTTTGTTTTTTTTCTTTTGAACTTATAGTTAATGTTTTCCTTGATGAATTTGGTTGTTTGTAAAAACAAGTGGAATGTTCCATGAGGGAATTGCACAAGTTTTTGGCAGTTGCTTGTTCATCAAGAGACTTATTGTTGATCACAAAAAGATTCTACATCAGGTTTTTACTTTGGCCATACTATGTTGTCTTAATCGGGCCCACGTTGGCTTCAAAGTTTGGCTTTTTTGTTCGTTCCCCGGGATGTCATACCGCCAGCTGCCACTTGACAGTCGTGCCACCACATGAGCAGAATTCTATGGCTTAACACAGTGGGACGAAAACCCGGTTGGGCTCGGGAATCGAACTGACAACCTCACAAAAGGCCTAGTCCAAATCCTTCATTGTCTATATCCACCCAATGTGACGGTACACAATGAATATTTTCGTGAATGTAAAATACAGGTTGGATCTTGTACAAGACATAACTACCGTGTGAAGCATGCGCGACAACTAGAGGAGGACAAGTGTAATTGGGAGCAAGGGTAATTTAGTCGTTTCTCAAGAAAACAACTTCTCTCTTGATTTTCAAACGGCTATAACGTTTTCATACATTAATATTTAAAAAAAAATACACCGTATTAATAAGCATTTCATTCTCTTTAATTCGACCAGCCTATTACTATAGTTTTCTTTAAAAAATTTACAGGATTTTGAATACTCATTAGTCCATTATGTGATTACGTGATTTTGAATGCCTAGCATATGACTACGTGATTTTGAATACCCGTTACGTGGTCACACATTCAACATAAACTATTACTTGATTACACATTCAACATAAAACATTACGTGATAACACATTCAATATAAATCTATTACTTGATTATACATTTAATATGATTAGACATGAAATATTAGATATTACATGTTTTGGTTTTACGTAATTACGTAATCATTCAATGTGGTTTTACATAAAATACTATAATGAAACCACATAATCACGAAATGTGTATTCAAAATCACGTAGCCACGTAATAATACATAGCCAACTATTGTTACGTAATTACGTAATCACTTAGTGGGGTTCACATAAAATACAATAATGAAATCATGTAATGGGTATTCAAAATCACGTAATTACGTAGTCATATGCTGGGTATCCAAAATCACGTAGTCATACGCTGGACATTTAAAATCATGTAATGAGTATTCAAAATCATTTAATTTTTTTAGAGAAAAATATAGCAATAAACTACTGAAATTAAAGACAGTAAAATGTTCGTTAATACGATGTAATTTAAAAAAAAATATTAACGTCTGAAAAATTTATAGCCGTTTGAAAATAAAAAGAAGGAAGGAAGTTAAAGTGAGAAAAAACATAACATCATTTGTCTGTTTGTTTTTTCAATTATTTGAATCTCGAAATTGCCATCGCCTAATTTTGAGCCATACTGCACATGGATCTTATTCGATACCCCTTGATTTTCTCTCTCAAATAATAGTTTCGTTCAAACATGTGTGTAAACATTTTCCAACCGCCTATTGTAAAGCTGGAAGCATATCCTCTTTGCTGACGTGTGAAACCGGTCACGTACACTCCTCAATAACCCGCACTCAAACGCCACCTAACTACTCATCATTCAGCACCGAGTTTCCAAATCAATAAAAGAATCAAAACAAATCCTAATCGGAAATAATTTTCCATCACAGCAAAGTCTCAATCACATATTATAATCAGGTTTGTCTCTTTGATTCATTCATTACTTTATCTGTATGTACTGAATATGCTTAACTACTGATTTTAAATCTGAATTTGATTCGAATCCGAATTCACTTTTGTTGTTGGATTACCAAACTTTCGCTGATCTACGTTGACCGTTATGTGGTAACAAATATCCATCAGATTACACGGCGGCGCCGTCTGTTGACGCACTTGTATGAAATCAAGCTTTCTGTATACGATTGTTTAATTACCGGTTTTTAATTCAAACACTTATATTGCACACAATATACATGAAGATAAGTAACGTAACCGCAATCTAAAGAGAAGCTTTCTCCGTAACCGCTTTATTAGGCTTTTTAAAAAAAAAAAAAATACCGATCGGTTTCTAGGGCTAATTTCGAGACTATTTGTCTTTGATTTCCATGTTATTTCTTATAGTTTGCTATAAGTATAGGGTTATGATTTGATTTAGTGTCTAAATCATCTGAGTTTTAATTAATTTACTAGAAGTTTTTTCTTACAGAGGGTGTTTTTTGAGAAGATTAGTTTTGATTAAGCGAATTCAATTACGATGGGTGCCAATACTTCAAGGGATGAGGACGGGAGTTACAATGGTGCTTCTTATCAACCGACTTCGTCTTATTCTCGAAATCAGCAGGGAAATTATCCGCAGCAGTCTTATTCGTATCCATCTCAATATGAACAAAATTATCCGTCTCAGTACGAGCAAAATTATCCGGTTCAGGAGGCATATCCAGCGTATCCACCACAACACCATCCTGCACCAACACCGGCACCCGCACCCGCACCCGCACCAGCGGCTGCAACTCCAGCTCCAGCTTATGGGGGTCCGCCTCATAGACCGCAGAATAAATTTGACAGGAGATATTCGACAATTGCTGATAGTTACAGTTCGTTGGAACAGGTACCGTTATGTACATTTTCTTATAGTATTCTGATTGTTGAGCGTTTTGCTAATGGCATATATATATTTGTCAATATTTGGATCAGTTTCTGTATGGCAATCTTATTAGTGGACCATGAGTCTAAAAATGAATTTTGTTTGTGTATGTCTGGACATATTCTTGTATTCTGCTCGTATCATACAATCAAGATAACATCTTTTTTATAGTACCGGTCTTGTATTTTAGCATGTGCAAGTTCTATGTGATGGTATCTTATGGCTGTTTGTGGAATTGCAAAGTCTGTGCATTTACCTATACTTTTTTTAGAAATTATGTGGTAATTTTTTTTCTATGCAGGTAACGGAGGCTCTTGCACGTGCAGGTCTCGAGTCGTCTAACCTCATTCTCGGTATTGACTTCACGAAGAGCAATGAGTGGACAGGTAAAATTATAATCCTCAGTAATTTTAAATTACTTTACGAAAGTGGTTATGCTAACCATACGTTTGGTAAATAGGTTCAAGATCCTTCCACCGAAAAAGTTTACATCATATTGGAGATGGTTTGAATCCCTATGAAATGGCAATATCCATTATTGGGAAAACCTTAGCAGCTTTTGATGAAGATAATTTGATCCCCTGTTATGGATTTGGAGATGGTATGGTTTTGTACGCCAATAATTTATTCTTTATAAGGATATTAACATATATACGGGTTCGCAAAAATCTTTTCAACTTTTATTTTAATTGCAGCATCCACACACGATCAAGATGTTTTCAGTTTTTATCCCGAAGAGAGGTGTTGTAATGGATTTGAGGAAGTCTTGAGTAGGTACAGGGAGCTTTTACCCCATCTAAAGCTTGCAGGTGTTATATCTTTTCTAACATTATCTTCGTTTATGTTTACTGTTTCAATATTGCCATATACTTCTATGCGTGAATGTTTATTTATTGTCACCATAGGCCCAACATCATTCGCCCCTGTAATTGAGAAGGCTATGACAATTGTTGAAGAAAGTGGTGGGCAATATCATGTGTTGGTTATAATCGCTGATGGTCAGGTAATATTTTATATTTCTCTTGTTTCATAGTTAAAATTTGCTTCTTTTAAATTGTCTGGAATTAAATATTTTGTGAATTATATAGGTAACAAGAAGTGTGGATACTGGGCGTGGTCAATTGAGTCCACAAGAACAGAAAACTGTAGATGCCATAGTTGAAGCAAGGTGCTTTTCTGCAACTTTAATAAGTTTATAAAATGTTTTTTTTTTTTTATAGTTTCTTCCAGCTGAAGTGGAATGCTCTTTTTGACAGCAAGCTTCCACTATCAATTGTATTAGTTGGAGTTGGTGATGGGCCGTGGGACACAATGAAGGAATTCGATGATAATATCCCTTCTCGGAGCTTTGACAATTTCCAGGTATATAATAATTGCTGATTTCAATATTATTTATAGAGGTGGCTTTTCAATAATTTTGATTTCAATTTCCACCTATTTATTAATGTATGGAAAAAGAGAACGGTTTAATAAGTTGAAAGTAATGAGTAGAGGGGCCCAGAACGAAATTCAAACGCAAGATTCTAACAAACCTCCATTATTCTAACAAACCTCCATTATTAGGGTTGGGACTAGCAACAAGTAATTAAAGAGTTCCACTTATAAAAAAGGGAGTAAAGTACACAGATGGTCCCTGTGGTTGGCCAAAAATTTGGATTTGGTCCATAGCTTTCCTAAAGTACACGGATGCTCCATGTGGTTTGTACTTTGTGACGCATTCAGTCCCCAACTTTACCAAAAGTCACATGGATGGTCCCTGTGATTTGCCTTTGTAATGTGTTTAGTCCCTAACTTGGACATGCTGAAACTTTTAGATTTGTTGGTTGGAGACTAGATTTGTTACAAAATGCAAACTACAGGGACCATCCATGTACTTTTGGAAAGCTAGGGACCAAATCCAAAATTTTGGTAAACCACAGGGACCATCCATGTACTTTACTCTAAAAAAAGGGACAAAAGCGCTTTGGCAAAAGATCAAATACAAATAATCTTAACATACTAAACATACAAATTGAAGGAAAACCCAAAAAGACAAGGTGGCATTTTTGTAATTACCACCAACTATCAAAGTTACAACCAAAAATACCTAAAAAAACACAATTTTTTTTTTTAACATTTTTTATTAAAAAATCGCTACATTTCGTTAGCAAAAAAAAAAAAAAATTTTTTTTTCTTTGGCTGCTACTAAAAGTAGCGATTTTTTAATAAAAAATGTTAAAAAAATAAAATAAAATAATTTGTGTGTTTTTTTTTTTTTTTTTTTTTTAGATTTTTTTAGGTTTTTTGGGGGGTTTAGTTTTTAGCATTTTAGCTTGGGTTGGGGGGGGGGGGGGTTAGGTTTTTTTTTGGGGGGGGGGGGGGTGGGGGGTAGGTTTTTTTTAGGTTTTTGGGGGGTGGGGGGTTTAGGTTTTTTTTGGAGGTGTGGGGGGGTGGGGGTAGTTTTTTTTTAGGTTTTTGGGGGGTGGGGGGTTTAGGTTTTTTTTGGGGGTGGGGGGAGTGGTTAGGTTTTTTTAGGTATATTTGTAGAGTAACTTTGATAGTTATTGATAATTACAAAAATGCCACCTTGTCTTTTTGAGTTTTCCTTCAATTTGTATGTTTAGTATGTTAAGATTATTTGTACAAGAACTTTACCCAAGCGCTTTATTGTAATAATATTGTTTTTTAGGGTGTAAGGAGTGGTTAAACACTTTGGAGTGGCAAACTAATAAATCAACGAATGAGAGTGTGCCACGTCAATCAGTGAAAAGTGTTTAAACTTTGGTGAAAAGTGTTGGCAATGGGTGAAGTGGTAAACTTTTTTTTAAAAAAAAAAGGAAAAAGGTGTGATTGGTTGAGAGATGGCATGGACCCCACCCCACAACACCCTCTCTCCCATACACTCCCTCTCTCTCTCCTGCTCCCTCACTCTCTCTCTTCTTCTCGAATCGGCAATCCATCACCGAATTGTTTTGTTTGCCGCGTCGCAAGATTGTCGGCGGCGGTGTTTGCCGATCGGCAAACACGTTTGCCGAGCATTGCCGCGTCCCACACCGTATCCCCTTATTTAAATTTTGGAATAACTATTCAAAAACATTAATAGAAGGGGACAAAAGTGCTACTGGGTCAATCCAGCTCGTTTCAGCTCTTACAAAAAAATTGACTTGTTTCACCGGTTAGTCCGTTACCCGACCCGCTAATCTCTCGCCACCTTTAATTATTTTGCACGAGTGCCAAGCTAATATTCATGATACTTGTGAGATATTTCTAACTGTAAACATGTGTTCTCATGTTATTTCTTTTTATCTTATGTAAGTTTGTGAATTTCACGGAAATCATGACCAAAAATGTGCCACCAATCCGAAAGGAGACAGAATTTGCTCTTGCAGCACTAATGGAAGTTCCTACTCAGTATAAAGCAACGATCGAACTGAAGTTACTCGGGTAATTCAAATGCTCTATTTTTCATCATCACATTTTGGTTTCATAGGTTTGACCTGGCATTGACCATCTTGACCTTCGTTTTTTAATCTAACAGTAGTCGCAAAGGAATTTCTCCCAAAAGGATCGCCCTTCCGCCCCCAGTTCATATTGCACCCTCTTTTAGCAGCTCAAAACCATCACATTCATCTGGTTTTCATGACCCACAACCTTATTATGACCAAAATGCCCCTGTTACGGCTGTTCCTTATTATGCTCCAACTGGTGTAGAGCGCACTGCACCGCCTATCCCAGCTTCTACATATGAACATCAGGTACATTTTGCTATCTCTCTTGGCTTTAGGTTTTTACTATTGTTTTGATAAGTGAGTAATCTTAAATCTTAGTTAATAACTTCTGTTTACATTGCAGCTATGTCCCATTTGCCTAACAAACTCAAAGGATATGGCCTTTGGCTGTGGACATCAGGTATGCTTCTTTCAACATCCGTAAAACATTTTTTTTAAAAGTTTACAGTGCTAAGCGGCACAAATGGTATATTTAATGCAAAAAAAGCTAACTATATATATGAAATCAAGCAATCTTTGTAATTGCATCTGAGACGACGCTGATTATATAAAAAAATCTGGACAAAAATGACCAATTACCATGACTTGACCTGTTTTGACCCGTGTTTGGTGATTTGCAGACATGTTGTGATTGTGGACAACCGCTCAAGTTGTGCCCGATTTGTAGGAGTAAAATTGAAACCAGGATTAAGCTTTACTAAGGTTGGTGGTCATCTTATTCCCACACCTCTATATATTATTCTCACACCCTTCTTCACTCTATCTCTCTCTCTCTCTCTATATATATATGTATATAGATCTATATATATGTATATATATGTATATCTATGTATATAGAGATAGAGATAGAGGAGTGGTGTGTGAATATTAACACCCTTTCTTTATTTGATTTGGCTAGTGGTTTGAGTTGAAGACTTGTTTCATGACGAAACTGTAAATTGATGCATATTTTATATTTGGAAAATAGCCCATGATATTTGTGTTGCACCCATATGGATATTTTTCTAGATTGTTACCAAGTTCCATTTCACTATTAGTCTATTTTGAGTACTGCTTGACCTTATATACTGGGTTGAGAAGAGAGAAGATTCATAAATAGCCATCCAACTAAATTTGTTTTTATTACTAGTTTATAGACCCGTGTATTACACGCGTTTTTACAATATAAATGATATAGTTATGTAATCTTTAAAAAACTTTATATTACTAACGACCTATATTAATTAGTAATGAAACTTTATATAAACGAATTTCTATTACAATATTAATGGTTCACACAACTAACTTGAATTTGTCACAAATACTGGCCTATCTTAATTAGTAATACTGAAAATACCATAATAGTTGTGTATTACAAAGGTTGAATACTTAAAAACATGTAATAAACAAATTTATATATTATTAATATGAATAAAATTATGTATTACGTTACATATAACAATGTATAAATAATAATAATTTTAGCATTGTGTATCTTTTAAATATAACTTTTATTTAAAGTAAATCTCTAAGACCTCAATTCTGTTAACAAAATTCATTATTTAAGTTGTTTTTTTTCTCTTTCTCGATAAAAGCCAATTTTATTGGTATGACATAAATTAGATTTGTTATTCTTACTAATAATTGTTATGCGAATTTAATTAATAAATACTATTTGTAAAGTTATGATATAAGTTAAAGGTTTATATATGATTAATAAAATCTTTTCATTATTAAAGGTTAATTGACTATGTCACAAATGGGTATAAAATGAAATTAATATATTTCTTAGCTCTATTAAATTGAAAATACACCATAAATCAATGTAGCTACAAATCTTAATATTATCTCATCTATAAAACTTCAAAACCGTAAGTTCTATCCGTCTATCATTTTAAAACCGAGTTCAATAAAATTTTAATCTTGTTGCGAGATAGTCCTCTGGTTAGTTACTCTTTTTTAGCTTTTATTTATATGTTAGAAAAACTCATATATTGATTTTATAGATAATCTTAGATAAGGATAACAATTTTTGTTTTTTTTTTTATCTTTTGTAATTTAAACTATTTTATTTTAAGAAGTACTAAAATCATAGTTTTAAAAATTATAGATCATTTATGTATATTTTTAATCATAAATTAGAAATAGATATTAATTATTATATATTATAAATGGATTATCATAAATTAGAATCAAACATTAATTATTATATTATATATTATTAATGAATTAAATATGAAAATGCCATGTGGCATTAATTAGAAGTGATGTTAGAGGAGAAAATGCCATGTGGCATTAGAAGTATTCTTTTATTAGTATTAGATTATAGTCTTGTATATTATTTTTTATAACATCTTATTATATATCACTAGGATAACGTTACGCATTATTTGTTTTTTTTTCCACAAATAGGATGTGGAAACGAGTAGGCGATACGTGGTACCATACCATGGCGCGTTAAATGATACCATGGCTCGTGTACAGGGCCGGCCCTGAGAATTTGTGTACTATGTTCGAGCTCGAAAAAACGTGCACTTAAGCCTTAATGAAATTAGGTATTGGGCTCACTAAATATCTAAACCTAATGCGAATATGCTAATAACTAATCTAAACCACAATAATAGTTTTGTCAGTGGGCCTATGTTGGTGTTTGTATGGGTATACTCTATTAAAAAAAAGAATTTTACGTATACATATCGTTTTTTAAATAACGCGCCCTTCGAAATATCGGGACCTGGCCGATGGTCCTCCCCAACCACCCCAGGGCTGCCCCTGCTCGTGTATCAACTTTAGGTCACAAGTATCCCTCTTATGTCAATTACTTGCATATGAGATCATATGTGATACCATGTTTGCGTTTTAACTCTGGCCCCCCAACGCCACTACTTGCAAAAACGGCAGGCTTGTTGGGTTGGGTTGACATCGTTCTCTATATTAACACGATGAAAACGAAAACAATTTATAGCAAAATGCAAGACGATGAGACAAAATGAAAACAACAAAAATCTTTAGCAAAAAATGCAAGACGGTGAGCCATCGGCAACAAAAAAATGTTGAAGATGTCCACACCATGATGAATGCTTACTGGAACGAGTTGTTAATAATTCTCTACGAAGATGTACACACCATGATGAATGCCAACCGGAATGAGTTGTTAATAATTCTCTACTAATCTACAATCCAAGGAATGCAATGGTAAAGATATAAAGAGGCATGTAAATTACAAATATGCAACTTTAAATATAAAGACTAGAGTAAACTGTAATTTTCGACCCTATGGTTTGCACCAGTTCACACGTTTCATCCACCCTTAACACCTCTTGTCCCTGACGTTTGACCTTTTCACACTTTACATCCTTGGACCTTAACAACGTTAACTTTTCTATTAGTTTATTTGTGAAATTATTGATATGCCCTCCAACCTTCTTCACCAACGTATCCAAACTTTGATAGCCACCACCACCTACTACCACCACACCCAATTGGTCGCCGTGAAACCACCACCCCACCATCACACTTTAACCACTACCGATTTAAGATATGAAGCAAACTTTTTGTCAACCCTATTAATCATGTTCCTCTCTACTCGCCCACTTGGAGGATCCACCATGGAAGCTTTAATTTCCGAGCTCACCTTTTTCTCTGATCAATCTCATGTTGGAATCTTACAAAGCATGGGCGGCGATGGAACTCGACCACCGGAGGTCAACTACCATCTCCCTGACGACCTAGATCCTGCTTCAGACACCTTCGATGTGCCTTCTAGAAGCTTCGAAGAGCTCGGTTTTGAAGATGATTTGTTATGTACTTATATGGCAGCTCGGATCTAACTTGACTGGAAACGGTGCCATAGGAGGAGTTCTAGATTTCGGTTCGATCAAGGTGGGGTGGTGGCAAGTTGGAGGATATATCAGTAATTTCACACATAAACTAACAGAAAAGTTAATAGTGGTAAGGTATAGGGAGGTAAAGTGTAAAAAGATCAAACGTGTTAAGGGTAAATGAAACGTGTGAATTGGTACAAACCTAAGGGACAAAAACAGCAATTAGTCTTAAACATATTAAAAAGGATTAGAATACCCAGCCCTTTTAAAGCGGGCAACAAATTAGGTATATGTCTTGACCATTTTCTTTCATTTGTCATGAAAACATGCAGGTATGAAATGGCATCAGTCTTGCTAAGTTAAAAATGTTACGCGACACCACTCGCATGATTTTCTTATGAACCTACAAACACTCCCTATTCATATTGGTCTTTGTATGTATGTGTTAGATGAGTTATTGTCTTACAGATGTACTCAAATTTCATTTATTAAATAGAGATACCGTTGATTAAATATATTACACGGTAAAAGCAAGTAAGATTCGCGTATGAATTAATTTTCGTAAGCAACCGTATGCTTTATTTGTAGTATCAGCAGTGGTCAAAAGACATGCCCTCCCTAGTGGAGACGAAGGTTCAATTCCCGCTTAGGCCATTTTCGAGAGACATTTGAGTGAAGGGATGAATAGGGGCTTTAATCCTGGGTTTGAACCCGACTGGGGGCAAGGGTTTACGGATTCCATCTGGTTCCCGTGCATCAAGAGGCACTGTCTTATGGCGGTCGAGGAGTTGACCTTAGGCATAGCCCCAAGCAGGGTGGGTTTACACGTGAGATTCTTTTGCGTTAAAAAAAAATTAAATTAGATTAATCATTAACAATACAATTACTATGTATACAAAAATTTAAAAGTTATATGACTTGAAAGACAACATAACCAAAAATGAAAATAAGTGAAGTTTCAGAAATAACAAACTATAATCAAAATAAATATTATTATTATTAATATCAATTAGTTGTATCATCAATTACAATTAGTGTTTTGGCCACCTTCCACCATAGCTGTGCATTGAATGCTTGCTCACCAACAGCTGACACCTTCATAAACCACCCCAACCCTACCACCATCACCATCCGATCAGATGGAGCCACCACCACCTGCTATTACTTATTCATTCTCTCCTCCACAACACTAGCAATTCAACCACAACACAACAACTGTTACATCAGAATATCAACATGTCCACCACCGCATGTAACTCATACCAGAGGCTGAGAAACGAAGAAGGCCACAAGGAAACTGACCGGGAACCCAAGTCCAGAACCCGATGGCCGTTAAGGTTAAAAATCAAGAAGAGAATGAAGATGAAGATCCCGAGCCTGAGGCGAAAAGCTCTGGTGGTTATGGCAACGTTGGCGAAGGTTTTAAAGAGGCTTAAGGAGAGTCAGTCGCATTTAGGTGATCTGTTTGCTGGTAACTACTTGTTTTTGCAGGTCACTCCTACACCCTTGAAATCAGCTTCACATGCAATTGTTACCAGAGGATCTATCAAGAAGATCTAAGTAGGCTCTTGTATCGACTGTTCTAGCAAATTTTAATTCATATATCTAAATTATGTTTTTCCTAACCAAGTTTTTTTAATGTCAATATGAGCCTATTGTTATTTTTTTTAGTATTTTATGGTTTTTCCCTTTTAATTTAACTGAAAAAAGATGATAATGGTAAGAAAGAATATCAATATATAAAAACTAGGTTTTATAGTTATTCCTACATTACATTTCATTTAAAAAATAATTGAGTGATTTTTTATAGCTAGAAAAATACTAATTAACTAACTATATATTGAAATTGAAATGAATAAAATAGAAAAAAAAAAGATCATTATTAATAACAAAAAGTACGAAAGCAACTTTGGGCTAGTGGTTGGTGTTGTATAATATTTCGTTTATCTAAATTTCTCAAGATCAAATTCGATCCTATAATCGGATTTTATCATAGTGGGCCTTTGGGCAGCGGATTTTTCTCGAAACTGGTGATGGTAGGTTTGGGCTATCCACTGTTGTCTACGGTCGTGAACGTATGCAGTCGTATTTTTTGATTGGGTTAGCTCATAGCCAGACTTTTATTTTCTTTTGTTGGCCGTTAAAAAAATTACAGAAAAATAAAGTTATAACTTGATTTATTATTTTTTTTGTTTATAGGAATTTTAAATTTGCATAGTCAAACGTATTTATATGTTGAATTTATTACGTAACCAAACATAATAACTATTATTGTCGTTTGGTTTCTTTATTACTTTTTATATTTTAACTTTGAATTTAGGATGCCCATTGCTTTATAGCCTAGTGACATTTTAGAGGTGAGATAAGGCTTTGGGACCAATAGGTCCTGGGTTCGACTCTCATAAGAGAGTTTTCTCATATTTATTGGGTTTCCTCATGAATTGGTGTATAGGCATTATGCCTAGTGGAGATGGATATGATCGGGTGGCCACCGCTGGTGACATGATAATTCTCCAGTGATCCGTCAATGATCCAAATTTACCGTTAAAAAAAAACTTTGAATTTAGGAAAGAGTTGATATAAGAAAAGTAAACAATAAACATATAAAAAGATACATAATGAAGTTTTTAAATCACCCCTTTTTTCCTTTTACTTCTATATTTTTAAATCACCCATTTTTCTCTTTTACTTGTATGTTGTTAATCAAAACTACGGGTTGGGCTATATAGAAAACCCTAAAAATTTAAGAAAACTCTGGAAACTCAAAACTTCCCCCATTTTTACCCAACCTCCTGACATTTTTTTTGTGAAAAAAATAACACATTTTTAAGAGTTTTGGGCCAAAAAAAAAAACAAAAAAGCGCCGAAAGGATGTTTTTAAAAAAAATAAACAAATTTCAGCAAACTCCGGGTGACTAACATGTGTTAGGCAAAAAAGGCTGAAACTTGCTGAAATTTGTTTTTTTTAAAACATTCCTTCGGCGCTTTTTTGTTTTTTTTTTTTGGCCCAAAACTCTTAAAAACATGTATATTACATGTGTTATTTTTTTCAAAAAAAAAAAAAAAATCGAGAGGTTGGGTTTTCTAGGGTTTTCTCAAAATGGAGGGTTTTCTACCTAGCTTTAGCCTCAAAACTATTACTCCTAGGATGTTTGATATATCTATATATACTATATATAAGCATTTCCCATGTACAAAATAGTAATTTAACATCCATTTTTTAAGATGACAGACTAAAAGTCTTAACAAAACCCTGTATTTTTACAATTTTTCTTCCCATTCTGCCCTGCTTTCCCTTGCATCTTCAAACCCTCGTAATGTTATCATCAGTTTCTCAACTCAATCGTTCCCTTCAATCGTTGCCTTTTGATTCCTGAATTGCCCCAATCGATTCTCCTTCCCTCAATCAGTTTTAATCGAATGGTGCTCTTCCCCTTTAATCTCACCGCTAAAGCTTCCTCTACCTTCTGTCTATATAAAACGACCTTTTTCTGTCTTTGTATCTTAATTTTATCCGCCCAATACACATGTTATAGTGACAAAGAGGGAAATCCGGTGTTCCCTCTGATGCCTCCGATTGCATATTCAGAGAAGAGAGGGAGGGAGAACCAGAGAACACAGAGAGAGAAGGAGATGTGTGAGCGGCCATTAACAGGGGTTAAAGCGATGTCGCTTCAGTCATCTAGGGTTTCGACAGAGGGGTTCAATAGTATTTGCATTTTGCAGTAAGTTTGGTGGCATGGCTTCCTCATCGGACAGAGAGGCTACAGATGGGGTGTGTTAATAAGGAGATCGTTTGCGGCTACGTACTACCGCTAACAAAAAACGGAAGAAAGCGGGAACTCTAGGGTTCGTTCGACGGTTTCATGGTAAGTCAATTCTGATTTTTACTCTCTTTGCAAAAATTTCATCATTTCTATGAATTCAAGCTAATGTAGTCACGAGTGTTCAAGATTTCGATTTATTTTGTGTAGCTTTTAAATGTTTGTATTATACTGTCATGCTGAATGACCTTGAAATCAGATGGTGTTGCTGTGCTGTGTTGTGCTGGTGATAAGGGTATTTAGGGAAAACTACTTGACACTGATGGTGAACTCATATTGACTGCAATGACCCTAATTACGATAATGGCAAGGTAGTTATTGCCTTTATAGTCTTGAAATCAAGGAGCCATATTGACTTGTGGGGTTTGCATTTTCTGACCCGTTGGACAAGTACAAAGGAAAGCTGCCATCCATCGTTGATGATTACACGAATGATGATGTGGATTTAGCAGCATCTAAACTCAGGGAACTCGGGCCATCTGAAAACAATCCTTATTTGATTAAGAGGCTTGTATCAGTGACCATGGATAGGCATGACATGGAGAAAGAAAAGCTCTTTATTCTGATGTCATCAGTTCGGCACAAATCAAGCAAGGTTCGGATTTTGTTTATTTTTTAATAGGTAAGAGTAAAAAAGAAAACAAAAATAGAAAAAAGTAATCCTATGATCATAAGTTGTTTAGAAGAGGCGAATGATAGTAATGTGCAGATGCGGATGTAAATCAGTCATCTCTTGCTCTTTCACCTCTTCATTTTGGGAACCGTTTTCTTGTTTTATTCAGGCTTTTACGTATAGCGTCTGTGTTGGGGGGTAGATCTGACTTTTCATGTGTTTTGAATTTTAGTTCGTGGACAAAAAATGGGAACCTTTTTGTTTGTTTAGTTTTTTGTTTGTGTAATACTCTTAGTTGTCATGAGCAGGTTTTTCATGTTTTAATCTGTTTGTTGTATAAAGCCCCTTTTCAGGGTATTCATGTCGGGTTGGCAGGTTAAATTGGTGAACCCGAACAAGAACCATATTATTACTGGTGTCGTAAACACCAACCCTAACCCAAGCACTTTTAAATTTGTGTAACCTGGAAATGACCCGTATAACCCGTTTATCTAATCGTGCCAAATGATTGAAAAGTTGAAAATTATCCCAATTATCTCTGATCTGACACTTCTACTTCTGGTTATTCTGAGTGATATTATTCTCTACTCGGACCGATCACAATTGCGCTGCAGAACATTGGTGCCAGCAACAGCGATGATGCCTTTTTCAGGTACAAGATGCGGAAAATGATTACCAAAATCGAGGGGCGTGGAAATGCCATCAAAACAAATATCGTCAACATGGTAGATGTTGCTAAAGCTTTGGCTAGACCAGCTTCGTATACTACGAAATACTTCGAGTGTGAGCTTGGAGCACAATCAAAATTCGATGAAAAACCGGGGGTGTCGCTTGTGAACGGTTCTCATGACACAGCGAAACTAGCTGGTCTTCTTGAGAATTTTATCAAAAAGTAAGTTCAGTGTTACGGTTGTGGGAACCCGTAGACGGAGATACTGATTACGAAGATGCAGATGGTTCAGTTAAAATGTGCTGCGTGTGGTTTTGTGTCTGATGTGGACATGAGAGACAAGCTGATGTCGTTTATCTTGAAGAATCCACCTGAGCAGAAGAAGAATTCGAAAGACAAGAAGGTGATGAGGCGGGCTGTGAAGGAGCGGTTAAAGGAAGGTGAAGCTGATAAAAGACGTGAAGAAGACGAAAGATAAAACATCGACAAAAAAGAAAGGTAATGCTTCTGATGAGGATCACACTTCGCCAACTCTAATACATATTCAAATTTTTTTTTGGTTTTAATATGTATTTTGTAGTGGTTGTTAAGTTTATATTTGAACTCCTAATGTGTGATGATAGTTATTAGGGGTAGGATTGTACTTTAAGTTCTTGCTGGAATCACAGCTTCTTGGAATCATTATTTGTAGCAGTTCTTGCTGCTATAACTCGCCTGGTAATGTATAAACATTGTCTACTCATATATTGTTAGTGACTAGCAACTTTTCATATATATTTTCTTGTCTACGCTGACATGGATGATGATATTAAAATGGCTAGACATGCTCTTTATGTTCACCAAAAAAAGAGAATCTCCTGCCCTTAGGTTTGCCATCTTAAAGCTTCTGAACTTAGGTATTTTTCATTTTGTCTTTTTTTTTTTTTTTTTTTTTTTTTTTTTTTTGTAAATTTACTATGTAGTCATGTGGCCATATTGATTATTGGTTACGCCATTTAACAAACTTCTCTTATATAAGAAGCCATTTAATTTTTTTATTTGTAATCATTTTTAAAAGTCCAGGATTTAATTGTCAATCTTGTGAATATGATTGGCACATGATTAAGTTAAAGGATATACAATGTTAGGTTCTTGGTAAATGAATGGGTAAATTTTATTGAACGGGTCAAATGCGAAAATCTATTGAACAGTTCAACCGATCCCATTCTTTTTGTCATTTTATACAAAACATGTTAAGAATATTGTAGTGTGCGATTGTGGTGGAGTTGCTGAATCTTAGACTTGATTATTACCCAAGGCACATACTCAAAGTTCATGAGCCCGCCGCAACGCGCGGGTTGCCTACTAGTACTATGTCAGATTAATAATCTTTTAATTCTGTTAGAGTTGCGTTTAGAGAAAGTACAGTTTAGTAATCCACTAATCCCCTTTACTTTTTATTGGACTTGATTCTAGAAACATACTACGTACTAGGGGTGAACACAAAATTCAAATAACTGAACCGTGACTGAAATAATCGATAAAATAGAATCGAAACAAAAACTGATGGTTCGGTTTTTGGATTTTTAATAACCGAAAATTTTGGTTTGGTTTTCGAATAAACATTTTGAATAACCGAAAAAACTGAACCGAACTGATAAGTTACAATCCATATATTTTGATGTTTAAGTGTTTAACCCAATGCTAGTAGAAATTATATATTTTATTCTTGAATATTAAGTATTTATAATAAAAACATTACATGTTTATTTATAATTGAAATGATTTATTTATTACTTACAATAAATAACAAAATTTAATATAAAAATTAAATGATCTTCAAATTATTATAAAAAATAAAAATTTTGAAGAAACATAAAATTAGATTAGAAGATTATATTTATGTAAACAATATTAATTAAAGAGGTTAACTATAATAACTTAAATGTAAACATATAAGAAAGATTTTTTTTATTTTAAATTATACTTTTTATTTTTTGAATGTTACATAATTTTGTTTAAAAAATCAAAATAACAAAAAAAACCGAACCGAACCGACGTAAAACCGAAAACACATTTCGGTTTCGATTTTGATTTTGCCCAAAAACCGAACCGAATCGTGCACACCCCTATTACATATGTGAATCGAGCTTAAGGTGAAAGGGGCACCACCCTAGGGTAGTATCTGAGTCATGTCTAATCCTGCCCTACCATGTTAATTCTACACCCAAGTATCTTATATGAGGCAAAAACATTGGTGGCGCCTACCACAAGCACCCTAGAACCATGGACACCACCCTTTACTCCGCCCCACCAATCACACCCACCTTTTCAAACTTAAAATCTTAAAACATCACAAGCCGTTTGGTGTCATGCAGCAAAGACTACCCAGAGCAACAAGCTACCAAGCCAACCTGCTAGGGTGGCGCCTATGTTACCGCACGACAAGGAATCCACGAGGTTAACCTGCATGGGTGCCCCGCCCCGCCTAACTATTTATATTCATTTTTAATGGTTTCCTAAATATTTTCATTTGTACTTTATTTGACACACGAGGTAGAAAGTGATTATCGTGATAGAACTTAGTGATGGGTGTGATGGTGTGAAATAGCACCGCAACCACTCTCATCACACCAGTGATTGAATTTTTCGTAGTGGCCATCATAGTAGTGGTGAGTTTGATAGTTTTTTTTTTTTTTTTTTTTTTTGTGGTGGTTGGGGGGGGGGGGTTGCAAGTGATTTAATGATTGTGTGATAAAATTGGGTGGAATGAGATGGCAGTTTATGATTAGTTGGTTTGTAAATGATTGAGGGCTGGAATGATGAGTGCCAAGACCACTCTTATGGTAAAGGGTAGTGGGGTGTTAAACAGGTCCATCCTAAACCGAACTCGAAAATTTTACATGAACCCAAACACAAAAATTATGCCAGGCATATGAATCGGACCATTACAGGAGTATTCGTGGGTTAACCCAAACATAACCTGATTAACCCAGTTTTTTTCCCATATTAATACGGAATTATGGATGTAACCCTTGAAAAGAGATGCATCTCTTCAAACCCTCATTCTAGCTTTAGCTGGGTGGTAGAGACTCTTGTCTCTTAGGGAGAAGACCACAGGGCCGGCCCGTTAGTGTAATTGGGCTAGGCGACGGCTTAGGGCCTCCAAAAAAATAGGGCTTCCAAAATTAAAAAAAAAAAATCTATATTTATAAGAAAAGGTATATTATATTTACAGTAATATTTGCTAACAATACAAGTTTAGTTTGGTGGTAAAAATAAGGTTTGTTTTTTGTAGAGGGCTGGGTTCGAATCCCATCTGCTACTCATTTTCAAAATTATTAATCACCTCACTCACTCTTTTAATAAAGGGTTATAAATGATTTTTTTTTATTCACCTCTCTTAATTTAACAAGCTAAAATATTTTGTCCACACAATTTTTAACATGATATGTCCATGTAAAATTTTATTTAAAAAAATCGTTTCTAACTAATAACAATAGTATACTTAAAATGAGTAGCATGTTTTAATTCCTTTCACACATAATGTAAGTTGTTATTTGTTAGGTTAAACTCTTTTGACCAACTTAGATTTGATTTATGTATTAGATTCCAACATTATTTGATTAGGGAAATCATTTAGTTTATATAATGGTTAAGTGCTTTATAAGTTTCTTCCTAATACATTTCATGTCAGATACAAACTGAAATTCCGAGGCTAAAAAAATTAAAAAGGGCCTCGAATTTTTAATTCGCTTTGAGCCACTAAAATTCTAGGAACACCCCCTGGAAAACTAGGGTTCAAATCCTCGCATTGGGTAATACTAAGATTAATTTGGTGTAATCAAACCCTCATGAGTTTAAAGCTGAAGAAATAAACTTCAGGGACCAACTCTGGTAGATTTCATTACACAAGGGACACAACAGACACAGAAACAAAAAACACACACCCTTTCTTCATGAAAATCTGAAAATAACCTTTGGCCTTGCTTCTTGCAGCACCCATTCTTATCTTTCTGCATCTCCTCTCTCATCCTCCTTGTTATGACTTCTGCTACTACATTTCTACCATTCCAATTACTAACCCCTAAATGCATTACCATACCCTCCACATTTGGGTACCTCCCTTTATCTTCTAAACCCTTCAAAATCTCTAAACTTTCATCATGGGTCTCTCAAAAAAACAAGACTTTATCTCCAAAACTGTCCCATTTTGCTCCCCAGACCTCAGATTGGTCCCAACAGGTCACACAAGAAGGTGAACAAGATGAAGAAGAATCATATTCTGAGCCACCTGAAGATGCAAAGATTTTTGTGGGCAACTTGCCTTATGATATTGACAGTGAGAAGCTGGCCCAGCTCTTCAGTTCTGCTGGAGTTGTTGAGATTTCTGAGGTAGGGTTTTCTTTATTTGTTTTGATGTTTTTTTTAAAGATTTTCTTGATTTGGGGGTCACTTGTGTTTGAAGTGGTGGACTGATGACATGTGTGTTTTGTAGGTGATATATAATAGGGATACAGAACAGAGTAGAGGGTTTGGGTTTGTGACAATGAGCACAGTTGAAGAAGCTGAGAAAGCTGTGGAGAAATTCAGTGGCTATGTAAAGTTTATCCTTTTGTCACTCTTGACTAGTTTCTTGTTTGTGTTCAATGTATTTTTCTGTTTGATAATTACACAGTTTAAATTTTAGTACTAGGGAAAAAGAAAAAAAAAGTTAAGAAAACAATATATATTGTAGTGTTTTGAAAGGGTGAATATAGTATTAGTGAAGAACATATACTTAAGTACTGTTTTGATCGATTTGAGATGAAACACGATCGTTTCATAAGTTAATAATATGAGATATGAACTTCCACCTATAGGTATAATTCTATAGAATAAGGATCAAATAAGGATATAAATATTGGTAAGATGACTCCTATAAGTCGGCCGATTCATATAATCCACGCTTTTATAACTCTATTGAAGTGTTAATGTTTTTTGGCATTAAAGTTGACAAATTCTCAATTTGTTTTTGTGCATCTAGATGAACAAAATGAAAATGTGATTTGTCAACCTTTTTCCAATGGACAATGAAAAGTTTAGTTTGCAATGGAGATATATATTAATGAATTTTGTGAAATGGTCAACTTATATGAGTCGAATATCAAATTTTGGTTAATTCTTACGGCTCTGACCAAGATTTAAGTTCTTGCCATGTAACTATGATTACCTATTATAAACTATAAAGTTATGTGTAAATGGGCATGTAAATGATGTTGGGAATGTTTTGAAAACAGGATTTAAGTGGCAGGCTTCTAACTGTAAATAAAGCTGCACCAAGAGGTTCACAACCGGAAAGACGAGTAGTAGCGAATGCTTTTAAAATATATGTGGGTAATCTGGCATGGCAAGTGGATAGTAGTCAACTTGAGCAGGCGTTTAGTGAACATGGGAAGGTGGTTGAAGCAAGGGTTATCTATGATCGTGAAACTGGTCGTTCACGTGGGTTTGGTTTTGTAACAATGGCGAGTGAGACAGAAATGAACGATGCCATTGCCGCTTTAGATGGACAGGTATGCAAACTAGTAATTCAACCATGCGGGTGGGTTTCCTAACAAATCACATGGGTTCAGGTTGAAATAAGTCATTTTTAGTATGGACCGAGTCAGAAAGACCCGCTAAAAACCTTTTGTTCATTTTCTTAGTAACGAATACCTTATATAGGATTACAAAAACAATATTACAAATTTACAATACTAATCTGATTCGTATATATTTTGACTTTTAACGTTGTTTGCATTAAAATAGACTTTGAATGACTTTCAATTCGTTTCACATGTCGACTCGTTTCACCCTTTAGATATATATACCGATTCGAGCCATTTTAAAAGATTTGTAAGTAAACAAGTTGACATTGCACCCCTACGGCTCTGCTATTGTTGAGTCCATGTGAATTTTTTTTTTTTTGTCTATGCAAGCGGTTGTCTTTATTGAATTGGTGATTTGCAATTTTGCATATGTGATGCAGAGTTTGGATGGGAGGGCAATCAAGGTTAATGTTGCAGAGGAACGCCCAAAGCGTAGCTTCTTTTGATTTTGAACGAGGATAATCGGCTTAAAGATTGCAGAGAAGCTGCTTCCTTTTCAATTTTTTGAATCATTGTAGGTTCTTTTAAGTTAATTAGAGTCATTGTTCTTCAATAATAATCTTGTATATTTTTTCAAGTATCATAATTTTTTTGTACTGGTGTTCACATTCTGTGTCCTATTTTATATTCAGTGTTAAATTCAGATAAATATGTTATAAATAAAAAAATAATCTTAAAAGGGAATTTTCGGAAAGCCATGTCAAGACTGTGACTGCGACTCAGGTCCACAAATCATGAAAAACATTTACCAAGACATTCAGTAATTTGTCGTAACTGAATTCTACCGACGCTGATATATAGCTAAACAACCAACACACGACATAATTACAGGAGAGCGTTTAGCAAGAAAAATGTGAGCAACATGTTTCAGATGCACCTAGTGAAATTTGAACTCATTCGCGTCATTTGTATGCAGACCGATTTGAAGTTCAAAAGATCGATGAAAAAAAAAAAAAAACTCAATATAATCATAGTTTCATGGAATAAACATAATTACTTTAGTCAATGATTTGGGTTGACTGAGGACGTTGTACTATCTCAAGCTTTCTGTCCTACTAAGATTGATGAACAAACATGAAAGCAAATAAGAAGATATGCTTCCACTTTCTTTAAAACCCTTAATTAAGTAACATCAAATGTAATCCAGGATAAGAAGCCATCTTTTTCTTTTTCTTGTAATATATTCCAAAACAAAAATAATTAGCAAAGAATCTTACACATCTGAAACATGTTTCAGGTGGGAATCACAGAAAGTTATACCATGCAAAAAAAAAAAAAAAAAAAAAAACTAGTGTAAATAAAAAATTGGAAAACCATTTTTTTCTTGATTTTGTCACTACTCTTGATCTTGTAGTTATGCAAATAACTAACAAAATTATTTATGAGTATATAACATTGCTTCCACCAGTTTTCTATCATAACCTCTTGAAGGCCACCTAACTAGCAGAAAGTGCGATTTACCTGATCTTGTTGGCTAGTAGGATATTGGATGAGTTTTTCGGTAAGAGTTTCTTATTTAAAAAAAAAACATTGTCTAGGAAGATTACATAATATTTTAAAAGAGTACACATGCATATGCACAGGGTACAACTGCCAAATGATAAAGGTGTAAAGATGTTGTAACAAATAGAGTAGAGACCACAAAAGAGATTAATCTTCAAATTCACATTAGGTTTTCTTGACCCTAATTGAAGCAAGGAAGATGATTCAGTTTTGTTTACCACTTTATTCTATTTCTTAATATGTATTTAAAGGCTACCAAGTGCCTAATGAAAACCACAACAAAACAACCCATTCTTAAACCAAAATGGACCAATCACTCTCCAACTACAGCACCAACAAAAACTTACCATCATCTAACCCCGAAAAGCGGCTCTTAACCGCCACCAATCCGTTAACAACCACCAACCCCTTTACTGGGGTGTCCAACTCACCAATGAACCAACTGCAGCAACAACCACTCCAGCAACACCCCCAACACCAACAGCAGCAGCAGCCACTTATGGGCCCTATGACTAACTCAATGGCACAGCAGCAGCCACTTATGGGCCCTATGATTAACCCAGTGGCACAGCAGCTACTGGGTATGTCACCTAACTCAATGTACCAGCAGCAGCAGCCAATGGTTCCCAGGAGCAACTCGCTGCTAAACTCGATGATTAACCCGATGCATACCCCGAGACAACATGAGATGATGGGTCCCATGCATAATCCAATGATGCAGCAACTGAATAAAGGTGAAAGAAACTCGATTTTTAGTGCTTCGGATGACAATGTTATCATGAAGCAAGTACTTGATACTCATCTCCCTGATGGCACTGATGTTGATGTCAAACCACTGGTCCACATTGTGGAGGAAATCCTTAAATATGCCACCATTCATGCTACCGTCGATGTTGATTCTACTTCATCGGTACTACTATTATTATTATTATTAATATTATTTTATATATATATCCTGAATTAACATTTAACAACACTTGTATTCTGTGTACTGATCCGAGTGTTTTGAATTCTTTGTAGGTTGCACATACAGATGTCGGAAAACTGGAGGGAAAATCGCACCAGCTCAGCGCACACCAAACTAATGCACACCAAATCAATGCACAGCAAACCAGTATAGTTCTGATTCAACTGTCGCACATAATCGACAAGCTGGCTTGCGAGGTTTGAACTCAAAAACTAATACATTAATATTAATATTAATATTCTCTTCTTCTTTAGAGACCAACATGTGATTAAAAAATTATCTATATTTAATAATTTATAGATGTCATTCAAGTGCTTAAGTGGCGCGGATGGACACACAACCGCACTTGCATTATTTCACGAGGTGGGAAACTACCACTGGGACGCGAAGCTGGCGTTGATCCTTGCAGCTTTTGCTCTAAACTATGGTGAATTCTGGCTTCTAGCTCAGATTTATTCATCGAATCAACTTGCAAAATCAATGGCTATTCTTAGACAAGTACCAACGATTATGGAGCATTCGGCCCCGTTGAAGCCCAAATTCGATGCACTCAACAAACTCATTCACTCAGTCCTCGAGTTAACTCGGTGCATTATGCAATTTAAGGAGCTGCCACCTATGTATGTCTCTACTGAGGTTCCAGCCATGGCTAGAGCGTTACAGGCAGTTCCTGCTGCAGTTTACTGGAACGTTAGAGGGATTATCGCTTGTGCTGCACAGATCACTAGCCTCAGCAGCATGGGACATGAGTAAATGAAACTTTCATATTGTGTTATGAAAATGTATATTAAATAAAAAAGATGGTGAATAACATCGTAACATGGTTTAATGATTTCAGGTACGGGATATCAGCCTCTGAGATGCAGTCATGGGAATTATCCACCTTAGTCCTTAAGATCAACCACTTACATGAGTTTCTCAAGAAGCAATTGGAGGAATGCCACCGTGTTATAGGTATTATTTTAACGCCTTGTGCTTGTATCACACCTAGGGGTGCAAACGGGCCGAGCGGCTCACAAGCAGCTCGAGAAAAAGCTCGAAACGAGCCGAGCCTTACTGAGCCTAAAATAAAGCTCGTTTATATATCAAGCCCATGCTTGAGCCTGGCATGTCAAGCTCGTTAGGCTCGTTGAGCCTTATCGAGCCTTAGTGTAACATTAGTTTGTATTAATATTTAATAGCATTTACCCCTTATTTAAAGTTTTCTAGTAAACGAGCCAAGCCAAGCTTATTTAAACTTGTTTACGAGCCGAGCCCGAATCTAAAGATAAGCATGTTTAGTAAACGAGCCCGAGCTTCACTTATCGAGCTTGCGAGCCTAAACAAGTCTCTTATTTATATTAATTTTTATTTAATATATTAATTAATAGATGATAAACGAGCCGAGCCTGAGCCGAGCTTTGAAAACAAAGCTCGAGCCAAGCTTGAGCTCTCCTAAGTTAATCGAGCTCGAGCTCGGGCTTGGCTCGGTTCGTTTGAACCCATACCCGACAGTCATGACCCAATTTGACCCGAACCCGACCTGCATGTTTTGCCAGGCTTACATTGTAACAAAACATAAAATGGATATAACTTGTTTGGTTGATGCAGGAGACAGGAAGGAGTTGGAGTTCAGAAACTCTTTCAATCAGCTATTTGAAACAATCCATATAGACAACATGAAAATCCTCAAAATCTTGCTTAATTCAAGGGATGACCCACTGCCACTTTTCGATGGGGCTACTAAAAAAAGGGTTTGAACAATTATTCATATTTTGTTATTTACATATATCAATCTATAAACTAATACATCTTTTTACCTTACATATTAACAGGTAGGCTTAGAAGTTCTAAGGAAAAGGAATGTGTTGCTGCTAATATCCGGGCTGGACATGTCACGTGATGAACTGTCGATTCTTGAGCAGATTTATAGCGAGTCTCGTGTTCAAGGGTCCAGGATCGATTCTTTGTATGACGTGGTGTGGGTCCCTATTGTGGACCCCTATGTTGAGTACACTGAAGCTATGCACATGCAATTTGAGGAGATGAGGAATAATATGCCATGGTACTCAGTGTACCACCCTTCAAATATCGACAGGGCGGTGAAGAAGTCCATTGGTGACAGGTGGCACTTTAGGAGCAGGCCTATCCTTGTCGTGTTGGACCCACAAGGAAGAGAGTTGAGCCCGAATGCATTGCACATGATGTGGATTTGGGGAAGCACCGCCTTCCCGTTCACCACTGCTAGAGAGGAAGCTTTGTGGAGGGAAGAAACGTGGAGGCTAGAGTTGCTAGTCAGTGGCATGGACCCGACCATACTCGATTGGGTCAGTCAGCATTTACCATTCTAGCTTATCAGTTATAGAATTTATTTCATGTATATTTTATAAAATAATTGGATTACCGTTTAGGTAAGAGATAACAAATACATCTTCTTGTATGGCGGGGACGACCTTGAGTGGATTCGCAAATTCACAAGAAGTGCACGGGCCATGGCTTCGGCTGCAGGCATCCCACTAGAGATGGCATACGTTGGAAAGAGCAAGAAAAGAGAAAACGTACGAAAGGCGATCGCCACCATTAACGTGGAAAAGCTAAGTTACTGCTGGCAAGACACCACCCTGATCTGGTTCTTCTGGACCCGATTAGAGAGCATGTTGTATTCCAAGATCCAACTCAAACGGGCTGACGATCAAGACCCGATAATGCTGCAGATCAAGAAGCTACTCAGTTACGACAAGAACGGATCATGGGCTTTGCTTTGCCAAGGATCAACGATTCTGACGAATGGTCACGGCACCACCATGTTGCAAACCCCTGCTGACTATGACCTATGGAAAGAACACATCAGTACTAGGGGTTTCAATTTGTCGTTTAAAGAGTACCATGATAAGCTTCATGTTGCAGCAAATAACTGCTGCCGCTTTGAGTTTCCCCATGCAGCAGGTAGAATTCCCGAAGGCATGCGCTGCCCTGAGTGCCATCGGATGATGGAGAAACACATTGCTTTTATCTGTTGCCATGACCAAACCGGCCTTCTTGAACCCTACTGATCGAGTAATATCAACCCGCAGCCTATGATGCTAGTACTATTTATTACTAAGTGAATAAACAGCAGCATGTGATTGTTTCTGTTATGCTGCTGTATGAGTGTGTGAAGAGTGTAATTGTGTTTACCTGAGTGTAATATGGTGGGTCTATACTTCTGTATGAGTTGGATGGATCTCCTTTTGATTGATGTAATAAAATATTTATGAATTTTAATAATAAACCTTATTTCCATTGAGGTAACTAACGATTTTAGCATATCACATTTATTATCTCCATTCATACATGTACAAAGAGGATCAACAAAAGTATTGACCTTGAGGATTTGACATTAAACAAAATTGGTATCCTTTCATAACAAGTCTCATCAAATATATTGAACTCGACAACAATGTGGGTTGAAAGCATTGTCATGATGATTTGAGTTAAGTTAACTCAATAAATAAAAATAGAACACCAAGTGCTGCAGTTAATACCTAAATTGTAACTTTTTTTATGTTTTATGAATATGATCAAACAAAAATTGATTTGGAAATCAAAGATTCAGAAAACAGAAATAGAGAGAAGATACTACTAGCCTGGAGAACAGGAATGGATTTGAACTTTTAAAATTTCACAAATACCACGGCACAATATTTCACATTTCGATTCATTTACCAAGGTTTTTTTTTTCTTTTAGAGCATCCGTAGTGGGGCGTTTTTTTTTTAAAAAATTCAAAAAAACGCCCGAAAACACCCAAAGCACCATTACACTAGGCGTTATTTTTAAAAAAAATTTCAGAAATTTGCTTTTGGCGTGATGAGGAAAACGCTGCAATATCCATTTGCTTTTGGCGTGATTCTTGCATTGGCCAATGGGAGAAGAAGGTCAGGCCACATGGTGGGGTCTTGCATTATCCATTTGCTTTTTTTTTTAAATTCTTTTCTCTATAAAAAATAATAATTATTTATTGATTGCATGGGGGTTATTGGAATAATGCCCCACTACGCCATTTTTGCTATAATGCCCAACGCTGACTAGGATGCCACGTGTCGGATAATGCCCCATGGTGGGGGCATTATTTTTGTTCACCACTACACATGGTCTTAGCGGCGACTTTCTTGTGTTTGGCAATCGCACCCCCCAAATTGGAGAGCCCCGTTGCTCTACTCCGCCAGACTATATTGTCTTAACCGGGCCCACGCTATCTTCAAAGTTTGGCTTGGGCGTTTCCCCGGGAAACCATACCGTCGGCTGCCACTTGACAGTCGTTGTGCCACCACAAGAGCAGAACTCTCTGGCGTAACATATGGTGGGACGAAAACCCGGGTGGGCTCATGATTTGAACCGGCAACCTTGCACAAGGCCTAGCTCAAATTCTTCATATTCTTAATCCACCAAAAGTGGCACTAGCTCAAATCCTTCATTGCCACTCGACCTACCTTCCTATTTGGCTATTTATGACCGGTCTGCCACAACTTGTTAACCACCTGTTTATCGGTTTGACTTGTTTAGATAAAAATGTGAAATGAGTTGTGTTTAAGTTAGGTAATGCAAGTGTGTTACGATTAAAGTTAACGGTTTTTACACAAACATATATATGAGACATGTTCGAATTCAATAATTAAAAACGGCAAATCGAAACATGCGTATTGTCAACTTCTGATTAGGCTTGCAAACGGACCAAACGTTTAGTGACTCGCACAACATGAAGTTCGTTTATGTTCGTTATTTAGTAAACGAACAAAAAAATGTTCATCTAACTGAAAGAAGGAACATGAACACATATATCTTTTATTCATTTATGTTTATGTAGGCTTCCCTTAATCGTTTATACTCGTTCATTTACGTCCATTTAAGTTTGTTCGTTTATATATTCATTCAATCTATTTAGCCGTTTAAGCCTATCAATCCATCACCTTATCAATAAGATCTCAGCCTATTCTTTAGCCTTTAGTCTTCACGCCCATTCTTGATACTTATAAGTTATAACTGGTAATAACATTCAGAAATCATCGCTAATTGAATACTTAGGTTTAATTTTTTGTCCAAAATGACTGCCGATATCTTATTTGTTTGTATTCGTCCATTATGTTCACTTGTATTCGTTTAAAATATTAATGAATGAACCTGAATAAGAAAATCCTTTAGTTCATTGTCTGTGTTTGTTCTGTTCTTTTACAAAATATTCGTTCGTTTAATTGTTCATGTTTGTTCGAGTATCTATGTCACACCCCTATTTTCCACGTGTCACCGGTGGGCCCGGTAGGGAGTATCGTGACGTAATTGATATCATCATAGTCAAACAACACAACATATAAATGCACAGCGGAAGCAAAAGAGATAGATTCATTTCAACTGAATAAATTGTAATGTTTAAGTATCACAAAACAGTCGAAACGGATCCACAGGCGGATCAAATAAAAAGGAAAACTGTTCAACAGACTTTGACATCTAAAGCTTGCGAGACTTGAGTAATGATGCCTGGAGTAGCCAGCCTATTTCGTTTAGTACCTGCACTTAGCTTTTTTGGAAAATACGTCAGTTTGCACTGGTAAATACAACTTAACTGACTCATTTTGAAAAGAGTTTGAAAATTTATTTGAATGCACTTCGGCAAAAATATTTTATAACTTGGGACAATTATTCAAAATAATCTTGTATACAGTTTTACTCATTTGTCGTCCATTAGGGCCGGTTTGTAAGGCCGGACTTAAGTTAACTGACACGCCACAGGTATAATGCCCACAAGGTCGACACCTTATAGTGGGATACCAGTTTTTACATAATGCATCTGTCAGGTATACGCCTACACCCCGTGCCTAGGTCGTGGCCATTTCTTTGAATGATGCCAAGAATATCCGGGACATGGTCATTTAACCCCCAAGGGCCATACACGAAATAATACATATCAAACAGGTTATGTAAATACATCAATCACAATACGATTTAAATGACTACATACACCCGACCAAGCGGTACTTTTATAGTATCGTATCCCAAGCCCGTATAGGGAAAATAAGTTAAGGGTATTTACCTGAGCAAAGTATAAATCAAATACAGAAGGCTCAAAATACTTTATTTATCATATTAGATTAGTAGAAAAAGGTTTGGGGTCAAAAGGATTTGTAAAACTCATTTTATAGCCCAAAAGGGCAAAACCGGCAATTACCGAATTAAGCTTAGAACTCTATGTTATGCTCAGCCTAAAAATAAATAAAAATCTTCAAAAATCCCAAAATATTATATTACATCAGTGGGTAATAAGTTAGGTATCAAAAATTAGGTTTAGATAGGCTATATGCTAATTATTCGGTTTAATTACTAAAAAACTTTCTAATTACGCTAACGAGCATAACTCCTAATCTAGACCTCAAACTGATGTCAAATTTTAGGGACAAGTCTACAAATCAGTAGTGAAGGTTTCTATTCTTTCACTTTATCAAAAATCACATTTTAAGATGATAAGGGCATAATAGTCAACATTTAAGCATTTAACGGAATCATGCATATGAATCGGATAACTAATGAACCAAGTTGTATAATCTTAGAGGGTTATACTTATAGGTAACTTGGTCCTAATAAAGTTCTAAGGCATTCCTAAATCATGCTCAAACGGGTCAGAACTGAAAGTCAAAGCATAAGTCAAACTATGCGACTTTCGGTCCCGAACCGAGCCTAAACTAAAAATTGTCGAGTTGAAAATGTTTAGACATGTTCTTACATTAATTACCAAGTTATATTAATGTCAAAACAGGTTGCACAGCTTCTACATTGCTAATTATGCATTTATTCGAAAATGAGCTTTCTGTTGACTTTTTATAATCAAGTTTGACTCGACAATTGACCTAATTAGAGTGAGAATCAGAGGGTGACCTTTTAAGGGTTTAATGCCCACATAATTACCAACTCATAGGTACCTTCAAAATGAAATTTGAATGGAGCAATTAAGATTAATGACGAAGTCAAACCTTAATTACGACGGTTTGACTAAATGCTAATAAACTATGCAAAACTGAATTAAGGAAGGTTAAGGACACGTACAAAGGTCCTAAGCACGACTAATGATCACTAGGAAGAGGTCTTGAGCTCCAGGAATCTCCAAAATTTGGGTTATGAAGGTTTCCAAGTGCAAGTCCAAGTGTTGCAACTTAGAACTCCTTATATAGCACTTTAGATGCAACAAGATCATTCCACAATAGTCTATAGATGTTCCTTGATCATTTACAAGTGTCCCTAAGCTTGAAAACCCATCAAACAAGCCCCTAGAATAGAATACAAGGCTTCTAAGTCGTTTTAACCTGCTGAACTTGCAGGTGTACATGATTTCTGCCCAGCTAAGGTCCTTGCGTAGCGCTACGACAAAAGGGGGAGTTGCTCGCGCTACGCTAGCAAGTAGGTAACCAGCCAAACAAGTTTCAGCTAATTACATTTCAGCCCCTGGTCCTTCCAAACATGGTTTTAACTTTGTTTATTGCATTTTCAACCCTCTAACTTTACTTTTAAGGGCTCCAAGGCATAACCAAACACCGTTAAGTCCTCGGTTAACTTTGTGATCACCCGTAAGGCCTTAAATTTCAACGTTGACGCTTTTGACCCCTCGTATACGAATATTGTCATAACTTTCTCATACTTTATCAAACCTTGTGAAATTTTTATCACTTATTCTCGTGAGCATAATTAATCATTACAAAGCTTCGGGTTCGCTAAAAAGGTCACTCAGAGGTATACTTTAAACATGTTGACACATTTAACCCCTGTAGTTTGTAATTTCTCACTTTCTTCCACAATTAGCTTCGTATGATCCATGAATTATTCGTTTAAGGGTATAAACGTCGTGTAGGGTTATATAAGGGTACGTTTATTCATTTATGACATTTTGAATCCTTTTACACACGTAGATCCCTTGTTTGTCAACTTCAGTCCCTCTAAATCAGTTCTTTACACGTTTTAAGACTCATGACACGTGTCCATACGTTATTGGACGTGATTTTACGAGGTGTTACAATCTATCTATATGTGCTCGTTCATTCTGTTAATTTGCATTTGTTTAGAATGTTAATGAAACAACATAAACGAACACGGACAAGAAAAACCGGTTACTTAGGCTAGAGGGTGTGGGTTGGCGCCACCCCTCCAAATGGAGGCTTTTGATTGGTGGTCAACCCTGCCAACACAAACCCACCCTTAGCGCTCGTTAAGCCACACACAAACCCGCCTTTGGCGTCCCCTAGGTGATATGCCAAGCGTGAACAAGCTGACGTGGAAGGGGACGCCATCCCACACTAGCCGGCCATATCTATTCGTAGGGGTTGGTTCCGGTACAAACCATATTTATCCTACAACCCGTAAGAACATATCCTAGCACTTAAAGAAAGTTAAATTAGCACATACTAAAATAATGCATACATAAAAGTAGCACTTTTGAATAATATTAGCACATGAAAATTAATCAAAATAATTGATTTTAGCACATATTTGAAATGATATCAACACTTTTTTTTATCAGCACATTGAAAACAAAAGGAAGATCCAAATAAATAATTAATTGTTGTTAGCATAATTATAAGAAATTAAAGATAATTGATATTATTTAGGTTATCATTTTACCATTTATCTATAATTAGTTGGATGTCACATAACATTTTTTAAATGGTTTTTACAATTTGTATACAAAATGTGGTTTGTACTTGATCTTACTCCCATTCGTATACAAAATATTATTTTTAACTTTTTTTCCCTTCTTATGTACCAAATTTAAAACTCGCTAAAACCCTAAGCAGCAAATAACAATACCAGGTACCACAGATCCATTCTTATGTTTTCATTTTCTACCTCTCATCAATGGCTTCCTTTCTCCAAAGGCTCGTCAGAAAGCAATCACTGACCAAAACCCTAATCACAGATCTCAACAAACGAATTCTCTCCTCACCCACCCACTTATCCCATCCCAAACCCGACCCCATCCCCTTCTTCAACAACCTACCCATAACAACTGATTCTCCAACTGTTTACCCCAGTTTCTCATTTGGGACTTTTCTGAACCCAATTTCTTATCAATCTGTTGTACCAGAAGAAGAAGAAGACATTGTTGATGAAGCAGGGATTTGGGCTGACAGTGTGAAGAAGAAGAGGAAGAAGAAGATGAACAAGCACAAGTTGAAGAAGCTCAGAAAGCGTCTCAGGAGGAAAACTTAGTTTTTTTTTTCTAAATTATTTCTGTCTGGTGAGGGTTTCTTTTACAGGATCTACTTTTGGTCTTCAACTCTTCATTGCTAGAATTCAACGAGTTTAATAATTTGTTTGATTTCAATTTTCAACTGACCCTTTGTCTAGAACCCTTAGGTTGTGTTGTGAGTTCAAACATCAGTGTCAAACTATTAATAGCCAAACTATGAATTGATCTCATGGGGTCTTCTTTGGGAATTAAAAAGAAACTTCCTTTATGTGCCTATTTTAGTTCATGTAATGTTCTTGTTTGATTAAGGATTAAGTTTTGGGGTCAAATTTAGTGTTCATTGCTTGAATTGGAAGGGCTCATTGGTTTGAATTGGTGGCTTTTTGTTCTGATTTTTGGAGTTTTTAGTGGTGTTTTGATATGATTTGATATTATTTGATAAATTTTTCTTTGCCTGATGCCTGTCGTTTCTTGTTGTGTACCTTATTGATCTTAGGACTCTTGTTCAAACATAGTTATCACCAGGGGACTAGCGGTCGCTGCAGCGAATAGGTCGAAGGTCGCCACATGGTACGTAGCAATAAATAGCGGGATTTTAGTTATTTTTTTAAATATAAATAGCGATTAATTATAGCTATAAGATAGTTGGATTTTAGGTTTTTGTTAAATATACACGTAAAATAGCGTATATACCAGTGTGTTTTGATATAATATACATATAATAAAATTTGATTCTTTTTCTAGTGTATCGCTATTTATAAAATAGCGCCCGCTATCTATTGCTACTTGCTATGTAGCATATAAGTACCTTATCGCTATTCGCCATTAACAACTATGGTTCAGAAAAAAAAACACAAAATCTTTCTTCATGTGTATTTCAAACCACGTTTGAAGGCGAGTTTGTATATATCATCATCATCATCATCATCATCATCATCATACTCAGTAAATCACTAAATCCCACCAATAGCAAAGCTAAGGTAGGGTCTGAGGAGGGTAAGATGTAGACAACCTTACCTCTACCCCATAGGAATAGAGAGGCTGCTTCCAATGAGACCCTTGGCTCGATAGTAGTTTTGCATCAAGCCTTGGACATAAGGCACATAACACTTGGCGAATTAGTGCATGTAACCCCTTGTCTTTTGGCTATCAACGCCACCACATGATGCATGATTAACCGTCCACCGCTTTTAACATTATTTTCACGAAATTAGTAAAAATAACTTTAATATTAGTGCAATTTCACTTTTGCCCCCTGAGAACCCACACATATATACATTATATGCGCACACCTCAACCGGGGCGTATATATGTAGATGATAACTCAAATGATATAGTTGTTAGATAATGTTGTCCGACATGATTTTAGAGGTATATGTTATGCTTCTTGTTTTCATAGGATATAGATTAACAATAAGATATGGAATCAAAGACGCAGAACCATGCCGGACAACTTGATCTAGCAACTATATCAACCGTATTATCATCTACATAAATACGAACTTATTTTGTAGTGTACATGAAGAAATATATTTGTTTTTTTTTTTTTTTATCTTAATAGGAGTCCTAAGATCAATAAGGTACAACTTGAAATGAAGGTCATCAAACACAGATAAATATGTCAAATCAGATCATATGAAACCGAAAACAGTAGGCTGGTTTGCGATTTGTATGATTCGGTTTAAAGGTCCTGCAACTGTTTGGAACTGGAACCGGCCATGTAAACCATTCAGTCGTTATATATATTTATTTTTCATTTTTGGAATGTGCAGTTAGTTTTTTTAATCAATTTTAGTCTCGTGAGAATTTTCTTTTGCAGGACCTAATTTTTGTGTTCATTGCTTGAATCAAATGGGTTATATAGTTTATTTGATTACAAGTGACCGTTTGTTATCTCTAGAACCCTTAGGTTGTGAGTTTAAACATCAATATCTAAGTCCCCTGTTCTATCTAATAGTCAAACTATAAATCTTTATGTGCCTGTTTCAGTTCGTGTAAAGTTCTTGTGTGATTTTAGTTCACATAAAGATTAAGTTTTATTGCTTGAATTGGAAGGGCTTAATGGTTTAAATTGGTGCCTTTTTTGTTCTGTTTTTTGGAGTTCTTAGGAGTGTTTTGATATGATATGATATGATTTGACGTATTTATCTTTGCTTGAAGGCTAGTTCGTATATATGTAGATATGATAAGACGGTTGATATAGTTGCTAGATCAAGTTGTCTGGCATGGTTTTAGAGGTATATGTTCTGCGTCTTTGATTTCATATCTTCTTGTTAGCCTATAAAAAGAAAGAGAGAGTTTCGTTTTCATAAGATATAGATTAACAAGAAGATATGAAATCAAAGACGCATAACACATGCCTCTGAAACCATGCCGGACAACGTGATACGAACTCGCCTTCAAACTTATTTTGTAGAGTACATGTAGAAAGATTTTTGTTTTATTTTCTTTCTGAACAAGAGTCCTAATCATTAAGGTACAACTAGAAATGTGGATCAAGCAAAGATAAATATGTCAAATCATATCATATGAAACCGAGACAAGTAGCCTGGTTTGCGATTTATACGATTCGGTTTTGACGGTTTTAAAAGGTCTGGCAACCGTTTAGAACCTGGAACCGGCCATGTTAACGGTTCAATATATATTTTTTTAATTTTTTAAATATACAGTTATTATTTATATGTATTATATTCATGAACAGTAAAAAAATTGTGTTCTTAGCGATTCAACCCAAAAGTTTAGCAACCGCCACCTTTAGGTCAAAGAATAGTTGGTTGTTGGTCTTTTGTGGTATCTTAGGGTGTAAGGGGTGCTCACCTAAGAGGTGAGTCCCCTCTCTTACGCCAAACCAATACTCGTGTGCCATGTCAACTCCCCTCTTAAACTCCCCTAACACCCTAAATTGATGGCGGCACTCCCCTTTTAGATGACTTGGTTTTTTATTAAAAAAAAAAAAAGCAAGAAAATCTCTCATTGGTCCACTCATCCTCTCTCCTCCCTCTCTCCTCCCCCTCTCTTCGGTGAATCCCCACCCATTTCACTCCCCTAAACCACTCACCTAAGGGATGGCGGCGGTGTTCCCCTTAGGTGAATGTGGTCACCGAATGCACTCACCGAATACACCCCGTGCACCCTTATATGCCCTAAGAAGGTTCATCCATTGAAAACTCGTGGTTTATTTACTATATTGAGAGTAGTTTGAATTGGTTAATAAGAACCTTAAAAGAATTCCATTATTCTCTCCCTAATTTGTATCTACACCTCACACATATTTCTCCTCATCTCACTATACAAAAAAGTTTCAATCATTTTTCGTCCACATTACATCATTTCAATAAGCATTGTTTCTCAATGCAATTTTCCACAATTTAAATAAAACTTTCTTATTTCAAATCAAATAATCCAACTTTTGTGCATTATGGGTCGCCAATTGCTCATTCTCGTTCTAGTTTCCATTGCCGTTATCAGTGCTGTCACGGCTTCCCTTGCACCAGCAGACTCCCCCAAAGCGTCACCACCAAAGGCTTCTGATGAGGGCGCAACACCATCGCCAGCCGCAGGCCCTTCATCTGACTCCCCGTCTTCATTAGAGGATTCCTCACCCGCCTCTTCCCCATCCCCATCATCCTCAAACGATGACGTTTCATCCCCTAGTCCATCTGCTGATGACTCAGCTGCTGCACCGATATCTTCTGATGCACCAGAATCCTCTGATGCACCGATATCTTCTGATGCACCAGAATCCTCCGAAGCACCAGAATCCTCTGACGCACCAGAATCTTCTATTGCACCGGTATCCTCTGACGCACCAGAATCCTCTATTGCACCGGCATCCTCTGACGCACCAGAATCCTCTATTGCACCGATATCTTCTGACGCACCAGAATCCTCTATTGCACCGGTATCCTCTGACGCACCAGAATCCGCTGCTAATGCGCCTAGTTCTGATGCTGCGCCGAGTTCTGATGCTGATGACGATGATGATGATGATGATGCACCAGCGTCTAAAAAGTCTAAAGAATCTGAAGAAGATGAAGTTGGAGGGTTGAAGGCTGCCGAGATGTTGAAGGCCGCTATCGACTCCGGTGTTGCTGCTATTGCAGGTTTGATTCTCTTCAAGATTATGAATGTCATAGATGGTAGAACGATTTATGATTTTACATTTTTATTAGGACGGAAACACATATATTATCTACTTAAAAACCCAATGTTGGTGTGCTCTTTTATATATTCCACCTTTTCTGCTTATGCATTACACTATTTGTTACAAGTCTTTTTGATTTTATGCCATGAGATGGTTAACGCCAATGAAAGGAAATGGGCATCTTTGATATACAAGCATGGATACAATCATCAAATAAATACTTGTAAATAAACTTAAGATATGCTGTTTCACCTTATGTATTGTTTTTACTTGGTATTTCGTGCATTTTAGGGCCTATTTTAAGACCATCCGGTGTGGAGGCGTGGGGGAGGGGGTTGAACCCCTTCCATGCCTCCAACACCACCTTGTATGGTGGTGTGGAGACGGTGTGGGGCAAGGGACTTGAAGAAGAGGCTGGGCGTGGGGGTGGAGATGAAGGTGATATGAATGGTGGTGATTGGTTGTTGTAGAGAGAGAAAGAGACAGTGATTGGATGTTATTTGTTTGAATGTGGTTGTTGTTTGTGTTAATATTATATATATATATATATATATATATATATATATATATATATATAGAGAGAGAGAGAGAGAGAGAGAGAGTTCAAGTCCCCTTCACCACGCCCCACCACCTCATGGTTTTTGTGGTAGACACGTGGCGCTCCCTCACACCGTGTAGTCTAAGATTGTATGTAGAACATTGATAATAGTAATGATTAAAGGATTTTGGCCAATGTGTTGGATAAAATGTGTAGTTTAGTAGTAAAATAATGTTATTAATTATTACGAGTAATTGAATAAATTTATTAAAAAAATACTTTAAAAAACTTACCGTTTAATGTTAAAGCTAAATAATGAATTGTGTTTTAAATTGAGCTGACTAAATGCATAGGTCTTATAATTCACTAAATTTCTAAATAATAATTTAGGTTATATGAAACTCGAACTCACATCATTTAGGGAGCACATCTCGTGTAGGGTTGTTTAAGCGGTCGTGTTCGTGGGTCGAACCCAACATGAAAACAAAAGTTGTGTCACACACATGAACACACACATGATATATGTATTCAAAAAATGAAATGAACACAACCCTTTCAATGGGTTAACTGTGAAGCCGCTAGGTTGACTCGAACACGATCCTTTTAGCTACACGTGTTCACGTATTCGACTCAGAACTAACTCAAACTCATTTAGACTAAATGCAAACATATGAATTTCATGTTAGACTCGTATCGTGTCAAAAATTCATATTCTCATGACAATAGTCTTACATGACCCTGTTACGTTTGTTTGTGTTGTTAATATATTATATTAGTTTGTTTCATTTAATAAATTTTGGATATTGAATAGAAAATAACTTATTTTTGTTTATTTTGCAGGTCGGAAGGGGTAGAATATTAAAGTGACTGTTTCTTCTATCCACCCATGCATGATTGACGGCCAATAGCTAGATCTACTTCACCACCGTTTTCTATTTAGAGGAAAAACACAAAATTTAGATCGAGAAAGATTAACTAAAACAAATATCCAAAAAGCAATTTCTAAAGACTATTTAGTATTTAAACCGTTTACTTATAAATCGATTATAAGTAAGTATTTTTTATATAAATTTTAACATTTGGATCGTATTTTTATGCATAAGTCCTTTGTTTCAAACAAAGACCTCTAGGGTTCTACTTGTCCAACACCAGACTCTCTTATTTTAACTCATTAAAACTTGGTGCGAGTATCTGATACAAGACAAGCCTACACGAAATCATAGAAAAAGGTTTGAGTCAATTTTTGTTGTACCTGAAAACTCGTTAGCTAATTAGGTTGTGTTTGTTTTGATATGTTTATTTTAAAAACATAGAAATGTGTTTTGTGTCATAATCTATACTAAATAAGTATTTTATTCTATAATTAAAAAAAATAAAGAAATTAACTGAGTATTTTTAAATGTGATTATTTTATATACATCTGTTTTTTTTTTTTTTGTAAATTTGTAATTTTGTGTATTACTAAGCAAAATAAAAGAAAACAAAACAAGTTTTCAGGTTAAATGGGTTGCTTTTGTGTAAACTCAGATTCTCAGAGAAAGCTTGTGTCATGTTCAAATTCGTGTTAGGGCACCCGGGGCACCCTCGGGGACTCCCTTCGGGGATCATCATTTGCCGTGCGGGAAGGTGCCGCCATCCAAGAGGGGAGGCAAATCGGGGAGGGTGTGAGGGGAGTATTCACCGAAGAAAGAGAGAGGAGATGGTGGGGCTACCCTCATTTTCAACCAATCAATTTTTTTTTTTTGAATAAAAAAACAATTCCTCTAAGAGGGGTGCACCCCGTACGTTTTTGGACAAGAGGGAAGTTATAGAGGGAAAATGACATGGCAACGTATGATTGGGTTAAAAAAAGTTTCCCCTCACCTCATTAGGGGGGTGCCCCCTTCACCCCTAGATTTTCGGCTTCATTTTAGGTTTGACCTTTCAACCAGTGTACCTGACCCTATATTGATTATCCTTTACTGTTTATGGGGCTATTTGTTTGTCTTTTAATGAGGCTATTAGTGGTTCAGATCTCTTACTGGTTCAGCACTTAATGGTTCAAACTGTTTGTTTCGCGAGCAAATTTCTAAATGGTTCAGACATTTGCCTCTGAATGGTTAAGCATTATACTGAGTCTGAATGGTTAAGACCTCTAGTCTGAATTGGTCAAACATTTGCCTCTGAACGGTTAAACATTATACTAGCTCTTAATGGTTCATACCTTTTACTGGTTCAGCACTTAATGGTTCAGATCTCTTACTGGTTTGGCACTTAATCATTTAGAAGTTGCCAAAAAGCCCCTAAATCTAATATTTTAAATAAACGGCAGATATTCAAATGGTCTACTCTTTTGCACTTAATTTCCTAGTTATTTTTAACAGTTTAACTTTTGTCACCAATGAATTAGAACTCATCTTAATCCATTTTCAACCAAATACAAACGCTGACTTCTTGCTAACATACAACATTTGAAGAAACTCAAAATGCAATAGTGTTTGATGTATAATATAAGCTATAACCCATAATCAACAATGAGACCCTTTTCGGCAAACGAGTGCACCAGCGCTCTGTGTCATTGTCGCCACCAGTGTCGATGGTCTAGCACTTAAACTCGAAGCTTTTGCAAACGATGAAGCGGCACCTCTACCAGATTCCCTAAAATATGCACCATTTAACATCAAATCCCCTTCCGATCTCCAATTCCAGTTCTTCCATTCACTTTCGGGTGCATTTTCGTGCTTTGTCACCTACGCATACATTATACCATTAGTATACTTGTAATAGTAGTATACAATATTCGAAAACAACAACCATTGATCAGTATTTCATTTTCCTGTATATGTATATTGACTTATATGTATGTGCATGCATGCATGCATACCTCCTTGTCAAATCTTGTATTAGGTGCCAAAAATCTATTTCCTTGGCTGTAGATGGTAGGGGATGCACTACCTCCAATTGCATACATTTCCCAATGTGTATAGTCATTGTTAACCACATGGAAATACCCATGTCTACATCTGCAAGATTTCACATTTGTAAGTCAAAAACTTGACCATTGTAATTACTTATAGGTGTCGTAACAAAATCATAAGCGCTTCTAGATCGTTATTTAACTTGTTTTGGTTTATAGGGAGCCCGCTAGTCAAAGGAGCATCCTTATAAATATCTGGCTGACTCAAGGAGTTCGCTTGCCACGTGAATATCTGGCGTCAGATTTTTTTAGAGTTTAATACAAGTATTGAACTCCTGAGAAACGAAGAAACATCGTAGAAACGCTTATATTATTTTGCTAGACCACACCTAGAATATAAAAATATTAGATTATACTTTAATGCAATGTGGTTGTAGCTTACCTTGGCATTCTTTGAACAAGACCTTCACCAAAATGGTTAAAAGCAATAGTGACTTGCATATCTTTATCTTGTGTAAAACTATCACTATGTCCCAACAACATAACTTTATCATGATGAGTCATGTAATTGTTAGATATAGTGATAGCCGTGGATCCATGTATGACATCAATGAGTCCATCATGACAATTCGACAACGAACAATGATCAATCCATATGTGTTTACTTGCAAGAATGGATATCCCATCACCATCGGATTGATCCCAATGTCCAACGTGATGTGGTGAGTTCCTAATCATACCATTTCCAGCCTGCTTACAATCATGTATGTGAATCCCATGTATGATGATGTTAGTAGCATCATGTATGGTGATGCATGGACCATTAGCAATGTGAACATTCACACCCCTTCCATCTATAGTTTTAAACGAATTCATCACAAGTTCTTGACGTAGTTGTATAACCATGTCACGTTTAAATATGACCCATAATGGTTCATCTTGAATAACGGCATGTCGGAGTGTTCCGGGCATTGGGTTCACCGGATTATCATTTCCGGGATCGGTGACCACGTATATCCGACCGTTCCTCCCGCCTATCGCGTTCTTTCCGAACCCGATTGCGCAGTCGGCTAAGCGTTGGCGATTGGTGGCCCAGTTGGAATTGCACCGCCAGCAGTCGTCGATGGGGTTGCCGGTGCTGCAGGAGAGATAACCCAGGTTTCTCCTGGAGGCATTGATGCTCCGGTGGACTTCATTGACGACTGAATGTGGGGTTTGATTTGGTGGTGAAGAAGTAGCAATGGCTAGTGAAGAAAGCAAGAGGATGAATATTGGAAGAAATGTGATGGCCATTTGTGAAGGGGTGAGATTGATGAATGTGTTAGGAGTGTTTTTATAGTAGTAATAATAATAATGGTGCCGTGATAAATGGCGTAATTGATCTGGTATTGGAGACCCACGTGTAGTTTGGGTTAAACGGCCTTATATTTTCTTGGAGTTCTCACTTGGGTCGTTTATTCGGTTGGTGTGTAAGTTTTTCAACTGTTTCACGTGGTGTATTAAATCACATACAACATTATGAATTTATGATTCATTGGCGACTTTAGATCCCCATACAATATTGCGACTCATTAGTAACTTTTGATTTTTTTTAACAACAAACATTCTATGATTATAAAAAGAGAGCCAGCGGAGCGAAAGCCAGCGGAGCGAAGACTGTAAAACCTAAGAAGCAAAAGCAGGATGGAAAAACACAAACTACACTAAAAACAACAAAACAATTACGTGATTACATCTCTTATATTAAAGTCTCGTCATCTCTCCCAATCTAAATTTTTGAACTTCGATCTTTCTTTTAACCATAAATAAGTGTTCCGCCTTTATTTCCTCTACCGTTCGATCACGCGATTCATTAATATCAGTAGCATCTCTGAGAATTCACGTACCCTGTTCGAGTTCAAAAAATGTGCCCATATGCTTTAACGATAAACAATATAATTACGAAAAAAATGACATAAATTGTAGTATTTGATAAACAATATACATTCGAAGATAACTGATTTGGCGTTGTTTTGTGTCTAACTAGTTTGGCTTTGTTAGCTGTGTTTTTCTTTTTTGGTGTTTACTCTTATATGGCATGTCATGTAAGAGAACTGGTGTAGGTATTTCTACTCCACTTGTGTATGCTTTGTTTTGTTTGGAATGAAATCACCGGGGTAAACCCTTTACCCCAAAAAAAATGCAATTATGATAATGACAAAATCATAGTATTCTAATGAGTTACATACCGTAATAACTAATAAGTTAATAGCTAACCAATGATTCGTGCAGCCCTCCTTGCATTCTTTATAACAAATTGATGGTCAACTCTTCACAAATTATATTATCTAAGACTTCGTTCTCGATAGCTATCATGGCCAACCCATTAAATCTATTTTGAGATATTGTAGATCGTAAGTAAGATTTTAACAACTTCAACTTTGAAAAACTTCTTTCTGCATATGCCATAGTGACTGGAATAGTTAACAATATTCAATATGCAATGCATGCTTCTGGGAAATAATCCTCTTCTTTCATATGCTCCAAAACATCTATAGGGTAGCTAAATTTATTGGTTAGTGATGCACGAAATAACTTAAGCTCCATATATAGTGCCTCGGCATCAATATCTAAGCTCCCTTCAAACTTGAGTGCATCTTCGACAATAACAAGACGACTTAAGATCTTCATCTTTAATATTTCTCAACTTCTGTGGAAACAAAAAACCAAATAACCCCTCATACCATTTGAATTGGTCAAATCATCTCTCTGAAGAAGCTATAGCTTGATCAACAATAAATAAGAAATAATTTACTCTGAAATTCAATACGATACGCCATACGCGGATACGGACGACATGGTTCTGATGTTAACAACAATTAATAGACTAACAGTTTAACGATTAACACTAAACCTACGAATGGACCTTTTGAGTTCTGAATCTTCTGATCGATGTTCTTGTTCGCGTCTCTGATCAATGTTGTTCTTGTTCATGTCTCTGAATCTTCTGTTCGTAGCAGCCTAAGCCCAACGATTCAGCGAATTTCTGATGAAGTGATGATGTTCAACTGTTCATTACTCTAATGAGTTTGTTCGTCTCGTCTTTTCAGATTCCAGGAGTCCATGAAATTGCCATCGTGTGTTATATTTTTATTAAAATCATATTAGTATTGAGCTAATAAACCTAATGTGTAGTGGGCTAAATTATAAACCATTAAAAAGTATTTGATAATGGGCCTATATTGGACTTGGTATGTGTTTACAATTTTTTTTTAAAATAACATACATATATCGAATTTTTTTAAAAATCTCGTGCTCCTCGAAATCACGGGCCTTGTGCGGAAGTCCTCCCCGCACACCATCATAGCCGACCCTGATTAATATTGTCGAATTCCTTTGTATTTCTTGTCTTCCAATTAAGCCACATTGTTGTCATGCATATCATACCTATAGGACATGGGTCACAATTTTAATAAAAACTTATATAAATAAAAAATAGTAAAGATACTCTCTTTACATATTTAGGAAATTGTAGTAAACATATACCGTGTACGAATCTTAACGAATATAATGTATAATACAACATATGTAATTAAATTGATTCAAACTATGGTTTTCAACAAGAACTTTAACCGCGTCTACATGTGTGTTTAGTTGTGTTTTCAGTCCGTTGTTTAGGCTTCAACAAGGTCTTGAACCACGTTTTCTTGTACAATAATTTCCTACAAAAAGAACAAACAAATGTTGGCGGTTCTGGCTGAGGCACGTGTTCAACACACTTCCCATAAAACAGATTCACGCCGCTACCAAAGACGACGTCTATCTCCAAGGGTACAACAGCCGCAGCAGTTTGTACTGCCGGAGAAGGCCACACGCCTGAGGTCACACCTGTAAAATCATAGTGTTAGACCTTTTTGGAAACTAAGAATAGAAATGAAGTTGAATCATGTAGAGAAACTTATCTCTATAATTCCCAACAAATGTCCCCAATTCCATTCGAAGCAACCCCACTTCTCTCTAGCATAGCTGATTTTCCTTAAATCATAAAAGCATCGTAGTTACCATGATTACGCAACATCATTTACCACATAAAATGCTTAGCCTCACAATTTGTCACTGAATTTCATAGGAATGAACTAGGACGTACTTAAATACCCTTTTATCATTTAGGGGTGATTAGCGGTTTTCCAAGACGAGCTTTGTGTAAGGCTTGTTTTTCGGACAAGAGATTCAAGGTTTTGACATCCCCCCCCCCCCGCCACACACACACTTAAATTACACATTGTCCTAAATGTGTCCCAAATATGATTTGTTTTGATTAAATATGCAAAAAGTAGGTAAAAGTAACAATTTTGTTGTTACTGGTCACTGCAGCATGGGGGCATGCCTGGTGGACACGGCCCCGTGGCTAAAGTGGTAGTAACAAAGTTAATCAGTGAATAGACCGTAAAGACACGAATGAGTGAATCAACAAAACATGAAGAAATGATTAAGTGAAATTCATCTTCAATATAAAAAACTAGTTATTAAAGTCATTCATACATACCCAAATAAAAAGTTATCAAAAGATTGGAAATCAAAAGTAATACATAAAAGAGTCGTCTTCACCAAGTGATGTAAGAGATTTTAGCCAAGCATGGCCTTTGTTTGATAAGAACTCTTACAATCGATCTTGGATCCCGAGATTACTACAAACTCTAAAAGATGAAAGATGGATGATGGTGGTGGGTGTTGGTGTTGTAGTGGTGGTGCACTGATGGCAAGTGTAAGAGAAGTGGTTTGCCAAGAGATGGGTTGGAATGAAACCAAACACCCCTATTTATAGTTGGAAAAAGAGCATTCACGCGGCCTCGTGCCCACCTGGCACGACCCCTTGGTCTTCAGTTTCTCTCCCTTCATTAACTGCAGATGTCAGGTCTTGTACTAACACGCCCAGTGGTGGCAGAGTACGACCTCGTGGTGATTGTACTTGTTGTACTATCTCAGATTCTGCCAATCTTTGAGTTAACTACGGCCCATGTTGAGTTAGCACAATCCCGTGTTGGTTTGTCTTTTGCTGTTGTGTTTTTTTTTTTTTGCAAGGAATCTTGACTGGGCACGACCCCATGCCTGGTGGGCACGGTCCTGTGCCTAAGCTTCTGTTTTTGTTATTTTTGTTGGTTTGGATGTGGATGGGGGTTCGGCGAGTCGTGTCAATCCTTCTTCTTTGTATTTATGTTGGTTTCTGCTGTTTATTTGTTCCTTTTGTTCGTTTAAGCTCTCTTTTGATCCTGTAAATTAAAAGTAAACAAAGAAACATGCTTTTTTCCAACATTAGTACCAAAAAAGATTGATTTTACGTCTTGTTTGATGTAATTTATATGTTGCATTTACGCATATCATCCACGTTCAGCACACCACAATGAAGGAAACAAAAAAACAAATCTTAGTCCTTCTTTGTCGCACTAAACGGATCTGATCGATCACCATTCCATCTAAAACCACAGATACAATCCTTGTTTCTTCTCGCCGTCAAGCACCCTTAAACGCAGGTACTGGAGTCTGGAATAACCAACAGGCCTTTGATCGCAATTGTTCTAATTACAACCCCTTCTTGCCACCCTATACCCCTTGATCACATGATCAACTCTTTGAGAACAGGTTCGATTGTTAGGGTTTAATACCAACTAGTTTAATACCCGTCCGGTGGACGGGTTAAGCTGACAACGTAACAAACAGAGATAATATATATTGAGGGTGTTTGGGATTGCTTCTCCTTTTCTTCTTTTCCATCTCCTTTTTGTAAAAGTTACAACCATCTAACTTTCCCTTTTCTTCTTTTCAAACCACAAAAACTCATACGTTTATCTTCAAACCCATTAAGTCTAATATGTAGGCGATCATGGGCAACAAAAGGTGGAATTTACCACCAGCTGCAAAAACCGACCATAACCTCTAGGAACTGCCACTAAAGCAATTATTTTTTGTGGGATTTCTCAGTTTTTTAAAATAAAACTTAAATGTGATAAATTAGTAACGGATCTAAACCACTATTTTTTGTATGTTAATTTGACCTGGAGCACTTTTGGTCCAATTATTTAAAAAAAAACACTATTTCAAACTCTATAAGTTTTACACTAATAATCTATGTTATTCAAAGCAATTTAAGAGGCTGCGTGAATAAATATACACCATGATTGTAATCCGTTTCATTCAAAGTCCATTTCAACTCTATAGATCTACTATTAAAGACAATACATAACCTATATACTAAAATCTACCGTAGTGGTCAAAATTCAAAATTACCACCAACATAGGCAGAGGAAATCATGTTAACATATAAAAAAGTGTGGGATGCCTAGAAGGGCAACATTATTTTATAAAATTAGAAAGAAACTACAAGTATAAATGGAATTTAGACTTATTTATCTAGGACAAGCCCTTCTTCACCAGTGCCAGCTAATCTCAATTAAAGACCTGCACAATAAAAGACCCACATTAAGTCCAGATCCACAATCGAACTATCTAAACGACCCATTTCCTATTTTATGATTTATAACCAGGGGCGGATATATAGCTAAACAAGGGGTAGCCTCCGCTACCGCTTGGTCGGAAAATTTTTGACGTTTTTAGTGTAAATTTTGGAAAAATTTGACGTTTTTTCGATTTCGTTACCGCCTATTTATAAAACGTTCCCGCTTGGTCGGAATCCTAGATCCGCCACTGTTTATAACTACATTTTTCTCTTAAAGTGTTGTCCAGTTTGATTAATACAGAAAGATTAGTCATAGTTGACGGCTTGACTTTTTGTTTCAAAGTCTTCCACATTCTCAGATTCCATCAATCCCCCCATATGCCAACATCTTTCCAGTAGCATGTAACAAAGTTATGGTGCCTAACCATTATAACCAAATGAAACCGTCCCATGCATGCATCCATCCTTCCGGTGGTCATGTACTTTACAGTAATAAATGATAATATGGAAAAAAGGTCTCTGAATTATAAACAAAATAGAAAAATGGTGTCAAGTAAATGCTCAACTGTTTGAATTATCAACAAAAAGTGACAAAGTATGACTTAGATTGGACTTCCATTTGTGTGATCATGGTACCTATTGATCATATGCAGAGACATTTACAGTTGGTGAGGGCTTAGCAGTTTTGGTGATGGATCTGTAGGGGGCATCACCCTTGTCGAATTGTGGTGGTGCAGATATCTTGCTTACATCTTTCCCACCTTTGCAAGCCTCCCTTCTTTCCATTGGGTTGCAAATGTAATGTACGAATCATGCGTTACTACAATGGATAACTAAATGTAACTTCGTTGTTATACTCTTACATTTGATGTCCCGCCATAATATGCCCGGCCCCACCAAAACTTGACATCCACTTTTGACAATGGACCTAAATGACATCCACCAATACTAGAGTTTACAACTGACTTAAGTGATGATGGACTTTTGAATTACACAAAGTGAGATGGTTTGTTTTTTTGTCCATTTTATAAATACTTCATCAATAACTGTTGCAAGAAAAAATATTGTTAGAATATTAATATAAGTTTTTGAGTATGATTCGGGATGTTCTTTGCATGAAAAAAATAGACTTTTGGTAGCTTTTAGCATATTTGACCCACTCCCCTTTTCCTACATTTTTATTTATTTACACGTTTGAGCTAAAACATACATGTTATAAGTAAAAGGTTTGAAAATAAATCAAATCATTACTGAAACAGGTTGGGTCAAACCAGCAACATTTTATTTGCCATTATCATAAATAATTATTGACTTAATATGGTTACAAAACGATATCTTTAAAAATAATAATGCATATATTTAAATTAACAATTAGGGAGGTTATATGCATAAAAATAGACTTTGGGTAACTCTCAACCTGTTTGACCCATTCACTTTCAATAATATTTTATTTTGATCCTTTTGAGATAAAATATAATCCAAATCAACCCACTCATTAGACCATCCACAGATGCATTTTTAGGTGTTTTTATAGAGAAAGGGATGTGGAGGAGAGTGGTGATGATATGGAGGAAAGAGAATGTGTATGTGTGTACCGATAAGAAAAAAAATGTGTTATGTGAATGAGAGTGAAAAGAGTGGAGAGAGAAAGAGTGTTTTTATTGTTTGTGAGTAGGTCATGAAAGAAAATGGATTTTATTGGTGGGGCAAGTGCCCATGTGGCACCTAAAAATATCACCAAAAATGTCTCTATAATTGCTGATACTCTTAGTAAACGGATTAAAATTGTCACCTCTATTGTGACCTATGTATAAAGGCAAAAAATGTAAAATGTACCTTGATATCTTTCAGTCTAATCTAACACGTAGATGTAATCCCTCTTGTAGTTCACAATATACCGGACCGGGTCTTAATCCAAGTGCTTTGGCCTTTTCTTGGTCAAATTTACCTCAAATCACAGGCAACTCACAAATGAATGGAAAATAATATCAGTGGACTTTATTGCAAACTCATCTTCTTTGATCCCATGGGTTTCGGGTCGCAACAAAACTACTGATATTCTGACAACTTTATCATCAATTAGTTCATTTGATCATTTATTTTTTCAGGATTATCATCTAATAAAACCCTATCAGATTTGGGTGATGGACCAAAGCATCAAGTGTGAACCAACTGCATTTGGAATGAGAGATTTCACTGCAGGAACTATATATTTACAATCCGAGGGTCCCTGTACAAATATCTTCAATTACCAATCAAAATGAATATTGGCAAATATAAATCATATCACTAATCAAAGACAACATTAAGAAAATAATAATTCAAGCTATCATTATACATATACTTACATATATATTCCTTCTTCACCGGTGCCAGCTAATCTCAATAAAAGACCTGCACAACAAATTATATAAACTTCAAAAATCTAAATTGAAAAAAATACGCAAGCTATCAACAATTTTAGAGCAGACATGTGAAAGAAATATGTGATCGATCTAAAACACAAATGCAAGCCATTCCCATTGCTATAAAAAAAAGTCTTTTTGTGCTTATTTGTGATGGCCATTTTACCTTTGACAAGAAGATCAAATAATGCAGTCAATATAATTGTTAGGGCATGAATTTTATGCTAAGGATCATCTATCCTGAGTCTGGGCATGGATCACGGATCCTTAATGGATGATGCAGACAGTCTGAGGATCCAGAGTCTGAGGATCCAGAGTCTGAGGATCACGCGTCTGAGGATCACGAGTCTGAGGATCAGGATCCTTAACAGAACTTATGTTTTGCACGTTTTTAATGTGTAAATGCAGGTAATGGACGTAGTGGACCACTTCTTTGCTGGAATCTCGTGGAATATGCTTTTAGGCACGTGCATATTGAAGAAATAACCGTTAGTGGTGGTCATGGGTGACTTCCACCTTTTTCGGGAAGTTAGTTAGTGGTTTTTTCTTATCTTTTTTAAGGGGAAACAAGCTCATTAGAGGAATAATTCGTGCACACCACAGAAAAAACACTTAACACACGAATTCTCTGCAAACACTGAGCAAAAACACACACTTATACTAGCAATTCATTGTATCGAGCTTGTTTTCTTCCGAAGTTGTACAAGGATCACTATTGTTTCAGCAATATATTTGGTGATCGGTAGTTTCCATCACCCGAGGTTTTTTATGCCGGAGATCTTCTAAAGATCAAGGGCTTTTTCCTCGTATAAATCTCGGTGTTCATCGTTGATTTCATATACTTGTCGTTCATTCAATTAACCAAGCATCATTCCTCACAAAATCAGATTTGGTTGCATTATCCTTGTGTGATTTTTGACCAAAACAGTGGAAGCAATGGTCTAATCCTTGCACTGCACTGCATTGCATTGCTGGGACTCTGGGATGATGGAGGGACCAGTGGAAGCAATGGTCTGCATCGGAATAAAATCTCCCTGATGGACATCTGAACTTCCTGTTTGCAAACTCCTCAAGGATCCTGGCATCTGAAATGATCCCTGAAACTGAGACGATCCTAGAACAAAGGAGGATCCTTGAATCTGGGATGATCCTAGAACAAAGGAGGATCCTTGAACCTGGGATGATCCTGGAACAAAGGAGGATCCTTGAACCTGGGATGATCCTGGAACAAAGGAGGATCCTTGAACCTGGGATGATCCTGGAACAAAGGAGGATCCTTGAACCTGGGATGATCCTGGAATAAAGGAGGATCCTTGAACCTGGGATGATCCTGGAACGAAGGAGGATCCTTGAACCTGGGATGATCCTGGAACAAAGGAGGATCCTTGAACCTGCTGCGCTCCTGAGTAGGCTCCTGAATTCATGAAGGATCCCATATGCTGAGGATAGGATCCTGCTGGCTGGAAATATGAACCTGATGCCTAGTCATTACTGTTGATCCGTAGTGCACTCCTTTTGGTCCACCCACATACTGAACATCTGGAATCACCGAAGGCTGAGAAGTAATCACCGGAGTATCAAAATTCAAAGATCTGGGCACCAGTGGGGAATGATCCTCTGCCGCTTTCTTTTGTTTCTTGAGATCTCCGATTTCTTTGAGGATCCTATCATTGGTCTTGTCCTGTTGCTGTATATGATCCCTCATCTGCAAAATCAAGGTAAACATGTCACTAGTAGTGGGAGTAGAAGAAGCAGAAGAACTTGGAGGTTTAGAGAATATGGGAGTTGGTTTCTTCTCAGCATTTTTCTGAGATCCAGCAGGTGGTGGAGGCAAAGGTGGAATGCCCTGAGACGAATTGACCGCAGACATTGCCGTAGAGGTATTCTTCACTGATGAAGCCATGTATTCGTATGCAATGAACCAGAATGATCACCAACAGAAAACTTTCTTATGAATGAAGCACCAATTGCCCCACGGTGGGCGCCAAACTGTTTTGGTCAAAAATCTAACAAGGATAATGCAACCAAACTCTTAGTTACGGGGAATGATGCTTGAAATGATGAACGATGATAAGGATCACTTAAATGTAAATTGCACAAGTGACACAAAGATTTGCACGAGGAAAAAGCCCTTGATCAATGAATGATCTCCGGCATAAAAAACCTCGGGTGATGGAAACTACCGATCACCAAGTTCAAATTAACCAGCCAATGTTTACAACTTCGGATAGTAACGAGCTAGGTACAAGGATCACTATGGTGTAATGTGCAAGAATGTGTGAAAAATGTGAAGTGTTTTGCCGAATGCTCAAGAGTGCAGTTGTACGAGTGTGTGTAGCTGAAATTAGCCAAGTGTTTTTTCTACTAGCTCGTTACCCTTTTAAAAATAGAAGCTAACTAGCCTAATAAACTATCCGCAATTCGTGCCAAGCTCCCACGTTCTCCACAACGTCCATTTCCGGTCAAACGTGTGCGAAATAAGCGTGGAATATTCCTTAGTAACGTTGCCAAGACCAGGTCTAACTTGTAACTCCTGCAAAACAATACAAAATTCAAAGAGAACAATCGTTAGTATAAGCATCCTTAGGATGATCCATGATCCTGATCCTGAAGCTCTTCTGAGGATCACTATCTGCCACAGAAGTAAGGATCACTATTAGGATATCATGTGAGGATCACAGGTCATTAAAAATCCTGCCCTAACAGATATTATGTTGAACCCAGAGGATCTTGAATCCAAAATTTTTATAGGATCCGGGATCCTAGACAGTATTGAGCAGGATTTAGTATCCTTCTTGGAAAGAAGAAAATCTACCTTCGCTTGGAAACATGAAGATATGATAGGAGAAAGTTTGCACTTGAAAGGAATGTCATTATCCAAGAAGAGGTAGACAAATTGCTCAAGGCAAGTTTGAGTGGACTGATAAGCATGAAGCTGCACTCAAGGTTCTTGAGGATTATCTATCCTCAGCACCAGCCCTGATGAAACCAGAAAATGGAGAATCATTATCCTTATACTTAGCTATTTCAGCTAAAGCAGTAAGTGTGATCCTAGTTAAAGATCATGAAGGCTCTCAACATCCGGTATACTATGTAAGTAAAATTCTACTTGATGCTGAGGCCAGGTATTCTCATTTAGAGAAATTAATTTTGATTTAGTTATGGCTTCTGCTAAACATAGACATTATTTAGCAACTCACACCATTATTGTGAAAACTAACCTTTCTATCAAGAATGTTCTCAGGAAAACTGAAATGGTAGGTAGAATGGCAAAGTGGATAGTCAAGCTTAATGCATATGACATTAAGTATGAACCTAGGGTTGTCATCAAGTCCGAAGCTTTAGCTGACTTTGTGGCTGATTTTAGTAGTGATCTACAAAGGGAAGCTGAATTAGAAGTTCAACAACTTGAGAAGACCAAGGATCCTTAGACACTCTTCACGGATGGAGCTTCAAATGTTAAAGGAACTAGACAAAGCACACTACTAAAATCGCCACAGGGGACATTATACCACAATCCATTGCGTGTGAATTCCAAACCACTAATATTGAGGCAGAGTATGAGGCCTTGATAGCAGGTTTGCAAATAGCTAACAATATGAGGATGAGGTATCTTCAAGTATATGTAGATTCTCTATTAATTACTAATCATTATAACGGTTTTTACACTGTCAAAGGCGAAAAGCTAATTAAGTACTTAGAAATAGTCAGGAAACTGGCATATTCTTTTGCTTTTTTCAGTCTATCACAGGTACCCATGGAAGAAAATGCAGAAGCTGACGCTTTAACTAACCTTGGATCATTCCTAAAGATGCCAGAAGATGTGAAAAATACTCATCACCCATGTTTTAACTCCTGCAATTGAGGATCACGTAGCCATGGAGATAGTGGAGGATTCTGTAATCATACCTGGTGATCCTGCATAGTCGAATTCAGGATCCTGGATCCTATACAACATGGAGAGATCCCTACAGGACAAAATCCTAAAGCTTTCAAATTCAAGGAGACTGTGGAAACTACACTGGGGGCAGAGCACTATTCTCAAGGATCCTTAGAACAGGATACTATTGGCCTACCATGAAGATGTATGCTGTGGAATATACAAAGAAATGTGATGCTTGTCAAAGACACAGTAATATTCTACACCAACCAACATAACATCTGCATCCTAAGAAGAAGCTTTTGCTCAAAGTCAGAAAAAAGGAAATGGCCAGTTATCAACAAAGAATGGTTGGAGCATACAACAAGAATGTCAGGATTAGCAGATTTCAAGTTGGTGATTTTGTGCTAAGAAAAGCATTCCAGAACACTACCAATCCTTCTGATGGTAAGCTAGCACCAAAGTGGGAAGACCCCTATCTAATTGAAGCTGAATCAGGAAAGGGGGCATATCATTTGCTAACAATGGATGGTGATCTCCTACCAAGAGCTTGGAATGCTGTTCATCTCAAAAAATACTTTAAGTAAGAAGGATCAGGGATCCTCAGCGATACCGGTATTCTGATTAAGGATCCAGAATCATCAAAGGATATATGATTCTACATTTGGTAACACATTACTTTCATTTTCATTTTCATTCATTTTATACTTATTACTTATCATAAGTTAAAGATGTTAATCAGTTAACATCTATTTTCACAAAGTTTAAGCTTTTGCAGAGTTGTTATCATTTTACAGAAGATCAAAGTGGTTGGCCAACTCTCCAAAGTTTTGGGCTTGTCCCCAGTTTGGGCCTGTCCCCAGTTTCGCCAGTAGCGCACGATGATCCTGGTGCAGTTCAAGGCAGTGCGACCAGTACTCGTTTTAGGGGCTGACAATTTCATTGTACTGGCTGTACCCAGGATCCTACGTATAATGGTAGACGTACCATACATCCGTTCCTAAGGTTTCTAACGTTTTCACGTTAGCTAAGGTTTCGGCATTTTCATGTCGCTCAAGTTTGGATAGTCGCCAGTGAGGGCCATACTCCAGTTTACACAAGTTATATGGGCTTGACCCCAGTTTACATCCGGTTATATGGGCTTGACCCCAGTTTACATCCGTTTATTTGGGCTTGTCCCCAGTTTATTTGGGCTTGTCCCCAGTTACTAACTCTTATCTTATATTGGCTTAGTCCCAAGTTGTATCCTATTTCAGGTTTTTGGAGACAAACGACCAAGGATCCTTGATCCTTACTTTCCATTAAGGTTTGTCTTATGGTTATCCTGTTTATAATGATAAAGGTTAGGATCCTAACTTGGATTCTCAGGTATGATCCTTAACTATTTTGATTTTATTCATTATTCATTTGAATAACCCTTATACTTTGACAACTGAACTTATGATCCTTAAAATATATTACTTTTCGGAACTTTTCGACTATAGGATATTTGATCCTGGATCATATCCTAAAATTCTTAAACTTAATTTGTTTAACTTTTCTTATTCAAACAAATGTATGTCACAACAATTGAAAACTAAAGGATACATAAGGATAGCAACACGGGAGATAGCTAAAAAGTTAAAGTTATTTTATTCACAAAACATTAAACCCCTTAAGGTTGTCAAAATTGCCAACCCACGTTTCTACCAGCAAAACGTGGCCCGTCCACATGGGTTGGAAAAGGGTGTCCATTGTTTACGGGTCCTTGTAGTGCAGAAAATAAAAGATGGAAGGATAACGAGTGGCTTCATCCCCCAAACAGAGGATCCATCCACCACCCATTATCCTGGCTATTGTTCAAGGATCCATGATCCTTCACCCTAGAAACTACTGTCTAAAGTTATACAAGTTCTGACGATAAGGATCCTTGATCTTAGAAGCTTTACTTTTCATAGTTTGCTTATTCAGCAATAATTTACAAGGATATAGAATCCTAACTTGGATTCTATGGTATGTTATATTCTAACTTTTTCGAAGCTGTAAGTTGTCTCTTATCCTTTTTGGTTAAGGGTCCACATTTATATGAACACTTCAAGTTTTCTGTTAAAAGTGTAACATTATCATCAGATTTTCAATAACTTTCCAGTTGTTTGGTGATGATATTTTTGAAAATAGAAAGCATACATGAAAAATAAAAAGGGAAGAAACAACTATAGATGTAGCTAAAAAAGTTTAATGTTATTACCTATTCATTATGTATCAAAATCATCTTGCCTGGATTTCACCAGCAAAACCGTGGACCATCCACCCAGGCCGGACATGGCTATCTAACAGTTAAAGTGTCTATGCAGAAATTTAAGTGCAGGAAGGTTAATAGCATACGATGTAGAAGGATTCATTCTCCACAAACAGAAGGATCTTCTTGTCTGTAAAGGCACTTGAGGAGTTATCTCTAACTCTATATTTTGCAATGATGATTATAGAAGGTCTTATCAGTGACGACAGGCAGTGTAACGACTGTTTACTAGCAGCAGCGGCTAATCCACTACTAATGGAAATATGACAGCTGTGAATCCTTATCACAACTGCCATATTGGGGGCAATTGTTAGGGCATGAATTTTATGCTAAGGATCATCTATCCTGAGTCTGGGCATGGATCATGGATCCTTAATGGATGATGCAGACAGTCTGAGGATCCAGAGTCTGAGGATCACTCGTCTGAGGATCACGAGTCTGAGGATCAGGATCCTTAACAGAACTTATGTTTTGCACGTTTTTAATGTGTAAATGCAGGTAATGGACGTAGTGGACCACTTCTTTGCTGGAATCTCGTGGAATATGCTTTTAGGCACGTGCATATTGAAGAAATAACCGTTAGTGGTGGTCATGGGTGACTTCCACCTTTTTCGGGAAGTTAGTTAGTGGTTTTTTCTTATCTTTTTTAAGGGGAAACAAGCTCATTAGAGGAATAATTCGTGCACACCACAGAAAAAACACTTAACACACGAATTCTCTGCAAACACTTAGCAAAAACACACACTTATACTAGCAATTCATTGTATCGAGCTTGTTTTCTTCCGAAGTTGTACAAGGATCACTATTGTTTCAGCAATATATTTGGTGATCGGTAGTTTCCATCACCCGAGGTTTTTTATGCCGGAGATCTTCTAAAGATCAAGGGCTTTTTCCTCGTATAAATCTCGGTGTTCATCGTTGATTTCATATACTTGTCGTTCATTCAATTAACCAAGCATCATTCCTCACAAAATCAGATTTGGTTGCATTATCCTTGTGTGATTTTTGACCAAAACAATAATGAGCAATAAAAGTGTAGTTGAACCAAAGTAACTAATTAAAAAAGTTGATAAAGTACATCAAAGTGCTTACTTCTACTGGATTGATTATCAAAGAAGAGCAAAACTGATGATGATGTGTCTTGAGTATCCTGCTTAAAAAGTTAGCTCCTTTAAATTACAAAATTAATAGCATTCATACACTCACAATCTACATATACCTTAGTTGAAAAGGTACATAATTAGACACCAATAAATGGTTCATAAGGGCTCATTTCAAAGTTGCTCTGAATTTGGTAAGCCATTTTGATTTATGTTGAATTTTTTTTATGTAAATCTCTAAAACTTACTTTCAAGGCATATTTAGCTGCAATATATCTTCTGAAAAACATGCCCGAGCAGAACAAACTTTTCAAGATGTTTGGCTTTGTGCCATTCCTCAATGGAATCAATGAACCAAGCCTCAATTACTGCATTACCAAATAATATTATAGAAATAAATCTTTGAAACTAAAATTGTTAGGAGGTGATGACTCTGTACCACAAGGATTCATTGCTACATATTCCAACACCAAAGGCTGATGTGTTAAACATCATTACATCAGTAAACCCCAAATGGAAAACAATATGATAAAAATACTTGTATGAGACAAATAAATTAGAAAATAAAGAAAAACATGTCGTAGGTAGTTGAGGTATACTACATGAACCAAGATTTTCATGGAACCTGCATTCATGAGGTTTTGGATTATTGATCTTCATGCATTGTTTTATCTAAATTAAACATAACATGACAAATCTGAGCACACCGAAGTTTTTGCAATTCGCTTTTGTACAAATCTGAACAATATGAATAATCAATCGGCATGAAGGTGCACCAAATCATGACAATATTGAAGACTATGTCGCTTATTATCGTTTCTCAATACAAAGTTATCTCTACCAACTGATTATGCTGCACAGGAGGCTTGGGATAGATTGGTTGAAATTGTTTATACTCTCATAACAACTATTTTTCGTCCTCTCTTCTACATCTATCTAGAGGTACATTCTATTCTTCTGATTCAGGGAAATGAATAGAAAATACATTTTATTAGCATGTCTGTGCCCTAAAAAGTGATAACAAATAAACAAATAAAGTGGTGCATGCCACAACTGTTACAACCGAACACGAGATGCTGTGGGTGTCATTTGGTGCGACAAGAGTGAGGAACATGGATACGCTTGCATCACCAACGTCAATTGCTTACTTGATGTTTTGCTAAAATACCTGATGACCTAAGGGCTTGAAGTTTCTCTTTCAAAGCAGATGCTGTCAAAACCACATAAATATCACTAAGAAAAGTAACTACAGAAATTTGCATTAAGTACTTGTAAAAGAGATCTAAATTTAAAAAAAATAAGAAGAAATTGCGGATATACATCTCTAAATGAGATTGTGTGAAAATGACAGAAATATCTAAATAATATTATGTAATCATCCTGAATAGATACCTTATACAAGATCAAAAACGCTTGTTGCCGGCTCCTGCACTTGCGATAGAGCCGTGGTAGATATTGTAAATGTGGGGAACCAATAAACTCCATGAAATTAGGTCTAAATGTTTCATGTATATCTAATAGGGAAAGAAATTGACTTTACGTTCTTCATTTCTTTTATGGTTACATGCTTCAGTTCTTCTTCAATCCTCCTAGTGGCGTAGCAAAATCTGGAAACATATAAACTCCACAAAATTGGTCCAAACGGATTGTTCCAAACCAATGGTTCCTAAGTCAATAACCCATAAAACAAAGAACCTAATGAAATAGAACACAAACTTGATGTAATTGAACCAAAGGAAGATCAATCTAGCAAAAAAAAAACCCAAATCAAACCAGTATATCGTGAATCTACTTATTGCAGCGGTGGTATGGCCTATAAAGCAGCAGGTTGCATGCGATTACCATATCAAGAGCTAAATCAATCAACGATCAGAAGAGCTATGAATATGGGTGCTTCAAATCAAGAATCAGATAACAATGATGGAGTGGGTGCTAGAAATAAGCATATATTTCTAGGAAACTCCCAATTGTGGATGGAACTGCTCCACAATTTACGCTCATATTGAAATTGTAGAAACATGGTGGAGAACATGGCAACAACTGATGCGAGTCAATTAACTTGCATAAAAACTGTCGATAACCGCCAACAGAGAAGTTATTTTTGTGAGTTTAAGTGGCTGATGTTAGGGGAGGATTTTCTAACAATTAGTGATCCTTATTTGCTATCCTAATTAGTGATCCTTACTTCTGTGACAGATGGTGATCCTCAGAAGAGCTTCAGGATCAGGATCATGGATCACTCTAAGGATCCTCATACTAACGATTGGCTGTTTGTGTTTCGTATTGTTTTGCAGGAGTATTGAGCTTGACTTGGTCTTGGCAACGTTACTATGGAATATTCCACGGGTATTTCGCACACATTTGAATAGAAATGGACGTTGTGAAGAACGTGGGAGCATGGCACAAAAGTCGGACAATTAGTTAGCTTAGTTAGCTTTCATTTTTAAAGGGGTGACGAGCTAAAATTAGAACACTAAGCCATTTTTGGTTACACACACACTCTTGTGCAATTGCAGTCTCAAAGCTCTCAACAAACACTTAGCAAATCACACACTATTATACGAATAACCATAGTGATCCTTGTACTTAGCTCGTCACTATCCGAAGTTGTAAACTTTTATTGATTTATTTGAGCTTGGTGATCGGTAGTTTCCATCACCCGAGGTTTTTTATGCCGGAGATCATTCATTGATCAAGGGCTTTTTCCTCGTATAAATCCTTGTGTTGTTTGTGCAATTTACATCGAAGTGATCCTTATTATTGTTCTTCATTTCAAGCATCATTCCCCATAACTAAGAGTTTGGTTGCATTATCCTCATTAGAATTTTAAACCAAAACAGTTTGGCGCCCACCGTGGGGCAATTGGTGCTTCATTTTTAAGAAAGTTTTCTGTTGGTGATCATTCCGGTACATTGCACACGAGTACATGGCTTCATCATTGAAGAATACCTCTACTGCCATGTCTGCGGTCAATTCGTCTCAGGGCATTCCACCTTTGCCTCCACCACCTGCTGGATCTCAGAAAAATGCTGAGAAGAAACCAACTCCCATTTTCTCTAAACCTCCAACTTCTTCTGCTCCTTACACTCCCACTACTAGTGACATGTTTACTTTGATTTTGCAGATGAAAGAACATTTACAGCAACAGGATAAGACCAATGATAGGATCCTTAGAGAAATCGGAGATCTCAAGAAACAAAAGAAAGCGGCAGAGGATCATTCCCCACTGGTGCCCAGATCTTTGAATTTTGACACTCCGGTGATTACTTCTCAGCCATCAGAGGTTCCAGATGTTCAATATGTGGGTGGACCAAAAGGAGTGCACTACGGTTCAGCAATAGTGACTCAGGCATCAGGTTCATATTTTCAGCCAGCAGGATCCTATCCTCAGCATATGGGATCCTTCATGAATTTAGGAGCCTACTCAGGAGCGCAGCAGATTCAAGGATCCTCCTTTGTTCCAGGATCATCCCAGGTTCAAGGATCCTCCTTTGTTCCAGGATCATCCCAGGTTCAAGGATCCTCCTTTGTTCCAGGATCATCCCAGGTTCAAGGATCCTCCTTTGTTCCAGGATCATCCCAGGTTCAAGGATCCTCCTTTGTTCCAGGATCATCCCAGTTTCAGGGACCCTTCCAGATGCCAGGATCCTTGAGGAGTTTGCAAACAGGAAGTTCAGATGTCCATCAGGGAGATTTTATTCCGATGCAAACCATTGCTTCCACTGGTCCCTCCATGATCCCAGAGTCCCAGCAATATGGATTCGCATCCGGTGTTCCTAACTTGAACCCAATGGGAGGTAACACTTTTAATAATTCTCTTACCACTAACCATGTATTCATGCAGGATACAGGTATCAACCATGCTATGGCCAGAGAGTTGCAAAAACTGAAGGATATGATATCAAGTGTTCCCAGTTTTTAAAAGTGTTACCTCCCATGCAGGATACAGGTATCAACAAGCCCAAAGGATAACTGGGGACAAGCCCAAAGGATCACTGGGGACAAGCCCAAAGGATAACTGGGGACAAGCCCGAAGGATAACTGGGGACAAGCCCAAGGATCGTATGTAAACTGGAGTATGGCCCTCACTGGCGACTATCCAAGCTTAGTGACATGAAAATGCCAAAACCTTAGCTAACGTGAAGACGTTAGAAACCTTAGGAACGGATGTATGGTACGTCTACCATTATACGTAGGATCCTAGGTATAGCCAGTACGATGAGGTTATCAGCCCCTAAAGCGAGTACTGGTCCCAAAGACGTGAACTATACCAGGATCATCGTGCGCTACAGGCGAAAACTGGGGACAAGCCCTAGGATAACTGGGGACAAGCCCAAGGATCTGAGTTGCTTCTGAAGATTGTCGACATTATGCTAAGGATACCTGGACTTATCAGAACTCAAAATCTCGTGAGAGAAGGATGAAGGATACATGATCCTTACCCTTAAATAAGAAGATATGTAAATAAGAGTTCAAGCTTAGGACATTACCAGAGTAAGGATCATTGATGCTTCAGGGATCCTTGAAGGATACTTCTAATGTAAGGATCACTCATGCCAGAAGGGTCCTGTTTACATGAAATATTTTTTCAAGTGGACAACATTCCAGGCTCTTGGTAACAGATTACCTTCCATGGTAAGCAATCTATATGCCCCCTTTCCTGCTTCCGCTTCGATCAAATAAGGGCCTTCCCATTTTGGTGCCAATTTCCCATCAGCAGGATTGGTGGTATTTTGGAATGCTTTTCTCAATACCGTATCCCCAACTTGGAATTTCCTTATCCTGACATTTTTGTTGTAAGCACCAGCCATTCTTTGTTGGTAGCTAGCCATCCTTATCCTAGCCAGATCCCTGATTTCTTCAATAGTATCCAAGTCTTGAGCCAGGTTTGCATCATTCTCCTCAGGATCACGGGTACTTGTTCTAGCAGTTGGAACCACCATTTCTGTTGGGATCACTGATTCTGCCCCAAATACCAAAGAGAAGGGTGTTTGACCAGTAGCATTCTTGGGAGTTGTCCTATCAGCCCAAAGCACATAAGGTAATTCCTCTGCCCATTTCCCCTTCTTGGATCCAAGTTTCTTCTTCAGATTGTTGATGATGATCTTGTTGGATGATTCTGCTTGACCATTAGCTTGTGGGTGGACTGGTGTTGATGTTATCATCTTAATCCCCCAACTGTCACAAAAGTTAGTAGTCCTGCTCCCAATAAATTGGGAACCATTATTGTTTTGGTCAAAAATCACACAAAGATAATGTAACCAAACTTTATGTAAACGGGGTATGATGCTTGGTTAGCTATGAAAGTAAAGGATCACTTCTGTGATAAAGATACAAAGACACAATGATTTATACGAGGAAAAAGCCCTTGATCAATGTATGATCTCCGGCATAAAAAACCTCGGGTGATGGCAACTACCGATCACCAACTTCAATATAATAAAAATGTAGTTACAACTTCGGATAGTAATGAGCTGAGTACAAGGATCACTGAGTGTCTAAGTGTTTGAGAGTTGTGTCGTATGTTGTGTGTGTTCTTCCGAATGAGGAAGAGTGGTATTTATACATGTGTAGGTAACTTATTTTAGGTAGATAGACCACTAATCAGCTCATTACCCCTTTAGAAATAAAGATAATCTAGCCTAAATTGCTGCCCATTAATCAAGCTAAGTTTCCATATCCGGTACAACGTCTATCTCCAATTTAGCTCTTGCCATATTTGTGAAAGCGCGTCCCTGGATAATGATATGTAGGGCATATCCTGCTAGATGTTCCTGCAAAATAATATTGTAGTAATCGAAAGTGACCGTTAGTATAAGGATCACCTCAATGTCCCATGATCCTGATCCTGAGGTCCGGCTGAGGATCACTGCCTGCCAAAGAAATAAGGATCACTGGTTAGGATCACGTATAAGGATCATTCATAGTAAAAATCCAGCCCTAACAATTGCCCCCAAAATATAAGGAGTTAAATGTAAATAGATGAGTTATATTTTGTTTTGAGCTTATCTCTAACGGACGATTCCGATTTACTAGCCGTTGCACATGGACTAGCCGTTATGATATTTACGTCACTGATGTGACAATCCCTGCGAATCATCATTATAAATAGGAGATAGGGTTAGGATCATTTTGCATTTAAATTCGAAGTATCTCCCTTTATAATCGTCACCGAAGGCTTGATCAGGTATCATCTTCTTCTTTTTCTTCTTTGCCCTGTTCTTTCTTGCTTTTACCCTGTTTTCGTCTCGAATATGCTTCTTCGGAATTCACCGCACAAAGGCTCTAAGAAGGATAGTCCCTTGAAAAGCCAGGGGATTATCAAAGATTCTCCTATGGAGAGATGCTGTTTTACCGATATCCAAATAGACAAGCTTCGCCATTGCTTTCCGGCGAACGTTGTTTTTAAGTCTTTTGATCCTACTGCTTTGAGTGATTTTGTTTCGGACACTTGGGTGGCCTTTCCTGCTACTCCTTTCCTCATCGGGTATTCATATCCTTTTCCGACATTTACCCAATCTTTCTTTTCTCTTACCGGCATCTCATTTATCCAAGCTATGCCGATGATCTGGAGGGTTCTATATACCTTTGAGAGGATCATCGAGCAAGAAGGGATTGATTTGGGGATGTCAGAGTTAGCTGAGCTCTATGATCTCACCACCTTCGGTTCTCACCGGTACTTGTTGAAACGGAAATCTGGGGAGGATCACCCTATCTTCAAAGTTACCAAGAATGATAAAAACTGGAAACGTCGGTTTTTCTTTGTTAAGAGGGATTCCATCCCGGATGGGAAGGATCTGCCCGAGGAATGGGCCACTCATGGTAGGGTAGAGGATCCTTGAAGGATCACTATCAGTCCTGTCTCGTATGATGAGGATCACTGATGTCTTTTCTTTATTGTTTTTCTATGCAGCTATCTCCGTTGCTCATCTGAAGTTAACCCCTGCTGCGAAAGAGAGAGTGTTAGCTTTCAAGAAGCTTGATCCTGAAGTTCGAAGCTTCCAGATTATTATCCAAGATTCTCAAGAGATATCCTCTGCGTCTGTCACAATGTCAAGTAAGTATCCTCATAAAAAATAAGTTTTATGTGAAAGTATTTAATTTAACAAGGAGACTTATCTTGTTTTTTGAATTGTGTAGGTGCTGGAAAATCTGCCAGGTCTGTTAAATCTGCCTCCAAGTTTGGGATAAGTGATCTTGCCAATGTCACGTCTTCAAAGAAGAAGAAGGCTCCTTCAAGGATTTCCTCTTCTCCGTCAGCAATTCCTTGACTATTTTGATGAGGTTAGGATCACTGCCCCTGTTAATTGTCTTCGACAAGTCCGAGGATCACATGTGTCTGATGTTGCTTTCCTGTTGTCTTCTTTAGAAATTCTCCGAAATGGAGACTTACGTCAATCAGGTTGAGGATCAGGATCGTCAAATTGCTGACCTTCAACAGACGTGTGGGCTGAAGGATCTTAAGATTGCCGATCTTGAGAAGGAGATCCGGGCAGTCAAAGATGAGGCTGTTAAAGCGTTGATCAAGTTTGATTATGAGAAGCATGACATTACCCAAGACGCTAAGGTCTCTGCCGCGGTAACCATGTACAAGATACAACTGCAGATGGCTACGGAGGCTCAGGATCCTTCCTTTGACAGGAGCACATGGGATGTTGAAGGTTGGAAGGCAAGGCTAGCAGAGTTGGAAGATGACGATGATGCTGAGGATATCCCAATGCTGGAGGGAGGTGATGTTGAGAAGGATCAAGGTGGAGATGCTGGTGGTGATGAAGCAGCGAAGGTGTAGGCTGCATGATTGGGCGATGATGGATATTGTTGACTAGGCCGGAGCCCAATTTTTTTTAGGTTTGTTTGTGGTATTTGGAACAATTTATGGTCTGTAACTTAAAATTAAGGATCCTGGATCCTTTTAGACAATAGGTAGGATTACAAAAGGTGGAGGGATCCTCTGTTTGAGGGATGAAGCCTTTGTGATCCTGCTGCTTTTACTTTCCTGCAAAAATGCTAAGACCGCATAGACAATGGACACCCTTTGCCAACCCATGTGGACGGGCCACGTTTTGCTGGTAGAAATGTGGGTTGGCAATTTTGACAACTTTTTGAAAGGGTTAATGATCCTTTTGTTTAATAATATAACTTAACTTTTCTGGCTTATCTTGCGCTGTTATCCTTCAATAATCCTCTTATTTCTTAATTGCTATATTTGTTAAAATAACGAGAGTTGAAAAAGTGTTTGATAAACTTAGGATATGATCCTGGATCAAATATCCTCATATTGAAAATTCTCAAAGTGTTTTAATTCAAGGATCATAGGTTCGGTTATCAAAGTATCAGGGTTGGTTAGGATAATGAATAATGAAATTAAAATTAGTTAAGGATCATACCTGAGGATCCAAGTTAGGATCCTAACCTTTAATCGGAATTACCATAGGTAAAACTTTAATGGATAATAAGGATTAAGGATCCTTAATTGTTTAACTTCGAAAACCTGAAAAAATGGAATACAACTTGGGACTAAGCCAATATAAAGGATAAGTTAGTAACTGGGGACAAGCCCAAAGGATAACTGAGAATGATCCCAGAGGATCACTGGGGACAAGCCCAAAGGATAACTGGGGATGATCCCGGAGGATCACTGGGGACAAGCCCAAAGGATAACTGGGGATGATCCCGGAGGATCACTGGGGACAAGCCCAAAGGATAACTGGGGACAAGCCCAAAGGATCGTATGTAAACTGGAGTATGGCCCTTTCTGGCAACTATCCAAACTTAGTGACATGAAAATGTCAAAACCTTAGCTAACGTGAAAACGTTAGAAACCTTAGGAACGGATGTATGGTGTGTCCACCATTATACGTAGGATCCCAAGTATAGCCAGTACGATGAGGTCGCCAGCCCCGAAAATGGGTACTGATCCCAAAGACATGAACTATATCAGGATCATCGTGCGCTGCTGGCGGAAACTGGGGATAATCCCAAGGATAACTGGGGTTGTACCCAAGGATCTGTGGTGCTTTTGGAGATCTTTGACGATTTGCCGAAGATACCTGAACTATCATAACTCAAATGGTTTGTGAGTAGAGGATGAAGGATACATGATCCTTATCCTTAGGCAAAAAGTAAGAAAATGCAATAGTTTTAGGATAAGCATATTACCAGAATGAGGATCATCAATGGCACCGGGATCCTTCAAGGATACTCCAATGTAAGGATCACATGCATGAAGGATCATGTTCACATGAAATATTTCTTTAAGTGAACAGCATTCCATGCTCTTGGCAACAAGTTCCCTTCCATGGTTAGCAGCCTGTATGCCCCCTTTCCTGCTTCGGCTTCAATTAAGTAGGGACCTTCCCATTTTGGTGCTAGCTTCCCGTCAGCAGGATTAATAGTATTTTGAAATGCTTTTCTCAACACCATATCTCCGACTTGGAACTTCCTTATCCTGACATTTTTGTTGTAGGCACCAGCCATCCTTTGTTGGTAGCTTGCCATCCTTATCCTGGCTAGATCCCTGTTTTCCTCAATAGTATCTAAATCCTGAGCCAGGATTGTAGCATTTTCTTCAGGATCACGAGCACTTGTTCTAGCAGTTGGGATCACCATCTCTGTTGGGATCACTGCTTCTGCCCCAAATACTAAAGAGAAAGGTGTTTGACCAGTGGCGTTTTTGGGAGTTGTCCTATCAGCCCATAGCACATAAGGCAATTCTTCTGCCCATTTCCCTTTCTTGGATCCTAGCTTTTTCTTCAGATTGTTGATGATGATCTTATTGGATGATTCTGCTTGACCATTGGCTTGTGGATGAACTGGTGTTGATGTTATCATCTTGATTCCCCAACTGTCACAAAAGTTAGTGGTTCTGCTTCCAATGAATTGGGAGCCATTATCACATACAATTTCAGAGGGAATGCCAAATCTAGTTATAATGTTTCTTTTAATGAAGGATATGACTTCCTTTTCTCTGACTTGAGTGAAGGCTTCAGCTTCTATCCACTTGGAAAAATAGTCAGTCATGGCAAGCATAAATACTTTTCCACCAGGTGCTTTAGGGAGCTTGCCAACTATATCCATCCCCCATCTCATGAATGGCCAAGAGGATGGTATGGGGTGTAGTAATTCAGCAGGTTGGTGAAGGATATTGCTATGTCTTTGGCAAGGATCACACCTCTTAGCATACTCTATAGCATCCCTTTTCATGGTTGGCCAGTAGTATCCTGTTCTAAGGATCCTTGAGAATAATGCCCTGCCCCCAGTGTGGTTTCCACAATCTCCTTCATGGAAGTCTCTCAACACTTCTTCAATTTCAGGATCCTCGATACATCTTAGATATGGTCCTGCAAGGGATCGTTTATACAGCATGTTATTTAAGATTGTAAATTGAGATACCTTGATCCTGAAAGCTCTAGGATTTTCTCCCATTGGGATCTCTCCATTTTGCAAGTATCTCATGATTGGTGAGATCCATGATCCTGAATAAGATTGGGCTTCTTCACTAGGGATCATTGCAGTATCCTCTTCTATTTCCATGGCCACCTGATTTTCAATAGCAGGAGCCAGGATATGGATGATAGGGATACTTATATCTTCTGGAATCTTCAAGGATGATCCTAAGTTGGCCAATGCATCAGCTTCCGTGTTATCCTCCCTTGGTACCTGTGTTAAGCTAAAAGAAACAAAAGAGAGTGCCAATTCTTTGACTATCTCTAAATATTTGGTTAGTTTTTCACCTTTAACAGCGTAGGATCCATTAAAGTGATTGGTGATCAATAATGAATCTACATATACTTCGAGATATCTTACCCCCATATCCTTAGCAATCTGTAAGCCAGCAATTAAGGCTTCATACTCAGCCTCATTGTTAGTTGCTTGGAACTCACAGGCTATGGAGTGGGGTATTATGTCCCCCTGTGGCGATTTTAGTAGGATCCCTAGCCCTGTGCCTTTGATGTTTGAGGATCCGTCAGTGTGTAGGATCCAAGGATCCTTGGTCTCATCCAGCTGCTGGACCTCCAATTCTGCTTCCTTTTGTAGATCACTACTGAAATCAGCCACAAAGTCAGCTAGTGCTTGAGATTTAATGGCTGTTCTTGGTTCGTATCTTATATCATGGGCACTAAGCTTCACTGCCCACTTAGCCATTCTCCCTGACATATCCGGTTTCCTGAGGACATTCTTAATTGGAAAATTAGTTTTAACAATAATAGTATGAGTTTCAAAATAATGCCTTAACTTCGTGGATGCCATGATTAATGCAAGGATGAGTTTTTCGAGGTGTGAGTACCTGGATTCGGCATCAAGTAGACTTTTACTTACATAGTAGATAGGATATTGTGTACCTTCGTGATCCTTAACAAGGACAGCACTTACAGCGGTTGAGGATACCGCCAGATATAAGGATAACACATCTCCTTTTTCCGGTTTTGCTAATGCTGGTGCTGAGGACATATACTCTTTTAGGGCTTGTAAAGCATTCTCATGCTTCTCAGTCCATTCGAACTTCTTATTCTTCCTTAGGATATCGTAGAATTCTTTGCACTTTTCTGAGGATTTCGATATGAACCTGTTCAAAGCTGCTATCCTGCCTGTTAGTCTTTGAACATCCTTGGCATTGGCAGGAGATTTGATATTTATTAATGCTTTGATTTGTTCCGGGCTTGCTTCAATGCCCCTCTGGGTTACCATGTATCCTAAGAACTTTCCTGCCTTAACACCAAAATGGCATTTTGAAGGATTAAGTTTCATGTTGTAACTATCAAGGATATCGAATGCTTCTTCCAAGTCCCTTAGGTGATCCTCAGCTTTCTTTGACTTGACCACCATATCATCTATGTACACCTCCATAGTTTTTCCAATTTGATCTTTGAACATCATATTTACCAGCCTTTGATATGTTGCACCTGCATTTCTTAGTCCAAAAGGCATGGCAATATAACAATATAAACCGGTTGGGGTCATAAAGGCTGTATCCTCTTGGTCAGATGGTTCCATCTGGATTTGTTGGAATCCAGATGATGCATCCATAAAAGTTAACAGTTCATGCCCCGCTGTTGCATCCACCATGGAGTCAATGTGGGGTAATGGGAAAGGATCCTTGGGACATGCCTTATTCAAATCAGTGAAATCGACACATACCCTCCACTTTCCGTTTTTCTTTTGGACAACAACCACATTGGCTAACCATTTAGGATACTTTACCTCTCTGATCATACCTGCTCGAAGTAGTCTCTCTACTTCTTCTTGGATAATGGCATTCCTTTCTGGTGCAAACTTCCTCCTTTTTTGATGGATTGGTTTGATAGACCTGTCAATGCCAAGTTTGTGAGTAATAATATTCTTAGATATACCTGTCATATCTTCATGCTTCCAAGCAAAGGTAGATTTTCTTCTTTTGAGGAAGGATATCATATCTTCTTTCATTTTGCCAAGGATCCCTGATCCGATATAGATTTTTGATTCAGGATCACTAGGATCCAAGAGGATTTCATCTACATCTTGTTCCCTCGCCTCCAAGACGTTCCTCGGAGGATACTGTAATTGCTATTGCTCCCTTGGCTTCGAGGTTGGCTTCATGGATGAGGTATAGCAATCCTTAGCCTCTTGCTGGTCACTGTCGATCTTGATTATCCCCCATGGGCTGGGGAGCTTCACACATTGATGGTAGGTAGATGGAACTGCTTTCATGTCATGTATCCAAGGCCTGCCAAGGATAACGTTGCAACAAGATAAACAGTCAATAACACAAAATTTTTGGTAATTATGTAATCCTTCCACGTAGATTGGGAGTTTGATGTCCCCCAGAGTTTTCTTCGTTTCCCCACTGAATCCTACAAGCACGGAGGATCTTGGTGTGATGTCTGATTCTGGGATTCCCATCTTCTTCAAGACATCAAGCTGGATAATGTTCACTGAGCTCCCTCCGTCAATAAGGATCCTGCGGACAAAATGGTTAGAGATAAAGAGAGTGATAACTAAGCTATCATGGTGAGGATCCTGAACATTAACGCGATCATCCTCATCAAATGTTATCATCTTCCCTTCTGAGACGCTTGAGGTTCTAATAGGCCTTTCTCCATTATCCATTTTTGATTCTTTTGCATGTCTTTTGGCCGCTGAGAAGGATGTTCCACAAATGTCTGATCCTCCGGATATGAAGTTAATCACTTGTGCGTTTGCCGGAGGTGCTGGAGCCTTTTCAGGGATCCTTTCAGGATCCTGGGTTCTTTGCTTTTTTCTTCCCAACAATTCCTTTAGATGCCCCTTGCTTAGCAGGTATCCAATTTCTTTTCTTAAGGCTATGCAATCTTCAGTTAGATGCCCGAAATCCTCATGGTATGCACACCATTTGGACTTGTCTTTAGTCCCGGATGGTTTGTCATTCTTCCTGGGCCACCTAGCCTTTTCACCTAGATTCTGCATTGCAAGGATTAGTTCATGATTATCAACGGAGAAACAATATTCTGAGATTGGAGGATAATCTTCATCATCCTCTTCCTGGTCTACAGCATGCACATTCTTGTTCTCATTCCTATGGTAGGATTTGAATTTGTTGCTCTTGAAGGAGGATCCTTGCTTCTCCGGTTTTGAGGATCCTACTTGTCTCTCCTGGATCCTCTTGTCATCCTCTAGCCGGATAAACCTGAGTGCTCGAGTTCTTACTTCATCTAAATTCCTGCAGGGTGTCATAACAAGATCATCATAGAATAATGAATCCTTAAGAAGTCCCATTTTGAAGGCTTCAACAGCCGTAGCCATATCCAAGTTGGGAATATCCAAGGATTCTTTACTGAATTTAGTTATATAATCCCTTAATGATTCATTATTATTTTGAGTTATCCTGTACAAATCACTAGTTAATTTTTCAAATTTTCTACTACAAGAAAATTGGTTATTGAATAAATTAACTAAATTAGCAAATGAAGTAATAGAGTAAGGGGGAAGACTTAGCAGCCATTTGAGGGCTGATCCAGTAAGAGTAGATCCAAATCCTTTACATAGGCATGCTTCCTTCAATTTTTCTGGGATAGGATTGATCTCCATCCTTTCCCTGTATTGTGCTATATGCTCCTCTGGATCCGTTGTGCCGTCATACAACTTCATGGTAGGGATATGGAACCTTTTGGGTACCTCTGCATCACAGATTGGTGGTGCAAAGCGAGATACCTTGTGGCTCCCATCTGCAATCTCTGGGATAGGCTTGACTACCCCTGGAACACTTGAGATCATGTCCTTTAGTTTCTGTAGTTCCCTGGCCATAACATGATTGGTACCTGTATCCTGCATGAATCCATGGTTAGTGGTAGGATAATTATTTAAAGTGTTACCTCCCATTGGGTTCAAGTTAGGGAATCCATATTGCTGGGATTCTGGAACAACGGAGGGACCAGTGGAAGCAATGGTCTGCATTGGAATGAAGTCCCCTTGATGGACATCTAGACTCCCTGTTTGCAAACTTTTTAGGGATCCTGGCATCTGTAAGGATCCTGGTATCTGGGATGATCCTGGAACGAAGGAGGATCCTTGAACCTGGGATGATCCTGGGATAAAGGAGGATCCTTGGCCCTGGAATGATCCTGGGATAAAGTAGGATCCTTGAAACTGCTGTGCCCCCGGATAGGCTCCCGGATTCATGAAGGATCCCATATACTGAGGATAGGATCCTGCTGGCTGAAAATACGAGCCCGATGTCTGAGTCATTGCTGCTGACTTGAGATGTAATCCTCTCGTCTCCCCTGTGATCTGTACGTCTGGGATCCCTGATGGCTGAGAGGTGATCATTGGAGTCTCAAAACTCAAGGATTTTGGCATCAGTGGGGAATGATCCTCTGCCGCTTTCTTTTGTCTTTTGAGATCTCCAATCTCCCTGAGGATCCTGTCATTAGTTTCATCCTGCCGCTGCATACGATCCTTCATCTGCAAAATTAAAGCAAACACATCACTAGAACTGGGAGTAGAAGAATTCATAGCAGAAGAAGATGGAGGTTTAGAGAAAGAAGGGGTTGGTCTCTTCTCAGCATTTCTCTGGGATCCTGCCGGTGGAGGAGGTAGAGTGGTTTGTGCCGAGGTGACTGCAGACATCGCCGTGGAGGTGTTCTTCAACGATGAAGCCATGTAGTTTTTTGAAGTGATTTCGAACAAAAGATTTTCTTATGAATGAAGCACCAATTGCCCCACGGTGGGCGCCAAACTGTTTTGGTCAAAAATCACACAAAGATAATGTAACCAAACTTTATGTAAACGGGGTATGATGCTTGGTTAGCTATGAAAGTAAAGGATCACTTCTGTGATAAAGATACAAAGACACAATGATTTATACGAGGAAAAAGCCCTTGATCAATGTATGATCTCCGGCATAAAAAACCTCGGGTGATGGCAACTACCGATCACCAACTTCAATATAATAAAAATGTAGTTACAACTTCGGATAGTAATGAGCTGAGTACAAGGATCACTGAGTGTCTAAGTGTTTGAGAGTTGTGTCGTATGTTGTGTGTGTTCTTCCGAATGAGGAAGAGTGGTATTTATACATGTGTAGGTAACTTATTTTAGGTAGATAGACCACTAATCAGCTCATTACCCCTTTAGAAATAAAGATAATCTAGCCTAAATTGCTGCCCATTAATCAAGCTAAGTTTCCATATCCGGTACAACGTCTATCTCCAATTTAGCTCTTGCCATATTTGTGAAAGCGCGTCCCTGGATAATGATATGTAGGGCATATCCTGCTAGATGTTCCTGCAAAATAATATTGTAGTAATCGAAAGTGACCGTTAGTATAAGGATCACCTCAATGTCCCATGATCCTGATCCTGAGGTCCGGCTGAGGATCACTGCCTGCCAAAGAAATAAGGATCACTGGTTAGGATCACGTATAAGGATCATTCATAGTAAAAATCCAGCCCTAACAATTATCACATACAATTTCAGAAGGAATGCCAAATCTAGTTATAATATTTCTCTTAATAAAGGATATAACTTCCTTCTCTCTGACTTGGGCAAAAGCTTCAGCCTCTATCCACTTGGAGAAGTAGTCAGTCATAGCAAGCATGAATACTTTTCCACCAGGTGCCTTAGGGAGCTTGCCAACTATATCCATCCCCCATCTCATGAATGGCCAAGAGGATGGTATAGGATGTAGAAATTCAGCCGGCTGATGAAGGATATTGCTGTGTCTTTGACAAGGATCACACTTCTTAGCATACTCCACAACATCCCTTTTCATAGTTGGCCAGTAGTATCCTGTCCTTAAGATCCTTGAGAACAATGCCCTGCCCCCAGTGTGGTTTCCACAATCTCCTTCATGGAAGTCTTTTAACACTTCTTGAACTTCAGGATCCTCGATACATCTTAAATATGGTCCTGCAAGAGATCGCTTATATAGCATATTATTTAAGATTGTGAATTGAGATACCTTAATCCTGAAAGCCCTAGGATTTTCTCCCCTAGGAATCTCCCCGTGTTGTAAGTATCTCATGATTGGTGAGATCCATGATCCTGAACAAGATTGAGTATCCTCACTAAGGATCATTGCAGTATCTTCTTCTATTTCCATGGCCACCTGATTTTCAATAGCAGGAGCTAGGATATGGATGATGGGGATACTTATATCCTCTGGGATCTTCAAAGATGATCCTAGATTGGCCAATGCATAAGCTTCTGTATTTTCCTCCCTTGGTACCTGTGTCAAACTGAAGGAAACAAAGGAGAGTGCCAATTCTTTGACTATCTCTAAATATTTGGTTAGTTTTTCACCTTTAACAGCATAGGATCCATTAAAGTGGTTAGTGATTAACAACGAATCCACGTATACCTTAAGATACCTGATCCCCATATGCTTAGCAATTTGCAAACCAGCGATTAAGGCTTCATATTCAGCCTCATTATTAGTGGCTTGGAACTCACAAGCTATGGAATGGGGTATTATGTCCCCCTGTGGCGATTTTAGTAGTATACCAAGCCCCGTGCCTTTGACATTTGAGGATCCGTCAGTATGTAGTATCCAAGGATCCTTAGTTTCATCCAGCTGCTGGACTTCCAATTCGGCTTCCTTTTGTAAATCACTACTGAAATCAGCCACAAAGTCTGCTAATGCTTGGGATTTGATGGCTGTTCTGGGCTCATATCTTATATCATGGGCACTAAGCTTTACTGCCCACTTAGCCATTCTTCCGGACACCTCTGGTTTCCTGAGGACATTCTTAATTAGAAAATTAGTTCTAACAACAATAATATGTGTCTCAAAATAATGTCTTAGTTTAGTAGATGCCATAATCAGTGCAAGAATAAGTTTTTCAAGGTGTGAATACCTGGATTCAGCATCAAGTAAACTCTTACTTACATAATAGACAGGATATTGTGTACCTTCATGATCCTTAACAAGGACTGCACTTACTGCTTTTGAGGATACCGCAAGGTATAAGGATAACACATCTCCTTTTTCTGGTTTCATCAATGCTGGGGCTGAAGACATGTATTCTTTTAGGGCTTGTAAAGCATTCTCATGCTTTTTAGTCCATTCGAATTTCTTGTTCTTTCTTAGGATATCATAGAATTCTTTATTGTAACACCTCGAATTTTTGCGTCCAATAATGTGTTAACACGTGTCATTTGATTACACGTGGCATTTGTATTTAATAAAGGACTAATTTTGACAAACCTTGAAAGTATGTAAATTCGAGGGTTATAAATGTCAACAAGGGTAAATATACTGTATAGTAACCCTAAATAACGCTTGTACCTTCAAACGAAGAAATCATAGATCGTACGGAAGCGAAACGCGGAAGAAAGTGAGAGATTACAAGCTACAGGGGTTAACTGTGTCAACATGTTTAATTATACCTCTGAGTGACCCTTTGACGTTCCCAAGGCTTTGTAACGGTATTATACACTCACTAAAATATAATATATAAGTTTCGCGAAGTTTCGTTATGAAACGAGAGAGTTACGATCGGATTCGTAGGAGAAGGGTTAAAAGCGTCAATAATGAAAGTTAAGGCTTTCTGAATAATTAATAAACTAATCAGGGACTTAACAACGCGGGTAAATAACACGAGGTCCTTAATTGTAATTAACCGAGGGCCAAACCGCAAAGTTACCCCTTCAAACCCGAAAGGTCAGGTAAATCATTACGAAAGATTTCGTTATTAATTACCAGGATTTCGTAATCATTTCAAAAGATTTAAAATTTCTGGAAACCAGGCCTCTCGCGACCCGCGTGATGGTTATGGTTAAGTTGAGGCGGGCCGCGAGCCTTCTCTTTTACACGCCTGATATTCAAATCTTAGGCGACCCGCATTAAAATGGCATGGAACTTCCATGCGGGCCGCGTGGGACGCCCAGATGCAGAAAGTTGTAACATCTTGCCTTTTGAGCATTATGAACGACCAAGAACCAATAAATGAGGCATGGGTGCCCCCTACTCGACCCATAATCCTCCAAGACACCTGCCATTCATCCAAGGGCACTTGTAGACCCTTGTGTGATGATCTTGGACCATGACATTGGCTATAAATAGCAAGGTTATGTCCATAAGTTCATCACAACTCAAAACATACATCTCTGATCATTCTAAGAGCTCCCAAGCATCCATCTCTGCTCTATAAGCAAGAAACAACTTCTGTAAGTCGTTCACAATCAATATGGTCTTGCATTTCCATAGTTATAGCTTATAAACACAACCGTCGTAACTAACGGTTGTCATTACAATAACTTGCAAATGGTTCAGTCTTATGACGAATCAAAAGTGGTTTTGAGTTGGTATTTATGTGGGTAATAAACCTCTAAAAGGGTTCCCCCTGATCACCACTCTAACTATGACAAATATCGAGTCAAACGCGCACTTAAAAAGTCAACAGAAAGCTATTTTAACGATTTATGCATAATCTGCAATGTACATACTAAGAAACCTGTTTTGACACTCATAAAATATGATATTAAGTATATAAACTTGTTTGCGCTCGTTTGAATCGACCATTTGCTATATTGACCCGGTTCGGAGCCGAATGTCGCAAAAGTTTGACTTTTGCATTGACTTCAGTTCTGACCCGTTTTAGTGAGGTATAGACATACCTTAGGACTCTCTTAGGACCAGGTTACATGTTGGTATAAACCTCTGTGATCGGTTCATGAGTTATCCGAGTCTTTTACGTATTTCCGTTAATCGCCTAAAAGTTGACCATAACGCCATTTTGAAAATAAAACGAGTATTTCGGACACGTGAACGGACCAGAACCTTGCTTATTAAATTATAAGCATGTCCTTAAAGTTTCACGTCAACCCGAGGTCTAGAATGAGAGTTATGCTAAATGGCGCATTTAAAGTAAACTTTAGTAATTAACGGCGCAATTAGCATAACGCCTATCTAAACCAAGATTTCGTCACCAAAACTTTTCCCCTGTATTGAAATAATATTTTGGGAATTTTAAAGATTTTAATAAATTTTACCTTGCTCATAACCTGCGGTTATGGCTACGGTTCGGTAAATACCGAATATGCCCTTTTCGGCCAAAACTTGAGTTCTACAAGGTCTTTTGACCCGATTCCGGTTGCTACTGATTTTAAATAATAAATAAAGTATTTTAGACTTTATAAACTGTTCGGGAAACTCAGATTTCCTGTAGAACTCGAAAAGCCCTTTTAAAGTCTTTAAAATGACCGAAAAACCCCTACGGGGCATAATATTAACTTAAACTCGTTACGGGCATCACGGAAGGTATCCTACTGATACCACAACCTCTTTAAGGCGTATTGACTTAGGAAATAAGCGTAAGACTCTCATGGTTAACCGTTTCGCCTATTGCGCGCACGGTTCGGCTTATGAAACTAGTTTTCATAATTTAGCCGATACGGGTCAAATTATATTATTTGGACCCCAAAATCCAGAGTGTGAACCATAAACCCATATAAAACGAGTCTCTGAACTTGTTGGGTCAGAATCGCACTCCATTCTCGGTTTTCGCCTTTTCACGCGATTAAACCATATTCACATATCGGAACCAACCGGTCTAGGCTACGGCCATTATAACGACTCGTTAGGATTCTAAGAGGTTAATTAAAACCTTCGTTCCAGATTAGGAGCCCCAGTAAAAGCTATCGGTGATTTAATCCAAATTAAGGAAATATACTTGCAAAGGTAAATACTTTAACTTATTTCCCCTATACGGGCTTGGGTTACGGTATGTTAATACCGCTTGATTGAGCATTATATTTTTCCATCGCTTAAGTGGTTAATTAAATAATATGATCGGCTCATTTAAACAGTTTTGTTTCTTAAAAGCCTTTGGGGGGTTTAATGACCGTTGTCCCGGATATCCTTGGCATCATTTTACGAAATGGCCACGACCATCGACATCCCGGTGTAGGCGTACACCCGGTATATATTGTCGACATTAAATTAAAAGACGTAGCCGTTGGTTTTTATACTACGGTTTTACGCAATGTGGTGTGTCTATAAATCTTTAACCCGGCACGACCCGGGCTACTGAACGCATAAAAGAACATGTAAAACGTTCACAAGATTTTAATAATTTTCCCAAGTTATAAAAGAGTTTGTGCCTTGTGCATTCAAATCAATTTTAATAAACATTTTCAAATGTGTCAGTTGAATGTATTTACCAGTGTAAACTGACGTATTTTCCCCAAAAAGATTAAGTGCAGGTACTATACGAAATGGGCTGGTATAGGCGTCCTAAGCATCGTACATAGTCTCGCAAACTCGATGCTGCATCTGAATGAACAATATTTATTATTTTTGATCCGCTGTGGATATATTCAACTTCTGTAATACATTTGATATTACAACCAGAGGTTGAAGTTTATATATTTATCTTAAGCTTCCGCTGTGCATTATATAATTTTGTGGTTTGACTATATTGTTGCCAACATCGTCACGGTAATCCCCCACCGGGCCCACCGGTGAAACACGTGGAAATCGGGGTGTGACAGGTTGGTATCAGAGCCAACATTGAGTGAATTAAACACTATCCTAATGTGTTTAATCTCAATGACACAATTGCACATACTTGAGTCTAGACAAGAACTTAGGACAAATTCGAATTGTTATTCCAATTTTGTCTTTTTCTTTTATTACTGGAATTTAAAGTTTTATAAAGCAGGAAAATGCCACCTGTTATATTCCGAGGAAGAGGAAGGGGAAGAAGAGGCAGAGGAGAAGTCGTGACACATCACGATAACGAAGCTGGACCATCAGGTACAAGACATCCTTCAATGACAAGGAGCGAAGAACCACAACGACGAAGAGATCTCTACGAACCCGCGAGGCATTCCACCTCGCACAGCTCGACGCCATCTTATCGGCACTCCTTTGGACCAAACTCAGAGAATGATCCCAACAACCCACAACCTTCCTTCATACCTCTACAACGTTCGGTATCGCACCGAAATTACGACGACCCTACTCCATACTTCATAGGTCAGTTTAATCCGGCTGACTACATACAGGAACCTTCAGGCTTTGTTCCATTAGGGCCACAAGATCACTTCTCCGAGGACCATATGGATGAAGATACTGATCCAACTGAACCTGCTCGTGGTACGCCCACGCATCCGATAGAAGTCTCTGATGGGTCATCCTTCCATGGCACACCCTATCAGGGGCCAGACAGTTTCCAAGCGTTGTTTGACCGACATGAGTGGTACTACACGCCACCTCAACAGACATCACAACAACCGCGACATCCACAGGATCCCTCTGAGGATTCACGCTTTGAGGCAGTTACGCCACCACCTCCGCCACCGGCGCAACCAGTAATACCTGATCCGCCAAGGCGTAGGAGGACAAATGCTCGTATGTCTACACGAGGAGGAGGGGGTATCCACTTCAGCACTCCTCGACATTCTAGTAGTAGCCACTATCCGCCACTGCAAGAAGAAGGACCTTCAAGTCCTATACAGGAGGCGAACTCCGCACCAGCTGCACCAAATTCGCCACCATTTGGGTACGACCAACCCATACCTGCTTACACGGGTCCAACGGCTTACAACCCGTTCGAACTGTCACAAGCACAATACAACTACGGCTATGAGCGCGACCCATATGTGGTGTCGGCAAGATATAATGCGCGCTACCCTGACGGAGCACATGGAAACATGGGACCACCGGACTACTCAGCTCATGGGTATCCAATACCTCCCAGACCTCCAGTTCCGCATCAAGCGCCACAACCACGTTTCTCTCCTCCTGAACAGGAAGAAATACTCCATCGACTAGATCGTGTGGAGAGAGAGTTCGAGGAAGAGAAAAAGAGCCACCGAGGATTTCTCAAAGGCTTGGCGAACCTACTAAAGGGCAAAAAGAAGAAACGTGACCATTAGCCCTTAATAGTAGTACTAATGTAATTTCTACTTTGAAATAAGTCCCTGCGTGGACACTTATCGTATTTCAGTCCCTACGTGGACTTATCTTTTAAATCCTTGCATGGACATTTATCTTATGTTAGTCCCTGCGTGGACTTGTCACTTATTTTATACCTCTAAGGAGGTATGTACTATTTGAAAGACCCTTTTAGGGCAATATGTAATTGTATTTGAGATTATGGAATGTATGTTATGAGTTTTGTTTTAATATGTATAAAATAAATCAAAACCATTCCTTTTATATTGATCTGCCTAAATAAAGAATCTTAAAAGGTGAAACCTAGCTTGGTGTCTTTTAAGATCCAGTCAAGATGGTACGACCTAATTGAAAAGATTCTGATTCCCTGTTAACCTCTGTACGCATGTTAACAATCATGGCAGATGTGATTCGTTAAAATCACGCACGTCATTCTTATACAATAATCCTTTAAGGATTTCAAAACCCAACTAAATGATTTATAAATCGTGGGTTAAATCACCAATGAAGGTGATCAATCTTATTAAAACATCCATTAGTGATGTAGTGCCTACGGGACAGTATTATTAAAACATCCATTAGTGATGTAGTGCCTACGGGCCAGTATTATTAAAAACATCCATTAGTGATGTAGTGCCTACGGGCCAACCTTATTAAAACATCCATTAGAGATGTAGTGCCTACGGGCCAACCATATTAAAACATCCATTAGAGATGTAGTGCCTACGGGCCAACCATATTAAAACATCCATTAGAGGTGTAGTGCCTATGGGCTGTAATAATTGTCTTATAACGACAAAAGACAGTGGTGGTCTATGACTCCCTGTCAGAAAGAGATAAAAGAACTACGGTTCAAATCTCTATGCCTTTGATTCTCTGAAATCTCGGCTAAAATTATAAAACATCCTCGTGATTAGGCTTTATACCGCCAATACTATTTATATAGCTGAAATAGGATATGTTCAAATCCTAATATGTAATGAAATAATAAGTTAACCAAATATGGTCTCTGTACCATGGTTGACAAATTGTCATAAAAGACAATTATATAATAATCTCCTAAATAAAATTTTGTTATCTTCTGTAACAGATTCAAGTTACATGGCGGATCCCAACGGAGAGAATAGCCATACTAATGAAGATGACTACGACAATACGCCAGTGCATTTGACAGGCGCACAACTGAAGGCTCTGATTGACAATGCTGTTCAGGCAGCTCTTGATCGTCAATATACTGAGTCCCAAGGCAGAACCGTATCAAAACCACCCTCTAAACCAAAGACACACTCCAAACCACCCTCTCAACCCAAGAAAGATGACGACAAACACTCGTCCACTGAGAACAGCGTTCATCGCGATAGAGAATATACTGATGCATCAAATGCTAAGGGTTGCACCTACAAATACTTTGTATCTTGTAAGCCCCGGGAATTTACAGGGGAGAAAGGTGCTGTTGATTGTATCACCTGGCTAGATGAGATGGACACTATTGTGGACATCAGCGGGTGTGCAGAGAAGGATGTGGTGAAGTATGTGTCCCAGTCATTTAAGGGCGAGGCCCTGGCATGGTGGAGGGCGTTGGTGCAGGCATCTGGTAAGTCTGCTTTGTACAAGATGACATGGGAGGAATTTATTGCTCTCATTAAGGAAAACTACTGCCCTCAGCATGAGGTTGAGAAGATCGAGGCTGACTTTGTGTCACTGGTAATGACGAACCTGGACTGCCAGGCATATTTGACGAGTTTCAATACAATGTCTCGTCTGGTCCCAAACCTTGTGACACCAGAACCCCGAAGAATCGTCCGTTTTATTGGGGGCTTGGAGCCCGCAATAAAGGCGAGTGTAAAAGCCTCTCGGCCGACGACCTTCAGGTCAGTTACTGACCTCTCCTTGTCTCTCACCTTAGACGCTGTCCGTCTGAGGACACTAAGGAGCAAGGAGGCTGATAAGAGAAAACGTGAGGATGATACCTCACGAAGATCAGGGAAGAAGCACCGTGGAAACGGTGAAGGCAAAAGAGGGTCGGAGGCGAAGAAAGATGGGCAAGCTGGTGAAAGGTCTAACTGCAAAATCTGCAAGAAACCCCACTCTGGAAAATGCAGATTTGCATCAAACTCACAGTCGCAATCAAAGACTCCTTCCTGTGGACTATGCAAGTCCAAGGATCATAAGACTGTGGAGTGCAAAAAGATCAAGGATGCAACCTGCTATGGTTGTAACGAAAAGGGGCACATCAAGAGTAACTGACCTAAGTATGCCAAGAAGGCGGAAGAGACAAAGAAGTCAAATGCGAGAGTTTTTCGCATGGATGCAAAGGAAGCGGTCCAGAACGACAACGTGCTTACAGGTACTTTTCTCGTAAATAATATATTTGCAAGAGTACTATTCGATTCTGGCGCTGATAAATCCTTTGTAGACCAGAAATTTTGCCAACTACTAAATATGCCTATCAAAACCCTTGATATGAAATACGAAGTAGAGTTAGCAGACGGCACGATAGAAACCGTCTCTACTGTTCTAGAAGGATGTGAAATATCCATTAGGAACCATTCTTTTCCTTTATCTCTACTTCCCTTCAAATTAGCGGGTTTCGACATTGTGCTAGGCATGGACTGGTTATCCCATAATCAGGCCCAAATCATTTGCGGTAAAAGGCAGATAGTTTTAAAGACTCCGAGTGGTGAATCTCTTACCATTCGAGGAGATACGCAGTACGGGTTACCCGAGGACGTATCTATGCTCAAAGCTTCAAGGTGTTTGAACAGAGGCTGTGTAATTTACATGGCTCAGGTGATAATAGAAGAACCTAAGCCGAAGATCGAGGATCTTCCTGTCATTTCTGAATACCCCGAGGTTTTTCCTGAAGAACTACCTGGTTTGCCACCAGATAGACAAGTGGAGTTCAGAATAGACATCATTCCTGGAGCAGCTCCGATAGCAAGAGCACCTTACAGGCTAGCTCCAACGGAAATGAAAGAACTGAGGACCCAGTTGGATGAACTGATGGCAAAAGGTTTTATCCGACCTAGTTCGTCTCCCTGGGGAGCACCAGTCCTATTTGTAAAGAAGAAGGACAGATCGATGCGGTTGTGCATCGACTACCGAGAGCTAAATAAAGTTACCATAAAGAACAGATATCCTTTGCCGAGGATCGATGATCTGTTCGATCAGCTGCAAGGAGCGAGCTACTTCTCAAAGATCGACTTAAGGTCAGGCTATCATCAACTAAGGGTCAGAGATGAGGATGTACATAAGACAGCATTTAGGACTCGCTATGGTCATTACGAGTTCCTAGTGATGCCTTTTGGGCTCACAAATGCACCGGATGCGTTCATGGATCTCATGAATCGCGTTTGCAAGCCGTATTTGGACAAATTTGTCATAGTCTTCATCGACGATATCCTTATATATTCCAAGAACCAAGCTGACCACGAGAAGCACCTCCGTTGCATTCTCGAATTACTACAGCGTGAGAAACTCTACGCCAAATTCTCGAAATGTGAATTTTGGCTACGAGAGGTTCAGTTTTTAGGGCACGTTGTAAGTGAGCGTGGTATCCAAGTGGATCCCGCTAAGGTAGAGGCAGTCATGAACTGGCAAGAGCCAAAGACACCTACCGAAATTCGTAGTTTCCTGGGATTGGCAGGTTACTACAGGAGATTTATTGAGAATTTTTCGAGGATTGCTGCGCCCTTGACTTCCTTGACCAAGAAGAAAGAAAAGTACATTTGGGGCCCAAAGCAGCAAGAGTCCTTTGAAATACTGAAGCAAAAGCTAAGCAACGCACCTGTGCTGACATTACCGGAAGGTACAGATGAATTCGTAATTTACTGCAATGCATCACACACAGGCATGGGGTGTGTGCTTATGCAGAAGGGCAAGGTGATTGCCTATGCTTCAAGACAATTAAAGGTGCATGAAAAGAATTACACCACCCATGACTTGGAGTTGGGTGCCGTTGTATTTGCACTAAAATTGTGGAGGCATTACCTTTATGGTATTAAATTTGTGATTTATTCTGATCACAAAAGCCTCCAGCACCTGTTCAACCAGAAGGAGTTGAACATGAGGCAGCGTCGTTGGATGGAAACCTTGAATGACTATGATTGCGAGATCAGGTACCATCCCGGCAAAGCGAATGTGGTCGCCGATGCCTTGAGCAGAAAAGAAAGGGTAAAACCTATTCGAATCAATGCCAAAAGCATTGAGGTCAAGAACAATTTAATTGAAAGGATATTAGCTGCACAGCGAGAGGCTGTGTTGGAAGCTAATTATCCTAATGAAAAGCTGGGAGTAACTGAGGAGCAGTTGACTCTTAGCAAGGATGGAATCCTTAGATTGAACGGACGTATATGGGTTCCGATTTATGGAGGACTACGAGGTGTTGTTCTCCAGGAAGCCCATAGTTCCAAATACTCAGTCCATCCTGGTGCTGACAAGATGTATCAAGATTTAAAGGCAAATTATTGGTGGATAGGCTTGAAAAAGTCTGTGGCCGCCCATGTAGCAAAGTGCTTGACTTGTGCTCAAGTCAAAGCCGAGCACCAAAAGCCGTCCGGCCTGCTACAACAGCCTGAGCTTCCCGAGTGGAAGTGGGAATGCGTAACTATGGACTTCATAACCAAGTTACCCAAAACCAGGAAAGGAAACGATACAATATGGGTCATAGTCGATAGGCTGACTAAATCAGCTCATTTTCTACCCATCAAGGAGATGTATAGCTCCGATATGTTAGCCCAACTGTATGTTGATAAGATTGTAGCCTTACACGGCATACCTGTGTCTATTATCTCCGACAGGGATACTAGATACACATCTCACTTCTGGAAGAGTTTCCAGCAATCTTTGGGCACGCGTTTAAAATTTAGTACGGCTTACCATCCACAGACGGACGGTCAAAGTGAGCGTACTATCCAAACGCTAGAAGACATGCTTCGTGCATGTGCGATCGATTTAGGTGGTAACTGGGATAAGAATCTACCCCTGATCGAATTCTCCTACAATAATAGCTACCACACCAGCATAAAGGCTGCGCCTTTCGAGGCATTATACGGTAGGAAATGTAGATCGCCTGTTTGTTGGGCGGAAGTAGGAGAGGTCCAATTATCGGGACCAGAGATAGTTTTCCAGACAACGGACAAGATTGTCCAGATCCGGGAACGTCTCAAGGCTGCCCGCGATAGGCAGAAGAGCTACGCTGATCCAAAACGTAAGGATCTTCACTTCGAAGTAGGTGAAAAAGTGTTGCTTAAGGTATCACCCTGGAAGGGGGTGATGCGTTTCGGCAAGAAAGGCAAACTGAGTCCGAGATACATAGGGCCTTTTGAGGTCGTTGAACGTGTCGGATCGGTTGCCTATAAGTTGAACTTGCCTGAAGAGCTCAATGGAATTCACAACGTGTTCCACATCTGCAATCTCAAAAAGTGCTTCGCCGATGAATCATTGGTGATTCCACACACAGATGTGCATATAGATGAGAGCTTGAAGTTCATAGAAAAACCTTTGTCGATTGAAGATCGACAGGTGAAGAAACTTCGAAGAAAGCACGTACCGATTGTAAAGGTCAAATGGGATGCTCGTAGAGGTCCCGAATATACGTGGGAAGTCGAAGACACAATGAAAGAAAAGTACCCCTATTTATTTGAGTAAATCTCGGGTCGAGATTTATTTTAAGGGGGTGAGGATGTAACACCTCGAATTTTTGCGTCCAATAATGTGTTAACACGTGTCATTTGATTACACGTGGCATTTGTATTTAATAAAGGACTAATTTTGACAAACCTTGAAAGTATGTAAATTCGAGGGTTATAAATGTCAACAAGGGTAAATATACTGTATAGTAACCCTAAATAACGCTTGTACCTTCAAACGAAGAAATCATAGATCGTACGGAAGCGAAACGCGGAAGAAAGTGAGAGATTACAAGCTACAGGGGTTAACTGTGTCAACATGTTTAATTATACCTCTGAGTGACCCTTTGACGTTCCCAAGGCTTTGTAACGGTATTATACACTCACTAAAATATAATATATAAGTTTCGCGAAGTTTCGTTATGAAACGAGAGAGTTACGATCGGATTCGTAGGAGAAGGGTTAAAAGCGTCAATAATGAAAGTTAAGGCTTTCTGAATAATTAATAAACTAATCAGGGACTTAACAACGCGGGTAAATAACACGAGGTCCTTAATTGTAATTAACCGAGGGCCAAACCGCAAAGTTACCCCTTCAAACCCGAAAGGTCAGGTAAATCATTACGAAAGATTTCGTTATTAATTACCAGGATTTCGTAATCATTTCAAAAGATTTAAAATTTCTGGAAACCAGGCCTCTCGCGACCCGCGTGATGGTTATGGTTAAGTTGAGGCGGGCCGCGAGCCTTCTCTTTTACACGCCTGATATTCAAATCTTAGGCGACCCGCATTAAAATGGCATGGAACTTCCATGCGGGCCGCGTGGGACGCCCAGATGCAGAAAGTTGTAACATCTTGCCTTTTGAGCATTATGAACGACCAAGAACCAATAAATGAGGCATGGGTGCCCCCTACTCGACCCATAATCCTCCAAGACACCTGCCATTCATCCAAGGGCACTTGTAGACCCTTGTGTGATGATCTTGGACCATGACATTGGCTATAAATAGCAAGGTTATGTCCATAAGTTCATCACAACTCAAAACATACATCTCTGATCATTCTAAGAGCTCCCAAGCATCCATCTCTGCTCTATAAGCAAGAAACAACTTCTGTAAGTCGTTCACAATCAATATGGTCTTGCATTTCCATAGTTATAGCTTATAAACACAACCGTCGTAACTAACGGTTGTCATTACAATAACTTGCAAATGGTTCAGTCTTATGACGAATCAAAAGTGGTTTTGAGTTGGTATTTATGTGGGTAATAAACCTCTAAAAGGGTTCCCCCTGATCACCACTCTAACTATGACAAATATCGAGTCAAACGCGCACTTAAAAAGTCAACAGAAAGCTATTTTAACGATTTATGCATAATCTGCAATGTACATACTAAGAAACCTGTTTTGACACTCATAAAATATGATATTAAGTATATAAACTTGTTTGCGCTCGTTTGAATCGACCATTTGCTATATTGACCCGGTTCGGAGCCGAATGTCGCAAAAGTTTGACTTTTGCATTGACTTCAGTTCTGACCCGTTTTAGTGAGGTATAGACATACCTTAGGACTCTCTTAGGACCAGGTTACATGTTGGTATAAACCTCTGTGATCGGTTCATGAGTTATCCGAGTCTTTTACGTATTTCCGTTAATCGCCTAAAAGTTGACCATAACGCCATTTTGAAAATAAAACGAGTATTTCGGACACGTGAACGGACCAGAACCTTGCTTATTAAATTATAAGCATGTCCTTAAAGTTTCACGTCAACCCGAGGTCTAGAATGAGAGTTATGCTAAATGGCGCATTTAAAGTAAACTTTAGTAATTAACGGCGCAATTAGCATAACGCCTATCTAAACCAAGATTTCGTCACCAAAACTTTTCCCCTGTATTGAAATAATATTTTGGGAATTTTAAAGATTTTAATAAATTTTACCTTGCTCATAACCTGCGGTTATGGCTACGGTTCGGTAAATACCGAATATGCCCTTTTCGGCCAAAACTTGAGTTCTACAAGGTCTTTTGACCCGATTCCGGTTGCTACTGATTTTAAATAATAAATAAAGTATTTTAGACTTTATAAACTGTTCGGGAAACTCAGATTTCCTGTAGAACTCGAAAAGCCCTTTTAAAGTCTTTAAAATGACCGAAAAACCCCTACGGGGCATAATATTAACTTAAACTCGTTACGGGCATCACGGAAGGTATCCTACTGATACCACAACCTCTTTAAGGCGTATTGACTTAGGAAATAAGCGTAAGACTCTCATGGTTAACCGTTTCGCCTATTGCGCGCACGGTTCGGCTTATGAAACTAGTTTTCATAATTTAGCCGATACGGGTCAAATTATATTATTTGGACCCCAAAATCCAGAGTGTGAACCATAAACCCATATAAAACGAGTCTCTAAACTTGTTGGGTCAGAATCGCACTCCATTCTCGGTTTTCGCCTTTTCACGCGATTAAACCATATTCACATATCGGAACCAACCGGTCTAGGCTACGGCCATTATAACGACTCGTTAGGATTCTAAGAGGTTAATTAAAACCTTCGTTCCAGATTAGGAGCCCCAGTAAAAGCTATCGGTGATTTAATCCAAATTAAGGAAATATACTTGCAAAGGTAAATACTTTAACTTATTTCCCCTATACGGGCTTGGGTTACGGTATGTTAATACCGCTTGATTGAGCATTATATTTTTCCATCGCTTAGGTGGTTAATTAAATAATATGATCGGCTCATTTAAACAGTTTTGTTTCTTAAAAGCCTTTGGGGGGTTTAATGACCGTTGTCTCGGATATCCTTGGCATCATTTTACGAAATGGCCACGACCATCGACATCCCGGTGTAGGCGTACACCCTGTATATATTGTCGACATTAAATTAAAAGACGTAGCCGTTGGTTTTTATACTACGGTTTTACGCAATGTGGTGTGTCTATAAATCTTTAACCCGGCACGACCCGGGTACTGAACGCATAAAAGAACATGTAAAACGTTCACAAGATTTTAATAATTTTCCCAAGTTATAAAAGAGTTTGTGCCTTGTGCATTCAAATCAATTTTAATAAACATTTTCAAATGTGTCAGTTGAATGTATTTACCAGTGTAAACTGACGTATTTTCCCCAAAAAGATTAAGTGCAGGTACTATACGAAATGGGCTGGTATAGGCGTCCTAAGCATCGTACATAGTCTCGCAAACTCGATGCTGTATCTGAATGAACAATATTTATTATTTTTGATCCGCTGTGGATATATTCAACTTCTGTAATACATTTGATATTACAACCAGAGGTTGAAGTTTATATATTTATCTTAAGCTTCCGCTGTGCATTATATAATTGTGTGGTTTGACTATATTGTTGCCAACATCGTCACGGTAATCCCCCACCGGGCCCACCGGTGAAACACGTGGAAATCGGGGTGTGACATTTATACTTTTCTGAGGATTTGGATATGAATCTGTTTAGAGCTGCTATCCTGCCTGTTAGCCTTTGCACATCCTTAGCGTTGGCAGGGGATTTGATATTCACCAATGCTTTGATTTGTTCCGGGCTTGCTTCAATGCCTCTCTGGGTTACCATATATCCTAAGAATTTACCTGCTTTAACACCAAAGTGACATTTTGAAGGATTAAGCTTCATGTTATAATTATCAAGGATATCAAATGCTTCCTCCAAGTCCCTTAGGTGATCCTCAGCTTTTTTGGATTTCACCACCATATCGTCTATGTACACTTCCATAGTTTGTCCAATTTGATCTTTGAACATCATATTCACCAGCCTTTGATATGTTGCACCTGCATTTCTTAATCCAAAAGGCATAGCAATATAACAATATAAACCGGTTGGGGTCATAAAAGCTGTATCCTCTTGGTCAGATGGTTCCATCTGAATTTGTTGGAATCTAGATGATGCATCCATAAAGGTTAACAGTTCATGACCCGCCGTTGCATCCACCATGGAGTCAATGTGGGGTAAGGGGAAAGGATCCTTGGGACATGCCTTATTCAAATCAGTGAAATCGACACATACCCTCCACTTTCCATTTTTCTTTTGAACAACAACCACATTGGCCAGCCATTTTGGATACTTTACTTCTCTAATCATACCTGCTCGTAGTAATCTTTCTACCTCTTCCAGGATAATGACATTTCTTTCTGGTGCAAACTTCCTCCTTTTTTGATGGATTGGTTTAACTGACCTGTCAATGCCAAGTTTATGAGTGATAATATCCTTAGATATACCTGTCATATCCTCATGTTTCCATGCAAAGGTAGATTTTCTTCTTTTGAGGAAGGATACTATGTCTTCTTTCATTTTATCAAGGATCCCTGATCCGATGTAGATTTTAGATTCAGGATCATCAGGATCCAAGAGGATTTCGTCCACATCCTGCTCTCTTGCCTCCAAGACACCCCTTGGAGGATACTTTAATTGCTATAGCTCCCTTGATTTCGAGGCTGGTTTCATTGATGAGGTGTAACAATCCTTAGCCTCCTGTTTATCACTATCGATCTTGATTATTCCCCATGGGCTAGGAAGCTTCACACACTGATGGTAGGTGGACGGGACTGCCTTCATATCGTGTATCTAGGGCCTGCCAAGGATAACATTACAATAAGACAAACAGTCAATAACACAAAATTTTTGATAATTATGTAATCCTTCCACATAAATTGGGAGTTTAATGTCCCCCAGGGTTTTCTTAGTTTCGCCACTAAATCCTACAAGCACGGAGGATCTTGGTGTGATATCTGATTCAGGGATACCCATTTTCTTCAGAACGTCAAGCTGGATAATGTTTACTGAGCTTCCTCCGTCAATAAGGATCCTGCGGACAAAGTGGTTAGAAATAAAGAGAGTAATAACTAAACTATCATGATGAGGATCCTGGATGTCAACTCGATCATCCTCATCAAAGGATATCACTTTTCCTTCCGAGACACTTGATGTTCGAATAGGTCTTTCTCCGTTATCCATTTTAGCTTCCTTTGCATTCCTTTTAGCTGCTGAGAAGGATGTACCACAGATGTCTGATCCTCCAGAAATAAAGTTGATCACTTGTGCATCTGCCGGAGGAGCTGGAGCTCTTTCAGGGATCCTTTCAGGATCCTGAGTCCTCTGCTTTTTTCTTCCCAACAATTCTTTCAAATGCCCCTTGCTCAGCAGATATCCAATTTCCTTTCGTAATGCGATGCATTCCTCTGTCAAATGCCCAAAATCCTCATGGTATGCACACCACTTTGATTTATCTTTAGCTGTGGCTGGTTTGTCATTTTTTCTGGGCCATCTGGCTTTTTCTCCTAGATTCTGCATTGCAAGGATTAGTTCATGGTTATCAACGGAAAAACAGTATTCAGAAATTGGAGGATAATCTTCATCATCCTCTTCTTGGTCAACAGCATGCACGTTCTGGTTGTCAGTTCTGTTATAGGATTTGAATTTGTTGCTTTTGAAAGAGGATCCTTGCTTTTCTTGTTTTGAGGATCCTACTTGTCTCTCCTGGATCCTCTTGTCATCCTCTAGCCGGATGAACCTGAGTGCCCGAGTTCTTACTTCGTCTAGGTTCCTGCATGGTGTCATAACAAGATCATCATAGAACAATGAATCCTTAAGCAATCCCATCTTGAAGGCCTCAACAGCTGTGGCCACATCCAAGTTAGGAATGTCCAAGGATTCTTTACTAAATTTGGTTATATAATCCCTTAATGATTCATTATGACCCTGAGTTATCCTATATAAATCACTAGTCAATCGTTCAAATTTTCTGCTACAAGAAAATTGATTGTTGAATAAGTTAACTAAATTAGCAAACGAAGTAATAGAGTAAGGGGGAAGACTTAGCAGCCATTTAAGAGCTAATCCAGTAAGAGTGGATCCAAATCCCTTGCACAGGCATGCTTCCTTTAACCTTTCTGGAATAGGATTGATCTCCATCCTCTCCCTGTATTGTGCTATGTGTTCCTCAGGATCCGTTGTACCATCATACAGCTTCATAGTAGGGATATGGAATCTTTTGGGTATCTCAGCATCACAAATTGGTGGTGCAAAACGAGATACCTTATGGCTTCCATCTGCAATCTCCGGGATAGGTTTGACTACCCCTGGAACACTTGATATCATATCCTTCAGTTTCTGCAGTTCTCTGGCCATAGCATGGTTGATACCTGTATCCTGCATGAATCCATGGTTAGTGGTAAGAGAATTATTAAAAGTGTTACCTCCCATCGGGTTCAAGTTAGGAACATTGGATGTGAATCCATATTGTTGGGATTCTGGGATGATGGAGGGACCAGTGGAAGCAATGGTCTGCATTGGAATAAAATCTCCTTGATGGACATCTGGACTTCCTGTTTGCAAATTCTTCAAGGATCCTGGTATTTGAAGGGATCCTTGAACATGGCATGATCCTGGAACAAAGGAGGATCCTTGAACCTGGGATGATCCTGGAACGAAGGAGGATCCTTGAACCTGGGATGATCCTGGAACGAAGGAAGATCCTGAGTTCATGAAGGATCCCATATGCTGAGTATAGGATCCTGCCGGTTGGAAATATGATCCTGATGCCTGAGTCACTATTGCTGGGCCGAAATGCACTCCTCTTGATCCACCCATATGTTGAATGTTTGGGACCTCTGATGGCTGAGAAGTAATCATCGGGGTATCAAAATTCAAAGATTTGGGCATCAGTGGGGAATGATCCTCTGCCGTTTTCTTTTGCTTTTTGAGATCTTCGATTTCTCTGAGGATCCTGTCATTAGTTTCATCCTGCTGCTGCATACGATCCCTCATCTGCAAAATCAAAGTAAATATATCACTAGTACTGGGAGCAGAAGAAGTTAGAGCAGAAGATGAAGGTTTAGAGAAGATAGGAGTTGGTCTCTTTTCAGCATTTTTCTGAGATCCAGCCGGTGGTGGAGGTAAAGGTGGAATGCCATTAGATGAATTGACTGCAGACATCGCTGTGGAGGTATTCTTCAACGATGAAGCCATGTAACACTCCGGAATGATCACCAACAGAAAAACTTTCTTATGAATGAAGCACCAATTGCCCCACGGTGGGCGCCAAACTGTTTTGGTCAAAAATCACACAAGGATAATGCAACCAAACTCTATGTAAACGAGGAATGGTGCTTGGTATGATGAACAAAGTAAAGGATCACTTAAATGTAAAATGCACAAGTGACACAAGGATTTATACGAGGAAAAAGCCCTTGATCAATGAATGATCTCCGGCATAAAAAACCTCGGGTGATGGAAACTACCGATCACCAGACTTCAATATAACAAACAATGTTTACAACTTCGGATGGTAACGAGCTAGGTACAAGGATCACTATAGTATCGTATGCTAAAGCGTGTGAAAAAGTGTGTTGTGTCTTCCGAATGTTCAAGAGTGCCATTTATACAAGTGTGTGTGGTTCTATTTTAGGCAAATCACCTAACTACTAGCTCGTTACCCCTTTAGAAATAGAAGTAAATTTAGCCTAAATAATCGCCCTTGAATTGTGCTGAGTTTCCATATTATCCATAACGTCCATCTTTGATTATGCATGTGCGAAATTAACGTGACAGATTCCTTGTTTACGTTGCTAAGATTAGGTCCAACTTGTAATTCCTGCAAAACAACATTAAATTCAAAGAGAACAATCGTTAGTATGAGGATCCTTAGGATGATCCGTGATCCTGATCCTGGAGCTCTTCTGAGGATCACTATCTGCCAAAGAAACAAGGATCACTTGTTAGGATATCATGTAAGGATCATTGGTCATAAAAATCCTGCCCTAACAATTGCTATGCCTTTTGGATTGAGGAATGCAGGTGCAACATATCAAAGGATGGTGAATATGATGTTCAAGGATCAGATTGGACAAACTATGGAAGTTTACATAGATGATATGGTGGTAAAATCCATAAAAGCTGAGAACCACCTAAGGGACTTGGAGGAAGCATTTGATATCCTTGACAGATATAACATGAAACTTAACCCTTCAAAATGTCACTTTGGTGTTAAAGCAGGTAAATTCTTAGGATACATGGTGACCAAGAGAGGCATTGAAGCTAGCCCGGAACAAATCAAAGCCTTGGTGAATATCAAATCTCCTGCCAATGCAAAGGATGTCCAAAGGCTAACAGGCAGAATAGCAGCTTTGAACAGATTTATATCTAAATCCTCAGAGAAGTGCTAAGAATTCTATGATATCCTAAGGAAGAACAAGAAATTTGAGTGGACTGAGAAGCATGAAAATGCCCTAAGAGCTCTCAAAGATTACCTATCCTCAGCCCCAGCCTTGATGAAACCAGAAAAAGGAGATGTGTTATCCTTATATCTTGTAGTATCCTCAAAAGCAGTAAGTGCAGTCCTTGTTAAGGATCATGAAGGTACACAACATCCTGTCTATTATGTAAGTAAGAGTTTACTTGATGCTGAATCCAGGTATTCACACCTTGAAAAGCTTATTCTTGCATTAATCATGGCATCTACTAAGTTGAGACATTATTTTGAAACTCATGTTATTGTTGTTAAAACTAATTTTCCAATTAAGAATGTCCTCAGGAAACCAGAGATGTCAGGAAGGATGGCCAAGTGGGCAGTGAAGCTTAGTGCCTATGATATAAGATATGAGCCTAGAACAGCCATCAAATCCCAAGCATTGGCCGACTTTGTGGCTGATTTCAGTAGTGATTTACAAAAGGAAGCCGAGTTAGAAGTCCAGCAGCTAGAGGAGACCAAGGATCCTTGGGTACTCTATACTGATGGATCCTCAAATGTCAAAGGCACAGGGCTTGGTATACTACTAAAATCGCCACATGGGGACATAATACCCCACTCCATAGCTTGTGAGTTCCAAACCACTAACAATGAGGCTGAATATAAAGCCTTGATTGCTGGTTTACAAATTGCTAAGCATATGGGGATCAGGTACCTTGAGGTACATGTAGATTCATTATTAATTACAAATCATTTTAATGGATCCTATACTGTTAAAGGTGAAAAGCTAACCAAATATTTAGAAATAGTCAAAGAATTGGCACTCTCTTTTGTTTCCTTTAGTTTGACACAGGTACCAAGGGAAGAAAATACAGAAGCTGATGCATTGGCTAATTTAGGATCATCTTTGAAGATCCCGGAGAATATAAGCATCCCCATTATCCATATCTTGGCTCCTGCTATCGAGGATCATGTGGCCATGGAAATAAGGGAGGATTCTGCAATTATCCCTAGTGAGGATACTCAATCTTATCCAGGACCAGGATCATAGATCTCACCAATCATGAGATACTTACAACACGGAGAGATTCCTACGGGAGAAAATCCTAGGGCTTTCAAAATTAAGGTATCTCAATTCACAATCTTAAATAATATGTTGTATAAGCGATCTCTTGCAGGACCATATTTAAGATGCATTGAGGATCCTGAAGTCCAAGAAGTTTTAAAAGACGTCCATGAAGGAGATTGTGGAAACCACACTGGGGGCAGGGCATTGTTCTCAAGGATCCTAAGGACAGTATACTACTGGCCAACTATGAAAAGAAATGCTGTGGAATATGCTAAGAAGTGTGATCCTTGTCAAAGACACAGCAATATCCTTCATCAGCCGGCTGAATTTCTACATCCTATATCCTCCTCTTGGCCATTTATGAGATGGGGGATGGATATAGTTGGTAAGCTCCCTAAGGCACCTGGTGGGAAAGTGTTCATGCTTGCTATGACTGATTACTTCTCCAAGTGGATAGAGGTTGAAGCTTTTGCCCAAGTCAGAGAAAAGGAAGTTATATCCTTCATTAAAAGAAATATTATAACTAGATTTGGTATTCCTTCTGAAATTATATGTGATAATGGTTCCTAATTTATTGGGGGCAGAACCACTAACTTTTGTGACAGCTGGGGGATTAAGATGATAACATCAACACCAGTCCACCCACAAGCTAATGGTCAAGCAGAATCATCCAACAAGATCATCATCAACAATTTGAAGAAGAAACTTGGATCCAAGAAAGGGAAATGGGCAGAAGAATTACCTTATGTGCTTTGGGCTGATAGGACAACCCCTAAGAATGCTACTGGTCAAACACCATTCTCTTTGGTATTTGGGGCAGAATCAGTGATCCCAACAGAAATGGTAGTTCCAACTGCTAGAACAAGTACCCGTGATCCTGAGGAGAATGATGAGAACCTGGCTCAAGACCTGGATACTATTGAGGAAATCAGGGATTTAGCTAGGATAAGGATGGCTAGTTATCAACAAAGGATGGCTGGTGCTTATAACAAAAATGTCAGGATCAGAAAGTTTCAAGTTGGAGATATGGTATTGAGGAAAGCATTCCAGAATACCACCAATCCTGCTGATGGAAAGTTGGCACCGAAATGGGAAGGCCCTTATTTGATTGAAGCTGAAGCAGGAAAGGGGGCATATAGATTGCTGACCATGGAAGGTGATTTGTTACCAAGAGCTTGGAATGCTGTCCATTTGAAGAAATATTTCATGTGAGCAGGATCCTCCTGGCACGTATGATCCTTACATTAGGGGTATCCTTGAAGGATCCTTAAAGCATCAATGATCCTTACTCTGGTAATGTCCTAATCTTGAACTATTTCATTTACTTATTTTCTCATACAAGGATAAGGATCATGTATCCTTTATCCTTCTCTCACAAGATTTTGAGTTTTGAAAGCTAAGGTATCCTTAGCATAATGTTGATTATCTACAGAAGCAATCCAGATCCTTGGGTTTAACCCCAGTTATTTGGGCTTGACCCCAGTTTCGCCTGTAGCGCATGATGATCCTGGTGTAGTTCAAGGCATTGGGACCAGTACTCGCTTTAGGGGCTGATAATTCCATTGTACTGGCTATACCTAGGATCCTACGTATAATGGTAGACGTACCATACATCCGTTCCTAAGGTTTCTAACGTTTTCACGTTAGCTAAGGTTTTGGCATTTTCATGTCACTAAGTTTGGATAGTCGCCAGTTAGGGCCATACTCCAGTTTACACACGATCCTTGGGCTTGTCCCCAGTTATCCTTGGGCTTGTCCCCAGTTATCCTTGGGCTTGTCCCCAGTTATCCTTGGGCTTGTCCCCAGTTATCCTTGGGCTTGTCCCCAGTTATCCTTGGGCTTATCCCCAGTTATCCTTGGGCTTGTCCCCAGTTGCTCACTCTTATCTTATATTGGCTTAGTCCCAAGTTGTGCTCTATTTCAGGTCCTTGAAGTTAAACGACTAAGGATCCTTGATCCTTATTTCTCTCTAAGGTTTATCTTATAGTTATCCTGATTACGGTTAGGATCCTAACTTGGATCCTCAGGTATGATCCTTAACTATTCTTATCTTATTCATTGTTTATTTGAATAACCCTTATACTTTGACAACTGAACTTATGATCCTTAAAACATATACTACTTTTTGGGATTTTACAACCATAGGATATTTGATCATGGATCATATCCTATATGTTTTCAGTTTGGCTTATTCAAAATTGCTTATTTAATAAATGCACATCAAAGACAATTGAAAATTAAAGGAGCTTAAAGGACAACAACACAGGATAAGCGACAAAAGGTTAAGATTTTATTTATTAACAAAAAGACTAACCCTTCAAAGGTTGTCAAAATTACCTACCCCAAGCATCTACCAGCAATACGTGGCCCGTCCGCTGGGGTAGGTAAAGGGTGTCCATGATAATAGGTTTGAAGTTGTGCAGGAATGTAAAGGCGGCAGGATCACAATGGTTTCATCCCCCAAACAGAGGATCCATCCACCATTTGCAATCCTGCCTATTGTCTGAAGGATCCTTGATCCTTAAACCTAAAACTATTGTTCAAGAGTACAGACCATCATTGTTCAACAAAACAACCGCTAAACAAAAAAAATTGGGCTCCGGCTATGTCTAGAAGTTTCCTTCATCGCCCAATCCTGCAGCCTAGACCTTCGCTGCATCATCACCACCAGCTCCACTTGCTTCACTACCCTGATCCTTGCCACTACCTCCAGCCTCAAGTGTCAGGATCTCCTCAGCCTCTTCTTCATCCTCCAGTTCGGCCAGCCTTGCCTTCCAGCCCTCAACATCCCAGGTGCTCTTGTCAAAAGCAGGATCCTGAGCTTCCATGGCCATTTGCAGCTGCGTCTTGTACATTGCTATGGCGGCGGAGACCTTGGCATCCTCGGTGATCTCGTGCCTCTCATAGTCGAAATTGATCAGCATCTTGGCAGCCTCATTTTTGGTGTTCTGGAGATCCTTCTGAAGATCAGCTATCTTGAGGTCCTTCAGCTCGGCAACCTGTTGAAGATCAGCAATCTTGCTATCCTGATCCTCAACGTGGCCAACATAGGTCTCGATCTCAGCAAATTTCTGCAAGGAAGATAAAGGATAATGTCAGAGCCAAATGATCCTCAAACAAGCAGGATATACAAGCAAGGACAGTGATCCTTACCTCATTGAAGTAGTCCAGGAACTGTTGGCGGATCAAGGGGAGGCCTTGCAGATCCTCAGCTTCGGAGGCCTTTCTCTTCTTGCCCCCCTTTCCTCTGAGGGGTGCCTTGGGGATTGAAGCAGTTGGGCTAGCAGGAGTCTTCTTCCTTGAGGATTTGACATTGGTGAGATCGGTGATGCTGAACTTTGAAGCAGACTTGGTGGATTTTCCAGCACCTACACAACCAAAACAAGATAAGTATCTTAATTTTACTTGAATTTCATTATTTAATTGAATCTTTAAACAAGGATACTTACTTGACATTGTGACAGAACCAGAGGATACTTCCTGAGAATCTTGGGTGGTAGTCTTGAAAGTTCTTGTTTCAGGGTCAAGTCTCTTGAAGGCCAAGAGTCTCTCTTTAGCAGCAGGGGTCAATCTGAGGTGTGAAACGGAGATAGCTGCACAACAAGAAAGCAAAAGAATGTCAGTGATCCTTATACTAAAGGATAAGTTCTATGGGGATCCTTCTCAGGATCCTCCATCCTACCATGGGTAGCCCACTTCTTGGGTAGATCCTTCCCATCAGGGATAGAATCTCTCCTGACAAAAAAGAAACGTCGTTTCCAGTTAGTATCATTCTTGGTAGCTTTGAAGATCGGATGCTCCTCCCCAGGTCGTCGTTTGAACAGATAGCGATGGGAACCAAAGGTGGTAAGATCATACAGTTCTCCCAACTCAGCCATGCCTAAATCTATCCCCTCCTGCTCGATGATCCTTTCAATGGTATATAAAACCCTCCAGATCATCGGCATGGCTTGGATATAAGAGATGCCGGTTAGGGAGAAGAAAGACTGGGTAAAGGTTGGAAAGGGATATGTGTAACCTATGGCAAACGGGGTCACAGGGAAGGCAACCCATGATTCAGAAATGTGATCGCTCAGGGCAATGGGATCATAGGGTTTAAATACGGTGTTTGCGGGAAAACAATACCGGATCTTATCGATCTGAAGATCGGTGAAAAGGCAGCGTTCTTTAGCGGAATCTGTGATGATCCCTTGACTCTTGAAGGGGCTTTCTTTCTGGTGATCCTTAGCAGGGGAGTTCCGGAGCAACATTTTGAATGGAATAATTGAAAGGAAAGAAAAACAGAGCAAGCAAAGAGAGAAGATGAAGGGGAGAATACCTGTTTGATCTTCTGAATGCGGTTATAAAGGGAGTAGCTCTGGAATTTAAATGCATACGATCATATCCATATCTCCTATTTATAATGATGATTTTGCAGTGGTGTCACTTCTGTGACGTCATAATGCAACGGATAGTTCGATATTAACGGCTTTAAATCCGTTGAGTTTGTTGCAGATAAGATTAAGAAAACATAATTCGTTAATTTTACATTTTACTCCTTATATTTTGGGGGCAATTGTTAGGGGAGGATTTTCTAACAATTAGTGATCCTTATTTGCTATCCTAATTAGTGATCCTTACTTCTGTGACAGATGGTGATCCTCAGAAGAGCTTCAGGATCAGGATCATGGATCACCCTAAGGATCCTCATACTAACGATTGGCTGTTTGTGTTTCGTATTGTTTTGCAGGAGTATTGAGCTTGACTTGGTCTTGGCAACGTTACTATGGAATATTCCACGGGTATTTCGCACACATTTGAATAGAAATGGACGTTGTGAAGAACGTGGGAGCATGGCACAAAAGTCGGACAATTAGTTAGCTTAGTTAGCTTTCATTTTTAAAGGGGTGACGAGCTAAAATTAGAACACTGAGCCATTTTCGGTTACACACACACTCTTGTGCAATTGCAGTCTCAAAGCTCTCAACAAACACTTAGCAAATCACACACTATTATACGAATAACCATAGTGATCCTTGTACTTAGCTCGTCACTATCCGAAGTTGTAAACTTTTATTGATTTATTTGAGCTTGGTGATTGGTAGTTTCCATCACCCGAGGTTTTTTATGCCGGAGATCATTCATTGATCAAGGGCTTTTTCCTCGTATAAATCCTTGTGTTGTTTGTGCAATTTACATCGAAGTGATCCTTATTATTGTTCTTCATTTCAAGCATCATTCCCCATAACTAAGAGTTTGGTTGCATTATCCTCGTTAGAATTTTAAACCAAAACAGCTGAGATTTAATCTCAGCCAAATCCAATGGTCAAGGTTGATTTAGAAGTTGATTACACTTAATGGGAACCATATATATATATAATTAAAGAGTTAATTATATCAAAGATTACAAATCTGTAAACAAGAAGCAGTAATTGGCTAACATCCCATGCTTTGATTATCAAGAAACTTACTCAAAACTTGATTACAAATCCCTACCCATTATTGCGCTACTAACCAAACACATTAGACTATGTCTAGGATTCTAATTAATCAATTCCATAATTATCATCTAAGGTATCAGCTAGCATATATCAAATATGAAGCTAGACAAATATCCGATAGTTAATTAATATTGTTTAATTACTTGCCTTGCACTCCAAGCAGTCCACCTAGCCGCCCCACACACCAGGCCACGTTCGACTAGGAATTTCCAACAAATACTACCCGTTTTTCCTAAGCTTATAAATTTGTTTTTGGTATCTGAGTAGAGACTTTCAGTACTCATTCCCAACAAATACTATCCGTTTTTCCTAAGCTTATGACTTTGTTTTTGGTATCCGAGTGGAGACTTTCAGTACTCATTCCTAAACATGTTTAACTGTGAAGTTCTCCTTTCATCCCAACCAATGCGTCCAAAATGCATCAGAGGTATTTAAGGTAAGACATATGGTATGAAATGAGCATCTCCCATGTCCATAACAAGTCTCAAATTTAACTATGGTGCTAACAAGTGCAATTAGGGGTGTTCAAAAAACTTGTGACTCGCAGCTCGCTCGAAACTCGCTCGAAAAAAGTTCGAAAAGAGCTCGGCTCGAAATTGGCTCGGTTGTAAACGAGCCAGCTCGGCTCGGCTCGATTTGTAAGCGAGTCGAGCTCGAGCTTGGCCTGGCTCGGCTCGCGAGCTCGTGAGCCAGCTCGATAAGGTTTACATCCTTTATATTTTTGTCCCACATCGCTCAAAAGACAAAAACTAAGGGAGTATCTCCCCTATAAAAGAAGGTAAGGAAAATGTACAAAGAGATTTAAGTATTTATACTTGCATATTTAGCCATTTGGTTAAATATAATTGCAATTATGGCCCTTAGTCTATGAAAATATTCATTTTTAGGGTTTTTTAAGTAGTAAATTTTGCGGTTTTTTGTTAATTCGAGCTAGATCGAGCCGAGCTAGCTCGAATTTTAATCGAGTCGAGCTCGAGCCTCAAATCTCAGCTCAATTTGAAATTCGAGCTCGAGCCGAGCCAGCTCGAATTGAGTTCGAGCCGAGCTCAAGCCAGGTCGAGCTCGGTTCGACTCGACACGTTTACAGCCCTAAGTGCAATCGATCAGTGAGATTATTTACGGTTTTCATCATTATTTTCATCTACATTAAAGTTGGTGTACTGTTTTGTGTTGAATAAGTGAGGAGATTGTTTGGTAGCTGGTTATCTATCAACCGTTAGGGACTACACGTTCAGTTGTTTCCTCCGAAACAAACACAGATGTAAGCATGATGCCTGTGTTGAAATCATCATATCCTATCCCACTTGTAACATCCATCAAATCAAATTGCCATCTTTCATGCCTTGTAATTATATATATTAGCAACCTCCATTGTGATTGTGATAGGGACATACTGAAAAGGGCATGAGCGATTTTTTTTTTTTTTTTTGAACCGCGAAAAGTTATATAGAAATCAGCAAGAAGGTGAAACAACAGTAGAAAAAAAAAAGGAAGCGAATATCAATCTAATTTATTTAGTATTTTGTAAATTATAATATATACAGTAGGCATAAAATCTAATAATTTAATGGTACTCTTTAAATATAATAGAATTTTTTTATCAATATATATGCAGAATAATAATCATTAATATCTTTTTTTTTAGTTTATAGCTATTTATAACTAACTAAATCAATAAAAGTGGAAAATAGTTATTAAGATGGTCAATTTGGCTATTCATATGCTTTTAAGAATAAAAGTATCATAGACATGGAGGTACACATATACACTAGAGCTTTCATATTTCACACCAAGTAAAGTGTGTTATGATGGATCACACACCCTTTCCTTTCAATTTTCAAATGTTCAATACCACCAATCAAGGCACCCCACTCCGCCCTCGCGCCAACAACCTCCCCCACGCCCCCGTGCCCCGCTAGCGCCCCACAATACTTGCCCTTAAAAGAAAATTATTGAGCTAGCCCAATCTATAACTAATCACAAGTGAATGGTAGCCTCCTTCTCGTAGTCTCCGCCCTCCGACTCTTCGGACTCTAGCTTTGTACTCTAGAAGTCTCCATCTGCATAAACTTTGTTTCTCCTCTCTAGTAGTATCCAAAGTGCTAAACCAGGTTTTTAGTGTCTCCAACTTTTGTCATTAGAAAATACTCGCAAGAACATGGTGCAGGCTAGGCTCCCTCCCTTATTTCTTTTTTCATTGAAGGACGATGCTCATTCCAACTTTGCTCAAGTTGGGTCGGCGAAAGACAAAAACTCTGTATGGAATTTTTATGACCACGGCTTGGTGTGTATGGAAATGTAGAAACGAGATGCTTTTTTTGGGCAGAAAGTATGGAACGGCCAAGGCGGTTGTAGATGTAAAATCCCTTAGTTTTTTGTGGATTAAGAATAGATCGGTGATGAAAAGTATTACGTGGAGAGATTGGTGTAATTTTGATTTTGTTTTCTAAGCGGTTGCTAGCGCCTTGCTAGTGTTGTTAATGAAGTTAGCCGTTCCAAAAAAAAAAAAAAAAAGTTAAACATACAAAACCCATATTATAGACCTATTTTTTGTATAATAAGATTAAAAGTAAAAACCTTGTAAACAATTCTACAAAAGGAATTGTACCTACCTTTTTTAAATGTGGAATGTTTTCATAGCCCCACTCTCAAAAGTGGGAAACATCAAACATTTGGTCTTTTGCTTCTTAATTGAGGTTGTACAAAAAGACATCATCATTCTTTACAAGAATTTTGCTTTAAAAGAAAGCATTATTTCTTTGCATAAATGACATGTCCCTATATATTATTACATTTAAATTTAACAGTCGTATCATGTCGTATATGTAATAGAAAACAAATAGTATGTTTCTTGTTAGTTACAATAAAATCATTATATATAGTTAACTTTTAACTAAAATGATTTTTAAATAAAATAATGCAATAATAATGTATATCTAGAGTTATGGGCCTTTGTTGGAGCTTTAGAGGAAGCATGCGTAACGGAGCTTTATGTAATTAATTGTTTGTACAACTTGGGACTACTCAAAAGTAGATTTATTTTCAAGACTCCTCATTTCATTTCCAAGATTTTTTGACCTATGGATGGGTGCACGCTTCCCCTTAATTTATCATTTTATATATTTATTTGTTTTGTTACATTTTTTTACACTAAGGTCTTGCGTAGTGGGGCGCGGCCAAGGGCCATAGCGCCGCTATGGCGCCGCCCACACCGCCCCCACCGGCGCTATGAACAAAAAAAAGGGATGCAGCGCTATATCCATGGCGCCGCTATGGATGTTCTTTTCAAAAATGGACCAATCAAATTCAGTTAAGGTTTTTATAATTAATTAATAAAATTGAAAATTAATATTTAGGTAATGATGGGTAGGGGCTTTATGACTACGGGCTCTAGTGATATAACGCCCCATAAAGCCCCCGTGTGACGTGGCACGACACGTGTCGCATAACGCCCCACAAGGGGCTTTATGACTACGGATGGCCTAATATACTATCTAATCTTACAAGAATTTGAACCAACACCATTTGTCATATACATATTTGTTACATAGATTATTTTCTGTTAAATCATGTGTATATACTCACATAGTGGAGGGTTCAAATGAGAAGAATTTTTTTGTAAGAAGAAAAAAGAATAAGTTTCAACCAATAAGAATGCTTCATTTTACTTCATTTAATATTTGCATTTAATTTTAATATAAGGGTATATTGGTAAACTTACAAAAATCATTAATTTGTATTCTTCCCATTTAATAACTAACTAAATTAAATTTGTAACTACTTTTCAAAATATATACTTTTTCCAAATTAAAAAAACAAGTTAATTTAAAGTGTAGAATAAATTACTAGTTGTGTAAGATAAATTACGAGTTGTGTAGGATATTTTTTTGAGGTGCGTAGGATAAATTTCGACTGTGTAGGGTAAAATTCATAATGTGTAAGGTATATGTAGGAAAATTTTGATATGTGTAGGTTTTGTAGATTATATGTAGGACAATTAATGATTAGTTGACTAATTAATTAAAGAGTTAATAATTAATGATATGAGTTATAAGTGAAATAGTATTTTACTAATATGTCCTTTCTTCTTTTTCTTCTCACTTTAAATTTTTTCTCAAATGAACCTTCCCCTACTCACATATATAACTAAAAGTATATATAGGAATGAATCGCAAAAGAATATCTTCACTAGCTTTTTGGTTATTTGTGTTTACAACTAATCTTTATATTATATAAAAATCTGTAGATTTATTTCTCTAATGAAAATTATGAACTCCAAATAGTATACTTTTAGTTAGAGTTAGATTTCTTAAGAGTGCTACAAATATTCAGATATGTTGATATGAATACTAAACTCCTACACATGAAAAATGTTATAACTCGAAAACTTTATGACTAGTCTAGATTTAGGTCGATCAAACGAATACCAAAAACAACATCGATCAACATAACATAACATCAAGATCACCTCTTTTAGGATTACTAAAACAAAGTAAATCCATAATGGATTTTTGTTTCTTGATCAACTAGTGTTATATTATACACTAATTGCATGATTAGAAGCTCCAATGTCATTTGTTGCAGCTACTAATAATCCATGTAGTTTCTTCTCTTTGATGGCTGGATCTTCCAACACTAGAACCTTGTCTTTGTCTCCAACTCCAACCATGTGTAGGTGCTCCACATCCTCTCTCTCTTTCCCTTTGAACAATAACCTTTGCTCCTTTGGCTCCATGCCAGTCACTATTGATAACAACATCTTCATTTCTCCTATTTTAGCAAAGGATCATATAAAAGCTTCAAAGATAAACATGAATGATATGCACATGTAATAACATAGTAGTACTATCAAATGTTTTGATGATGTCAACGTACCAAATGTTGAAGTTGCTTGGATTGATATGTCATGCCATTGTGAACCATTTGCGACTCTAACCATTATAAATCCTTCTTTTTCAACATTTTGGGCATCATCATCAACATCTCGCTTTTGAACAAGCATCCCACCGGGCCTTAATTCCCATTTGATTTCTCCGGTGATGGTGCCACCACACTCCTTGTTGCTACCGCCACCAATGCGAAGCTTGGAAAGGCTCCTGTGGAATCTCTTTGACTTCAACTTCATCATCTTTAGTTGCCTTTTTGTTAACGGCCTTTCCTTTCTTTCCAATAGGGAGGAGGAGACAAGGACCAATATGGTTGAAGGTGCTTATATAGTACCACTAGTGACAGTTTTGGTGTTGGTGGGAGCCTAGTATTTGAGCAAAAAAAGAGCCAAAGATATCTCTAGATCAACTGGTGGAAGACTTGTATTTCTTTTGGGAGATGAAGGTTCAACTCTCATTTGGTGTAGAGTGAGGCACTGGTGGGCAATGATAGGAAACCCAGGGAAATATGGGTTCAATCCTTGAGCCAAACAGGTTTTACCGGTAATTCCACTATTGCGCCTACGGGCAGGTGGGTTACCGGGTTTTTTTCCGGAATTGGTGGTGGATTCGGGTTAATCTCGGATTACCTCGTCTGGTACAATGGGTGCCTCAAGAGTGCTCGGGATTGATTATGTTGGGCCGTTCAAAAAAATTTTGAGAAAAAAAGGGGTAAATGGTCGATAAATAAACTAATATTAAGTGTTTTTTCATGATAAAGAAACCGATGTTGCTATGTACACCCTATTTTACAACATAGCTAGAAAAATACAATTATTATTTTTTAATTATTATTCAATAATAAAATTATTTTTGTTAAATATTAAAATCATTTTTTAAATATTACCATTACCAACATTTACAAAGTGCAAAGTAAATGAGAATGTGAGAATGATTCTAGTATATTATTGATTTTAAATTTGAGTGTAAATGAGAATGTGAGAATGATTATAGTATATTTGATGTTAAATTTGAAGTGTTCACATTAAGTGCATGTTTGGCTAAGCTTTTTGAAACAATTTATTGAATTATTGCTTTTTTGAAAAGTCATAAACTCCAAAATAATGTTTGGTAATGAGAGTGTATATGAGTGGAAAAAGCCAATAAGTCAATAAGTCATTCTATACTGACTTTTCCAGAAAGCCAATAAGTCAATAAGTTGTTTCAAAAAGTTTAGCCAAACATGCCCTAAATTTGGGGGAAAATTAGTGAAAGGTGTAAACAGAATATCCTGCATTTGTTGTTTTTCCTTCTCCACATGCAATTCACATGTTAATTCCCTCATTATTTTAAAACATCCATAACTTTTCATATGATATTTTTTTTAAAAATAAAACTTACCCTACTAATGAACGGTTTTTTTATCTATTATATGAGTATCAAACTACTATATAAATATAAAATAAAATTTACATTTTTACTAGGTTTTGTATGCATTGTGTTAAAGGTTCTGATCATTGTATTTTTAACTGGGTTTTGGTTATTACGCTTTTACTATGGTTTCTATACATTGTGTTATTATCAGAACCTATAACCATAGTTGTTAAAAGCCATCGCCTCTTGCGCCTAGGCCTATTTTCCAAGCTAGGCGAGACAATTGTACTTTAAGTCAAGGCAATTGCGCTTTAATTCTCTGGATGATGGTTCAGGCGCAGATTTCAGCAAGATTCCTAGATTCTGGAAAGTTACCGACTAAATTCTCTAAATTCCGGCAAGATTTCAGCCAGATTTCTACTTTTATCTAAGGAAAACTACTTTTCTACACTAATATTTTACAACTTTTGGTACTAATCAGATGATATTAAAAGTTATATGATAGCTTTTGTTTATTTTATTTAAAAAAATAGTATTAATTTTCTAATACATAAAATATTTTTAATTTTTTTTCATTATGCACTCTTTTTTCTCAGGCTCTCACTTTTTTTGCGTCTTGCACCTAGGCCCCAAGCGAGACCTATGCGCTTTGAGTGCGCCTGGAGCCTTTAATAACTATGCCTATAACACAATGTTATTTTGAGTTCTGTCCATTGTGTTTTTATTATCAGAACATATAACACAATGTATGACACAATATTGTGTTATTGGTTTTGATTATTGTGTTTTTCAAATGCGTGGGTTTTCTATACATTGTATTATAGGTTATGGTTATTTTGTTTAGTCTACTATCTATTATGTTTAGTTTGTTGTACATTGTGTTTTTGTATTGTTGTCCATGTGTTTTAGTCTGTTGTTCATTGTGTTTTTAATTATTTTTTCCAGTGTGTTTTTTTTATCTACTATCAATTGTGTTTTAGTCTGCTTTCCATTGCGCTTTTAGTTTAATACTCATTGTGTTGAACATTATGTCCATTGTGTTTTACGTAAGTGGGTATTCGATTTTCTTTTTTTGAAAAATATATCTATCAAATTTGAGTTAATACACTTGTCATTATAAAAGAATTTTATGAATCTATACTATATAATAAAAGAAATCATATAAGGGACATATGTCATTCTATTGAGTAATCTCCATGAGATTTTTCCGACAAAAATATATTATCTTATTAATAAATATAAGGATAATTAATTTGATAAATACATATCCTGTTTATTTAAATCTTATTTTTCAAATAAACAAATAATTTCTTTGATTCAGTATTTCAAATATATTAATAAAAAGGCACCATCAAAATATGAGCGTAAATACGTATGTTATGAAATATTGATTTTATCATCCATAAAATTTTAATGACATTGAATTTGGAACAGAATGCTTTCGTATCACGAAAACCAAACTTTATATTAATATATTATCGTTTGTTTTTTTATGATATAACTTTTTTTATTATCACAAATTATCACAAAAACCAAACTTTGTATTAATATATTATAATTAGTTTTTTTTATAATACAACTTTTTTATTATTTGCTATATAAAATTAGGTTTATTCAGCCCGTGTAATACATGGAGTTTTAAAAATAACTTTTTTATTATTATTTACTATACAAACATCTATTTTTTTCGTCTCTTTTTTTTTCTACATATCATGTATTAATCTATATATAATCTAAAATTTAGTTACATGTTCTATTTTAAAATCAACATTTATGATGTTTTAAATGCAATACTTAAATTAATATTGATTAAAATAATATATTACAAAATCATAAGTCCGCCTCCATCCACCTTATTCCTTTTAATTAGGGTTCTCTCAACCTCTGAAGCTGTGGAATCGATCACACCATTTCAAGGAACTCCTTTGGGTGTTCAGCCTACGGTGAACGGTTGGTGTCGGCTGCCAGAGATGGAGACTTCGGTGGTGTGGTGCGCTCGGGACTCGGGAGGCCAGAAGAGGGTTTGAAACGTAGGTAATTCTGTTCTTGCCAATTATTAGTGTTTTGTGTGTATTGGTTGAATTTGTTTGTTGATTGGTGATTAGGGTATATTAGAAACAGATTTGTAAATTGGATTATTATTTGTTTGGAATCTGTACTATAAACTGATGATTTTAACTTGAAATAACAATAGTGGTAATTTTGAATTGGATCCTTGTGTTTTTAGTGAAGTGTATTGATTTGATTTTGGGATTCTTTTTGGTTTTATTTAGAAACAATTTTTGTTGCATAAAGACTTCACTTTTGTATATGTTTATGTGTAATTGAATATGTATTTTGGTTGGTGATTAGGGTTTGTTAGAAACAGAGTTGTAAAGCGGATTATAATTTGTTTGAAATTGCAATAATTAGTTTAAATGCATGATGCATGCTCACATCCAAAACATCCCACAATGATGACATGATAATTTGGTTTGATACTGAATTGAGTTAGGTAGTAATTTACTAAAGCAGATGGTGTGATCTTGATGTTTCTTGAAATGGGTTCTTTTGCTTTTTTTTTTTAAATAAAGTTTATTGATATGATTTTGGTTTTTTTTTTTTTTTTTGTTTTTTGCAGAAAGTTTGGTTGGATAAAGGCACAGGAAAAGCTTGTGTTTTGATATCTTCCAATGGATTAGCGATAACTGGGATTGACGATCGTAGATACTGGAGTTGGATTTCTACATAGGAATCCAGGTGAAAGTCTACATCTATATTCTAAACATCTTCACACATGTAAATTCACTATAATTCTCCGATCTGCACATGTGTACGAAGTTTGTTATGAGGAAGAGAGAGCAAAATAAAAGTAGAGAAATTAGTTAATTAGGTAAGGAAATCATTTAATCTTTTTATAAATATACCAACTTTTATTTCACTTTAAAAGAAATGAATGGTTTAGATTTGTTCTAGCAATTCTGCTTTCAACCCCGCCTTTTGGTTTAAAAAGTGTCGATCAGGGGCAAAAAGGCGTGCCCCTGTGTAGTTTTGGGTCAAAGTTTGGTCAAAGCTACGGTGCGTTGAAGGTTCATATGTAAAAGTTACTTAATCGATGAAGAAGTTATGAACTGTTTACTTGATAAATAGGTATATATATGTAAAATAGATGAGAGATATGCTACTAATATATAAGGCTTATTTGGTAGTTTTTTATGCAGATTCCGTTCAGTTGCTTATCTCTAACAAATTTGGTGGTTTGAAGTTGATGGTGAGGTCGAGTTTCCTTTTCCTTGTGGGACCTACACCCTCTACTTCCGCCTACAACTTGGGCGGTCAGGCAGGCGGTTTGGGCGGCGTGTCTGCAACTCCGACCATGTTCATGGTTGGGATATAAAACCTGTGAAATTTCAGCTTTCAACTTCAAATGGGTATGGCTCTAAACATTTTCTATGTAACGGACGCGATTGGAAACCCGGTATTACTTGGACATTATTGCTTGATAATGGAGCTGATGTTAGTTCAGAAGCCGAAAAGCAACGAGTGATCATGTGTTTAAAAGCCACGGTTGAAAGAAGGGCACCCGAGGGTGTGCGTCTCGAGCTATTCAAACCCGACAAACCCAGACTGTTGGCCCAAGTGACACGAACGTTTATAGAAAACGCGATGAACGTAGCACAGGCCGAGATATCTACAACAATGGGTATGGCTCTAAACATTTTCTATGTAACGGACGCGATTGGAAACCCGGTATTACTTGGACATTATTGCTTGATAATGGAGCTGATGTTAATTCTAGGAATTATTATGGTCAGGTAATCATTCTTCGGTTTCGAAATCGACATGGACATCCAATATTAGCTCCGAAGATATGCTGACCGAAGTTCTGTCGTATTTCACGCAACCATCAATACCGGAGAAGACGGAGCGTATCTGGTACTTATTCAGCCTTCATAGTTCATATTATCATACAATTTAAAAAAAAATATGAAATGGTTTTTGTTTATTTTGCTAAAATTGTTTTTTTTTCATTTTTTCAGGAATTTTATATCAGACATATAGATGGAAGCCCGATTAGTTCAGAAGCCGAAAAGCAACGAGTGATCATGTGTTTAAAAGCCGCGGTTGAAAGAAGGGCACCCGAGGGTGTGCGTCTCGAGCTATTCAAACCCGACAAACCCGGGCTGTTGGCCCAAGTGACACGAACGTTTAGAGAAAACGCGATGAACGTAACACAGGCCGAGATATCTACAACAATGGGTATGGCTCTAAACATTTTCTATGTAACAGACGCGATTGGAAACCCGGTATTACTTGGACATTATTGCTTGATAATGGAGCTGATGTTAATTCTAGGAATTATTGTGGTTATGCTGTTTTTTTTTTTGGTGTTTTGTGGTTTTAGATTGTTGCATTGCTGCTTGATAATGGAGCTGATGTTAATTCTAAGAATTATTGTGGTTAGGTAATCATTCTTCGGTTTCAAAATCGACATGGACATCCAATATTAGCTCCGAAGATATGCTGACCGAAGTTCTGTCGTATTTCACGCAACCATCAATACCGGAGAAGACGGAGCGTATGTGGTACTTATTCAGCCTTCATAGTTCATATTATCATACATTTTTTAAAAAAATATGAAATGGGTTTTGCTTATTTTGCTAAAATTGTTTTTTTTTTCATTTTTTCAGGAATTACCAAACGATTTTCAAATAATATTTTAACCAATTAACTCATCCATTTTATTTAATAATATAGGTTTATATATATATATATATATATATATATATATATATATATATATAGACTTCTCATATTCAGATTCCATAACATCAAAATATATGTTATCATCATTTATTATTATTATTATTATTATTATTATTATTATTATTATTATTATTATTTGTTATCATTGATGCAATTAGATGTGCGAGCAACTTTACACCTGATGACTTCTCATATTCAGATCCTATAACATTTTTGCATTTAAACTTTCATTAAAATGAAAACTGCCACAGGTCATCCCAAGAGCCTACTTATCGTGTCTCTATAAATACACAGCCACATTCAAGCATCCTCCCTTTCATTATGCAACCTGTGACTGAATATCGGAAGACACCTGCCAACATGAAGAAAACCACTGTTGTGCTAACTGTTCAGAAAGTTTGGTGACTCTTGAAGAAATATTACACCATGGTCGAGAAAATAAGAAACACGCGGTATTTAAGTTAAATCATTAGTTTATGTTTTTTCCCCTATTTATACATGCCAAATAGCTAAATGGAATGAATTGAACTTCAACGAGCTTGAATTGCAGTTCATAAATGGGAATTTACTTGAACGGAGTTACATTCTATCAACTTTTTAGTACAAAAAAATGGAATATGAACTACTAATATATACATCATCCAGGTTAAAGTTCTGCCTAACATTTCCTTTCTTATTTTCACAGCCCTACTTATGAAGGTTCTGATTCAAATGGTTCTGTGGGTAGCGCTCCAGGTGAAAGGTATGTATTTAGCCTATAAGCATATACGTTTTACACATCATATCCATTTGTGTTGTGTTTAAGTAAATGTTCAAAATTGAATATTTGTCGCTATTTCACTACTTGAACGAAGTTACATTCTATCAAATTTTTAGTACAAAATAATGGCATATGAGCTACTAATATATACATCATCCAAGTTAAAGTTCTGCCTAACATTTCCTTTTTTTATTTCCCAGCCCTACTTATGAAGGTTCTTATTCAGATGGTTCTGTGGGTAGCGCTCCAGGTGAAAGGTATATATTTTGCCTATAAGCATATAGATATTTGATTTGTGTCACACCCCGATTTCCACGTGTATCACCGGTGGGCCCGGTGGGGATTACCGTGACGTAGTTGGAGACATCATAGTCAAACCACACAATATAATAATGCACAGCGGAAGCATAAAGATAATTATATTCAACTATTGTTCGTAATATCAAATGTATTACAAATAGTCGAAAGGTATCCACAGGGGATCAAATAATAATATCGAAAAGTATTGTTCAACAGACTTTGACATCTAAAGCTTGCAAGACTTGAATAATGATGCCTGGAGTAGCCAGCCTATTACGTATAGCACCTGCACTTAATCTTTTTGGAAAAATACGTCAGTTTACACTGGTAAATACACTCAACTGACTCATTTTGGAAAATGATTGAAAATTTATTTGAATGCACATGGCACAAAATATCTTTTGATTAAAATACCCAGAGGCAAGATTAATCTTTTTATAACTTGGGACAATCATAGTTATGATCTTGTATACAGTTTTACATGTTCGTTGTACGTTCAGGGCCCGATATAGAAACCGAGTCAAGATTAACAGACACGTCACAAGTATAGGCCCACTGAGCGTGAGATACCGTTTCCCTTATGCAACTGTCAGGTGTATGCCTACACCCCGTGCATAAGACGTGACCATTTTATAATACAATGATGTCAAGGATATCCGGGACATGGTCATTAACCCCTAAAGGCTTTTATTTCAAACAATACAGATCAAACCGGGTTACCTCAATAACTTAATCACAATCCGATTAAATATTCAATACCCGACCAAGCGGTATTATTATACCGTATCCCAAGCCCGTATAGGGAAATAAGTTAAGAGTATTTACCTGAGCTAGCTCCTGTCTTAAATAGCAAGAATAATAACTCAGCCGTATATTCTAATCAGTAGTCGCAAGTACTTTTACTGGGTTCCTAATCTGGAACGAAGGTTTTATCAACCTATTAGAATCCTAACGGGTCTTTATAATAGCCGTAGCTTAGACCGGTCAGTTTCAAAGGAATATATACGGTAATCGCGTGAAAGGCGAAAACCGGGAACAAGTGGTGATTTCGCCCAAACAAGTTCGAAGACTTGTTTTATATGGGTCTTACATTCACACTCTGGATTTTGGGGTCAAAACAATATGGTTTGACCCGCATCGGCTAATTCATGTAAACTAGTTACGTACGCCGAACCGTACGCGCAAAAGGCGCATCGGGTAACCGTAAGAGTCTTACGCTTGTTTCCTAAGTTAATATGCCTTAAAGAGGTTGTGGTATCAGTAGGATACCTTCCGTAATGCCCGTAACGAGTTTTTGTCCTTTATACGCCCCGTAGGGGTTTTTCGGTCATTTTAAAGATTCTTAAAGGGGTTTATGAGTTCTACAGGGAATCTGAGTTTCCCGACCAGTTTATAAAGTCTAAAATACTTTATTTATTATTTAAAATCAGTAGCAACTGGAATCGGGTCAAAAGACCTTATAGAACTCAAGTTACGGCCCAAAAGGGTATATTCGGTATTTACCGAACCGTAGCCATAACCGTAGGTTATGAGCAGGGTAAAAATGATTAAAAATTTTTAAAAATCCCCAAATATTATTTTACAACAGTAGGTAAAAGTTTTGGGGACGAAATCTTGGTTTAGGTAGGCGTTATGCTAAATGCGCTATTTAATTACCAAAGTTCCGAAATTTGCGCCATTTGGCATAACTCCTATTCTGGACCTCGGATTGACATGAAATTTTAGGGACATGCTTAGAAATCAGTAACCAAGGTCATGATCCGTTCACATGTCCGAAAACCTCGTTTAAATTTATAAAGGGCGTTACGGTCAACTTTTAGGCAATTAGCGGAAATGCGTAAAAGACTCGGACAAACAATGAACCGGTCACAGAGGGTTATACCATCATGTAACCTGGTCCTAAGAGAGTCCTAAGGCATATCTATACCTCACTAAAACGGGTCAGAACTGAAGTCAATGCAAAAGTCAAACTTTTGCGACATTCGGCTCCGAACCGGTTCAATATAGCAAATGGTCGATTCAAACGAGCGCAAACAAGTTTATATACTTAATATCATGTTTTATGAGTGTCTAAACAGGTTTCATAGCATATACATTACAGATTATGCAAGATTCGCCAAAACGACATTCTGTTGACTTTTTTAGGTGCACGTTTGACTCGACATTTGACATGGTTAGAGTGGTGATCAGGGGAAACCCTTTTAGGGGTTTATTACCCACATAAATACCAACTCATAACTACTTTTGATCCGCAATAAGACTGAGCCATTACGGATTTATTTTGAAGTCAAACCGTAGTTACGACGGTTTGGTTTCAAGTAGTTATCTAAGCATAAATCAAACTACAAAGGATCTAGACGACTGACAGAAGTTGGGTCTTGCTTAGAGTATACAGAGAAATGCTTGAGAGCCTTTAGAATGACCAGAGGAGTGTGTTTTGAGTTGTGTGTTGGTTATGAACCAAACATGCCCTTTTATAGTAAGGTTTCACAACAAATTTTGACACACAAGTCCCCCAACTAACCCCAACCTTCCAACATGTGTCCCTAGTGTTTAGGAGTTGTTTAGGGGTCACTTTGAAGGTTTAAATGCAGGTCATGGCTTTTAGAAGGCTGAACAGCTAAGTTAAGCATGTTTCTGCATCTGGGCGCCTGACGCGGCCCGCATGGGGGAACCATGCACCTTGTACGCGGGTCGCCTGGTTTTTAAAATCATGCGCGTATCTTAGGGGGCTCGCGGCCCGCCTTCACTTACCCCAAATCTCAACGCGGGTCGCGAGAGGGTGGTTTTTCAAGGCTTTTAAATCTTTTGAAACGATTACGAGAATCTGGTAATTAATAACGAAATCTTTCGTAATCATTAACCTGACCTTTCGGGTTTTAAAGGGGTAACTTGAATATTTTATAATCATGACTAAATCTTGGTAATAATGATAAAATCTTTAGTAATAAATAATGAAATCTTTAGTAATCATCAACTTGACCTTTCGGGTTTTGAAGGGGTAACTTGAATCTTTTATAATCATGATCAGAATCTTTGTTATTAATAACCTGACCTTTCGGAACCGAAGGGGCAACTTTGCGATTTGGCCCTTGGTTATTTACAACTAAGGGCCTCGTGTTATTTATATGTATTATTCGGCCCCTTGGTTATTTTCAATATTATTAGAAAGGTTTTAACCTTTATTATTGACGCTTTTTACCCCTCGCATACGGATTTGATCATAACTTTCTCGTTTTAAAACGGAACTTCGCGAAATTTATATATTAAATTCTAGTGAGCGTATTTTACTGTTACGAAGCCTCGGGTTCGTTAAATGGTCACTCAGAGGTATAATTAAACATGTTGACACGTTTAACCCCTATAGCTTGTAATCTCTCACTTTCTTTCGCGTTTCGTTTCCGTACGATCCATGATTTATCCGTTTGAAGGTACGAGCATCATTTAGGGATACTATAAAGTATATTACCCTTGATTGACATTTATAATCCTCGAATTTACATATGTTCAAGGTTTGTCAATTTTAGTCCTTCAATGCCACGTGTAAACTTAGGACACGTGTCGGCACATTATTGGACGCAAAAATTTCGAGGTGTTACATCCTCACCCCCTTAAAATAAATCTCGACCCGAGATTTACTCAAATAATTTGGGGTATTTTTTCTTTCATCGTGGATTCAACTTCCCACGTATTTTCGGGATCTCTCCGGGCATCCCATTTAACCTTTACTATAGGCACATGTTTTCTTCTAAGCTTCTTCACCTGTCGGTCTTTAATTGACAAGGCTTTACCACAAACTTCAAGTTCTCATTTATACGTTCATCAGTATGAGGTATCATCAATGATCCATCGGTGAAGCATTTCTTTAGATTGCAGATGCGGAGCACATTGTGAACTCCATTGAGCTCTTCCGGTAAGTTCGACTCATAGGCGTCGGACCCGACACATTTGGTAACATTGAAAGGTCCTATGTATCTCGGGCTTAGCTTGCCTTTCTTCCAAACCGCATCACTCCAATTAATGATTCTGGGTCTACGTACTCTTCTGCCTATCTCGGGCAGACTTGAGTTGGCCTCGAGTCTGGACAATCTTGTCCGTTATTTCGAAGGCTATTTCTGGTCCTGATAGTTGGACCTTTACAACATCCGTCCAACAAACAGGCGATCTATACTTACTACCGTATATGCCTCGAAAGGCGCAGCCTTTATGCTGGTACGGCAGTTATTGTTGTAGGAGAATTCGATTAGTGGTAGGTCTCATATTAATGATGCAGTCCTAAACGGGATATGCATCTTAACCCTTCTCACCTTTCGGGAGATAAACAGGATAATCTTAGAAAGAGATAATCGAGATACAGGGAGACTACAGAGACTTTCCATATTTCAGGCTCCTGTTCCTTCATTATTATTTGTGTTAATACGTGATATGTTTATGTTATAAGTCCATGAATTCCTTATTTCGGAACGCTTTACTTGGACAATATTATGGATATCTTCTTTGAATACTACTAGTCGATATTTGTATAATATGATCATTGGGGTAGTTCCGGGGTTCCATGTATTAACTTCCATACTGATCAGGCATGGAAATAATCTATGGGACATGCCAGTATACGCCAATCCTCATATGGTACTTTTATCAAACATAGTTTGGCATTCGTAGGTGATAGAAAAACAATGAGAAATAATAACATATGTTGTCGTACTCTATTGCGAAGAAAGAGTACTTTTAGATTTTTCGGAAGGATTCTTATGAATTTTCCATCCGTAGGTTTTTACATTATGCTAAATATATAGGGTTTTATGAAACGTTTGTAAAAAGCTTGCTATATTTATTGTTTATGAAGGATTTATTGGTATCTGATTCAAAATAAAACTTTTGGCATTTAAATTTATGGTAAAGGTTAGGGAAAGTACTCCAGATTTCTAATGCCATTAAAACAATTTATTAGTTGCAAACCAACAACTGTCACTCTTTATCTAGATGGCCTTAATATATACTAACCATGGTATTTATAGACCATATAGGTTAATATAGTACTAACATTCTCAATGAACGTTATTTAATATATATATATATATATATATATATATATATATATATATTCATTATGTTTAGTCTAGGTCATGAAAGACCATAAACGGCATTTAAGGTTCGGCCGAATTCATCATTTTCTTGACAGGGGATCAAAACGTCACTTCTGTCTTTATTATATTGATGAATTTTTGGACAGCTCAAAAGTCTGCCACGAGGATATCAGAACAGAGTGATTTTTAATAGATACAACATCGATCTAAGATTTGTTGGAGCGTTTTCTTAGGTACAAATGACAAATTCCTATCTCATATCAAATGATTGAGATCCTAAACATGCGGAGTCAATAGTTCTCAACAAATATGATCTCTTATGGAATTATATGTGCCAGTAGTAACTATTTTCTTCATATCCGTTTGATAAGAAAGGTACCCGCTGTATCCTTATAATACTGCACCATCTTCTGGCCGTTCATTCCGAAGACTCATGCGTTTGTTCTTTTGGCTTCTTCGGGTTTCTTCTGATTCTTAGGGCAGTTGGTCTTGACATGCCCCCTCTCGTTACAACCGTAACAGGTTGCATCTTTTAGCTTTTCGCAATCCAGGGTTTTATGTTCCTGTGATTTGCAAATTCCACAAGGTAGGGGCTGAGATTCGAATCTGCATTTCCCGAGGTGGTATTTCCTACAGGTTTCGCACTTGGTCTTCTCAACCGACTGCTGACTGTCTCTTTTTAACCCGGAACTCTTCCTATCGGAGCGACGAGAATTCTCATCCTCCCTTTTCTCTTTCCATTTTCAGAGGCCTTGGCAGCCATGCCTCTGACTATATCAAGTGTAAGAGATAGCGACAGGTCTGCCGCTGACCTGAACGTAGCAGGCCTTGAGGCCTTAACACTGGCCTTGATTTCTGGGGCTAAACCCCCAATGAAGCGAGCAATCCTCTTTGGTTCCGGTGTTACTAGGTAAGGAACCAGTCTGGACAGTGTATTGAAATTGGTGAGGTACGCTTGACAATCTAAATTTGTCATAACCAAGGATATAAAGCCAGCTTCAATTTTCTCAACTTCATGTTGAGGACAGTAATTCTCTTCGATAAGAGTAACGAACTGATCCCAAGTCATGTTGTACAAAGGGATTTTCCCGGTGGCTTGAATCAACGACCGCCACCAGGCTAAGGCCTCACCCTTAAATGATTGCGACACGAACTTGACCACATCCCTCTCAGCGCATCCGCTGATGTCCACAACCGTATCCATTTCATCTAACCATGTCATACAATCTACAGCTCCATTCTCCCCAGTGAAATCCCAGGGTTTACATGAAACAAAGTACTTGTAGGAGCAACCCTTATCATGGGGTCCTTGATTCAGTATGATCTGTTGAGACGGATCGCTGTGATTATTAGAAGAGTGACGCTCGTCATCTTCCTTCTTGGGTTCATCCTTCTTGGAAGGAGGCTTCGAATGTGGTATAGATAGGGTCCTACTACGAGTCCCACTATACTCTTCGTACTGCCGCTCTAAGGCCTTCTTAACTGCGTCGTCTACCAACGCTTTTAGTTCAGCACCCGTTAAATTAATTCGGGCGTTATCATTGTTCTCCATTGGGTGGCTATTAATTTTATCTGAGCCAGCCATTTAATTGAACTGTTACATAAAACAAGGACAATAGGTTACTTGGGAGCTTATTATGGAATTGTCTTTTATGGCAATTCATTAACCATGGTAACGGAGACCATATTTGGTTAATTTATTAATCACATTTGTTTAGGATTTGTATTATAACTTAACCTAATTATAAAAAACAATAACAGTTTTACTAGTGGCACGGAAGGCCTAGTCACATGGACGGTTTAATTTATGAGTCATGATTTCAGAGAATCAAGGTATTAAGGTTTGAATCGCATTCAGTACCTTCTCTTGACAGGGAGTTGTAGACTTCAACTGTCTTTTGTCTTTTAGGACAATAGGTATAGCCCGTGGGCATTTCCCTTCTGAGGGATGGTTATAATATGATCATCTTCTCAGATGCTATTAGTCGAGATCGTATGGATCCTACCGATTATTTTGCTTGGACCTGGTCCAACACTTTTAGACAGGAGGTCACAGACCACCACTGTCATTGTCTTATCGGACAACAAGTTTAGCCCGTAGGCACTTCATCACTATCGGATGTTTATAATGTGATCATCTTATAGGATGACACAAGCCGTGATTTCTAAATCACTAGGCCAGATAAGAAAATTGGAAGAATCCAATATAAGGATGACTGTTGTGATTTTCCCGAATCACATTTGTCAATAGTGTTAACACGTGCTTAGGTGTTAACAAGGATCTGAATCCCTTGAGTAGGTTTCACCATCTTGGCCGTGTAGGCTAGGTCTCACCTTTAAGATTCTTTTTAAACTGCATACTGGCAGGGAAAAGAGGGATGTTTATATTATTCAGGATTTTTATCATAAATCCTAATTTAATATTATATAATTATGGCACAAGAGACCAAGTCACAGGGACAACTTTATATTATCAACCTTGATTTTGTAGAATTAAGGTATTTAGGCCTGAACGTGTTCTTGCCTTTTCTTGACAGGGAGTTGTAAGTTACGACTGTCTTTATTAAAATTTCTGGCCTGGGGGCCTATCAATTAACATCTCGTAAGATGTTAAGACATATAGTCATTGCACTGATGATACGTTCAGCGGTCACAGTAATGACATGACGACATGATCAGTGCCATTAATTTAATCAACTGTCGTTCAGTGGTCATAATAATGACATGACGGCAGGATTAGCACTTAATTTAATCAACTGACGTTCAGTGGTCATAATAATGACATGACGACAGGATTTGCACTTAATTTGATCAACTGTCGTTCAGTGGTCATAATAATGACTTGACAACAGGATTTGCACTTAATTTGATCAACTGACGTTCAGTGGTCATAATAATGACATGACGGCAGGATTAGCACTTAATTTAATCAACTGTCGTTCATTGGTCATAATAATGACATGACGGCAGGATTAGCACTTAATTTGATCAACTGTCGTTCAGTGGTCATAATAATGATATGACGACAGGATTAGTACTTTAATTTAAATCAACTGTCATTCAGTGGTCATAATAATGACATGACGACAGGATTATCGTCTAGAGGGCTTTGAGCATAGCTCATCCCCTTAGGATGGGGAATTTCAAAAGATCACAATTGTTGATGTCGCAATCGGACAGTGTATTATAGCCCGTGGCACTTCCTCCTTAAGGGATGATTATTTTAATAAGGAAGGTTTGGAATAACCCAATCTAGGGATGACTTACGTGATTTTATCGAACCACGTTTGCCAGGAGTGTTAACATTTTACGGATGTAACAAGGATTTGAATCTCTTGAATAGGTCCTACCATCTTGGCCTCGTCATATAGGCTAGGTTTACCCTTGAGATTTCTTTTTAAAAATGCCTACTGGCAGGGAAGGAAGGATATTTATTTTATTTAGGATCTTATCATAAATCCTAATTTATAAGTTAATAATAGCACAATTGGCCTAGTCGCGTAGACAAGTTTAATTTATAAGCCATGATCGTCTGGGATCGAGGCATTTTGTAATAGCACAAAAGGCTTAGTCACAAGGACATATATAATTTATAAGCTATGATTTCAGAGAATCACAGCATGAAGGTATTCTGGCACAATAGGCCTAGTCACTAGGACATTTATACCTTATAAGCTAGGATTTCAGAGAATCAAAGCCTTGAGGTTTGAACCTAGTTCATTACCTTTTTCTGACAGGGAGTCATAGACTACCACTGCCCTTGTGTTTTATATGACAATTTGTATGGCCTGTAGGCTCTACACCACTAATGGATGTTTTAATAAGTTTGGCCCGTAGGCACTACATCACTAATGGATGTTTTAATAAGTTTGGCCCGTAGGCACTACATCACCAATGGATGTTTTAATAAGTTTGGCCCGTAGGCACTACATCACCAATGGATGTTTTAATAAGTTTGGCCCGTAGGCACTACATCACTAATGGATGTTTTAATAAGTTTGGCCCGTAGGCACTACATCACCAATGGATGTTTTAATAAGTTTGGCCCGTAGGCACTACATCACTAATGGATGTTTTAATAAGTTTGGCCCGTAGGCACTACACCACTAATGGATGTTTTAATAAGTGATCATCTTTATTGATGACTTAACCCATGATTTATGAATCATTTATTTGGGTTTTGAAATCCTTTAAAGGATTATTGTATAAGAATGACGTGTGCGATTTTAACGAATCACATCTGCCATGATTTGTTAACATGCTTACATAGGTTAACAGCGAATCTGAATCTTTTAATTAGGTCGTACCATCATGACCGGATCTTAAAAGACACCAGGCTAGGTTTCACCCCCTTAAGATTCTTTATTTAGGCAGATCAAATAAAAGGAAAGGTTTTGATTTATTTAATATTTCTTATTTAGAATGAAAGTCTAAACTTAATCATTCCATTATATAAAAGTGGAAGTATAAAGTTGCCCTAAGCGGGACTTGAAAATAATAATGTTGTCCTCGAAGGGACTGAAAGGTAAATATGTTCTTATAAAGACTTATTAAGGAAACGATCTTCAGCAAGGGGAGTTTCTTCTTTATTCATTTCCTGAATGCTTTCTCCTTGGTTGCACGTTTCATCCTGGTCGCGGTACGAAGCTCAGCAGTTCAAGACTCTGGATGTGGAGACTTCCTATTACAGCTCCTTCGCTTGGCGACGTATAAAAATTTGGAAGCAAAATTTCCATATCAGAATTTAGAACATTCCTATGTTAAGTCTAGACTCAAGTATGTGCAATTGTGTCATTGAGATTAAACACATAAGGATAGTGTTTAATTCACTCAATGTTGGCTCTGATACCAACCTGTCACACCCCGATTTCCACGTGTATCACCGGTGGGCCCGGTGGGGATTACCGTGACGTAGTTGGAGACATCATAGTCAAACCACACAATATAATAATGCACAGCGGAAGCATAAAGATAATTATATTCAACTATTGTTCGTAATATCAAATGTATTACAAATAGTCGAAAGGTATCCACAGGGGATCAAATAATAATATCGAAAAGTATTGTTCAACAGACTTTGACATCTAAAGCTTGCAAGACTTGAATAATGATGCCTGGAGTAGCCAGCCTATTACGTATAGCACCTGCACTTAATCTTTTTGGAAAAATACGTCAGTTTACACTGGTAAATACACTCAACTGACTCATTTTGGAAAATGATTGAAAATTTATTTGAATGCACATGGCACAAAATATCTTTTGATTAAAATACCCAGAGGCAAGATTAATCTTTTTATAACTTGGGACAATCATAGTTATGATCTTGTATACAGTTTTACATGTTCGTTGTACGTTCAGGGCCCGATATAGAAACCGAGTCAAGATTAACAGACACGTCACAAGTATAGGCCCACTGAGCGTGAGATACCGTTTCCCTTATGCAACTGTCAGGTGTATGCCTACACCCCGTGCATAAGACGTGACCATTTTATAATACAATGATGTCAAGGATATCCGGGACATGGTCATTAACCCCTAAAGGCTTTTATTTCAAACAATACAGATCAAACCGGGTTACCTCAATAACTTAATCACAATCCGATTAAATATTCAATACCCGACCAAGCGGTATTATTATACCGTATCCCAAGCCCGTATAGGGAAATAAGTTAAGAGTATTTACCTGAGCTAGCTCCTGTCTTAAATAGCAAGAATAATAACTCAGCCGTATATTCTAATCAGTAGTCGCAAGTACTTTTACTGGGTTCCTAATCTGGAACGAAGGTTTTATCAACCTATTAGAATCCTAACGGGTCTTTATAATAGCCGTAGCTTAGACCGGTCAGTTTCAAAGGAATATATACGGTAATCGCGTGAAAGGCGAAAACCGGGAACAAGTGGTGATTTCGCCCAAACAAGTTCGAAGACTTGTTTTATATGGGTCTTACATTCACACTCTGGATTTTGGGGTCAAAACAATATGGTTTGACCCGCATCGGCTAATTCATGTAAACTAGTTACGTACGCCGAACCGTACGCGCAAAAGGCGCATCGGGTAACCGTAAGAGTCTTACGCTTGTTTCCTAAGTTAATATGCCTTAAAGAGGTTGTGGTATCAGTAGGATACCTTCCGTAATGCCCGTAACGAGTTTTTGTCCTTTATACGCCCCGTAGGGGTTTTTCGGTCATTTTAAAGATTCTTAAAGGGGTTTATGAGTTCTACAAGGAATCTGAGTTTCCCGACCAGTTTATAAAGTCTAAAATACTTTATTTATTATTTAAAATCAGTAGCAACTGGAATCGGGTCAAAAGACCTTATAGAACTCAAGTTACGGCCCAAAAGGGTATATTCGGTATTTACCGAACCGTAGCCATAACCGTAGGTTATGAGCAGGGTAAAAATGATTAAAAATTTTTAAAAATCCCCAAATATTATTTTACAACAGTAGGTAAAAGTTTTGGGGACGAAATCTTGGTTTAGGTAGGCGTTATGCTAAATGCGCTATTTAATTACCAAAGTTCCGAAATTTGCGCCATTTGGCATAACTCCTATTCTGGACCTCGGATTGACATGAAATTTTAGGGACATGCTTAGAAATCAGTAACCAAGGTCATGATCCGTTCACATGTCCGAAAACCTCGTTTAAATTTATAAAGGGCGTTACGGTCAACTTTTAGGCGATTAGCGGAAATGCGTAAAAGACTCGGACAAACAATGAACCGGTCACAGAGGGTTATACCATCATGTAACCTGGTCCTAAGAGAGTCCTAAGGCATATCTATACCTCACTAAAACGGGTCAGAACTGAAGTCAATGCAAAAGTCAAACTTTTGCGACATTCGGCTCCGAACCGGTTCAATATAGCAAATGGTCGATTCAAACGAGCGCAAACAAGTTTATATACTTAATATCATGTTTTATGAGTGTCTAAACAGGTTTCATAGCATATACATTACAGATTATGCAAGATTCGCCAAAACGACATTCTGTTGACTTTTTTAGGTGCACGTTTGACTCGACATTTGACATGGTTAGAGTGGTGATCAGGGGAAACCCTTTTAGGGGTTTATTACCCACATAAATACCAACTCATAACTACTTTTGATCCGCAATAAGACTGAGCCATTACGGATTTATTTTGAAGTCAAACCGTAGTTACGACGGTTTGGTTTCTAGTAGTTATCTAAGCATAAATCAAACTACAAAGGATCTAGACGACTTACAGAAGTTGGGTCTTGCTTAGAGTATACAGAGAAATGCTTGAGAGCCTTTAGAATGACCAGAGGAGTGTGTTTTGAGTTGTGTGTTGGTTATGAACCAAACATGCCCTTTTATAGTAAGGTTTCACAACAAATTTTGACACACAAGTCCCCCAACTAACCCCAACCTTCCAACATGTGTCCCTAGTGTTTAGGAGTTGTTTAGGGGTCACTTTGAAGGTTTAAATGCAGGTCATGGCTTTTAGAAGGCTGAACAGCTAAGTTAAGCATGTTTCTGCATCTGGGCGCCTGACGCGGCCCGCATGGGGGAACCATGCACCTTGTACGCGGGTCGCCTGGTTTTTAAAATCATGCGCGTATCTTAGGGGGCTCGCGGCCCGCCTTCACTTACCCCAAATCTCAACGCGGGTCGCGAGAGGGTGGTTTTTCAAGGCTTTTAAATCTTTTGAAACGATTACGAGAATCTGGTAATTAATAACGAAATCTTTCGTAATCATTAACCTGACCTTTCGGGTTTTGAAGGGGTAACTTGAATATTTTATAATCATGACTAAATCTTGGTAATAATGATAAAATCTTTAGTAATAAATAATGAAATCTTTAGTAATCATCAACTTGACCTTTCGGGTTTTGAAGGGGTAACTTGAATCTTTTATAATCATGATCAGAATCTTTGTAATTAATAACCTGACCTTTCGGAACCGAAGGGGCAACTTTGCGATTTGGCCCTTGGTTATTTACAACTAAGGGCCTCGTGTTATTTATATGTATTATTCGGCCCCTTGGTTATTTTCAATATTATTAGAAAGGTTTTAACCTTTATTATTGACGCTTTTTACCCCTCGCATACGGATTTGATCATAACTTTCTCGTTTTAAAACGGAACTTCGCGAAATTTATATATTATATTCTAGTGAGCGTATTTTACTGTTACGAAGCCTCGGGTTCGTTAAATGGTCACTCAGAGGTATAATTAAACATGTTGACACGTTTAACCCCTATAGCTTGTAATCTCTCACTTTCTTTCACGTTTCGTTTCCGTACGATCCATGATTTATCCGTTTGAAGGTACGAGCATCATTTAGGGATACTATAAAGTATATTACCCTTGATTGACATTTATAATCCTCGAATTTACATATGTTCAAGGTTTGTCAATTTTAGTCCTTCAATGCCACGTGTAAACTTAGGACACGTGTCGGCACATTATTGGACGCAAAAATTTCGAGGTGTTACAATTTGACTAGCTCATACCCGTTGCTTATGTTTACTTCCTTAAACCTGTTGTAGACAAGAAACTACTAAGGGGAACGTCGACTACATGGCCATGCATTAGCGGCAGAAGATTTGGTGAATTATTGAATAAAACCGGAAGCTTTATGAACCCCTTTAAGTTTTTTTCCTGTAATGTATGTTTTTAGACTTGGCATACATGTTTGTTCTTAAACAGATTCCGCAAACAAAGTTTCCTGTGTTATGCACGCCTTAAATTTTGTGTGGCCGGCTTATGGTACAAGCTCTTATCACGTTTTGTATGACTTCTCTTACATTGTCTTTTGGCTAATTATCTTTTATCCATACATAAACATTTTTCCCAAACGCACAACAAAATGAAGGACACTAACTGTTGGTCATGTCGTGCATCGCACGGGCCTACCCTCTAGTTAGATAAATAATAAAGTAGTATTAATCTTATCTTACTTTGAATTTCGAATAGAATGCTTCTATTTTTCTATTAAAATATTATTTTCAAATTTAAAGTGTTAATTTACGATATTTTTAGATAAAACAAATTACGTATCACGAAAACCAAACTTTTTATTAATATATTATCGTTAGGTTTTTATGATATAACTTTTTTATTATCACGAGACCAAACTTTGTATCAATATATAATCGTTAGTTTTATTATGATATAACTTTTTTATTATTATTTGGTATACAACATTAGGTTTATTCAACCTGTGTAATACACAGTGTTTTAAAAAATAACTTTTTTATTATTTACTATACTAAATTACATTTATTTAACCCTTGTATTACACAAGGTTTTTAAAGATATAACTTTTTTTTATTTGGTATATAAATTAGATTTGTTCAACCCGTACAATACACGAGTTTTTTAGGGATATATTATTTTTATTATTCAGTATATAAAATTATATTAGTAAACCCGTGTAATACACGAGTGTAACGCCCTGCTTATTTGTACTTTCCATTTATAGCAAGTCTTGTCGTATTTCTATTTTTGGCAGTCTTGTGTTCTTGTAATCGTTCTTTCTTGTAATCATTGTAAAATCCGAGACTTGGATCATAAATAAAACTCGTATTTTTTTAAATTCATGTTGTACATACTTTATACATGCTCATACATTCAATTTCGTGAAACAATTGATGCTTATTCATAATTCTTGGAAACTATGTGCTAAACTTGCAAATATGTGAAACTTATGCATAAAACGTGTTTTGATCGTAAACGATACGTAAATACAACCTTCATACGCTTAATTTACTTGGTTTATGTTCCTCATACTTGATTTGCCCTTAAACTATGTTTTTATGGCGAAAATAGTCCCTAAAACACCTAAAAACCCTAAATTGCAAACTATAGGGGCCAAAGTGCAACTTAACGAAACTTCAGCTCACCCCTTGTTTCTGGCCGCGTAGACTTACCCCTGGGTCTACGCTGTCCGCGAGCCAGGTCCCAGTTCAGACCCTTCACTTCCATTCGCGATTTTGAGCGAGATTTGAGTTGTTTTGAGTTTAAACCGGGTTTTGGGCATTAAATACACAACTAACCCAACCCTAATTCATTCCCTATATAAACCCAAGCTTCCCCAAGCCATTTTCACTTTACAAACACTGTCACAACTCTCTCAATCACTCAAAATCGTAGCTGCAAGTTCAAGTTTGGACAGAAGCATCCTTCTTCACTAAAGTGAGCATAACTCACTCATTTCTTATCCTTTTGGGCTCATTCTTTTTCCAGAACACTTGGATCGACCTTAGCTTCGATTCCCTGGGTATTTCACAGTGGATAAGTCCCTGGAACTCCGGAAAATAGGCTCCAAAGTTCACTGTTCGTTTTCTTTTGAATCAAACTTTGTTTATACTTGTTTAAACTTGGGTCTAACTCACTCAAACCCACGTCCTTATGCTTATAACCACTTCTATGGTTAGTTAAGCTTAAAAACGGGGCTGAGACATACGAAATCAGAGGTTAAACCTCACATATTTTCTGTTTTGTTTAGGGTTTTTAACCCACAAGTGATGTTCAAGCTTCAAGATTGATGAAGGTGTGATTATGCACTAACTTGGGTTGTCCAACATAAAATCCCCACATTACTTGATGATTTCTCATAGTGTAGTTGTTTATATTCTTGTATTATTCATAGCTCATGACCCTCCTTGTATGTTTTTACATCAAGTGTAGTGGTGAACACATAAGAGGTGCCTAAATGGAAGCTTGTTCTTCCTACCTCCTACATGATTTCCATGATACTTAGAGGTACCTAAATGAAGATTTAATCTTCTACTTCATGCTTGACTATTGGACATAATAATACATATAATACCTATATTTATATACTATTTAACAATCGAACCCTTGATGGTGAACTTGTGTTCATTCGTCATAGTGTTAGAATAACATCACCTAAGACATAAGACTTGTTACGATTCTAATGATTATGCTACTCATGAAAACATTAACCCTTGAGGTTTCATAGTGTCAAAAACAAGTACTTGTGTTAAAGGATGATTACTTTCGTATACATATGTTCTCGTGTTTTAATTTCCTCGATCCTTAATCTACCGTTAATCTCCGTTACTCATACACTTTGTTTCTCCGCGTAGAAGGACTTGGTGTTCCAACCTCCTAATCAACATCAACTCACTCGCGGATTCACAAGTAGAAGACTTGCAGAACCGTGAGTATACTCGCAACCCCCTTTTTATGTTTACCACAATTAACTTATTCTTTATGCAATGCATGAAAAAAATCCTTATACATGAATACTATGTTGTTATACTTGATGCTTATACGTGGACCATACTTATGTGATATACTATAGTCATTAGCTTTATACGAGCCTCCATTTGACATGTATAGCGCTATAGGAGTAACGCACCGCCCGTAGACTAGTGGTCATGTTGAATTATATCATTTTGCGTAAACAGAGGGTTGACTAGAAATATTGCATGCCATGTTAAGTTGATCTTGTATAAACTAAGTTGCCATGTGGATTCGTTTTTAAACTTTTAAACTTATGCTATACTTAGTCTTAAACTTGTATACCCGCCTTTGCTTTTGCATTGAATTGTATTTTAAACATGTTACAGGTTGAGGATTGATGATGCTATGAAATGGATTAGCGATGATGCCTAGATACTCACTTAGACGTTTAGGTTTAAAGTGTTGTATCAATTTTGTTATGTCTATGTTATGAACAATGTTGTTATTTGAATTTCCTTGTAATGTTTGACAATTTGATTATGAAATGAAATCGGTTGAATTAAATATCGCCACAAATAGTGTTATGAAGTCTCTTACAATCTCGAACCAGTCCCACTCCGATGTTTCCGCCATTGGTTGGGGTGTGACAACGAGGTTCTAACCTAGTATACATATATAATAATTATGTATACGATATACAATCACTACGATTTTAAACTATAAACACATGCTTATAACATATAAAAAATGTTGGTATCACAGTTAATGGGTTCCCAGGACCAATTGGACCGAGAAGAAAGATGATCGCACAAATACTTGAAGTCGTAACAAACATCACACCACTTCATGATCAAACCAAAATACAAGAATCGAAAATATAACTATCCGAATATTGAAAACAGGAACTTGAATAACTTGAACTTGCAACTTTTTTATCAAACGAAACTTGCATACATTGAATTAGGTTTGAAACCCTATAAATAGTTGATGAAACCTTGTGTTTGAAGGGATGTGTCGATCCCCATAATAACCTTCGGACGGTTATATCTCTTCGCACACTCACGTCGTTTAAGTGTTTGACACAATAACTATGTGGCCCCCGACCCAAATACGAAACAAACAAATAAAACATAAACGACATATTGTTCGACCCAAATAAAAAAAACTAGTAAATATAAGAATCGAGCAGCCCAAATCCGCATCACCTGAAGTGCATGATTATCGGCTTCAATCTCCCTCCTAAGCATGAACATCCATGATCTGCTTGCTTTCTTTAATCATCGTTGTTGCCGGTGACTTCAATGGTTATCACCAAGTCCGGCTCTTCTTCGCTTTCGACCGCTTCTTCGTGTGCCTTCTTCGAGCTTACTTCACTTGCGTCCGGTGCATTCTTATCTTACTTTTTCTTCATCAAGTCGAAGTACCACTCGATTAATTCTATGTAGTAAATGTAAGCAACCTTTACTACATGCTCGTCGTCCGGTGCATAACCACACTCGAACACTACTTCATCCCAAAGATCATCTTCAATCACCTTCTTTATTCCACCTTTGACGGTTACCACTCGGTGTAGCAAGATTGAACTTATTTTGTAACACCCCGTGTTTCCGAAAGTCAAAGTCAAAGTCAAAGTCAAAGTCAAGTTGACTTCTTTGACTGTAATTAGTCTATTTTATGTTTTATTTGTATTATGTGGAGTAAGTGTTAATCATCAAATCGAAGTAATCGAACGTTTATTGATGCGAACCGATTTACGACTTTGAATAGTAGGAAGTAACAATGCGATAAAGTTAACTAATCAGTAATCAAACCAATCGAACCATCATCGAACTCGAACCTCGAATATCGCGAACCTTGGTTGTTGTTATACGTGTGTGTGCCTTATGTGTTACTTATGCGTGTTTACTTTATGTTATGTGTGGTGATCAATCGAATCAATCGAATCAATCGAATCGAAACTCGAAACTCAATCGAAATCAAGTTGAGATAATTGGCAGAGAAGAGACTATGCTAGATGTAGATGATTGTATGTTAGATATAGTGATTGGGACTGAGAGTAAATTGAACAGGAAACTCCATCGTATTTGTATCATCTTCAATCGAAATCGAAACATCAAAAATCGTCGCACCAAACACTCGAACTAGGCTGTTGATCGATCAGGCTATCAGCCGATCGAACAGCCCAGCCGATCGGACGGACTGTCCGATCGAACAGGCTGTCCGATCGGGATGCCTGGCCGATCGGCCAACCCTTTCCTCTTTGGGAAGCCTATAAATAGGGCTGTCATTGTCATTCTTTCCACTTTTGGAAACTCTCTGACCGACCAGCTCGTGCTCCCCTTCTTTTCTCAGATTCCTTCCGATTCCGGTAAGTTTTCATCCTAAATCTTGTACTTTCTTGATCAATACATACTCCTACACCTTTCTATCTTTCAAATCTTGATTTCTAACCGTGAGATCATCAAGATCTAAGCATTCTAGGATGATGTCATCATGGTGTTCCTCAAGAACATCATGTTTTGGCCTCATTCCACCATGAATAGCTTGGATGTAACATCCTGTTTTGTGAACCAATAAAATTATATTTAAAATTTATAATTTATATATTGTTGAACGACTAAGTAACGAGTAAAATGGTTAGTTGAAATATGAGACATCTGCACAAGCCCTGGCTATTATAAGAGACCGTTTAATATTAATAATTAAATATATTATTTTATTTACCTTACTCCGTTTTTAATGAAACTTAGGTTAAAACGTAGATAAAAATATGCTCGTTCTAATGACATATTCGTCGTTTTATAAAACGTCATATTTTAAAAGTTATACAAGAAAAACGAGTGAAGCAGCTGAATTAATATAACTAAGCTAACTAGCTAGCACGCCAAGTTAGCTAGCAAGCACGTCAATGTCCCACATCGCCCAGAAAGGAATTGAGGTGCCTGCTTGCTTCACATATATATAGGAGTTAAATTGTAGGATTTTAGATACACCAAAATTTTAACGGGAACGCTCTAGTATTGAGAATCCTGCGTATACGATACCCCGTTGGGTGTTGTTAGTAGTCGTTTTTGGAGCACGAGTAGGAGCAGGAGTAGGGGAAACTCTACATCAACGTGCCGTAGATAGTCTTGAGGTATACTCTCGTTTAAGTTTATGTTTAGTTATTTATTATTTATTTTTAGTAGTTAATATTAGTTTTATTATTAGTAATAATATATTAGTGGTAGTAGTGTTAGTATTATTTTTAGGTACTAGGGTTATTGTCAGGGGCGGGTATTGGGTAGCCTAGCCTTAGTTAGGCATGGACTTATCAACCATGCTTAAACAAGGTAGGGTTAACCAATATCCAACCATGATAATGACTAGTTAGGTGTACCATTACCTAACTTAGGATTATGTAAATTGTGTCAGGACCTTGAGATAGTACCTGATCATACTAGCAATTGTATCAACGGTTAGCTACTAGCAAGAGGTGAGTTTTATGAATTCTTTTCAAATGTGAACATGCTTGTCCTAAACTGTAATAATATGGCATGACTGTTGTACGCATGTATATAACCTGAGCATGACATACACATGATATTTGTGGTCCCTTATACGTGCCGCTACGGCGGGATTTGTCGGTACTACACCTGTGGTGTAGTGGGCATTAACTGTATGGTTATGTAAGTTACGTGGTAACGTTGGGTTATGATAACATGGGCGGGTACAAGTCATGATTAAATAATGTGAATTGTAAATTGTGTATATTCATAAACTCACCAGTGTAATATCTGACGTCTTTTAAGCATGTGTCACAGGAAATGATGGATAGTCTTGGGCGGGTTGTTTATCTCGGATAGGCGTGAATAGTGAAATAAAGTATCTCAAACTTTCTTATCTGGTGGAAATTTTGCGTGATCAGCTAATAGTAGTTTGACCAAACTTTGTACCTTTAAGTTTCCAACTTTTGTACATTACCGTTTGTATCAATAAAGTAAGTGTTTATGTAACACCTCGAATTTTTGTGTCCAATAATGTGTTAACACGTGTCATTTGTTTACACGTGGCATTGATATTAAATAAAGGACTAATATTGACAAACCTTGAAAGTATATAAATTCGAGGGTTATAAATGTCAAACAAGGGTAAATATACTGTATAGTAACCCTAAGTGGTGCTTGTACCTTCAAACGAATAAATCATGGATCGTACGGAAGCGAAACGCGGAAGAAAGTGAGAGATTACAAGCTACAGGGGTTAACTGTGTCAACATGTTTAATTATACCACCGAGTGACCCTTTAACGCTCCCGAGGCTTTGTAACAGTATTATACGCTCACTAGAATATACTGTATAAATTCCGCGAAGTTCCGTTTTAAAACGAGAAAGTTATGATCGAATTCGTATGAGAAGGGTTAAAAGCGTCAACAATGAAAGTTAAGGCTTTCCGAATAATTAATAAACTAACCGGGGACTTAACAATGCGGGTAAATAACTCGAGGCCCTTAGTTGTAAATAATCGAGGGCCAAATCGCAAAGTTACCCCTTCAAAACCGAAAGGTCAGGTTAATAATTACGAAAGATTTCGTTATTAATTACCAGGATTTCGCCATGATTACAAAAGATTTAAAAAACCTGAAAATCTAACCTCTCGCGACCCGCGTTATGTTCTGGGTTAAGTGAAGGTGGGCCGCGAGCCCCCTAAGATACGCGCCTGATTTTTTAAACATCAGGCGGCCCGCGTACAAAATGCATGGATCCTCCATGCGGGCCGCGTGGGACGCCCAGATGTAGAAACTTTGGATTTTCATGCCTTTTGAGCTAGTGAACGATCAAACAACCAATAAATGAGGCATGGGCGCCCCCTACTCGACCCATAGCACCATGGGACACCTGCCCATCATCCATGATCAGTGTAGACCAATGTGTAATGATCTAGAGGCATGTTGAGCACTATAAATAGGCATGTTATGTGCATAAGTGAACTCACACCTCAAACACTCATCTCTGATCATTTCTAAGGCTCTCAAGTGCTTTTCTCTTGTTCTGAAACTTACTACAAGTCTCTGTAAGTATACCATACCTTCCCTAGTTCTGTTTTTGCTTAGTTTAGCTTATAAACCCAACCGTCGTAACTAACGGTTGGCATGGCGATAATTCACGAATGGTCCAGTGAATTGTCGAATCAAAAGTAGTTATGAGTTGGTATTCATGTGGGTAATAAACCCCTAAAAGGGTTTCCCCTGATCACCACTCTAACTATGTCAAATGTCAAGTCAAACGTGCACACAAAAAGTCAACAGAAAGCTATATTAGCGATTCTTGTATAAATTGTAATGCAGATGATATGAAACCTGTTTTGAAACTTATAAAACATGATATTAAGTATATAAACTTGTCTACGCTCGTTTGAATCGACCGTTTGCTATATTGACCCGGTTCGGAGCCGAATGTCGCAAAAGTTTGACTTTTGCATTGACTTCAGTTCTGACCCGTTTTAGTGAGGTATAAATATGCCTTAGGACTCTCTTAGGACCAGGTTACAAAATGGTATAACCCTCTGTGACCGGTTCATTGTTTGTCCGAGTCTTTTACGCATTTCCGTTTATTGCCTAAAAGTTGACCGTAACGGCCTTTTTAAAATAAAACGAGTATTTCGGACACGTGAACGGACCATAACCTTGCTTGCTAAATTATAAGCATGTCCTTAAAGTTTCACGTCAATCCGAGGTCTAGAATGGGAGTTATGCTAAATAGCGCAATTAAAGTAAACTTTTGTAATAAACGGCGCAATTAGCATAACGCCTATCTAAACCAAGATTTCGTCACCAAAACTTTTACCCGCTGTTGTAAATAATATTTTTGGAATTTTAAAGATTTTTAATAATTTTTACCTTGCTCATAACCTGTGGTTATGGCTACGGTTCGGTAAATACCGAATATGCCCTTTTCGGCCAAAACTTGAGTTCTACAAGGTCTTTTGACCCGATTCCAGTTGCTACTGATTTTAAATAATAAATAGAGTATTTTGAACTTTATAAACTGTTCGGGAAACTCAAATTTCCTGTAGAACTCGAAAAGCTCTTTAAAAGTCTTTAAAATGACCGAAAAAAAACCCCTACGGGGCGTAATATTAACTTAAACTCGTTACGGGCATCACGGAAGGTATCCTACTGATACCACAACCTCTTTAAGGCATATTGACTTAGGAAATAAACGTAGGACTCTCATGGTTAACCGTTTCGCCTATTGTGCGCACGGTTCGGCTTATGGAACTAGTTTTCATAAATTAGCCGACATGGGTCAAACCATATTATTTTGACCCCAAAATCCAGAGTGTGAACCTTGAACCCATATAAAACAAGTCTCTGAACTTGTTGGGTCAGAATCACGCTCCATTCTCGGTTTTCGCCTTTTCGCGCGATTAAACCGTATTTATATTTCGGAACCAACCGGTCTAGGCTACGGCCAATATAAAGACCCGTTAGGATTCTAATAGGTTAATTAAAACCTTCGTTCCAGAATAGGAGCCCCAGTAAAAGATATCTGTGACGTAATCCATTAAGGAATATACTTGCAAAGGTAAATACTTTTAACTTATTTTCCCTTATACGGGCTTGGGATACGGTATATTAATACCGCTTAATTGAGCATCACATCTTCCATCGCTTAGGTGGTTAATTGAATAATGTGATCGGCTCATTTAAACAGTCTTGTTACTTAAAAGCCTTTGGGGGGTTAATGACCGTTGTCCCGGATATCCTTGGCATCATTTTACGAAATGGCCACGACCTCGACATCCCGGTGTAGGCGTACACCCGGTATATTATGTCGACATTATTATTATTAAAAGACGTAGCCGTTGGTTTTTACACTACGGTTTTACGCAATGTGGTGTGTCTATTAATCTTTAACCCGGACAGGATCCGGGCTACTGAACGCATAAAAGGACATGTAATTCGTTCACAAGATTTTAATAATTTTCCCAAGTTATAAAAGAGTTTGTGCCTCGTGCATTCAAATCAATTTTAATAAACATTTTCAAATGTGTCAGTTGAACGTATTTACCAGTGTAAACTGAGGTATTTTCCCCAAAAGATTAAGTGCAGGTACTACACGAAATTTGGCTGGTAATAGCTTCCTAGCATCACGAATAGTCTCGCAAACTTGATGCTGTATCTGATTGAACAATACTTTATTTTATTTATGATCCCCTGTGGATACAATTCGACTTCTGTAATACACTTGATATTACATTCAAAAGGTTGAATTATATTTATCTTTATGCTTCCGCTGTGCATTCATATAATTGTGTGGTTTGACTATATTGTTGCCAACTACGTCACGGTAATCCCCCACCGGGCCCACCGGTGAGACACGTGGAAATCGGGGTGTGACAGGTTGGTATCAGAGCCAACATTGAGTGAATTAAACACTATCCTAACGTGTTTAATCTCAGTGACACAATTGCACATACTTGAGTCTAGACAAGAACTTAGGACAAATTCGAATTGTTATTCCAATTTTGTCTTTTCTTTTATTATTGGTATTTAAAGTTTTATAAAGCAGGAAATATGCCGCCAGTGATATTCCGAGGAAGAGGAAGGGGAAGAAGAGGCAGAGGAGAGATCGTTACTCACCACGATCACGAAGCCGGGCCTTCAGGTACGCGAGCTCCTTCAACCACAAGGAGTGAAGAGCTGCAAAGGCGAAGAGACCTGTATGAACCTGCGAGGCATTCCACCTCGCATAGCTCGACGCCGTCGTATCGGCACTCATTCGGGCCAAATTCCGAGAATGACCCCAACAACCCGCAACCCTCCTTCATACCTCTACAACGTTCGGTATCGCACCGAAATTTTGACGACCCTACTCCATACTTCAGAGGTCAGTTTAATCCAGCTGACTACATCCAGGAACCTTCAGGTTTTGTTCCACTAGGGCCGCAAGATCACTTCTCCGAAGATCATATGGACGAAGATACTGATCCGACCGAACCTGCTCGTGGTACGCCCACGCATCCAATAGAAGTCTCTGATGGGTCATCCTTCCATGGCACACCCTATCAGGGACCTGATAGCTTTCAAGCGTTGTTTGACCGACATGAGTGGTACTACACGCCACCTCAGCAGACATCACAACAACCGCGACACCCGCAAGATCCTTCCGAGGATTCACGCTTCACCACCTCCGCCACTGGTACAGCCAGTAATGCCTGATCCGCCAAGGCGTAGGAGAATAAATGCTCGTATGTCCACACGAGGAGGAGGGGATTTCCACTTCAGCACCCCTCGATACTCTAGTAGTAGCCACTACCCGCCACTACAAGAAGAAGGACCTTCAAGTCCTGTACAGGAGGCGAACTCCGCACCAGCTGCACCAAATTCGCCACCATTTGGGTATGACCAACCCATACCTGCTTACACGGGTCCAACGGCTTACAACCCGTTCGAACCGTCACAAGCACATTACAACTACAATTACGAGCACGACCCATATGTGGTGTCGGCTAGATATAATGCACGCTATCCTGACGGAGCTCATGGGAACATGGGAGCACCGGACTACTCAGCTCATGGGTATCCAATACCTCCCAGACCTCCAGTTCCGCAACAGGCGCCACAACCACGTTTCTCTCCTCCTGAGCAGGAAGAGATACTCCAACGATTGGATCGTGTGGAGAGAGAGTTCGAGGAAGAGAAAAGGAGCCACCGAGGATTTCTCAAGGGCTTGGCGAACCTACTAAAGGGCAAGAAGAAGAAACGTGACCATTAGACCTTATGTATGTTCTAATGTAATGTTTATTTTAAAAAGAAGTCCCTGCGTGGACCTTTATCGTATTTCAGTCCCTACGTGGACTTACCTTCTAGTCCTTGCATGGACACTTATCTTATATTAGTCCCTGCGTGGACTTGTCTCTTGTTTTAAAACCTCTATGTAGGTATGTACTATTTAAAAGTCCCGTTTAGGGCGGTGTGTAATCGTATTAATATTTTGGAATGTTATATTATGAATTTCATTTTTGTTATCACTATATATGAAATAAATCAAAACCATTCCTTTTAAATTGATCTTCCTAAATAAAGAATCTTAAGAGTGAAACCTAGCCTGGTGTCTTTTAAGATCCGGCCAAGATGGTACGACCAAATTAAAAGATTCAGATTCCCTGTTAACCTCTGCAAGCATGTTGACGATCATGGCAGATGTGATTCGTTAAAATCACACACGTCATTCTTATACAATAATCCTTTAAAGGATTCCAAAGCCCAAATTAATGATATAATAAATCATGGGTCAAATCAATTCATTATTAAACATCCTTGTGATGTATGCTCGGGCCAACCTTATTAAAACATCCATTTGTGATGTAGTGCCTACGGGCCAACCTTATTAAAACATCCATTTGTGATGTAGTGTCTACGGGCCAACCTTATTAAAACATCCATTTGTGATGTAATGTCTACGGGCCAACCTTATTAAAACATCCATTAGTGGTGTAGTGCCTATGGGCCGTAATAATTGTTTATAAAGGACAAAAGACAGTGGTAGTTTATGACTCCCTGTCAGAAAGGGGTAAAATAACTACGGTTCAAACCTCTATGCCTTTGATTCTCTGAAATCTCGGCTAATATTATAAAACATCCTCGTGATTAGGCTTTATGCCACCAATATTATTGTTATAGCTAAAATAGGATATATTCAAATCCTAAAACTAAGTACGTAATAAGTTAATCAGTTATGGTCTCTGTTACCATGATTAACAAATTGTCATAAAAGACAATTCCATAATAAGCTTCTAAATAAAATTATGTTATCTTCTGTAACAGATACAAGTTACAATGGCGGATCCCAACGGAGAAAACAGCCATACAAACGAAGATGACTACGATAATGCGCAAGTGCATCTGACAGGCGCACAGCTAAAGGCTCTGATTGACAACGCTGTTCAGGCAGCTCTGGATCGTCAATACACTGAGTCTCATAGCAGAATTGTATCAAAACCACCCTCCAAACCAAAGTCACAATCCAAACCACTCTCCAAACCCAAGAACGATGACGATAATCACTCGTCCGCTGAGAATAGTATTCGTCGTGAACGAGAATATACTGATGCGTCCGGTGCCAAGGGCTGCACCTACAAGTACTTCGTGTCTTGTAAGCCCCGGGAATTCACAGGGGAGCAGGGTGCTGTGGATTGTATCACCTGGCTGGATGAGATGGACACTATTGTGGACATCAGTGGGTGTGCGGAGAAGGATGTGGTGAAGTTTGTGTCACAATCATTTAAGGGCGAGGCCCTAGCATGGTGGAGAGCGTTGGTACAGGCATCCGGTAAGTCTGCTCTATACAAGATGACATGGGAGGAATTTATTGCTCTCATTAAGGAGAACTACTGTCCTCAGCATGAGGTAGAGAAGATCAAGTCTGATTTTGTGTCACTGGTGATGACAAACCTGGACTGCCAGGCCTATTTTACGAGCTTCAATACGATGTCTCGCCTGGTCCCGTACCTTGTGACACCAGAGTCCAGAAGAATCGCCCGTTTCATTGGGGGCTTAGAGCCTGCGATAAAGGCTAGTGTGAAGGCCTCCCGGCCGACGACCTTCAGGTCAGTAACTGACCTCTCCTTGTCTCTCACTTTAGATGCTGTCCGTCTGAGGACGCTAAGGAGCAATGAGGCAGAAAAGAGGAAACGTGAGGACGACACCTCACGTAGGTCAGGAAAGAAACACCGTGGAAACGGTGAAGGCAAGAGAGGGACTGAAGCAAAGAAAGATGGGCAAGCTGGAGAAAGGCCCAAATGCAAAATCTGCCAGAAACCCCATTCTGGAAAATGTAGGTTTGGGTCGAATTCACAGTCCCAGCCAAAGTCTTTTGCCTGTGGACTATGATAGTCCAAGGACCATAAGACGGTGGACTGCAAGAAAATCAAGGATGCAACATGCTATGGTTGCAATGAAAAGGGGCATATCAAGAGTAACTGTCCCAAGAATGCCAGGAAACCAGAAGAGAACAAGAAGACAAATGCGAGAGTCTTCCGTATGGATGCAAAGGAGGCTGTGCTGAACGACAATGTACTTACAGGTACTTTTCTCGTAAATAATATATTTGCAAGAGTACTTTTCGATTCCGGCGCTGATAAATCCTTTGTAGACCAAAAATTTTGCAAACTATTGGATATGCCTATCAAAACCCTAGATGTGAAATACGAAGTAGAGTTAGCAGACGGCACGATAGAAACCGTCTCCACTGTTCTAGAGGGATGTGAAATGTCCATTAAGAACCACTCTTTTCCTCTATCTCTACTCCCCTTCAAACTGGCGGGTTTTGACATTGTTATGGGCATGGACTGGTTATCCCGCAATCAGGCCCAAATCATTTGCAACAAAAGGCATATAGTGCTAAAGACTCCGAGTGGTGAATCGCTTATTTTTCGAGGAGACACGCAGTATGGATTACCCAAAGATGTATCTATGCTCAAGGCTTCTAGATGTTTGAACAGAGGCTGTGTCATTTACATGGCTCAGGTGATAATTGAAGAGCCCAAGCCGAAGATAGAAGATCTTCCTGTTATTTCTGAATATTCCGAGGTTTTCCCCGAAGAACTACCTGGTTTACCACCAGATAGATAAGTGGAATTCAGAATAGATATCATACCTGGAGCAGCTCCTATAGCTAGAGCGTCTTACAGGCTTGCTCCGACTGAAATGAAGGAATTAAGGACCCAGTTGGACGAACTGTTGGCAAAAGGTTTTATCAGACCTAGTTCGTCTCCCTGGGGAGCACCTGTCCTATTTGTAAAGAAGAAGGACGGATCGATGCGGTTGTGCATCGATTACCGTGAGCTGAACAAAGTTACCATAAAGAATAGATATCCTTTGCCAAGGATCGACGATCTGTTCGATCAGCTGCAAGGAGCGAGCTACTTTTCAAAGATCGACTTAAGGTCGGGCTATCATCAGCTAAAGGTCAGAGATGAAGACGTGCACAAGACAGCATTTAGGACTCGCTACGGTCATTACGAGTTCCTAGTGATGCCTTTTGGGCTCACAAATGCACCGGCTGCGTTCATGGATCTCATGAATCGCGTCTGCAAGCCGTACTTGGACAAATTTGTCATCGTCTTCATCGACGATATCCTCATATATTCAAAGAACCAAGCTGACCACGAGAAACACCTCCGTTGTATTCTCGAATTGCTACAGCGTGAGAAACTCTACGCCAAATTCTCTAAATGCGAATTCTGGCTACGAGAGGTTCAATTTTTGGGTCACGTTGTAAGTGAGTGTGGTATCCAGGTGGACCCCGCTAAAGTAGAGGCGGTCATGAATTGGCAAGAGCCAAAGACGCCTACCGAGATTCGTAGTTTCCTGGGGTTAGCAGGATACTACAGGAGATTTATTGAGAATTTTTCGAGGATTGCTGCGCCCTTGACTTCCCTAACCAAGAAGAAAGAAAAGTTCAATTGGGGCCCAAAGCAGCAAGAGTCCTTCGAAATACTGAAGCAGAAGCTAAGCAACGCACCTGTGTTGACACTACCGGAAGGTACAGATGAATTCGTAGTTTACTGCGATGCGTCGCACACAGGCATGGGGTGTGTGCTTATGCAGAAGGGCAAGGTTATTGCCTACGCTTCACGACAATTAAAGGTGCACGAAAAGAATTACACCACCCATGATTTGGAGTTGGGTGCCGTTGTATTTGCATTGAAATTGTGGAGGCATTACCTCTATGGTATTAAATTTGTGATTTATTCTGATCACAAAAGCCTTCAACATCTGTTCAACCAGAAAGAGTTGAACATGAGGTAACGCCGTTGGATGGAAACATTGAATGATTATGATTGTGAGATCAGGTACCATCCCGGCAAAGCGAATGTAGTCGCTGATGCCCTAAGCAGAAAAGAAAGGGTGAAACCTATTCGAATCAATGCCAAGAGCATTGAAGTCAAGAATAATTTGATTGAAAGGATATTAGCTGCACAGCGAGAGGCTGTGTTGGAAGCTAATTATCCTAAGGAAAAGTTAGGAGTAACTGAAGAACAGTTGACTCTTAGCAAGGATGGAATCCTTAGATTAAACGAACGAATATGGGTTCCGATTTATGGAGGACTACGAGATGTTATCCTCCAGGAAGCCCATAGTTCCAAATATTCGGTCCATCCGGGAGCAGATAAAATGTATCAAGACTTAAAGGCAAACTATTGGTGGATAGGCTTGAAAAAGTCTGTAGCCGCCCATGTAGCAAAGTGCTTGACTTGTGCTCAAGTCAAAGCCGAGCACCAAAAGCCGTCTGGCTTGCTACAACAGCCTGAACTTCCCGAGTGGAAGTGGGAATGCGTAACTATGGACTTCATAACCAAGTTACCCAAAACAAGGAAAGGAAACGACACAATATGGGTCATAGTCGATAGGCTGACTAAATCAGCTCATTTTCTACCCATCAAGGAGACATATAGCTCCGATATGCTAGCCCAACTTTATGTTGATAAGATTGTAGCCTTACATGGCATACCTGTGTCTATTATCTCTGACAGGGATACTAGATACACGTCTCATTTCTGGAAGAGTTTCCAGCAATCTTTGGGCACGCGTTTGAACTTCAGTACGGCTTACCACCCACAGACGGACGGTCAGAGTGAGCGTACTATCCAAACGTTAGAAGACATGCTTCGTGCATGTGCGATCGATTTAGGTGGTAACTGGGATAAGAACCTACCCCTAATCGAATTCTCCTACAATAACAGCTACCATACCAGCATAAAGGCTGGGCCTTTCGAGGCATTATACGGTAGGAAATGTAGATCGCCTGTTTGTTGGGCGGAAGTGGGAGAGGTCCAATTATCAGGACCAGAGATAGTTTTCCAGACAACGGACAAGATTGTCCAGATTCGGGAACGTCTCAAGGCTGCCCGCGATAGGCAGAAGAGCTACGCTGATCCAAAGCGTAAGGATTTTCACTTCGAAGTAGGTGAAAAGGTGTTGCTTAAAGTGTCACCCTGGAAGGGGGTGATGCGTTTCGGCAAGAAAGGCAAACTGAGTCCAAGATACATAGGACCTTTTGAGGTCATTGAACGTGTCGGGTCAGTTGCCTATAAGTTGAACTTGCCCGAAGAGCTCAATGGAATTCACAATGTATTCCACATCTGCAATCTCAAGAAGTGCTTCGCCGATGAATCATTGGTGATCCCACACACAGATGTGCATATAGATGAGAGCTTAAAGTTTGTAGAGAAGCCTTTGTCGATTGAAGATCGACAGGTGAAAAAGCTTCGAAGAAAACACGTACCGATTGTAAAGGTCAAATGGGATGCTCGTAGAGGTCCCGAATATACGTGGGAAGTCGAAGCCACAATGAAAGAAAAATACCCTTATTTATTTGAGTAAATCTCGGGTCGAGATTTATTTTAAGGGGGTGAGGATGTAACACCTCGAATTTTTGTGTCCAATAATGTGTTAACACGTGTCATTTGTTTACACGTGGCATTGATATTAAATAAAGGACTAATATTGACAAACCTTGAAAGTATATAAATTCGAGGGTTGTAAATGTCAAACAAGGGTAAATATACTGTATAGTAACCCTAAGTGGTGCTTGTACCTTCAAACGAATAAATCATGGATCGTACGGAAGCGAAACGCGGAAGAAAGTGAGAGATTACAAGCTACAGGGGTTAACTGTGTCAACATGTTTAATTATACCACTGAGTGACCCTTTAACACTCCCGAGGCTTTGTAACAGTATTATACGCTCACTAGAATATACTGTATAAATTCCGCGAAGTTCCATTTTAAAACGAGAAAGTTATGATCGAATTCGTATGAGAAGGGTTAAAAGCGTCAACAATGAAAGTTAAGGCTTTCCGAATAATTAATAAACTAACCGGGGACTTAACAATGCGGGTAAATAACTCGAGGCCCTTAGTTGTAAATAATCGAGGGCCAAATCGCAAAGTTACCCCTTCAAAACCGAAAGGTCAGGTTAATAATTACGAAAGATTTCGTTATTAATTACCAGGATTTCGCCATGATTACAAAAGATTTAAAAAACCTGAAAATCTAACCTCTCGCGACCCGCGTTATGTTCTGGGTTAAGTGAAGGCGGGCTGCGAGCCCCCTAAGATACGCGCCTGATTTTTTAAACATCAGGCGGCCCGCGTACAAAATGCATGGATCCTCCATGCGGGCCGCGTGGGACGCCCAGATGCAGAAACTTTGGATTTTCATGCCTTTTGAGCTAGTGAACGATCAAACAACCAATAAATGAGGCATGGGCGCCCCCTACTCGACCCATAGCACCATGGGACACCTGCCCATCATCCATGATCAGTGTAGACCAATGTGTAATGATCTAGAGGCATGTTGAGCACTATAAATAGGCATGTTATGTGCATAAGTGAACTCACACCTCAAACACTCATCTCTGATCATTTCTAAGGCTCTCAAGTGCTTTTCTCCTGTTCTGAAACTTACTACAAGTCTCTGTAAGTACACCATACCTTCCCTAGTTCTGTTTTTGCTTAGTTTAGCTTATAAACCCAACCGTCGTAACTAACGGTTGGCATGGCGATAATTCACGAATGGTCCAGTGAATTGTCGAATCAAAAGTAGTTATGAGTTGGTATTCATGTGGGTAATAAACCCCTAAAAGGGTTTCCCCTGATCACCACTCTAACTATGTCAAATGTCGAGTCAAACGTGCACACAAAAAGTCAACAGAAAGCTATATTAGCGATTCTTGTATAAATTGTAATGCAGATGATATGAAACCTGTTTTGACACTTATAAAACATGATATTAAGTATATAAACTTGTCTACGCTCGTTTGAATCGACCGTTTGCTATATTGACCCGGTTCGGAGCCGAATGTCGCAAAAGTTTGACTTTTGCATTGACTTCAGTTCTGACCCGTTTTAGTGAGGTATAAATATGCCTTAGGACTCTCTTAGGACCAAGTTACATAATGGTATAACCCTCTATGACCGGTTCATTGTTTGTCCGAGTCTTTTACGCATTTCCGTTTATCGCCTAAAAGTTGACCGTAACGGCCTTTTTAAAATAAAACGAGTATTTCGGACACGTGAACGGACCATAACCTTGCTTGCTAAATTATAAGCATGTCCTTAAAGTTTCACGTCAATCCGAGGTCTAGAATGGGAGTTATGCTAAATAGCGTAATTAAAGTAAACTTTTGTAATAAACGGCGCAATTAGCATAACGCCTATCTAAACCAAGATTTCGTCACCAAAACTTTTACCCGCTGTTGTAAAATAATATTTTTGGAATTTTAAAGATTTTTAATAATTTTTACCTTGCTCATAACCTGCGGTTATGGCTACGGTTCGGTAAATACCGAATATGCCCTTTTCGGCCAAAACTTCAGTTCTACAAGGTCTTTTGACCCGATTCCAGTTGCTACTGATTTTAAATAATAAATAGAGTATTTTGAACTTTATAAACTGTTCGGGAAACTCAAATTTCCTGTAGAACTCGAAAAGCTCTTTAAAAGTCTTTAAAATGACCGAAAAAAACCCCTACGGGGCGTAATATTAACTTAAACTCGTTACGGGCATCACGGAAGGTATCCTACTGATACCACAACCTCTTTAAGGCATATTGACTTAGGAAATAAACGTAGGACTCTCATGGTTAACCATTTCGCCTATTGTGCGCACGGTTCGGCTTATGGAACTAGTTTTCATAAATTAGCCGACATGGGTCAAACCATATTATTTTGACCCCAAAATCCGGAGTGTGAACCTTGAACCCATATAAAACAAGTCTCTGAACTTGTTGGGTCAGAATCACGCTCCATTCTCGGTTTTCGCCTTTTCGCGCGATTAAACCGTATTTATATTTCGGAACCAACCGGTCTAGGCTACGGCCAATATAAAGACCCGTTAGGATTCTAATAGATTAATTAAAACCTTCGTTCCAGAATAGGAGCCCCAGTAAAAGCTATCTGTGACGTAATCCATTAAGGAATATACTTGCAAAGGTAAATACTTTTAACTTATTTTCCCTTATACGGGCTTGGGATACGGTATATTAATACCGCTTGATTGAGCATCACATCTTCCATCGCTTAGGTGGTTAATTGAATAATGTGATCGGCTCATTTAAACAGTCTTGTTACTTAAAAGCCTTTGGGGGGTTAATGACCGTTGTCCCGGATATCCTTGGCATCATTTTACGAAATGGCCACGACCTCGACATCCCGGTGTAGGCGTACACCCGGTATATTATGTCGACATTATTATTATTAAAAGACGTAGCCGTTGGTTTTTACACTACGGTTTTACGCAATGTGGTGTGTCTATTAATCTTTAACCCGGACAGGATCCGGGCTACTGAACGCATAAAAGGACATGTAATTCGTTCACAAGATTTTAATAAGAGTAAACTTCCGTTTTGCTCCCTGTGGTTTGGTCACTTTAACGGTTTTGCCCCAAACCTTTAAAAATAGCCATTTTACTCCCTGATGTTTTGGTTTTGTTGCCAGTTTGCTCCCTGCGGGGAGCAAAATGGAAAAACAAACAATTTGGATGGAGTTAGAGGCGGGGAGTAAACTGGCAAAAAAACCGAAACATCAGGGAGTAAAATGGCTATTTTTAAAGGTTTGGAGCAAAACCGTTAAAGTGACCAAACCACAAGGAGCAAAACGAAAGTTTACTCTTTTAATAATTTTCCCAAGTTATAAAAGAGTTTGTGCCTCGTGCATTCAAATCAATTTTAATAAACATTTTCAAATGTGTCAGTTGAACGTATTTACCACTGTAAACTGACGTATTTTCCCCAAAAGATTAAGTGCAGGTACTACACGAAATTTGGCTGGTAATAGCTTCCTAGCATCACGAATAGTCTCGCAAACTTGATGCTGTATCTGATTGAACAATACTTTATTTTATTTATGATCCCCTGTGGATACAATTCGACTTCTGTAATACACTTGATATTACATTCAAAAGGTTGAATTATATTTATCTTTATGCTTCCGCTGTGCATTCATATAATTGTGTGGTTTGACTATATTGTTGCCAACTACGTCACGGTAATCCCCCACCGGGCCCACCGGTGAGACACGTGGAAATCGGGGTGTGACAGTTTACTGGTAAGTTGGTATCAATTGTGTATGGTGCATCCTTATCTGGGTGTGGTGTCACAGTTGGTATCAGAGCCAAAGGTTTTAGCGAATTAGGTATTTGGTATGGATACCTAGGCTTCAACCTAAGAGAACACGCCAGCTTATGTAATTTTTAGGATGCTCTGGCTGACTTTGAAATACGAATAATAGATAAATCCGGGTATGAACTTACTAAGGATATAGAGTCATTAGAAAATACCTATAGTAATAATTACAACCTATAAATCCTCATTTCGTTACCACTTTGTACACACTGCCCTTAACAATAATTACTCGTAAATCTTGTCTTCTTTACTCGTTAGGAGAAAATAATAGTAATAATGATAATAACAATAATAATAAAAAAAATCTAAAAGATAAAATGTAATACGTATATGTTGTATACATGAAGTGCATATATATAATGATACTTGTGTATTATTTGAGTAAGTAATATTTCTTCTCAATCAAGTATCATAGAGTAAAAAAAAATAGATGCCAACCTCCTTCATACAAATCATACACAACCTTCTCTCGCACATAAAGCACATGAGCAGAAAATGTCGGCAGAACCTTCGGTTAACAACAATCGTCAACCTAACCCATCAGTTAATCCTGCTCGTCAAAGCGAACCTGTAAACTTAGAAGATGACATGATCGATCGGATTGCCGTCCGAGTTGCGCAAATCCTTGCCAACGCACAGGGACGCGAACGTCAGAATACAGAACGATTAGGGCAATCTGAGGGAAGCACTGCACCTACACCTACACCAACTCCACGAGAAGAACCTCGCCCAGAAAAGAAGGTAGATGATACGAAAGTATCTAAAGCTATAGAAACAGAAATCTCTAAAGAATGTAATTACAAGACTTTCATTTCATGTAATCCTCCTTCATTCGACGGGAAGAAAGGTGCTATTGAGGCACATGAATGGCTAAGTGAGGTAAAGCCATTCTAGACGTCAGTGATTGCCATGAAAGAAATAAAGTTTGGTTTGCTGTTCATTTGTTTAAATCCGAAGCCTTATTTTGGTGGAGGATACAAAAGCAAACTAGAGGTGATGATCTGGCACATCGCCTGAGTTGGAAGGAGTTTTCAGAACTGTTTACAAATTACTTCTGTCCACCAAGCGAAACTGACAGAATAGAAAAGGAATTTTTGCATCTTGAACTCGGGAATAAGACATACCGGGAATATGTCAGCAAATTCAATGAAATGTCTCGAATAGTGTCTTACTTGGTGAACCCTGAAGAAAATCGTATTCGAAGATTCCTGTGGGGACTCCCCACATAATACCGCACGTTTATCAAGTCTACCAAACCAACTACCTATCATGATGCGGTAGAGGCTGGGGCAACTATCGCCACTGAGATCCAACAAAAGAAAACCCCAGAAACTATCCCGAAAAGGAAATGGGAAAACTACCAAGAACAAAAGAAACCCAATTACAGAGATTTCAAGAGGCAACGAGGACCCCCACCTAGGTGCCCAACTTGTGGAAAAGGACATTCCGGTCCATGTAACCAGTTAGTCTGTAGAAACTATAAGAGACATGGACACAACTATCGTGATTGTAGAGAGCCACGTAAGTGTTTCAAATGTGGAGAGACGGGCCACTATAGTGATAGCTGTCCTAAGAGGAATGAGGAACCTAATAAAGCAAGAGGGAGAGCTTTTGTTCTGAATACTGAAGAGGCTCGTAGAAACCCTGATGTCATAACAGGTACATTTCTCCTTAACAACTTTTATGCTAAAATACTATTTGATACTGGTGCTGATAGAAGTTTTATATCTAAGCACTTTAGAGTTTTGATTAATCAGACTCCTTGTAAGCTAGATAAGCCATTTATAGTAGAACTAGCAGATGGGAGGGAAGAAGAAATTGTGAGTGTGGTAAAGGATTGTACCATCCAGATTAGTAAGACCCCAATATCCATAGACTTACTACCACTGAAACTTGGAGAGTTCGACGTAGTAATAGGAATGGATTGGTTATCTAGTCACCAAGCTCCAATATTGTGTGATAAGAAGCAAATTCAAATTAAGGACCCAAAAGAGGGAACTGTAACAATTGATGGGGAAAGACCTAGCAAACCCATAAGTTTTATTTCCATGATAAAAGTATCCAAGTGTATTCAAAAGGGTCATTTAGCGTACCTAGTATATGCACTAGAGGCAAAGGAAGAAAAGAAACTAGAAGAGGTAGCAGTAGTGGCTGAATTCCCTGAAGTATTCCCTGAAGATCTTCCCGGATTACCACCTGACAGACAAATTGAGTTTAGAATCGACTTGATCCCAGGAGCAACCCCTATTGTCAAAGCCCCGTACCGCCTTGCCCTGACTGAAATGAAAGATTTGAGAAACCAACTCCAGGAGTTACTGGACAAAGGATTCATACGTCCTAGCACGTCACCATGGGGAGCGCCGATTCTCTTTGTCAAGAAAAAAGATGGCTCAATGAGGATGTGTATTGATTATAGAGACCTGAATAAGATCACTATAAAGAATCGATACCCACTCCCAAGAATCGATGATCTTTTTTGATCAATTACAAGGCGCAAACTACTTCTCGAAGATAGACCTAAGATCTGGGTATCATCAATTAAAGGTTAGAGAAGAAGATATACCCAAGACTGCCTTTAGGACAAGGTATGGTCACTACGAGTTCCTAGTGATGCCTTTCGGCCTCACTAATGCACCAGCTGCCTTCATGGACCTTATGAACCAAGTCTGCAAACCATACTTGGATCAATTTGTAATCGTCTTCATAGATGATATCCTAATCTACTCTAAGAGTAGAGAAACACACGAGGGTCATCTCCGTGCCATTCTTAAGTTACTAAAAGAAGAAAAACTTTATGCCAAGTTCAGTAAGTGTGAATTTTGGACTAGGGAAGTCCAATTTTTAGGGCATGTTGTTAATGAAAAAGGCATACAAGTGGACCCTACAAAGATTGAAGTAGTTAAGAATTAGGAGGCACCAAGAAATCCCACAGAAATTCGACGTTTCCTAGGGCTAGCAGGGTATTATAGAAGGTTCATTCAAGATTTCTCTAAGATAGCGATGCCACTAACGACACTGACTCAGAAAAATACCCCATTTGTCTAGGGCATCCAACAAGAAGAAGCTTTTAATCTTTTGAAAACAAAGTTATCCAGTGCCCCAGTACTTTCATTACCCGAGGGTACCGAAGATTTTGTAGTATATTGTGATGCTTCTCATTATGGACTAGGGTGTGTGTTGATGCAAAGAGGCAAAGTTATCGCCTATGCATCTCGACAGTTAAAGATACATGAAAGAAATTACACCACCCATGATCTAGAACTCGGAGCAGTAGTATTTGCCCTCAAGATATGGAGGCATTACTTATATGGAACTTAGTGTGTGATCTAAACTGATCACCAAAGCCTAAAGTATATATTTGAGCAAAAGATGTTGAACATGAGACAGAGGAGATGGATGGAGTTGTTGAATGACTATGATTGTGAAATTCGTTACCATCCAGGAAAAGCTAATGTAGTAGCAGATGCCCTTAGTCGGAAGGACAAAGTTAAATCTTTAAGAATACGTGCATCTAGAATTGAAGTGAAAATAGGTTTACTAGAACGAATTAAGGATGCACAGACACATGCCCTGAAAGTTGAGCAGATTAACAAAGAAATGATGGTGGGAAAAGAAGAACTACTTGTTAAAGGAGAAGATGGAATACTAAGACTCCACAATAGGATTTGGATTCCTATTGTGGGAGGACTCAGGGATATGGTGATGGAAGAAGCACATAGATCAAAGTATACAATGCATCCTGGCAGTACGAAGATGTACAAGAATATTCAAGCTGAATATTGGTGGCCAGGGATGAAGCAATCAATCAATGAATATGTGGAAAAATGCATGACGTGTTCACAGGTCAAAACAGAACATCAGAAGCATGCAGGATGTTTAATCCAACCCGAGATCCCTGAATGGAAATGGGAGATGATAACCATGGATTTCATTACTAAACTTCCACGAACTAAGAATGGTCACGATACTATTTGGGTTATAGTAGATCGTTTAACTAAGTCTGCTCATTTCTTGCCAATACGAGAAGATTATAAAATGGATAAATTAGCAAGAATTTATGTCAAAGAAATTGTCACCCGTCATGGAGTACCTATCTCTATTATATCAGATAGAGATAGCCGTTTTACGTCCAGATTTTGGCAAAGCTTCCAAAAGGAATTGGGAACAAAAGTAAATTTAAGTACTGCTTATCACCCACAGACAGATGGCCAAAGTGAAAGAACCATACAAACACTGGAAGACATGCTTAGGGCATGTGTGATAGACTTTGGAGGAAACTGGGATGGGCATTTACCTCTAATAGAGTTTGCATACAATAACAGTTATCACGCAAGCATCAAGGCGGCTCCGTTTGAAGCACTATATGGAAGGAAGTGTCGTACCCCAGTTTGTTGGACTGAGATTGGTAGAAATCCATTAGCTGGACCCGAAATTATTGAAGAAACTACCAATAAAATCATACAAATCCGAGAAAGAATGAAGACTGCTAGAGATAGACAGAAAAGTTATGCCGACAGACGAAGAAGACCCTTAGAATTTCAAGTTGGCGACAAGGTATTACTTAAGGTCTCGCCTTGGAAAGGTATCATTCGTTTCAGGAAGAAAGGAAAACTAAGTCTGCGCTATATTGGACCATTTGAGATAATCGAAAGAGTTGGTCCTGTAGCCTATAGGTTAAAATTGCCAACATAATTACAAGGAATTCATGACACGTTTCACGTGTCAAATTTAAGAAAGTGTCTAGCGGACGAGTCACTTAAGATACCTTGGCAGGAGATCCAAATCAATGACAAGTTGAACTTCACAGAGCGCCCCATTCAGATCATAGATCGACGCATAAAGAAATTAAGAAACAGGGAGTTTCCTCTAGTACGAGTCAAATGGGATGCAAGGAGAGGACCTGAAGAGACATGGGAAAAAGAAGACGAGATGAAACAAAAATATCCACATCTCTTTGCTTAAATTTCGCAGACGAAATTTCTATAAGGTGGGGAGAGTTGTAACATCCTGTTTTGTGAACCAATAAAACTATATTTAAAATTTATAATTTATATATTGTTGATCGACTAAGTAACGAGTAAAATGGTTAGTTGAAATATGAGACATCTGCACAAGCCCTAGCTATTATAAGAGACCGTTTAATATTAATAATTAAATATATTATTTTATTTACCTTACTCCGTTTTTAATGAAACTTAGGTTAAAACATAGATAAAAATATGCTCGTTCTAATGACATATTCGTCGTTTTATAAAACGTCATATTTTAAAAGTTATACAAGAAAAACGAGTGAAGCAGCTGAATTAATATAACTAAGCTAGCTAGCTAGCACGTCAAGCTAGCTAGCAAGCACGTCAATGTCCCACATCGCCCAGAAAGGAATTGAGGTGTCTGCTTGCTTCACATATATATAGGAGTTAAATTGTAGGATTTTAGATACACCAAAATTTTAACGGGAACACTCTAGTATTGAGAATCCCGCGTATACGATACCCCGTTGGGTGTTGTTAGTAGTCGTTTTTGGAACACGAGTAGGAGCAGGAGTAGGGGAAACTCTACATCAACGTGCCGTAGATAGTCTTGAGGTATACTCTCGTTTAAGTTTATGTTTAGTTATTTATTATTTATTTTTAGTAGTTAATATTAGTTTTATTATTAGTAATAATATATTAGTGGTAGTAGTGTTAGTATTATTTTTAGGTACTAGGGTTATTGTCAGGGGCGGGTATTGGGTAGCCTAGCCTTAGTTAGGCATAGACTGATCAACCATGCATAAACAAGGTAGGGTTAACCAATATCCAACCATGATAATGACTAGTTAGGTGTACCATTACCTAACTTAGGATTATGTAAATTGTGTCAGGACCTTGAGATAGTACCTGATCATACTAGCAATTGTATCAACGGTTAGCTACTAGCAAGAGGTGAGTTTTATGAATGCTTTTCAAATGTGAACATGCTTGTCCTAAACTGTAATAATATGGCATGACTGTTGTACGCATGTATATAACCTGAGCATGACATACACATGATATTTGTGGTCCCTTATACGTGTCGCTACGGCGGGATTTGTCGGTACTACACCTGTGGTGTAGTGGGCATTAACTGTATGGTTATGTAAGTTACGTGGTAACGTTGGGTTATGATAACATGGGCAGGTACAAGTCATGATTAAATAATGTGAATTGTAAATTGTGTATATTCATAAACTCACCAGTGTAATATCTGACGTCTTTTAAGCATGTGTCACAGGAAATGATGGTTAGTCTTGGGCGGGTTGTTTATCTCGGATAGGCGTGAATAGTGAAATAAAGTATCTCAAACTTTCTTATCTGGTGGAAATTTTGCGTGATCAGCTAATAGTAGTTTGACCAAACTTTGTACCTTTAAGTTTCCAACTTTTGTACATTACCGTTTGTATCAATAAAGTAAGTGTTTACTGGTAAGTTGGTATCAATTGTGTATGGTGCATCCTTATCTGGGTGTGGTGTCACATTGGACCTAACCGATTTCCACATAAACAAACTAAGATCTATCACAGATCTGAACATTTACATAGTGTGAAGGATTGAAAGAAGGATTTCCAACTTTCTTTCAACTCTTTTACACTCAATGCCTTCAAACCGGTAGAAACGGAGCTTGAGTCGACTCACCAATCAATCTCATGGATGAGTGGTTCAAGATTCGGATTCTATCTACGAGGTTCACCGATTCCGGGTTAAACGTTGAACTACCGTTCCGAACAGTTCACCGGCCGGACTTGGGTGATTCCTGTCCGAGCAGGGGAAACAAGTAAGAACGAAGGTTCCCTGGTTCAGCTCGTTGTCAAACTATCTCGATATAACGTCAAATAATCAGAACATCTAAGTGTTAGATGAACAGGCCGACCAGGTCGGGATGCTGACCGAACGGTTAGGCTGTCCGAACGGACATCCCAACCGATCGGACATGTCAGCCGATCGACCAGGCCAGCCGATCGGCTAGCATATGGCCCCACAATTTGACAATTTCAGGAAGTATGGTATTGAACGAAGCAATGGCCGATCGAACGAATGATTGGTAAACATTACTCTTCGGATCATGAGATACTATGCTTCAACACTTAACCAATTTTCAACTCGTTCGACGTCTTGGAATGCCACCCGATCGAACATTCTGTCCGATCAGGTGACATCCTGCTGAGGACTCACCACTGAAGTGCCTAACCGATCGATTAAGCCGACCGATCGAATGACCCGTTCGATCTAGGGGTGTTCAGAATTCGTTTCGAATTCGAAAAATTCGAAATTCGTTTAAATTCGATTCGATTATCAAGAATTCGTTTCGATTAAAATAATTTGAATTCGAATTCGATTCAATTCGAGTCAAGTAAATCGAATACGAATCGAATACGAATTTATAATTTCAAATTCGGTTCGATTCGAAATTCGAATAAAAATTATAAATTTTATTTATTATTTTTATATAATGCATATATAACTTTTATTAAGCTATACTATAAATTATTTTCAATTTTTTTTCCAAGTATTAAAATTACCCATTACCAAACCCACTACATGGCCCATAACTAAAACCCAAGTAACAAACCTATCAATAGATTTATAACCCTAAAAATATTAACTTGTAATGTGGAGTGGTTATTCCCGACTTCTCGTTTTGAATTTTAGACTTATGGTACTTTATTTGGAACTTTTTAATATGATATCGTGCTTTATTGATGTTTTAAAATTTATGTTTCATTTTGATAGTTTTTTACATGTTTTAAAGAATCTGAATAAAATTAAATTTATTCGAATTCGATTCGAATTCGAGCTTTTAATCGAATACGAATCGAATACGAATTGGGTTTTTTATTCGAATACGAATTCGAATCGAATTCGGTAAGTTTTAATCGAATTCGAATCGAATACGAATTCAAGAGAAAATAAAAATTATTCGAATAATTCGAAAATTCGATATTCGATTCGATAAACACCCCTAGTTCGATCGATCGACCTGAAAGGTAAGAACACTTCAATGTTCTCAAAAACTACAACGAAAACCTTAAAAGGTCAAACCATCAAACACAAACATATCCTTTCCAAAGGAAGAAACAATCCACTCGAACAGTCCACCGGATCGGTCCAACCAACTGACCGGACAGACTGTCCGAACGGACAGGTTCTCCGATGTAACACCTCGAATTTTTGTGTCCAATGATGTGTTAACACGTGGCATTTGTTTACACGTGGCATCTATAATAAATAAAGGACTAATTTTGACAAACCTTGAAAGTATATAAATTCGAGGGTTATAAATGTCAACAAGGGTAAATATACTGTATAGTATCCCTAAATAATGCTTAAACCTTCAAACGAATAAGTTATAGATCGTACAAAACTAAAACGCGGAAGAAAGTGAGAGATTACAAACTACAGGGGTTAACTGTGTCAACATGTTTAATAATACCTCTGAGTGACCCTTTAACGTTCCCAAGACTTTGTAACGGTATTATACCCTCACTAAAATAATATATATGAATTTCGCGAAGTTTCGATATGAAACGAGAAAGTTACGATCGAATTCGTAGAAGAAGGGTTAAAAGCGTCAACAGTGAAAGTTAAGGCTTTCCAATATAATTAATAAATAAACCGGGGACTTAATAATGCGGGTAATTAACACAAGGCCCCTATCGGTAAATAACCGAGGGCCAAACCGCAAAGTTACCCCTTCAGAACCGAAAGGCCAGGTGAATCATTACGAAAGATTTCGTTATTAATGGCCCGATTCTGTAATGATTATAAAAAGATTTGGAAAATTCTGAAAATATAACCCCACGCGACCCGCGTAAGATTTAAACATAAGTTGAGGCGGGCCGCGAGCTTCCTCAATTACGCGTCTGATCTTTTGATCCCAGGCGACCCGCGTACAAGTTGCATGGATTGTCCATGCGGGTCGCGTACGACGCCCAGATGCAGAAACCTTGTAACTACTTGGCTTTTGGCACCTTTGAACGATCATGCACATAATTATGGGGCATGGGCACCCTATGCTCAACCCATACACTTAGGGGACAACTACCCATCAGCTCTGGACTGATAGTAGTGCTTGTAATGATCATAAGTTGCCTTCTTTGGCTATAAATAGCCACATCTTGTGCATTACCAATCACACAACACAAAACACTTGCAACTGATCATTCAAGAGCTCTCTAGCTTTCCCTTCTGTTCTCTCATCAAGAGTTAACTTCTGTAAGTCGTTCATAACCATTTTGGTTTCACATTTCCATAGTTATAGCCTATAAACGCAACCGTCGTAACTAACAGTTGTCATTGCAATACCTTGCAAATGGTTCAGTCTTATGACGAATCAAAAGTAGTTTTGAGTTGGTATTTATGTGGGTATTAAACCTCTAAAAGGGTTCCCCCTGATCACCACTCTAACTATGTCAAATATCGAGTCAAACGTGCGGTTAAAAAGTCAACAGAAAGCTATTTTAGCGATTTAAGCATAATCTGTAATATATATGTTATGGAACCTGTTTTGACAATCATAAAACATGATATTAAGTATATAAACTTGTTTGCGCTCGTTTGAATCGATCATTTACTATATAGAACCGGTTCGGAGCCGAAAGTCGCAAAAGTTTGACTTTTGCTTTGACTTCAGTTCTGACCCGTTTTAGTGAGGTATAAATATACCTTAGGACTCTCTTAGGACCAGGACACATGTTGGTATAAGCCTCTGTGGTCGGTTCATGAGTTATCCGAGTCTTTAGCGCATTTCCGTCATTCGCCTAAAAGTTGACCGTAACGGCCTTTTAAAATTAAAACGAGTATTTCGGACACGTGAACGGACCAAAACCTTGCTTGTTAAATTATAAGCATGTCCCTAAAGTTTCACGTCAATCCGAGGTCTAGAATGAGAGTTATGCTAAAAGGCGCACTTTTAAGAAAGTTTTGTATTTAACGGCGCAATTAGCATAACGCCCATCTAACCCAAGTTTTCGTCACCAAAACTTTTACCCACTGTGGTAAAATAATATTTTGGGAATTTTAAAGATTTTTAATAATTTTTACCTTGCTCATAACCTACGGTTATGGCTACGGTTCGGTAAATACCGAATATGCCCTTTTTGGCCAAAACGGGAGTTCTACAAGGTCTTTTGACCCGATTCCAGTTGCCACTGGTTTTAAATAATAAATAAAGTATTTTTAGCTCTATAAGCTGTTCGGGAAACTCAGATTTCCTGTAGAACTCGAAAATCCTTTTTAAAGTCTTTAAAATGACCGAAAAGCCCCTACGGGGCATAATATAAACTTAAACTCGTTACGGGCATTACGGAAGGTATCCTACTGATACCAAAATACCTTTAAGGCATATTGACTTAGGAAATAAGCGTACGACTCTTATGGTTAACCGTTTCGCCTATTTGCGCACACGGTACGGCCCACGGAACTAGTTTTCGTGCAATAGCCGATATGGGTCGAATTATATTATTTGAACCCCAAGATCCAGAGTATGAACTATAAACCCATATAAAACAAGTCTCTGAACTTGTTGGGTCCAAATCATACTCCATTCTCGGTTTTCGCCTTTTCGTGCGAATTAACCATATCTATATATCGGAATCAACCGGTTTAAGCTACGGCTAATACAAGGACCGTTAGGATTCTAAGAGGTTAATTAAAACCTTCGTTCCAGATTAGGAGCCCCAGTAAAAGCTTGTTGGTGCATGTTTGTGACAACAGCTTGGATTTGGTCTTTGGATATCTTGTAATTAGTTAAACGATAAACAGTTAGCGGGTTTAGCTTTGTAATAGTTAGTTGTTATGTTTGGGCTAACTAAACCCAAGGAATTGGGTGATGGGGGCGAATTGGGCCTGTCCAATTCGCAGCCCAGGAGTCTTTAACCTAGCCCACTTGTGAACCTTGTGTTATATAAACAAGGTTAGACATTAGGGTTAAGGTTAATCAGCCAAAATAGAGTTTGAGTGACCTTGAAATTCGTGAGAGTTAGCTTGGACGAATTTAGGGTTTGTGGTTAGGGTTTGATTGATTGTAATCAGTCTTGATAGATAATCAATAAAACCCGGTTTGATTGGAATTGCTGTTTCTGTGTTCTACACGTTTTCTGCTACAATCTGATCTAGAGGATTCCGCACTCTAGGTTAGATAGACGATTCTGTGACGATCCATAGACTCAAGGGGACTTACAATTGGTATCAGAGCGTTAGGCTCTTGATTGCTCGGTTCAGAATTGTTTGCTGCAGAAACAGGGAGTAAAATTTTCGAAATTTTTGAAACCTGATAATTAGGGTTCTTAAAATTTTCGAAATTTTTGTGTGTTTTGATTCTGATTTTTGATTTTTGTTGGCTGTTTTGATCTTCTGGTTTGTTTGTTTGGTGGTTTGCAGGTTTTCTGGAAAGATTTGGCTGATTCTGGAATAGTTTGTTGGCTGATAGACTTGAAGATTCGAAGACTGTTCTTCGTGTTCTTGAGTTTATTCAATCTGTTCTTGATAAATTTTCGAAATTTGTTGCTGATTTTGCTGCTTTGATTTTGCAGGAAGTTGTTAGAAAATCCAGAAAATCATCAAAAATTTCGAACAGATTGACTTTCCATAGTTACTGGGCGAAATTGGCTGTTTCTGGCGAATTTGACTGATCTCCGAAATTAATCAGCAAAGTTACGGGCGAAATTAAATCCAAAGGCGACTTTGGTAACCGTGAAAACTTTCCACAGCGAAATTATCACGGTTTTTCGGCAAATTTACTGGTCGTCGTACAAGCGAAATTGACCAGCGAATTTGGCGAAATCTGAAGCGAAATTGAGCGAACTGACCTGACACAGCGAACTACACCAGCGAACTTGACTTATCAGCGAAATTGTCTGTTGAACTGCATCAGCGAAATTAAGCATACATTAGACCAGCGAATTTAACTGATCACCTAGAGAAATTAACCTAAAACCAGCGAAATTAAGAGAGATTTAAGTGGTGGAATTTCAGTTGGCAAGCGTCGGAAATTTTTCGGTGTTTTGCAAATAGAAATTGATCCGTAACTCGTTAGACAGAACCGTTTGCACCGTTGATTAACCGTTTCGCCTATTTGCGCACACGGTACGGCCCACGGAACTAGTTTTCGTGCAATAGCCGATATGGGTCGAATTATATTATTTGAACCCCAAGATCCAGAGTATGAACTATAAACCCATATAAAACAAGTCTCTGAACTTGTTGGGTCCAAATCATACTCCATTCTCGGTTTTCGCCTTTTCGTGCGAATTAACCATATCTATATATCGGAATCAACCGGTTTAAGCTACGGCTAATACAAGGACCGTTAGGATTCTAAGAGGTTAATTAAAACCTTCGTTCCAAATTAGGATCCCCAGTAAAAGCTATTGGTGACTTGATCTAAATTAAGGATTAATACTTGCAAAGGTAAATACTTTTGACTTATTTCCCCTATATGGGCTTGGGTTACGGTATATTAATACCGCTTGATTGAGCATTATATACTTCCATCGCTTAGGTGGTTAATTGATTAAATATGATTGGCTCATTTAAACAGTTTTGTTGCTTATAAGCCTTTGGGGGGTTTAATGACCGTTGTCCCGGATATCCTCGGCATCATTTTACGAAATGGCCACGACCATCGACATCCCGGTGTAGGCGTACACCCGGTATAAAGTGTCGACATTAAAACTAAAAGACGTAGCCGTTGGTTTCTGTACTACGGTTTTACGCAAACGTGGTGTGTCTATAAATCTTTAACCCGGCACGACCCGGGCTACTGAACGCATAAAAGAACATGTAAAACGTTCACAAGATCATTATGAATTTTCCCAAGTTATAAAAGAGTTTGTGCCTTGTGCATTCAAATCAATTTTAATAAACATTTTCAAATGTGTCAGTTGAATGTATTTACCAGTGTAAACTGACGTATTTTCCCCAAAAAATTAAGTGCAGGTACCTAAACGTAATTGGCTGGTATTAGCTCCCTAGCATCGGGATAAGCCTCGCAAGCTTGATTGCAGTATCTAATGGAACAATACTTTATCTGTATTTACGATCCACTGTGGATATTCAACTTCTGTAATACATTTGGATATTACAATTAGAGGTTGAAATTATATATTTAAATTATGCTTCCGCTGTGCATTATATAATTGTGTGGTTTGACTATATTGTTGCCAACATCGTCACGGTAATCCCCCACCGGGCCCACCGGTGAGACACGTGGAAATCGGGGTGTGACAGGTTGGTATCAGAGCCAACATTGAGTGAATTAAACACTATCCTAATGTGTTTAATCTCAGTGACACAATTGCACATACTTGAGTCTAGACAAGAACTTAGGACAAATTCGGATTAATACTCCTTTTTGTCTTTATTTTCGATTTGATTTTTTATAAGTTTTGGAGCAGGAAAATGCCACCTGTTATATTCCGAGGAAGAGGAAGGGGACGTAGAGGCCGAGGAGAAATCGTGACACATCACGATCAAGAAGCTGGACCATCTGGTACAAGACATCCTTCGATGACAAGGAGCGAAGAGCCACAACGACGAAGAGATCTTTACGAACCAGCGAGGCATTCCACTTCGCACAGCTCAACGCCATCCTACCGGCACTCCTTTGGACCCGATTCAGAAAATAATCCCAACAACCCACAACCTTCCTTCATACCTCTACAACGTTCGGTTTCGCACCGGAACTACGACGACCCTAGTCCATACTACGTAGCTCAGTTTAATCCGGCTGACTACATACAGGAACCTTCAGGTTTTGTTCCACTAGGGCCACAAGACCATTTTTCTGAAGATCCCATGGAGGAAGATGAGGATCCAACTGAACCAGCTCGTGGTACGCCCACGCATCCGATAGAAGTATCTGATGGATCTTCATATCATGGTCCGCAGTATCAAGGCCCAGATAGCTTTATGGCCTTGTTTGACCGACATGAGTGGTACAACACACCATCTCATCAGACACAACAACCGAGACATCCACAGGATCCCTCTGAGGATTCACGCTTTGAGGCAATTACGCCACCACCTCCGCCACCGGCACAACCAGTTATACCTGATCCGCCGAGGCGTAGGAGGACCAATGCTCGTATGTCTACACGAGGAGGAGGGGGTAACCACTTCAGCACTCCTCGACATTCTAGTAGTAGCCACTATCCGCCACTACAAGAAGAAGGACCTTCAAGTCCTATACAAGAAGCGAACTCCGCACCTACCGCACGAAATTCGCCACCATTTGGGTATGACCAACCCATACCAGCTTACACAGGTCCAACGGCTTACAACCCGTTTGAACCGTCACAAGCACAATACAACTACGGCTATGAGCGCGACCCATATGTGGTGTCGGCTAGATATAATGCGCGCTACCCTGACGGAGCACATGGAAACATGGGACCACCGGATTACTCAGCTCATGGGTATCCAATACCTCCCAGACCTCCAGTTCCGCATCAAGCGCCACAACCACGATTCTCTCCTCCTGAACAAGAAGAAATACTCCATCGACTAGATCGTGTGGAGAGAGAGTTCGAGGAAGAGAAGAAAAGCCACCGAGGATTTCTCAAGGGCTTGGCAAATCTACTAAAGGGCAAAAAGAAGAAACGTGACCACTAGCCCTTAATAGTAGTACGAATGTAATTTCTATTTTGAAATAAGTCCCTGTGTGGACAACTTATCGTATTTCAGTCCCTACGTGGACTTATCTTTCGTCCTTGCACGGACACCTATCTTATATTAGTCCCTGCGTGGACTTGTCACCTATTTTAAACCTCTCTGGAGGTATGTACTAGTTGAAAGACCCGTTTAGGGCAATATGTAATTGTATTTGAGATTTTGGAATGTATGTTATGAGTTTTGTTTTAATATATAAAAAAAATAAATCAAAACCATTCCTTTTACATTGATCTGCCTAAATAAAGAATCTTAAGGGGGTGAAACCTAGCTTGGGGTCTTTTAAGATCAGTCAAGATGGTACGACCTAGCTGAAAAGATTCTGATTCCCTGTTAACCTCTGTACGCATGTTAACATTCATGGCAGATGTGATTCGTTATAATCACGCACGTCATTCTTATACAATAATCCTTTGAGGATTTCAAAACCCAACTAAATGATATATAGATCGTGGGTTAAACCACCAATGAAGGTGATCAATATTATAAAGACATCCATTTAGTGATGCAATGCCTACGGGCCAGTATTATTAAAACATCCATTAGTGATGTAGTGCCTACGGGCCAATATTATTAAAACATCCATTAGTGATGCAGTGCCTACGGGCCAGAATTATTAAAACATCCATTAGTGATGCAGTGCCTACGGGCCAGAATTATTAAAACATCCATTAGTGATGTAGTGCCTACGGGCCAATATTATTAAAACATCCATTAGTGATGTAGTGCCTACGGGCCAACCATATTAAGACATCCATTAGAGGTGTAGTGCCAATGGGCCATAATAATTGTCTTATAAGACAAAAGGCAGTAGTAGTCTATGACTCTCTGTCAGAAGGAGATAAAAGAACTACGGTTCAACTCTCTATGCCTTTGATTCTCTGAAATCTCGGCTGATATTATAAAACATCATCGTGATTAGGCTTTATGCCGCCAATACTATTTATATAGTTGGAATAGGATATATTCAAATCCTAATATATAATGAAATAATAAGTTAACCAAATATGGTCTCTGTACCATGGTTGACAAATTGTCATAAAAGACAATCATATAATAATCTCCTAAATTAAAATTTTGTTATCTTCTGTAACAGATTCAAGTTACAATGGCGGATCCCGATGGAGAGAACAGCCACACAAACGAAGATGACTATGACAATGCGTCAGTACATTTGACAGGCGCACAGCTAAAGGCTCTGATCAACAATGCTGTCCAGGCAGCTATTGATCGTCAACATACTGAGTCTCAAGGCAGAACTGTGTCAAAACCACCCTTTAAACCAAAGACACACTCCAAACCACCCTCTGAACCCAAGAAAGATGACGACAAACATTCGTCTACTGAGCACAGCGTTCATCGCGAGAGAGAATATACTGATGCGTCCAGTGCTAAGGGTTGCACCTACAAATACTTTGTATCATGCAAGCCCCGTGAATTTACAGGGGAGAAAGGTGCGGTTGACTGTATCACCTGGCTAGACGAGATGGACACTATTGTGGACATCAGCGGGTGTGCAGCGAGGGACGTGGTGAAGTATGTGTCCCAGTCTTTTAAGGGCGAGGCCCTGGCATGGTGGAGGGCATTGGTGCAGGCATCTGGTAAGTCTGCTTTGTACAAAATGACATGGGAGGAATTTATTGCTCTCATTAAAGAAAACTACTGCCCTCAGCACGAGGTTGAGAAGATTGAGGCAGATTTTGTCTCACTGGTGATGACAAACCTGGATTGTCAAGCATATCTGACAAGTTTTAACACTATGTCACGCCTGGTGCCATATCTTGTGACACCAGAACCTCGAAGGATTGCCCGATTCATTGGGGGCTTAGAGCCGGCGATCAAGGCCAGCGTGAAGGCCTCTAGGCCGACGACCTTCAGGTCAGTTACTGACCTCTCCTTGTCTCTTACACTTGATGCTGTCCGTCTGAGGGCACAAAGGAGCAAGGAGGCTGAAAAGCGAAAACGTGAGGATGATACCTCACGAAAGTCCGGTAAAAAGCACCGTGGAAACGGTGAGGGCAAGAGAGGGTCGGAGGCAAAGAAGGAGGGGCAAGCTGATGGAAGACCTTACTGCAAGGTCTGCAAGAAACCTCACTCCGGGAAGTGTAGGTTTACGTCTGGTTCACAGTCGCAACAAAAGACTCCATCCTGTGGGCTGTGCAAGTCCAAGGATCATAAGACGGTGGAGTGCAAAAAGATAAAGGATGCAACCTGCTTTAATTGTAACGAAAAGGGGCACATAAAGAGTAATTGCCCGAAGTATGCCAAGAAGGCGGAAGAAACGAAGAAATCAAATGCGAGAGTTTTCCGCTTGGATGCAAAGGAAGCGGTTAAGGACGACAATGTGCTTACAGGTACTTTTCTCGTAAATAATATATTTGCAAGAGTACTGTTCGATTCTGGCGCTGATAAGTCCTTTGTAGACCAGAAATTTTGCCAACTGCTAAATATGCCAATCAAAACCCTTGACGTGAAATACGAAGTAGAGTTAGCAGACGACACGATAGAAACCGTCTCAACTGTTCTAGAAGGATGTGAAATATCCATTAGGAACCATTCTTTTCCTTTATCTCTACTTCCTTTCAAACTGGCGGGTTTTGACATCGTACTAGGCATGGACTGGTTATCTCGTAATCAGGCCCAAATCATTTGCGGCAAAAGACAGATAGTTTTAAAGACTCCGAGTGGTGAATCTCTTACCATTCGAGGGGATACGCATTACGGATTGCCCGAAGACGTATCTATGCTGAAAGCTTCAAGGTGTTTGAACAGAGGCTGTGTAATTTACATGGCTCAGGTGATATTAGAAGAACCAAAGCCGAAGATCGAGGATCTTCCTGTCATTTCTGAATACCCCGAGGTTTTTCCTGAAGAACTACCTGGTTTGCCACCAGATAGACAAGTGGAGTTCAGAATTGACATCATTCCTGGAGCGGCTCCGATAGCAAGAGCACCTTACAGATTAGCTCCAACGGAAATGAAAGAACTGAGGACCCAGTTGGATGAACTGCTGGCGAAAGGTTTTATCAGACCTAGTTCATCTCCCTGGGGAGCTCCTGTCCTATTTGTAAAGAAGAAGGACGGATCGATGCGGTTGTGCATCGACTATCGAGAACTGAATAAAGTTACCATAAAGAATAGATATCCTTTACCAAGGATCGATGACCTATTCGATCAGCTGCAAGGAGCAAGCTACTTCTCCAAGATCGACTTAAGGTCGGGCTATCATCAACTAAGGGTCAGAGATGAAGATGTACACAAGACTGCATTTAGGACTCGTTATGGTCATTACGAGTTCCTAGTGATGCCTTTTGGGCTCACAAATGCACCGGCTGCGTTCATGGATCTCATGAATCGCGTTCGCAAGCCGTACTTGGACAAATTCGTCATAGTCTTCATTGACGATATCCTTATCTATTCCAAGAACCAAGCTGACCACGAGAAGCACCTTCGTTGCATTCTCGAATTACTACAACGTGAGAAACTCTACGCCAAATTCTCGAAATGCGAATTTTGGCTACGAGAGGTTCAATTTTTAGGACACGTTGTGAGTGAGCGTGGTATCCAAGTGGATCCCGCTAAGGTAGAGGCAGTCATGAACTGGCAAGAGCCAAAGACGCCTACCGAAATTCGTAGTTTCCTGGGTTTGGCAGGATACTACCGAAGGTTTATTGAAAACTTTTCAAGGATTGCTGCGCCCTTGACTTCCTTGACCAAGAAGAAAGAAAAGTACATTTGGGGCCCGAAGCAGCAAGAGTCCTTTGAAATACTGAAGCAGAAGCTAAGCAACGCACCTGTGTTAACCCTACCAGAGGGTACAGATGAATTCGTAGTTTACTGCGATGCATCACACACGGGCATGGGGTGTGTTCTTATGCAGAAGGGCAAGGTGATTGCCTATGCTTCAAGGCAATTAAAGGTGCATGAAAAGAATTACACCACCCATGATTTGGAGTTGGGTGCCGTTGTATTTGCACTTAAGTTGTGGAGGCACTACCTTTATGGTATTAAATTTGTGATTTATTCTGATCACAAAAGCCTCCAGCACCTGTTCAACCAGAAGGAGTTGAACATGAGACAGCGCCGTTGGATGGAAACCCTGAATGATTATGACTGTGAAATCAGGTACCATCCCGGCAAGGCGAATGTAGTCGCCGATGCATTGAGCAGGAAAGAAAGGGTAAAACCCATTCGAATCAATGCCAAGAGCATTGAAGTTAAAAATAATTTGATGGAAAGGATATTAGCTGCGCAGCGTGAGGCTGTGTTGGAAGCTAATTATCCTAATGAAAAGCTGGGAGTAACTGAAGAGCAGTTGACTCTTAGCAAGGATGGAATTCTTAGGCTGAACGGACGTATATGGGTTCCGATTTACGGAGGACTACGTGATGTTGTTCTCCAGGAAGCCCATAGTTCCAAATACTCAGTCCATCCTGGTGCTGATAAAATGTACCAAGACTTAAAGGCAAATTATTGGTGGATAGGCTTGAAAAAGTCTGTTGCCGCCCATGTAGCAAAGTGCTTAACTTGTGCTCAAGTCAAAGCCGAGCACCAAAAGCCGTCTGGCTTGCTACAACAGCCTGAGCTTCCCGAGTGGAAGTGGGAATGCGTAACTATGGACTTCATAACCAAGTTACCCAAAACCAGGAAAGGAAACGATACAATATGGGTCATAGTTGATAGGCTGACTAAATCAGCTCATTTTCTACCCATCAAGGAGACGTATAGCTCCGATATGTTAGCCTAACTATATGTTGATAAGATTGTAGCCTTACACGGCATACCTGTGTCTATTATCTCCGACAGGGATACTAGATACACATCTCACTTCTGGAAGAGTTTCCAGCAATCTTTGGGCACGCGTTTAAACTTTAGTACGGCTTACCATCCACAGACAGACGGTCAAAGTGAGCGTACTATCCAAACGCTAGAAGACATGCTTCGTGCATGTGCGATCGATCTAGGTGGTAACTGGGATAAAAACCTACCCCTGATCGAATTCTCCTACAATAATAGCTACCACACCAGCATAAAGGCTGCGCCTTTTGAGGCATTATATGGTAGGAAATGCAGATCGCCTGTTTGTTGGGCGGAAGTAGGAGAGGTCCAATTATCGGGACCAGAGATTGTTTTCCAGACGACGGACAAGATTGTCCAGATCCGGGAACGTCTCAAGGCTGCCCGCGATAGGCAGAAAAGCTACGCTGATCCAAAGCGTAAGGATTTTCACTTCGAAGTGGGTGAAAAGGTATTACTTAAGGTGTCACCCTGGAAGGGGGTGATGCGTTTCGGCAAGAAAGGCAAGCTGAGTCCGAGATACATAGGGCCTTTTGAGGTCATTGAACGAGTCGGATCAGTTGCCTATAAACTGAACTTGCCTGAAGAGCTCAATGGAATTCACAATGTGTTCCACATCTGCAATCTCAAAAAGTGCTTCGCCGACGAATCGTTGGTGATTCCACACACAGATGTGCATATAGATGAGAGCTTAAAGTTCATAGAAAAACCTTTGTCGATTGAGGATCGACAGGTAAAGAAGCTTCGCAGAAAGCACGTACCGATTGTTAAAGTCAAATGGGATGCTCGTAGAGGTCCTGAATATACGTGGGAAGTCGAAGCTACAATGAAAGAAAAATACCCTTCTTTATTTGAGTAAATCTCGGGTCGAGATTTATTTTAAGGGGGTGAGGGTGTAACACCTCGAATTTTTGTGTCCAATGATGTGTTAACACGTGGCATTTGTTTACACGTGGCATCTATAATAAATAAAGGACTAATTTTGACAAACCTTGAAAGTATATAAATTCGAGGGTTATAAATGTCAACAAGGGTAAATATACTGTATAGTATCCCTAAATAATGCTTAAACCTTCAAACGAATAAGTTATAGATCGTACAAAACTAAAACGCGGAAGAAAGTGAGAGATTACAAACTACAGGGGTTAACTGTGTCAACATGTTTAATAATACCTCTGAGTGACCCTTTAACGTTCCCAAGACTTTGTAACGGTATTATACCCTCACTAAAATAATATATATGAATTTCGCGAAGTTTCGATATGAAACGAGAAAGTTACGATCGAATTCGTAGAAGAAGGGTTAAAAGCGTCAACAGTGAAAGTTAAGGCTTTCCAATATAATTAATAAATAAACCGGGGACTTAATAATGCGGGTAATTAACACAAGGCCCCTATCGGTAAATAACCGAGGGCCAAACCGCAAAGTTACCCCTTCAGAACCGAAAGGCCAGGTGAATCATTACGAAAGATTTCGTTATTAATGGCCCGATTCTGTAATGATTATAAAAAGATTTGGAAAATTCTGAAAATATAACCCCACGCGACCCGCGTAAGATTTAAACATAAGTTGAGGCGGGCCGCGAGCTTCCTCAATTACGCGTCTGATCTTTTGATCCCAGGCGACCCGCGTACAAGTTGCATGGATTGTCCATGCGGGTCGCGTACGACGCCCAGATGCAGAAACCTTGTAACTACTTGGCTTTTGGCACCTTTGAACGATCATGCACATAATTATGGGGCATGGGCACCCTATGCTCAACCCATACACTTAGGGGACAACTACCCATCAGCTCTGGACTGATAGTAGTGCTTGTAATGATCATAAGTTGCCTTCTTTGGCTATAAATAGCCACATCTTGTGCATTACCAATCACACAACACAAAACACTTGCAACTGATCATTCAAGAGCTCTCTAGCTTTCCCTTCTGTTCTCTCATCAAGAGTTAACTTCTGTAAGTCGTTCATAACCATTTTGGTTTCACATTTCCATAGTTATAGCCTATAAACGCAACCGTCGTAACTAACGGTTGTCATTGCAATACCTTGCAAATGGTTCAGTCTTATGACGAATCAAAAGTAGTTTTGAGTTGGTATTTATGTGGGTATTAAACCTCTAAAAGGGTTCCCCCTGATCACCACTCTAACTATGTCAAATATCGAGTCAAACGTGCGGTTAAAAAGTCAACAGAAAGCTATTTTAGCGATTTAAGCATAATCTGTAATATATATGTTATGGAACCTGTTTTGACAATCATAAAACATGATATTAAGTATATAAACTTGTTTGCGCTCGTTTGAATCGATCATTTACTATATAGAACCGGTTCGGAGCCGAAAGTCGCAAAAGTTTGACTTTTGCTTTGACTTCAGTTCTGACCCGTTTTAGTGAGGTATAAATATACCTTAGGACTCTCTTAGGACCAGGACACATGTTGGTATAAGCCTCTGTGGTCGGTTCATGAGTTATCCGAGTCTTTAGCGCATTTCCGTCATTCGCCTAAAAGTTGACCGTAACGGCCTTTTAAAATTAAAACGAGTATTTCGGACACGTGAACGGACCAAAACCTTGCTTGTTAAATTATAAGCATGTCCCTAAAGTTTCACGTCAATCCGAGGTCTAGAATGAGAGTTATGCTAAAAGGCGCACTTTTAAGAAAGTTTTGTATTTAACGGCGCAATTAGCATAACGCCCATCTAACCCAAGTTTTCGTCACCAAAACTTTTACCCACTATGGTAAAATAATATTTTGGGAATTTTAAAGATTTTTAATAATTTTTACCTTGCTCATAACCTACGGTTATGGCTACGGTTCGGTAAATACCGAATATGCCCTTTTTGGCCAAAACGGGAGTTCTACAAGGTCTTTTGACCCGATTCCAGTTGCCACTGGTTTTAAATAATAAATAAAGTATTTTTAGCTCTATAAGCTGTTCGGGAAACTCAGATTTCCTGTAGAACTCGAAAATCCTTTTTAAAGTCTTTAAAATGACCGAAAAGCCCCTACGGGGCATAATATAAACTTAAACTCGTTACGGGCATTACGGAAGGTATCCTACTGATACCAAAATACCTTTAAGGCATATTGACTTAGGAAATAAGCGTACGACTCTTATGGTTAACCGTTTCGCCTATTTGCGCACACGGTACGGCCCACGGAACTAGTTTTCGTGCAATAGCCGATATGGGTCGAATTATATTATTTGAACCCCAAGATCCAGAGTATGAACTATAAACCCATATAAAACAAGTCTCTGAACTTGTTGGGTCCAAATCATACTCCATTCTCGGTTTTCGCCTTTTCGTGCGAATTAACCATATCTATATATCGGAATCAACCGGTTTAAGCTACGGCTAATACAAGGACCGTTAGGATTCTAAGAGGTTAATTAAAACCTTCGTTCCAAATTAGGATCCCCAGTAAAAGCTATCGGTGACTTGATCTAAATTAAGGATTAATACTTGCAAAGGTAAATACTTTTGACTTATTTCCCCTATATGGGCTTGGGTTACGGTATATTAATACCGCTTGATTGAGCATTATATACTTCCATCGCTTAGGTGGTTAATTGATTAAATATGATTGGCTCATTTAAACAGTTTTGTTGCTTATAAGCCTTTGGGGGGTTTAATGACCGTTGTCCCGGATATCCTCGGCATCATTTTACGAAATGGCCACGACCATCGACATCCCGGTGTAGGCGTACACCCGGTATAAAGTGTCGACATTAAAACTAAAAGACGTAGCCGTTGGTTTCTGTACTACGGTTTTACGCAAACGTGGTGTGTCTATAAATCTTTAACCCGGCACGACCCGGGCTACTGAACGCATAAAAGAACATGTAAAACGTTCACAAGATCATTATGAATTTTCCCAAGTTATAAAAGAGTTTGTGCCTTGTGCATTCAAATCAATTTTAATAAACATTTTCAAATGTGTCAGTTGAATGTATTTACCAGTGTAAACTGACGTATTTTCCCCAAAAAGATTAAGTGCAGGTACCTAAACGTAATTGGCTGGTATTAGCTCCCTAGCATCGGGATAAGCCTCGCAAGCTTGATTGCAGTATCTAATGGAACAATACTTTATCTGTATTTACGATCCACTGTGGATATTCAACTTCTGTAATACATTTGGATATTACAATTAGAGGTTGAAATTATATATTTAAATTATGCTTCCGCTGTGCATTATATAATTGTGTGGTTTGACTATATTGTTGCCAACATCGTCACGGTAATCCCCCACCGGGCCCACCGGTGAGACACGTGGAAATCGGGGTGTGACATCCGAACGAACAACCCGTCCGATCGGACCTACCGTCCGATCGACCAGGCTGTTCGACCCTCTACCCCTTGTTTCCATTTTACGCGTTACTCAACGTTGTGCTATCGAACTATTCAGGCTAACCCTACTCTCAAGCGCTCCCTTCAATCCATCAATCAATCACTGTGAGTATACTCGATCCCTTTTTGCTTTTAGCACTTTTGGGTGTTACATACGTTACTTATTTCAAAACACAAACGAACACACTACTCAATTATTTGAACGCTAACCGATTCGCATGTATTACGTGACTAAATGAATGCTTGTTGTTATGTTTACACGTGGAATGCTGTCTGTAACACCTCGAATTTTTGTGTCCAATGATGTGTTAACACGTGTCATTTGATTACACGTGGCATCCATAATAAATAAAGGACTAATTTTGACAAACCTTGAAAGTATATAAATTCGAGGGTTATGAATGTCAACAAGGGTAAATATACTGTATAGTAACCCTAAATAACGCTTGAACCTTCAAACGAATAAATCATAAATCGTACGGAAGCGAAACGCGGAAGAAAGTGAGAGATTACGAGCTACAGGGGTTAACTGTGTCAACATGTTTAAAATTACCTCTGAGTGACCCTTTAACGTTCCCAAGGCTTCGTAACAGTATTAAACGCTCACTAGAATATACTGTATAAATTCCGCGAAGTTCCGTTTTAAAACGAAAGAGTTATACTCGAATTCGTATGAGAAGGGTTAAAAGCGTCAGCAATGAAAGTTAAGACTTTCAGAATAATTAAATTAACTAACCGGGGACTTTATAATGCGGGTAAATAACACGAGGCCCCTATCGGTAAATAACCGAGGGCCAAACCGCAAAGTTACCCCTTCAAACTCGAAAGGTCAGGTAAATCATTACGAAAGATTTCGTTATTAATTACCAGGATTTCGTAATCATTTCAAAAGATTTTAAAAATCTGAAAAACAGGCCTCACGCGACCCGCATTGCATTTGTGGTTAAGTTGAGGCGGGCCGCGAGCCTCCTATTTTACTCGCCTGGTATTTAAATCCCAGGCGGCCCGCATTGTAAACGCATGGAACTTCCATGCGGGCCGCATTAGACGCCCAGATGCAGAAACATTGTAACTACTTGACCTTTGGACCCTTTGAACGACCAACAACCAATTAATGGGGCATGGGCACTCTATGCTCGACCCATAACACTTAGGGGACATCTGCCCATCATCCACACTCAGTGTAGCATGAGTTGTAATGATCTTAGAGCCTAAGTTTCACTATAAATAGCCACATTGGCTCATAACAATTCACACAACACAAATCAACTTCTCTGGTCATTCTAAAGAAGCTCCAAGCATCTTTCTCTGCTCTATAAACAAGAAACAACTTCTGTAAGTCGTTCACAATCAAAATGGTCTTGCATTTCCATAGTTCTAGTGTATAAACACAACCGTCGTAACTAACGGTTGTCATTTCAATAACTTGCAAATGGTTCAGTCTTATGACGCATCAAAAGTGGTTATGAGTTGGTATTTATGTGGGTAATAAACCTCTAAAAAGGTTCCCCCTGATCACCACTCTAACTATGTCAAATATCGAGTCAAACGTGCGGTTAAAAAGTCAACAGAAAGCTATTTTAGCGATTTATGCATAATCTGTAATGTATATGTTATGAAACCTGTTTTGACACTTATAAAATATGATATTAAGTATATAAACTTGTTTGCGCTCGTTTGAATCGACCATTTGCTATATTGACCCGGTTCGGAGCCGAATGTCGCAAAAGTTTGACTTTTGCTTTGACTTCAGTTCTGACCCGTTTTAGTGAGGTATAGATATGCCTTAGAACTCTCTTAGGACCAGGTCACATGTTGGTATAAACCTCTGTGATCGGTTCATGAGTTATCCGAGTCTTTTGCGCATTTCCGTCATTCGCCTAAAAGTTGACCGTAACGGCCTTTTGAAATTAAAACGAGAATTTCGGACACGTGAACGGACCAGAACCTTGCTTATTAAATTATAAGCATGTCCGTAAAGTTTCACGTCAATCCGAGGTCTAGAATGAGAGTTATGCTAAATGGCGCATTTAAAGTAAACTTTAGTAATTAACGGCGCAATTAGCATGACGACCATCTAAACCAAGATTTCGTCACCAAAACTTTTACCCACTGTATTAAAATAATATTTTGGGAATTTTAAAGATTTTTAATAATTTTTACCTCGCTCATAACCTGCGGTTATGGCTACGGTTCGGTTAATACCGAATATACCCTTTTCGGCCAAAACATGAGCTCTACAAGGTCTTTTGACCCGATTCCAGTTGCTACTGGTTTTAAATAATAAATAAAGTATTTTAAGCTTTATAAGCTGTTCGGGAAACTCAGATTTCCTGTAGAACTCGAAAAGCCCTTTTAAAGTCTTTAAAATGACCGAAAAGCCCCTACGGGGCATAATATTAACTTAAACTCGTTACGGGCGTCACGGGAGGTATCCTACTGATACCACAACCCATTTAAGGCATATTGACTTAGGAAACCAGCGTACGACTCTCATGGTTAACCGTTTCGCCTATTGCGCGCACGGTTCGGCTTATGAAACTAGTTTTCATAAATTAGCCGATACGGGTCAAATTATATTATTTGAACCCCAAAATCCAGAGTGTGAACCATTAACCCATATAAAACAAGTCTCTGAACTTGTTGGGTCAGAATCACACTCCATTCTCGGTTTTCGCCTTTTCGCGCGATTAAACCATATCTATATATATCGGAACCAACCGGTCTAGGCTACGGCCATTATAACGACTCGTTAGGATTCTAAGAGGTTAATTAAAACCTTCGTTCCAGATTAGGAGCCCCAGTAAAAGCTATCGGTGATTTAATCCAATTAAGGAAATATACTTGCAAAGGTAAATACTTTAACTTATTTCCCCTATATGGGCTTGGGTTACGGTATATTAATACCGCTTGATTGAGCATTATATAATTCCATCGCTTAGGTGGTTAATTGATTAAATATGATCGGCTCATTTAAACAGTTTTGTTGCTTATAAGCCTTTGGGGGGTTTAATGACCGTTGTCCCGGATATCCTTGGCATCATTTTACGAAATGGCCACGACCATCGACATCCCGGTGTAGGCGTACACCCGGTATAAAGTGTCGACATTAAATTAAAAGACGTAGCTGTTGGTTTTTATACTACGGTTTTACGCAAACGTGGTGTGTCTATAAATCTTTAACCCGGCACGACCCGGGCTACTGAACGCATAAAAGAACATGTAAAACGTTCACAAGATTTTATTATAATTTTCCCAAGTTATAAAAGAGTTTGTGCCTTGTGCATTCAAATCAATTTTAATAAACATTTTTAAATGTGTCAGTTGAATGTATTTACCAGTGTAAACTGACGTATTTTCCCCAAAAAGATTAAGTGCAGGTACCTAAACGTAAATTGGCTGGTATTAGCTCCCTAGCGTCGTGATAAGTCTCGCAAGCTTGATTGCAGTATCTGATGGAACAATACTTTATGTTTATTTACGATCCGCTGTGGATATATATACAACTTCTGTAATACATTTGATATTACAATCAGAGGTTGAAATATATTTATTTATCTTTAAGCTTCCGCTGTGCATTATATAATTGTGTGGTTTGACTATATTGTTGCCAACATCGTCACGGTAATCCCCCACCGGGCCCACTGGTGAGACACGTGGAAATCGGGGTGTGACACTGTCTACCTGCCTTAACGACGTAGTACTATAGTTTGGACTCAGCACCCATTCACACGGGGGTTGTTAAGGACAATTACTTGCATGGATTACGGTGGTAATCATGTATTGCGAACTGTCTCGGACAGTCAACCCGCAGTCATTGGTATCGATAGATCCATGTCGATAATTAACATGCTTCGTTTTCCTCTGTGTATGTGCTGGTTATGCGTAAACTATTCAAACTCTATTATGCTATTATTAAACTTGTATGCTCACCTTTACATTATATGTATTGACTTTATTTTAACGTATGTGATAGGTGTTTAAGATGTTTGCTTGCTACGAAAGCGAGGCTAGAATAAAGCTCTAGAGCCCCCCTACAAATAGTTGTCTGTCAGGAATAAGCAACTAGAGCATAGTTGTCTGTAGATCTTGTCAAGCCGGGTCACTAGAAGCATTTGAACAATATTTTATTATTTACACTTAAATCTGAGTTGTCGGAACAGAATACTTGACTGGTTGTTATCTGTAATAATTTGTTTTATTATTTGGGACACGGTATGGGACGTGTTATTTAAACTGAATAGTGATGATAGTTGTTATGGAAACCACTGGACAATCTGTTTCGCTCAGTGCCATGCCCCGATGATTCCGCCGTCGGTTGGGGTGTGATAGATTGGTATCAGAGCCATAACTATAGGGAATTAGGCTAGACACGACCTAGTCCGGGTCGCTGTCTTAGAGACCTAGACTATAGTTAGGAACCAACAGACCGAAGCTTATAGTTTATCCCCAGCTATATTTCTCGCTATCACTGCACTCAGATTTCCAAATAGAATCAAACGATCTAGTCAGGATTAGGTGTGAAAACCGCAAACTCCCGACTAGATTACTTGACTAATGCCGATTTTATCGATTTATCTATGCTTACCTCATTATTTTCGATGACAAACGAGGAAAATTATACCAAATCAGGAGTGAGATCCATATTTTGATGAATAATCTCCTCAATTTTACTAAAACAAGGAAGAAGTTGCTAAGCTAGGGGTGAAACCCTAACCTTGACAGCTTATTCCGGATTTTATTTATCTCACCAAAGCCTCGACGGACTCCAACGACCTGAACTCATAAGTACGACCTAGGGAATGCGTGTTGAATGCGCAAGAATCGAGGCAGAAACACGAGCCCGAAAGTCAAAATGTGACGACAAGTCTGTTGTGAATAGTCGAATCTCTTTGGGTAGTCAATGTCTAGTAGCCGCAGACAATCTATCTCTCGATTTTTATGTGTTTTCGATTCTGAGTCGGCGGGCGCCACTCTGATGACTCGTTGATTTTATGTGTTATATGTGTTTAACTGTTTATATGTTTAAGATTTTGAGGATTTATTCGATTTTTGCTATCACTTCGATCGATACGCACGATTCGCATTGCACTTCTATCTCAATACGCTAACAAATCGTTACGAACTCAGACGATGCTATGCCATGATATACGCTACACTATACTAGACATGCTATGCTACTGTACGATACTACTCGATATACTATACGCGATCACGATATACGGACGACACGCGAGCCTTGATTGATAGTTTCTTTATTCTGACTGCATCTGTGATTAAATGTGTATGTGCTTCTGTGCTTATGTGTCTCTGTGCTCTACGTGTTTACGTGCTTATGTGCTTCTGTGATTACGTGAATCTGTGACTTTGTGCTTATGTGTTTATGAGTGATACGTGTTTCGACGTGTTCCTAAGCTTTAGTTAGAACTAGACATGTGAGGTGAGATTCAATCATGTTGTGTTGAGTCCTATGACGATGTCTGTTGCAGACAATGTCGTCTGGATCCCGACACCATCTTACTCGCCAAGAAAAGAGAGACAAGCGTCTCGCTGCTATCATCGCCCAGAGTGTGGCAAAGGCTGTAAGCGAGGTGTATGAAAGTGTCAGCAAGTCGTCTGAGGAGTCACGAACTGAAGCTCCTAAGGATGCCAATAAGACTGGTTTCAGCTTCAAACAGTTTAAAGCATGCGGACCCAAAGAATTCACCGGAGAAGATGGCCCTACCGCCATGTTTCAATGGTTTGATTCAGTCGAAGTCACTCTGCGCCAAAGCGGCTGTCCTGAAAATCGCCGCACCCTCAATGCTGCAGGCGTCTTCCAGTCCCGAGCTCTAGACTGGTGGACGGCCGAACGAAACAAGCGCGGAAATGATGCAGCTTATGAGCTGACTTGGGAGGAGTTGAAGGCAATCATGATGGACGAATTTTGCCCTCCCCATGAACGCCAAAAGCTGGAGGACGAGTTTTGGAACATCAAGCAGAAGGAAGGAGACAACGCTGCTTTAACTGCTCGCCTCAAGCAGCTTAGCATCATCTGTCCCGACCAAGTCAAGACGCCAGATATGGCCATCAAGAAGTACACTCGAGCTCTACCTGATTGTGTTACCGACTTTGTTCACGCCGCCAAGACATCATCGATCGAACAGACTTACCTACTTGCCGCTGAGATCAATGACAAGCGGGTAAAGTCTGGTTTTTGGGATAAGCATACCAAATCTCTGCACCAAGCCACCACCACATCGACCGTCGACACCACCACTGCTCAACCCTCCAAGTCATCAAGAAGAAAGAAGAAGCACAACAACAACGGTTCCAGCAACAAGAACTGTGCTGTGACAGCAACTGCTGCCCCTCTGCAAGCCATACAGGCTCAGCAGCAGTCTCACCACCGACAAGCTCCAGTGATCAATGCGCCGCCAGCCAAGCGCGCCTACACAGGTCCCCACCCACTCTCCCCTACATGCTCCTACCATCACCCGGTGGGAATCGCCTGTCGTTTCTGCGCCCACTGCAACCTCTACGGGCATTTCACTGCGAACTGTCTCTATGGTCCCCGTCAAGCCCCAGTTCAAGTCGCCGCTCATCAAGCTCTACTCCCAGCCCCTCAAGGCCAACCTGCAGCTCAAGCACCGGTGTTCAATGCTCGAGTCTACTTTGCATGTGGTGATCCAAATCACTTTGCAAACATGTGCCCGAACAAGGTGGTGAAACAAGAGCCCCAACAACAGCAGCAACAGCAAGCAGCCCGTGCCAGAACATTTAACATCAACGCCCGTCAAGCCCAGGCTGACAAAAACGTGGTTAATGGTACGTTCCTTGTGAATGGTATTTATGCATCATGTTTGTTTAATATGGAGCCAATAACTGCTTTGTGTCGTTTGAATTCGAGAAGCTCCTTAGTCGTAAGCGCTCTTATCTTCCCTCGTCATTCGAAGTCGAAGTTGCTACTGGAAGAACCGTCGCCGTTAACTCTGTTCTTCGTGATTGTACCCTCGAGCACAACAATCACATTTTCCCAATCGATCTTATTCCGATGCAGCTTGGAAGTTTTGACATCATAGTAGGCATGGACTTTCTTCGCGAAAACCATGCTGAAGTTGTGTGTTTTGATAAGATGATTCGATTCTCGCTCGAAAATGGTGATCTATTATGTGTGTACGGTGAAACAGCTTCAAAAGGCCTCAAGCTCATGTCATGCGTCCAAGCTAGCAAGTATCTCCGCAAGGAATACAGCGCTTTCTTGGCCAACATTGTTGTAGCGGAGAAGGAAAAGAAAAAGAAGGCCGAAGTCAAAGACGTTCCAGTGGTTCGTGAATTTCCTCAGGTGTTCCCTGATGATCTTCCCGGGCTACCGCCCAGTCGTGATATCGACTTTCGTATCGACCTTATTCCTGGAGCTAACCCTGTTGCCAAAGCCCCTTATCGACTCGCGCCATCCGAAATGAGGGAACTCTCAAACCAACTCCAGGAGTTACTTGAAAAAGGCTTTATTCGCCCGAGCACCTCTCCTTAGGGCGCACCAGTCCTTTTCGTCAAAAAGAAGGATGGGTCGTTCAGGATGTGTATCGACTATCGAGAATTGAATAAGTTGACCATCAAGAACCGTTATCCTCTACCTCGAATCGACGATTTGTTTGATCAGCTACAAGGTGCATCATGTTTCTCAAAACTGCTTTCCGAACTCGTTATGGCCATTATGAATTCGTTGTTATGCCCTTTGGTCTAACCAACGCACCCGCGGTTTTTATGGATCTGATGAATCGCGTGTGTAAGCCTTATCTTGACCGGTTCGTCATCGTATTCATCGACGATGTCTTGATTTATTCCAAGTCGAAAGCCGAACACGCGCAACATCTACGTTTGGTTCTCGAGTTACTCCAGAGGAACCAACTCTATGTCAAGTTCTCCAAGTGTGAATTCTGGCTGGAGGAGGTTCAGTTTCTAGGTCACATCGTGAATAGTCAAGGTATTCATGTTGATCCTGCGAAGATTGAAGCAGTTAAGAGCTGGATTACGCCTAAGAACCTGTCCGAAGTTCGTTCTTTCCTCGGATTAGCGGGTTATTATCGACGATTTATCGAAGGATTCTCTAAGATCGCTGTGCCGCTTACCGCACTTACCCATAAAGACAGGTCTTTTGTTTGGGGAACTGAACAAGAGTCTGCTTTTCGAACCCTTAAGCGGAAGCTCTGCAATGCTCCCGTTCTCACGTTGCCGGACGGAAACAACGATTTCATTGTCTATTGTGATGCTTCCAACCTTGGTCTTGGCTGTGTTCTCATGCAGCGGGACAAGGTTATAGCTTACGCATCTCGTCAGCTCAAAATCCACGAGAAGAACTATACAACCCACGATCTTGAGCTAGGCGCAGTTGTTTTTGCATTGAATATTTGGCGACACTACCTGTATGGTACCAAGTGTACGATCTTCACCGATCACAGGAGTTTACAACACATCTTTAATCAGAAAGAACTTAACATGCGTCAACGCCGATGGGTAGAACTTCTTAACGATTACGACTGTGAGATTCGTTATCACCAAGGCAAGGCAAATGTTGTTGCTGACGCACTCAGCCGACGGAGTTACTTGCTCAGTATTCGCAATACCCAAGCCCAACACAACCTCGAAACTCTCATCCGCGAAGCCCAGCATGTTTGTTTCAATGAACGCACCTTGAAGAAAGAGAGGATCTACCACGATGGAGCTCAACTGGTAAGCAAAGCCGATGGGATTTTCTACTATCTGGACCGAATTTGGATCCCTAGGCGGACCGATTTGCGAAAGATTATAATGAACGAAGCCCACAAATCCCGCTATTCTATTCATCCCGGTGTCGATAAAATGTACGAGGATCTTCGTTACAAGTACTGGTGGCTGGGTATGAAATTAGATATTGCTCTCTATGTTGGAAGTTGCCTAACTTACGCCAGAGTTAAAGCCGAACATCAGCGACCTTCTGGCTTACTCGAACAACCTCCAATCCCCATATGGAAGTGGGAGAGTATAGCTATGGATTTCATAACCAAACTTCCGCCCACGCCATCAGGTCACGACAGCATTTGGGTTATAGTTGATCGTCTGACCAAATCGGCCCACTTTTTGCCAATACGGGAAGACTACAAGGTAGAACGACTAGCCCGAATCTACACCGACGAGATCATTTGTAATCATGGCATGCCTCGTGACATCATTTCAGACCGTGACGCTCGGTTTACTTCACGATTGTGGGAAACGTTTCAAGCGGCTCTTGGTACGTCGCTTAACCTGAGTACTGCATTCCATCCTCAAACTGACGGACAGACTGAAAGAACGATCCGTACTCTTTAGGACATGCTCCGTGCGTGTGTCATAGACTTCGGTGGTAGTTGGAACAAATACCTACCGCTAGTTGAATTCTCGTACAACAACAGCTATCATGCCAGCATACAAATGGCACCTTTCGAGGCTTTATATGGGAGAAGATGTCGTTCGCCCATTGTGTGGCACGAGATCGGTCACTCGCAATTAACCGGTCCCGAGTTATTACAAGAAACGACTGACAAAATCCTCCAAATTCGAGACAACTTGTCGAAAGCCAGGGATAGACAGAAAAGTTACGCCGATAGAAGACGCAAACCCCTTGAATTTGACGTTGGCGACTACGTACTCATAAAGGTATCACCTTGGAAGGGTGTGGTCAGATTCGGCAAGAAAGGGAAACTAGCGCCTCGATATGTTGGACCTTTTAAGATTCTGGAAAGGATCGGAAAAGTTGCCTACAGACTCGAACTACTGGAGGAACTTAGTAACGTCCACCCAACTTTCCATGTGTCAAACCTCCGAAAGTGTCTAGCTGATCATGATCTGATTGTACCGCTCGACGACCTTCAAGTAAACGAAACATTACACTTCGTGGAAAATCCTGTCGAAATCATGGATCGCCAAACCAAGCAACTCAGACGCTCGCGCATCCCTATCGTGAAAGTCCGATGGGAAGGCAAACGAGGCGCAGAGTTCACTTGAGAACTTGAAAGCGACATGAAGGCTAAGTACCCGTAGTTGTTTGAATGAAGATCTGAAGCGAGAAATTGGTAAGAACGTACAAATTAATGTGATTCACGGTGCCGTGCAACTTCGAGCCTAATTCCGGGACGATATTCCCTAAACAAGGGGAGGCTGTAACACCCCGTGTTTCCGAAAGTCAAAGTCAAAGTCAAAGTCAAAGTCAAGTTGACTTCTTTGACTGTAATTAGTCTATTTTATGTTTTATTTGTATTATGTGGAGTAAGTGTTAATCAAGAAATCGAAGTAATCGAACGTTTATTGACGCGAACCGATTTACGACTTTGAATAGTAGAAAGTAACAATGCGATAAAGTTAACTAATCAGTAATCAAACCGATCGAACCATCATCGAACTCGAACCTCGAATATCGCGAACCTTGGTTGTTGTTATACGTGTGTGTGCCTTATGTATTACTTGTGCGTGTTTACTTTATGTTATGTGTGGTGATCAATCGAATCGAAACTCAATCGAGCTCAATCGAAATCAAGTTGAGATAATTGGCAGAGAAGAGACTATGCTAGATGTAGATGATTGTATGTTAGATATAGTGATTGGGACTGAAAGTAAATTGAATAGGAAACTCCATCGTATTCGTATCATCTTCAATCGAAATCGAAACGTCAAAAATCGTCGCACCAAACACTCAAACTAGACTGTTGATCGATCAGGCTATCAGCCGATCAAACAGCCCAGCCGATCGGACGGATTGTCCGATCGAACAGGCTATCCGATCGGGATGCCTGGCCGATCGGCCAGCCCTTTCCTCTTTTGGAAGCCTATAAATAGGGCTGTCATTGTCATTCTTTCCACTTTTGGAAACTCTCTGACCGACCAGCTCGTGCTCCCCTTCTTTTCTCAGATTCCTTCCGATTCCGGTAAGTTTTCATCCTAAATCTTGTACTTTCTTGATCAATACACACTCCTGCACCTTTCTATCTTTCAAATCTTGATTTCTAACCGTGAGATCATCAAGATCTAAGCATTCTAGGATGATGTCATCATGGTGTTCCTCAAGAACATCATGTTTTGGCCTCATTCCACCATGAATAGCTTGGACCTAACCGATTTCCACATAAACAAACTAAGATCTATCACAGATCTGAACATTTACATAGTGTGATAGATTGAAAGAAGGATTTCCAACTTTCTTAAAACTCTTTTACACTCAATGCCTTCAAACCGGTAGAAACGGAGCTTGAGTTGTCACACCCCAACCGATGGCGGAATCATCGGGCATGGCACTGAGCGAAACAGATTGTCCAGAAGTTTCCACAACAACTATTAATACTATTCAGTTAAATGATACGTCCCATACCGTATCCCAAATAATACAATATATTATTACAGATAACAACTAGGCAAATATTCTGTTCCGACAACTCAGATTTAAATGAGACAAATAAATATTGTTCAAATGCTCCTAAAGACCCAGCCTGACAAGATCTACAGATAACTATGCTCTAGTTGCTTCTTCCTGACAGACAACTATTTGTTAGGGGCCTCTAGAGCTTTATTCTAGCCTCGCTTTCCTAGCAAGCAAACATCTTAAACACCTGTCACAAGCGTTAAAATACAGTCAATACATAAATGTAAAGGTGAGCATACAAGTTTGATAATAGCATATAGAGTTTGAATAGTTTACGCATAACCAGCACGTACACAGAGGAAAACGAAGCATGTTAATTATCGACATGGATCTATCGATACCAGTGACTGCGGGTTGACTGTCCGAGACAGTTCGCAATACATGATTACCACCGTAATCCATGCAAGTAATTGTCCTTAACAACCCCCGTGTGAACGGGTGCTGAGTCCAGACTATAGTACTACGTCGTTAAGGCAGGTAGACAGCATTCCACGTGTAAACACAATCAACAAGCATTCATTTAGTCACGTAATACATGCATATCGGTTAGCGTTCAAATAACTGAGTAGTGTGATTGATTTGTGATTTTGATAAGTAACGTATGTAACACCCAAAAGTGCTAAAAGCAAAAAAGGATCGAGTATACTCACAGCGTTTGGTTGATGGATTGAAGGGAGCGCTCGAGAGTAGGGTTAGCCTGAATAGTTCGATAGCATAACGATGAATACACGTAAAGTGGAAACAAGTGATGGTAGGTCGAACAGCCTGGTCGATCGAACAGCAGGTTTGATCGAACGGGTTGTTCGTTCGGTTGGAAGGTCCGTTCGGACAGTCTGTTCGATCGGCCGGTAGGCTCGTTCGGCTAGACTGTTCGAGTGGATTGTTTCTTCCTTTGAATAGGATGTGTTTGTGTATGATGGTTTGACCTTTTGAAGTTTTCGTTATGGTATTTGAGAACAGTGAAGTGTTCTTACCTTTCAGGTCGATCGATCGAACGGTCTGTTCGATAGGCCGGCTTAATCGATCGGTTAGGAACTTCAGTAGTAGTCCTCAGCAGGATGTCACTCGATCGATCAGCATGCTCGATCGGGTGGCATTCCAATACGTCGAACGATTTGAAAATCGATTAAGGCTTGAAGCATAGTATCTCATGATCCGAGGAGTAATGTTGACAAACAGCTGTTTGATCGAACAGTACCTCGTTCAATACCATACTTCATGACATTGTCAAATTTGTGGGGCCACTTGCTAGCCGATCGGCTGGTCTGGTCGATCGGCTGGCATGTCCGATCGGTTGGGCTGTTCATTCGAACAGCCTAACCGTTCGGCCAGCATCCTGACCTGGTCGGCCTGTTCGTCTAACACTTGGCTGTTCTGGTTATTTGACGTTATATTGAGGTAGTTTGACAACGAGCTGAACAGAGAACCTTCGCCCTTACTTGTTTCCCCTGCTCGGACAGGAATCACCCAAGTCCGGCCGATGAACGGTTCGGAACGGCGGTTTAACGTTAACCCGAAGTCGGTGAACCTCGTTGATAGAACCCGAATCTTGAACCGCACAACCATTGGAAAGATTTGTGAGTTGGCTCAGGCTCCGTTTCTACTGGTTTGAAGGCATTGAGTGTAAAAGAGTTGAAAGAAAGTTGGAAATCTTCCTTTCAATCCTCTACATCATGTAAATGTTTAGATCCGTGATAGATCTTAGCTTGTTTATGTGGAAATCGGTTAGATCCGAGCTATCTATGGTGGATTGAGGCCAAAGCATGATGTTCTTGAAGAACACCATGATGACATCATCCTAGAATGCTTAGATCTTGATGATTTCACGGTTAGAATTCAAGATTCGAAAGATAGAAAGGTGTAGGAGTGTGTAATGATCAAGAAAGTACAAGATTTAGGATGAAAACTTACTGGAATCGGAAGAAATCTAAGAAAAGAAGGGAAGCACGAGCTGGTCGGTCAGAGCTTTCCAAAAGTGGTAAAGATGACAATGACAGCCCTATTTATAGGCTTCCCAAAGAGGAAAGGGTTGGCCGATCGGCCAGGCTTCCCGATCGGACAGCCTGCTCGATCGGACAGTCTGTCCGATCTGCTGGGCTGTTCGATTAGCTGACAGCCTGATCGATCAACAGCCTGGTTTGAGTGTTCGGTGCGACGATTTTTTATCTTTCGATTTCGATTGAAGACGATACGAGTGCGAGAGAGTTTCCTATTCAAATTAATTTCAGTCCCAACTACTATATCTGACATATAATCATCTACATCTCACATAGTTTCTTCTCCACTAACTACCATGATTCGATTTCGATTGCATTCGTTTGAGTTTCGAGTTTCGATTTGTGTCTCGATTGATTCGATTGATTACCACACATAACATAAGGTAAACATGCACAAGTAACACATAAGGCACACACACACGTATAACAACCAAAGTTCGCGTATTTCGGGGTTCGAGTTCGATGATGGTTCGATCGGTTTGATTACTGATTAGTCAACTTTATCGCATTGTTACTTTCTACTATTCACAGTTGTAAAATCGGTTCGCGTTGATAAAACATTCGATTAGTTTGATTTATTCTGATTAACAACACTTACTCCACATAATACAAATAAAACATAAAATAGGCTACTTATAGTCAAAGAAGTCAAAGTTGACTTGGACTTTGACTTTGACTTTGACATTCGAAAACACGGGGTGTTACATGAGTCGACTCACCAATCAATCTCATGGATGAGTGGTTCAAGATTCGGATTCTATCTACGAGGTTCACCAATTCCGGGTTAAACGTTGAACTACCGTTCCGAACAGTTCACCGGTTGGACTTGGGTGATTCCTGTCCGAGCAGGGGAAACAAGTAAGAACGAAGGTTCCCTGGTTCAGCTCGTCAAACTACCTCGATATAACGTCAAATAATCAGAACAGCTAAGTGTTAGACGAACAGGCCGACCAGGTCGGGATGCTGACCGAACGGTTAGGCTGTCCGAACGGACAGCCCAACCGATCGGACATGTCAGCCGATCGGACATGTCAGCCGATCGACCAGGCCAGCCGATCGGCTAGCATATGGCCCCACAATTTGACAATTTCAGGAAGTATGGTATTGAATGAAGCAATGGCCGATCGAACGACTGATTGGTAAACATTACTCTTCGGATCATGAGATACTATGCTTCAACACTTAACCAATTTTCAACTCGTTCGACGTCTTGGAATGCCACCCGATCGAACATGCTGTCCGATCAGGTGACATCCTGCTGAGGACTCACCACTGAAGTGCCTAACTGATCGGTTAAGCCGACCGATCGAACGACCCGTTCGATTGATCGACCTGAAAGGTAAGAACACTTCAATGTTCTCAAATACTACAACAAAAACCTCAAAAGGTCAAACCATCATACACAAACACATCCTTTCCAAAGGAAGAAATAATCCACTCGAACAGTCCACCCGATCGGTCCAACCAACCAACCGGACAGACTGTCCGAACGGACAGGTTCTCCGAACGAACAACCCGTCCGATCGGACCTACCGTCCGATCGACCAGGCTGTTCGACCCTCTACCCCTTGTTTCCATTTTACGCGTTACTCAACGTTGTGCTATCGAACTATTCAGGCTAACCCTACTCTCAAGCGCTCCCTTCAATCCATCAATCAATCGCTGTGAGTATACTCGATCCCTTTTTGCTTTTAGCACTTTTGGGTGTTACATACGTTACTTATTTCAAAACACAAACGAACACACTACTCAATTATTTGAACGCTAACCGATTCGCATGTATTACGTGACTAAATGAATGCTTGTTGTTATGTTTACACGTGGAATGCTGTCTACCTGCCTTAACGACGTAGTACTATAGTTTGGACTCAGCACCCGTTCACACGGGGGTTGTTAAGGACAATTACTTGCATGGATTACAGTGGTAATCATGTATTGCGAACTGTCTCGGACAGTCAACCCGCAGTCATTGGTATCGATAGATCCATGTCGATAATTAACATGCTTCGTTTTCCTCTATGTACGTGCTGGTTATGCGTAAACTATTTGAACTCTATTATGCTATTATCAAACTTGTATGCTCACCTTTACATTATATGTATTGACTTTATTTTAACGTATGTGACAGGTGTTTAAGATATTTGCTTGCTAGGAAAGCGAGGCTAGAATAAAGATCTAGAGCCCCCCAGCAAATAGTTGTCTGCCAGGAATAAGCAACTAGAGCATAGTTGTCTGTAGATCTTGTCAGGTCGGGTCACTAGAAGCATTTGAACAATATTTTACTATTTACACTTAAATCTGAGTTGTCGGAACAGAATACTTGACTGGTTGTTATCTGTAATAATTTATTTTATTATTTGGGACACGGTATGGGACGTGTTATTTAAACTGAATAGTGATGATAGTTGTTATGGAAACCACTGGACAATCTGTTTCGCTCAGTGCCATGCCCCGATGATTCCGCCATCGGTTGGGGTGTGACATATTTCCCCACCGTCAATCAATGTTGGTGGCATAGTGTTCTCCTTGAAATCCCGAGGAAACATGGTATAAACCATAAGAGAATTTCCTCGAAAGTGGCATATAAAACCTTCCATGCCTGACCAACTCTTCATATAGCAACATCAAATCCAATGCTTCTAAACAACTTTAAACAATCATGTAATTTTCAATGACATCCTCCTAGGGTTGTCCAAACTGCTCGACGATCGAGGATCGCTCGACGATCGCTCGAAAATTGCTCGAAAAATGCTCGTTCGATTCCTGCTCAGACCGGTTCGATTCACATTCAATCCAAGCATGAGCAAAGGTCCGCTCGCTCGTCGATCACTCGGTTTCGCTCGAATTATTTTTATTAATAATTAATGTATATATATATTATAGATTTTAAAGATTAATGAAGAAGTTTATGCCTTTTGAACTTAATGGTAGATGAAGATGATCAAGCTTAAAGAAGAAGTTTATGGTTTTTGAACTAAATGACAATTTGTATTTCACACTTTATTTTATGCTTCTTGATATTGTTAAGAACATTTTTAAAATCATGATTTTAGTTATGTATTGCTTTTATTAGTAAAGTGTTGGACATGTTTTAATTAAGTTAGGATTTGTTTTTGTTGAACTAAGCCTTATAATTCAATCGAGCGAAACCGAGCGAAAACGATCCGATCGATTCTAATTCAATCCGAGCATGAGCATCACTTTTGTGCTCGGTTTGCAAATTCGATCCGATCAGATCGGATCGGTTGTAATTCAATCCGAGCATGAGCAGACTCTCGATCGGATCGGATCGGCTCATGAACACCCCTACATCCTCCTCATCTTGGGAAAGAACCACCGCCCTTTGACGTAACTCCTCTCGAGGTTGCAACGGATTATCCTTTATACCCTCGTAGTTAGCATGAATCCGACTTTTGTTTTTTTTTTTTTCGAGTAAACGATCTCCTTCTTTTTAGTACCCAAAGTGCCTTCACCGTTCATCCTTCTATTTTTCTCTCTTTCTTTCTCGTGATACCCCTCGACATATTCCTTGAGTTTTTCTTTTTCTTTGCGGTGCCCATTTTCGACATCTAGGTCCTCATAGAACTTGTCTAGATATTCCTCTTCCAATTCTATCTCCGACTTATTCTCAAAAACATCAAACCCTTTCACATGACTACCGAACATTTTCTTTAAAACACAAGTGTCACCGGTAGTGACTGTTTCAATTCCTTGAAACAATAATTGCTCTAGGCTTAGAACATTTTTCTTGAGGCTCGGAACCTAACTTACACATGGTATGGTTTTGCTTTTTCCATCCACCGGAATCTTAACTTCGCCAACCCCATGAACGAATGAAAATTCTTTTTTCTTATCATTTGTCGTCACACCAAAGTGTCTTTTAAAACATTTGAACAAGTTTCTATTGCCCGTCATGTGCGTCTTAAAACTTGGATCCACTACGGCACTACCCAAATCGAATCCCAACATCCTCCGCAAGTATCACTAACCAAATAATCACTTTCAAGTTTCAACGGGTAATGGGCTTAGGTTAATGTACTTGAACATATGGAAGCGATGTGCCCATATTGCTTGCATGTGAAACAGCGAACCTCAGCCTTCCTCAGTCTCCCGACCGGTATACTTCCTTCCGGCCGAACTTTTTCGCGAAACCCCTTGAACCATCTTATTGGGAAAGTTCTTGATGGGTGATTTCCATGACTGACTGGATGGCTTCCTTGCGCGTACTGTTACCTTTTCCGCTGCCCTGGCCGCACTTTCTAGTGTTCATCCTGGCGTCACCGAAATCGGCACCAACCGACTTCCCTTTATCCCTCAGACGATTTCCAGAACCATCATCTTCGTTCTCGATCTTCACAGAACCTTTGGCTCTGATACCAATGTTGGTATCAGAGTTAACGAGTTCCCGGGACAAATTGGACCGAGAAGAAAGATGATCACACAAATACTTGAGGTCGCAACAAACATCACACCACTTCATGATCAAACCGAAATACAAGAATTGAAAATATAACTAACTGAATATTGAAAACAGGAACTTGAATAACTTGAACTTGCAACTTGTTTATCAAACGAAACTTGCATACATTGAATTAGGTTTGAAACCCTATAAATAGTTGATGAAACGTTGTGTTTGAAGGGATGTGTCGATTGCAGCAGAGGGATGTGTCGATCCCCATAATAACCGTGTGACGGTTATATGCCTTCGCACACTCACGTCGTTTCAAAACAAGCCCAAACATTAACAACCTAATGGACTCTAAACTAAAGTATTTGACCCAATAACTATGTAGCCTCCGGCACAAATACGAAACAAACAAATAAAACATAAACGACATATTGTTTGACCCAAATAAAAAACTAGTAAGCATAAGAACCGAGCGGCCCAAATCTGGGTCACCGGAAGTGCATGATCATCGGCTTCAAAAAATAGAACATAAATCTTCTTTGTTAGTTTTATCTAAACGTGTGTTAGAGATATTATTTTACGCTTCCGCCTCAAGTGATATGTGATGAATTTCTCAACTCTGATATATTAAATTTTCAAATGACACTTGTCGCATGTGTTTGAGATGTTTTATGTTATTTTTAGTAAAAAATCGATAAGTTTTTTTTTAGAAGATCTCTGGTTGCTAAACATTCGAAAATAACGTGCTCTCTGGTCCTGGTCCTGATAACAACTGATGCCCGCTGGTGTTCCTCCGATCAAGTTCTTCTGATATAGCCTTCATGCTATTCTCAAAACGCCTTCTGTATGTCGGATACCTGGATATTGACTTTGTGATCCCTTGCAGTCTTCAACAAGAAAATATACCCTCATTAGCACAAATTCAATTTGTCGAGTAGAAATGGCGCTTTCGACCCAAAAGGGTCTATAGGGCCAATGGGTCAAAACTGTAGGAAGTTGGCAGCTTCTTAAAAAAGTAACATATATTGATTTTGTAGTCATATTTGCATCTTTTTTTATTAAAAAGATAAAAGTTTTTTTGGGTCAACCCAGTCCCAGCCTGTATAAAAAGGGACTGTTTCGGTCTCAACTCTCAACAAGTTTTGTCCAGCTATCCTACCCGACATGCGCCATCATTGCCACCAAGAAACACCACATGTGTTATTATTACCTCCGGGCCAATGCGTCAAACTCAGCCCTTCTACGCTCAGATTCTGGTGGCGGGCCAATATTCGAATTTCTCAGCTTTTCAACATCACCACCCAATAGCACTAGTTTGCCCAAGTATTCTGCTTCTAAATCAGTAAGATTTTGAACTTTAATCTGGTCTTTCATGACCAAAAGAGGATTCAAGAACCAGTCATAGAACATATCTTTTGGCCTGTTTGCAGTATTTAGCTCCGTCACGTTATCCTCTATAGTACAAAATGAGAGCAAACAAATTTCGTTACACAAAATATTAAAGAAAAACATGTTTTCAATATTGGAACTTGTGACGTTTTCCTTTACCTAGTAAAATACCGGCACTATCTGCTTTTGCAGACCGTAAAAGTGTTTGGAAAAGACAATAAGCTGGGAGGCCGATACTAATCACTCTTCCAGCAGCCTTCCCGGATTTTGCATCATCGATCTCTTTAACACTTATAAATCCTTCTAAAACCATATATTCACCTTGTCGACGACATTCTTCAAATAAGCTATTAAGAAACTACACCATTTATGAGAACAAGTTTAGCGTATTATATTAATTTTATAAAGAGGTGGAAAATAGGCAGGTTGGGTAACAGGTCAAAACAACCTTCGGCCCTTTATGTACACTTAATAGATCTTCATAAATAAATAGTGTATTACTAACTTAAAAAAAGATAGTGTACTATTACTTGGGTCATATCTGTTTGACCCGGTCAACATATTTGACTGGTTTCTATTTTAGCTAAGTGTATAGCTTTAGCCGTTTGAACCATAGAATATAAATACGAGCCATTTGGGTAAATAGGCCGTAACTGCCACCTCTATATGTGTAATGCAAATGGTTCGAGTGACTAACCACCAGTGGTTTCAACTCGATCATGGGAGTGGTGAAAGAACTAGACCGAGAGAGTGGGTTTTTGAAGGAAGGTGGTCTTGAGACTGAAGGTGTTGATGAACTGGATTGCAAGCCCGCATTTCTACGGTACCTAGGTCTGTTCATGTAGAAAATAGTAGCCATGAAGACAGGTTAATTAAATTTTAAGTTATAATATAACTATACCTGGGAATGCAAGATCCTTCAGGCATGTCCAAAACATCATTGCCGTATTCATCAAAGATCGACAATATAGCTACCATATAGCAAAGACCCAGATAGACAGATGACTCCTGTTACAGTTTGACGTTTAAGGTCAAATCTACTACTTCTCATGTTCAAATTTGTGATCAAATTTACTACATTTTTAATATATATTTTTTGCATGATCAATTTGAAGTCGATATACAATAAAGCTATCATGTAAACTGGAAGAATTCTAGTTGATTTTGAAGGTTAAAAACACTTGGATAAGATGATTGACCTGATAGGCAACAACACCGGCATAAAAACCAAGAATAATGCCAGCCAACATGGACGCCAACATAGCTCCAACAACAACAAAAGGCCACAATAAGATCGCAAGGCCTGCAAATGGCACACAAATACTTTCCAAAAACGGGCCTTCTCGGCCTATACAATCTTGAAACAAACGCTGCCACCCTCGTAGCAACATATACGGGATTTTAAGGGCTGCAATAACTGTCATCATTGGAAAGTCAAACGCAAACCCTATCAACCCAACAAAGAGCGCCATAAGAACATAAAGCGCCCTAATTTCAATTTTACCCTCTGGGGGAGGTTCTTGTTTCCGGAGATCATTCGTCACCGAGAAGTATGAATATAAACATACATCCTTCAAGTCCCTAACAAATATTAAACTCCCCTTGATTGTATCCCAAGTCCCATCCTGACAGCCACATATCATATTAAATAAACAATAATCAGACATTTAACTATTTAAGTCTTCCATAAAGAAAGCTAATAAACTAATAAGTTGAGAAACTGTCCATGTTGTCACAATAAGCTGATAACTTCATCAAATATGCCCCTGGGACCAATTTCTAATTTACTTACAGTGAAACAATGGAGAAACTTATTGGTTCTTCCTTCACCAACAGCTTTAAGAGTACCGAAAAGCGGTCCAATAAGGCCATAAAGAATGCTACCAGCAATGCTAACCAAAACAGCAAAAACAGGCCAAACAGCGAGCGGTGGTGTAACCAATATAAACAACAACAGTTTCGTCACTACCCAGAGTTGTTTAGTACTGCCGTACAATCCAAAACAACAAGCATATAATCATTAATACAATCATCACATGTACACAAATGGCAAGAAAATGAATCAAATCGAGTACCTGAATAAGCAGAAATAAGCCCAGACAGCATGTGCAGGCCAGAGCCCCAAAACAATAGCAGAATTCCCAACAGTCAGAATAACAAAAACTATTGGGCCAATAATCAAACCTGAAATAATAATAATCACTAGTTAAAAAGATTCAAACAAGCAGAAAACAAAATAAAAAGCAAGCTGACCTTTAAGCACACCAAAGATAAGAAGACCAATGAACAGAGGTAAGAAACAGATGAAGTTCCATAGAAGCACCAAAATCCTTCTTGGAAGATTCATTAAAGATTTCTGTATCTTTTTTTATTTTCATAAACTTAAGATTATTAGGAAACCCATCAGAAATTGACCCGGATCTTGAAGATTTTTAATTGTTTTTAGGGTTCTGCTAGATTAATTGTTTATTGTTACGTGGTCTAGATTTATCAAGGAAGAGTCCATATTCATACCACCAAAAACTGTGTCGACCGACTGACACGTCATATAAAATACTTCTTGTGTATTTTGACTTCTGGAAAACGTTTATCTCAATTAATTGCTTTGTATTTTCACTTCTGAAAAACGTTTATCTCAATTAATTGTTAGAAAACCTTTTTCTTATTAGTTTATTTTAGAAAGAAAAAAAAAATTCACTTAATTTGTTCTTTTGATTAGTTTTCTATAACATATCGCCCATGACATTAAGTGGTGTACCAAAATCCTTCTTGGAAGACCCATTAAAAAAATTCACTTAATCCAACATACAGAAGGCGTTTTGAGAATAGCATGAAGGCTATATCGCCAATGATGTTGTAGCACAGCGGTTGCAATGGAGGTGGGAAGGTTTATCACCTTGTGGGTTCCTGTCTGAGAGTGCTCAGGTTTGAATCCCACTTCGACCGAGCTTTGGTCATGTATAGCCCTGACCGAAATGCTGTTCAAAAAAAAATGAAGGCTATATCAGAAGAACTTGACCGCAGGAACACCAACGGGCATCGGTCGTTATCAGGACCCGAGAGCACGGTTTTTTCGAATGTTTAGCAACCAGAGATCTTTTAAGGGCATATTTGGCTAAGCTTTTTGAAACAATTTATTGACTTATTCGCTTTTTGAAAAGTCATAAGCTCCAAATTTATTGACTTATTGGCTTTCTGAAAGGAGATGTTGAATGTTGTATGATTGCATTTTATCTTATTAGTCAGTCTTATTGTATTGAACATTATTTTTTATTAAATACATACACAAATGAATGAGTGGCGGATCTAGAAGATCCACATAGGGCCCCTATGATAGGGGTAACGTTTCAATAAAAAGGGTAACAAAATCGAAAAAACGTCAATTTTTTTCAAAATTTACACTACCGTCGGAGCATCAAGGGGCCATGAAGGTTACCCCTTCTATTATCACTCTAGATCCGCCCCTGAAATGAATATCGAGTACGATATTAAGTTTCACATGTATGTAACGTCTTCGTATCTAACGTGTTATATATTAGTAAACCCTTATAACTATAATTATCATTGTTCATTTGCATTTGGGTGTTTTAGGGGTTTTTTTTTTTTTTTTTTGAAAGTGATTATATAATATTGAATATTGAATAATCATAATCAGATATTCATTTGTAATGAAACTAGGTGCACGAGATGGTATTATGATATGTAAAATGACCTCTAAATGTTTAGAAATCAATATTTGTCAAGGTTGGAGAACTCGCTAGTCGCTAGCGGGTCGGTGAGGTAGGAACTAGCGACTACTCGGGATTAATCGGGATTAATCGGATCGGATTTTTTACATATAATTTTAAGTTTTTATACATATATACATATATTTTTATACGTAATTTTTTTAAGTTGACAAGTTTTGACCGGAATCTGGGAGGTTTTGGCTGGAATATGTGTTTTTTCCGAATTTTTCTTATTTTTTCCGATTTTTCTGATTTTTTCCGATTTTTTTTTGTTTTTTCCCGATTTTTTCCGATTTTTCCCGACCGACTAGTCGCGATTAGGGCCGACTAGGGCCGGCTAGCGATTTTTTTACTGATTAGCTGAAAATTACTCAGTTGATGGGCGACTAGCGACTAGTCAGCGATTAATCGCCGACTAGTCGCGATTTTTGCAACCATGATATTTGTTTCGTATGAGAAAAGTTTCGTGATACTCTACTAAATATGACAGCACAAATTACATCTTAAACTCATCATTTACTTGTATTTATCTTTTAGAAATGCTCATTCCGTCTTTACTAGTAACATTGGGTTAGAAACCTGTATATTACAATACAACGGTTGAATAAAAGAAATTTTAAATGGTTAGTAATGAAGTTACAAAATTGAAAACGATATTTTGAGATAAGATATATTTACAACTTTTTTTTGAACGATAAATTTGGATCACTGACGAACCGTTGGAGTATCATCGTGCCACCAGCGGAACCACCCGATCATATCCATCTCCACTAGGCATAATGCCTATACATCAATTCAGGAGGAAACCCAATAAATATGGGAAAATCCCCTTGTGGGAATCGAAGCAGGACCTATTGGTCCAAAGCCTTATCCCATCCCCAAGATGCCACTAGGCTATAAAGTCATGGGCCATATATTTACGAAATAATAGATAAAATATAAAGAGGTGAAATAAGACCGTGGGGTATGGTGGGGCGGGGGTTGGGCTTGGGTTGGGGCATTTGCTGACACGTGTAAAGGGAGCCCCCCCCTGCCTGATTACATGTCCGCGGGGTATGGCGGGGCGTGGGTTGGACTTGGGTTGGGTGCACCGCGTGGCAGAATATTTAAAAAAAATACAAAAAAATTATAAAAAATCATACAACATTTATAAAAAAAACCCTACAACTTCATTAAAATTTTAAAAATTACATAATCCTAAAAATTACATAATTTCTAAAAATTCCAAAATAAACAAACCTAGAGCATTAAAAAAATTTCAAAAAGGTCGATCTTGTCGAACGCCTTGTTTTCCTTGCCTCGAAACTCTATGTTTGCCATCGCCACCCGGTCCTCGTGGCTTAACTCGCCACCGGGAACGGCTTCGTAGTAAGCCTTGAAACGCTCGAGCTTGGGCCGTAGCTCGCGCCATTTATGTTGGCACGCGTTGAGGTTGTGGCGGTCGTTACCGGCGTTATGTCGGTAGGCTCCGAATGCTTCCACCCAATATTTTGTTTGGCCGGGTGGCCGCCCCTTCATAGCGTCAACGACGCTTGTGACGAGAGCAATTTCTTCTTCACGGGTCCAAGATGCCATAGCGGTGTTGGGTTCGTGGGATGGGGGGACCAGTGGGGTAGCGGGTTCAAGAGAAGTGGGTAGCCGGTGGGGTTTCGGTTCGTGGGATGGGGGGACCAGTGGGTTGGGGGTTACAAATATATAGAGGTTGTTGGGAGACCGGGGTGGCGGTTTGGTGGTATGGGGGGACCGTTTGAATTTTAAAATTCGAAATTTGAAATGGCCGCCTGACGTGGCGGGGTGAGCGAATGAGATTCAGCCAGCTCGCTTGGCCATACCGCCCCACGCCCGGCTTGAAAGCCAAGCCACAAGGCCCACGCCCCAACCCAAGCCCACCCGGGGTGGTGGCTTGGGCGTTTTACCCCAACCCACGGCCCATACCCCATGGCCTAAGGGAAGCGGAAAAAAGAATCTTGTGTTCATAAATTATGACACATGGCGCAATCAGATTTTTTTTTGAATTGCAACAGCTTTATTAGACAATAAAGCCCAGCAAGAGGCTGGCGCAATCAGATACTTATTTATTAGGTACAATCACAATTCCTTTTTCTATAATACAAATTACACAAATAGTCAAAAAATTATCAACAATTCGATTCCCTAAACATGAATTTACAAGCTTCATAATCAAATAAACATATTTAATCCATTGTGGCTGCAATGGGTAAAAATCAATGGTACTTGTGTTAATCTGACAGGCTAAAGAATAATATACATGTTTCCTTGTTTTCCCCTTTCACTCTAGCAAACTCGATAATAACATTCAAGTTGGTAAAACTTATTTGAAGAGAAGTTGTAAGTTGACACCAACACATAATAAAAGTTTCAGTTACTTGTTCAAAAGCTCGTTCGGCTGCTAACCGAATCTGAAAGCTAGTGAAAGACGACATTTACATCTTACATGGCACTTTTAAGTGTGCTTGAGAAGGGAAAACTATAAGATGAAGCACTTCGGGTTTGGAAACATATGATTAAGACAAGGTCAAACCAAATTCATAAGCTTACACAATAATCATGGCTTTGGTTTATGCGGGTCAAGGAAAGTTTAGCATCGGACAACGTCGGTTTCTTGTGTCGAGCTAAATGTGGTAACATTTAGTACTTTTTAATTGATACAACGACACCATTTTCATTGCATAAAAAGTAAAAGAGGGAGAGAAAAAGTACAAAAAGAAGGTGGATAATTTATTTTGGCTCATTCTATACGCACCCCCCACCCTTCCTGATTACACCCCCCTTGTGAGAGGGAAACTGTCGGTCCCACGCAGGCCCCACCTATAAGTATGTGAGAGAAGGGGGGTGAAAAAAGTAAATAGGGGGGGTGTAGAAAGTAGCACCCTTTATTTTTAATGTTTTTTTTGTTTTTTTAACGAATTTATTTACTCTTGTGATGCTTAAACCCATGACCCCCAATCCTCTGGCTGGGTTACCAACCCAATGGTAATGCCTTTTTTTTGTTAAATAAGCTTAATTTTACTCAAAACGATAACTTATGTTTATGAATTAATAAAAAAAATACATCTTGATATTTTAGAACATGAGTAAAATGCTAAAATGGTCCCTGAATTTAGGTCATTTTGTCACTTCAGTATAAAAATGAAACTTTTTGTATCTGAGTGGTTTTATTTTTGTTGCCATTTTATCCAATTGGCAAACTGGGTTACAATTTTCTGTTAACTTCTCATCTTTTTTGTCGTTTCCTCAGTTAAATGAAGGGTATAATCATCATTATATATTTATGTGCCATAATATATTTTAACTAAATGAAGAAAACGACACAAAAAAGAAGAAGTTAACATAAAATTCTAACTCAGTTATTCAATTGAATGAAAATAGAAACAAATATAAAACCTAATAAGGGACTCAAATACAAAAAAAAAAACTTTTTTAAACTAAAGTGGTAAGAAGAGCCTGAAGTCAGGGACCAGTTTAATATTTTACTTTTAAAAATATAATAATAAATATGTTAAATTAAAGTTTATGACTTCACATGTCATATACACTCTCTCTCGTTAGATTAACAAAATGTTTGCAATTCTTGTAGCTGTTTAGTTGGGCATGTTTGGTTAAGTTTATTATAGTTAAAAAGGATTTTTGGAAAAGAACTTTTGGAAAAAGACTTTTTGAAAAGGAGTTTTAAAAAAAAAAAAGTGTTTGGATTAGCTTATTGATGTAAAATGACTAAAATAGGCATTTTTTTAGATATAAGGGGGTAAAGAAGGGGTATATTGGTAATTTTTAGTTTGAAAAGTTAAAAGCTGGCCAAAAAGTCACAATATTGTGACTTCTTGAAACCTTCTTTTTCTTCTTTGCAAAAAGTCATTTCTAAAAGGACTTTTGGCTTAGTCAAACACAAAAACAACTTATTGGCTTTTTGATAAGTCAATAAGCCAATAAGTTGTTTTGAAAAGCTTAGGCTGGAAGGTATGGTTTGGCTCATCCCCACGGGGATGAGCCTCCACGTAGGCGCCACGTAGGCGGCTAGCATGGGATGAGCCAAAATGAAGATGGAGGGGGATGGAGGATGGGGCCCCACCACATCCTTTAACTTTTATTTTTTATAAAAAGTATTTAACATTTAAATAAAAATACTACATAAAGGAAGATAATAAAATCCATTACATAAAAAAAATAAAAATTACATAACCTAAAAAAAAAAAATTACGCTACCTAAAATTTGGAAAAAAAAAGACTAGATTTAAAAATTTAAAACAAACACACTACTCGTCTTCGTCTTCGTCTTCGGCTCCGTCACCCTCCACAATGTTAACGTTGTTCCAAATATGTTCTACCAAATCTTGTTGAAGGTTTGCATGCGTGAAGTCGTTTGTTAGCGAGAACGAGTTTAAATCCTGTTGTGGGGGATCAACCGGGACAGTGTTCCCCCAAGATGCATTCTCATCATACTCACAAATCGCCCGACCTTCGTCTTCAATAATCATGTTATGGAGCAAAATGCAAGCGTACATACAAAGACGCAGCCTTTTTGGGGTGAACGCACGTGCCCGTTGTGCAACGATGGCCCATTTTTTTCGTAAGACACCAAAAGCGCGTTCGATGTCTTTTCTTGCAGCTTCTTGACGCTTGGCAAATTTTTTTCGTTTTTCGTCCTCGGGATACGGAATAGTCTTCACAATTGTAGACCAAGACGGATATATCCCGTCAGCAAGATAATACCCACGTCTATACTCAACCCCAGAAACTGTAAAACTTGTGTCCGGTCCCGTTCCATTAACGACATCGGTAAAGATGGCCGATTGGTATAACACGTTGAGGTCGTTGAGTGAACCAGGGAGACCAAAGAAAGAATGCCATATCCACAAATCTTGTGATGCCACAGCTTCAAGTATCACAGTTGGATAGCCGTGATCACCTCGCGTATATTGGCCGCGCCACGCAGTCGGGCAATTATGCCACCCCCAATGCATACAGTCAATGCTACCAAGCATTCCCGGAAACCCGTGCCTTGCTTCATGCGCTTGGTACAACTGTTGAACATCATACGCGTTTGGTTTCCGCAAATATTTTTTGCTATACAGTTTCACCACATTATGGCAAAACCGATACAAACATTCCCGCGTAGTTCTTGCCGACATCTGTAAGTACTCGTCCAAAGCGTCGGCCACTGTCCCGTACGCCAGTTGTCGAATGGCCGCAGTACACTTTTGTAACGTTGTAAACCCTTCATAATTTCGAGCATCAGGACGTTGCGTGAAAAACGGGTCTAGGCCCGCCAAATCATTGGCAATCCTTGTGAATAAGCGGCGACTCATTCGGAACCTGCGTCTAAAAATGTCGGCGTTGTAAAGTGGCTCATCCGAAAAGTAATCGTTCACCAATTTCTCGTGCGCTCCTGTCGTATAAAATATATAAGTACGAGATAAAAAAATTAAGGACAATGAAATTTTGTAATGAAAACCTTGGCGGTCTCTGTTAATGCGTATTCGTCTGGTAATAACATTTTCACCAATTTCTTCCTCTTCCTCTTCGTCTTCCTCTTCCTCTTCGATTAAAATCTGTCCCGCCCGTAGAACAGCGTTTGCGAAAAACATCTCCTCTTCGTCATCCGAAGACGAGGGCCACCAAGGATTAGAAGCCATTGTGGGTAAAAGGATATTTTTTTTTATAAAAGTAGGGAGAAATTGGTATAAAATTGAGAGTGTTTTGGGTTGAAAGTGGGGAAATAATATTGAAAGTGGTTGAATTTATAGGAAAAAATGAATTTTTTTTTTTTTTATTAAAAAACTAGCCGTTAAACGGCTATATGGTTTGAATTTTGGGGCGGCACACCCGTCTTGGGCACGCCGGTTGTGATGATTGCCGGGCCAGGGGGGCGGTGTGGGGGTCCGGCGCCGGGCCAAGCCGGGCCAAGCCGGCCCCCATACCTTCTGGTCTTAGCCAAACATGCCCTAAAACTAAAGTTAAACTAACTTTTATAAGGCACACTTGTCAAGAAAAAAAATGATAAGGCACATTTGTCAAGAAAAAAAAGAGATTATATAAGGCCACTCGGTATGGTCCCCGTCCTCCCTCCGGCGCCGCCACATCACCACGGTCCTCCCACGCCGCCCCCCTCCGTCCCGTCCTCCCCGTCGGAGTTGTGCTGGATGCAACGGACCAAACAGGTGAGCCACCCCCCCCCCCCCCCCGCGACGCCAGTCCTCCCACACCGCCCCCTCCGTCTTCCCTCCGTCGCCGGCCTTCCCTCCGTTACCATACCCACCAGCCTAAAAACCGAGTTTGTTTTATAATTGTATGATACCAAATAAAGAAAAAGAAAAAGTAAGCATAAAAAGTTAAACATTGTCAGTTGATAAATCTAGAGTCTAGACACCCAACGGTTACTCAACTGCCTATTGTGCAATGCCCTCTTTCAATGAAATTATGCTTTTTTCAATTGTTAAAGTCCTCACACTTTACCAATTTTTGATTCCATTACTACTTTACGCATCTAATCATCATCACACAATTGAAATTTCATATCACAACCCTAATAATCCTCAACATTCTGGTCCATTTCTGCTATATGTTCTTCTAATGATCACAAGTTGTTAACACTTACAGAAATATTTAATGGATCCTCCCAGAGGGTTTTTGCTGCATCTATGGAACTTCATCTGTTTTTTACCTTATTTCATCGGTCTTCTTCTTGTGGGTGTTCTTAAAGGTCAGCTTTTTATTTTGTTTTCTGCTTCAAACTTATTATTATTTGAACCCTTCTAACCTGTGTTTAATTTTCAGGTGTTATTGTTGCCCCAATAGTTTGTGTTATTATGACTGTTGGGAATTCTGCTATTGTTTTGGGGCTTTGGCCTGCACATGCTGTCTGGGCTTATTTTTGCATTTTAAGGTGCTTTGTTTGATTAGTTTTCTTGTTGGGCTGTCTTGCTTTTTTGCTGTTTGTGTATATGTATGTGTGATTATATATTGTTGGTTTGGATTGTATGGCAGTGCGAAACGACTAGGGCCGGTGATGAAAGTGGTGGTGTGTATATTGGTTGCACCACCTTTGGCTTTATGGCTTGTTTGTGTTGTTGTGGGTAGCATTGTTGGTGGCTTAGCTTATGGGTTTCTTGGACCGGTTTTCGGTACTGTAAAGGCTGTTGGTGAAGGGAAAACCGATAAGTTTCGTCATTGTGTTACGGTAAGTAAACAAGAAAAATTGGCACAGGTTGTGTCACGGGTGTTTAGGATTGCTTATTTAAGCTAACCTATGGAGGCTATCAGCTTTATCTATACCTAATAAATAAGTAACTGGTTATGTCACGTGCTGGGAGCCCAACATTTCTTTTCTTGCTTCACCAATTCGTATTTTATTTCTTAAATTGGAAAAAAAGTTAATTTCAATCATATCTTATTTCAATAATATCGTTTTATAATGTCTGAATCTTCATTTCTAACTATTTATCATTTCTTTTATTACACGGCTTTCTAACTTAGTTAAGTTAATACAACACAATAAACTGATAACCTAAACACTATATCCGCTTGTTATAAATATATTGAATAAGTGGTTTCTTAAAAGCCCTTGATCGTGAGCTTTTTGGAACAGAACCATCCTTATAAAATTAATTATCTGACTAGTGTTTAATTTATATCACGTAATGACTTTAGATGTGTACATGTTCTTATAAAATGTGGCTGACAGGACGGGGTTTGGGATACAATCAAGTGGAGTTTAACCTTTGTTAGAGACTTAATGGACGTATGTTTATATTCGTACTTCTCAATGACGGATGATCTACGGAAACAAGACCCTCCAGGGGGTAGAATTGAAATTAGGTTCGACATGTTTTAACTTTTAATGTTTAGAAAATGAGTCATTTAGGCTCAATTACATGTTAAAAAGCTCGTTTTGTTGTTGGTGTTGCAGGGTGGTTTGTGTTCCTATAGCGCTCGTTGTTGGGTTGCTAGGGTTTGCGGTTGACTTTCCAGTGATCACAGTTATTGCAGTCCTTAAAGGCCCGTATATGTTGCTAAAAGGGTGGCACCGCTTGTTTCATGATTGTATAGGCCGAGAAGGCCCGTTTTTGGAAAGTATCTGTGTGCCATTTGCAGGTCTTGCAATCTTATTGTGGCCTTTTGCTGTTGCTGGAGCTGTGTTGGCGTCCATGTTGGCTGGAATCTTTCTTGGTTTTTATGCAGCTGTTGTTGCATATCAGGTCAATCCTCATCTCTTATTGTTTGACTTTCAAAGTCAAACAAAATTCTTTTATACTACAAAGTCAACAACTATTATAACAGCTTTATATTGAATCTAAATTGACCATGCAAGTATACATTTTGAAAAGGTGGATGTTGAAAATGTAGACAATTCGATCTCAATTTTGAGTATGAAAGGTAATAGATTTGACCATAAAAGTCAAACTGTAACAGGAGTCATCTTTCTATCTGGGGATTTGCTATATTGTAGCTGCATTGTCGATCTATGATGAATACAGCAACGATATTCTTGACATGCCTGAAGGATCTTGCTTTCCAAGGTATAATTACCGTTCTCTCTATAATAACTTAACGGTTTGTTACTTAACCTCTGTCTTCTTGGCTAATTTTCCACATGAACAGACCTAGGTACCGAAAGAATGCGGGCTTGCAATCTGGTTCAACAACACCTTCAGTCTCAAGACCAGTTTCCTTCAAAAACCCACCATCTCGGTCTAGTTCTTTCACCAACCCCATGATCGAGTTGAAACCCTTGGTGGTTAGTTACTCGGACCATTTACTTTACAAACATACTATAAAAGGTGGCCGTTACGATCTGAGTAATGTGTTAATGTTAGTAAAATTTTAAACTTAGCTAAAATGGAAAGTAGTCAAATGTGTTGTGACCAGGTCAAACAAGTCAAAAAACCCTAGTAATGCTACAACATTATGATTTTTATAATCTTTGTTAACTATATTTAAAATTGAGATATTGGATTTAAATAACCTCAGCTTTCACCATTTGACCGATAACACTTCCAACTTACGAATTGTACCACGCCACTCCCAACTTTCAACTTATTTTCCTCTGGCACTCCCAAACTAATTGAACCCTAACCTAGTTAGTTTTTTTTGCTGACGTGGCTTTTTTGATGATGTGGCACTTGTTTACTGACGTGGCATCTGACGTCAGCTAACTGGGAAAGGGTTCAGTTAGTTTGGGAGTGCCAAAGGAAAATAAGTTGAAAGTTGGGAGTGACGTGGTACAATTCGTAAGTTGGAGTGTTATCGGCCAAATGGTGAAACCTTGAAAGTTGAGGTTATTTAAATCCAATATCCCTTTAAAATTCTAACAATTGCACAAGAAAGTGTGGGGCCGGCTGCCCAACAAGAGTAATTTTTAACTATATTTAAAAATTACTTGTTTTATTTCCGTTACCCAACCCGCCAACATTTCCACCTCTAACATATAATATTAATATAATTTGCTAAACTTGATCCAATAAATGGTGTAGTTGCTCGATAGCTTATTTCAAGAATGTCGTCGACAAGGTGAATTTATGGTTTTAGATGGAGTAATAACCGTTAAAGAGATTGATGATGCAAAATCCGGGAAAGCTAGCGGAAGAGTGATTAGTATCGGTCTCCCAGCTTATTGTCTTTTCCAGACGCTTTTACGGTCTGCAAAAGCCAACAGTACCGGCATTTTACTAGGTAAACGAAAACGTTATGAATTCCAATATTGAAAACAGTTCTTATTAACATTTCGTTATAATGAAAATTGTTTGCTCTCATTTTGCACTCTAGAGGATAATGTGACGGAGATAAATACTGCAAACAGGCCAAAAGATGGGTTCTATGACTGGTTCTTGAATCCACTTTTAGTCATGAAAGACCAGATTAAAGCTCAGAATCTTACTGATTCAGAAGCCGAATACTTGGGGAAACTAGTGATGTTGAGTGGTGATGCTGAGAAGCTGAAAAACTCGAATATTGGCCCACCGCCGGAATCAGAGCTTAGACGGGCTGAGCTTGATGCATTGGCCCGAAGGTAATAACGAATGTGGTGTGTCATGGTGGCAACTGGCAAGACCGGGTTGGGTAGCTGGTCAAAACTAGTTGAGACCAAAACGGGCCAGGTTGACCAAAAAACATTATCGTTAACTTTCTAATACATTAAATATGATTACAACAACAACCGTACCCAGTATAATCCCACATATAGCGAAGCTATTGATAGGGTCTGGGGAGGGTAGAATGTAGGCACGCCTTACCTCTATCCCAGGGGATAGAGAGGCTGCTTCCAGTGAGACCCCCGGCTCAATACATTAAATATGATTGCAAAATCAATATTTGTTACCTTTTTAAGTGACTGGGCAACTTCGCATCCTTTTGACCCGTTTGGCCCTTTTGGGTCGGAATTGCCATCTCTACCCGTGTTCGGTCTGCGTAACACCTTGTTTTTTATATGTTTTCATCAAGTTGATGTTGTGCTGATCAATGTATATATCTTGTGAAAGACTTCAAGGGATCACAAAGTCAATATCAAGGTACCCAACATACAGAAGGCGTTTTGAGAATAGCATAAAGGCGATATCGGAAGAACTTGACCGGAGGGACACTAATAGACGTGGGTCAGGATCGGGATCGGAGAGTACATTTGGCCGAAGGTTTAGCAACCAGAGATCTTTTAAAACTAAAACGAGTAACCAAGAAGATGATCAAGAGGTTGAAAGAGATATTGATGTAGTATAATTGGATTTTCCTTGTATTTAATCTTGATAGTCTATCAATAGAGATGTTGATGTACTATAATTGGATTTTACTTGTATTTAATCTTGATGTAGTTAATCAGATTTCTAACAACAGCAGAATGTTAGTGGATATAGTATTGCAGGAAACGATAGCGTGTTCTTTTCTCTGGATCTTCAACATAGCGAAAATTAAATAGTTAGACTGGAATGAGTGGTGTAATTTTGACGTTTCATTATTCTTTGAATTTGTATTTGTTATTCCTAGCTTCTTTATCTATACTATATTAGGGGTAGGGGCGCTCCACTAGTGATGGGATTCCATCACTCACAACATCCAATCAAGTTCCGCCATGTCATCGAGCTTCATTCCATCACTAGTGATGATGGATTTTAGTGGAAATACCCATCCATCACTTTTTTTATAAACTCCTTCATATCGGCGGTCATCCTCCTCTTCAACGGTCATATAACAACGCGTGTTCATGGCCACGCTTAAACTTTTCCACGCGTGATAAACGGCACCGGCGGTGGTGTTTAACGGTATTCCACGCATGGTCTTTTGGTCATAATGGGGTGCCCCGGGTGGCCTTATAATGCATGAGAAAGTGGCAATTTAAGATACTCAACAAATAAGGACTTTTTCCATCTTAATTTATAAATACATCCCTAAAATGAGGGTAAATTGGTCTTTTAAATAATAATTATATTTTAGTCCTTCCATCTTATTACACTTAAATCCCTACGTTTTAACATAATTATAGATAATTAGTTACACTTTTCCCCCTCCACAACAACCTTATAATTCTTTTACGTATTCTTGTCATATCTTATAAAATATTTAAAAAAAATCTAAAAGTAATGTGACGACCTACTCATTTTTGTAGACTTTTCGATAGTTGTCTTGATTAATATTGACGTGTGGATTAAAAGATACAAGTAGTTGATGTCTTAGTGTACAAGTGATTACAGCCCAACATGCTTAGTTATTATCCTAGAATGTTTAATAGCTACAGAATGTCAAGTGATTAAATACCGTCAATTTAATCCTCTCATCAAAATTACACTTTAATCCCTCATCTTTAACAAAATTATAGATAATTAGTTAGTAGTTACCATTTGTCCCCTTATAAAAAAACTTACTCCCCCTCCCACACGATTTTTAAAAGGCCATAACTTTTTTTGTACGTTAATATATATATTTTTTTTAAATTACACCATATAAACGGTATTTATTCTCTTTAATTTGAGTATAGTATTACTGTAGTTTTTTAATTATAAAATTGATATGTTACGTGATTAACATTGTCTAAGGTGAGTAATAACTGAATCGTTAACCAATTCCGAACAGAAATCAACCAAAAACTGATTTACCAAAACACGAATTAACCAAAAATGGTCATCGATTTTTTTACCCTCATTTAACCAAAATTAACTAAATGGAACCATTCATATTTTCATATATTTCTAGCTTTTATACCTTCATTCATGTATTTCATATATATACCCCCATTTTATGTATTTATATATCCATTTCATGTATTTATACCTAAATTTCATGTACTTCTAATAAAAAATATTAACCAAAGTTTGGTTTTGGCTATTAACCGAAATTAAAAGAATTAAACAAAAAAAACCGCCAATCCAAATGAATAAACCAACCGATTAACTGAAAATGAATTGGTTAATAAAATAGACTAATCGATGACAATGTCTAACCAACCAAACAATGCACACCGTGACAATGTCTATGTTTCCCGCCGAATCGCGTGCTATTATTGGTTAATAACCAAAACCGGTTATCGATGAGCAATAACTAAATCGTTAAACTAAACTAAACCAAACCAAAAACAACTTAAATCAACCAAAAACTGAATTAACTGAAAACCAAAAACCGGTTATCAATTATTTGTACTCTCGTTTAACCAAAATTAGCTGAATCGAACCGAATCATTTATATTTTCATACATTTCTAGCTTTTATACTTCCTGTTCATATGTTTCATATTTTATATCTCCATTTCATATATTTATACTTTCATTTCATGTATTTATACCTCAATTTCATATATTTCTAAGCAAAAGTTTTAGCCTAAGTTTGATTTTTACTATTAACTAAAATTAAATGAAACAAACCAAAAACCACTAATCTATCCGAGTAAACCTAATTGATTAACTGAAAACCGATTGGTTAATGAAATAGACTAACCGATGACTTTGGTTTCAGCTTCGGTCGAGGATAATAACCGAACCAACCGAACCATTCACAACCCAATGAAATGGATTACCCGATTACTTCGCTTTTGATATATATCTATCACAATAATCACAATGATACTACAATAAATATTATATGAATAAAAAAACTACAGAAAACGAGTATCATGTGTCATGTTTTTATTTCTTTCTTATACTCTTCAAATTTTATCTTATAGACGGTTTCTATTTTTGCCATTAATTATAAACTACTTTGTACTAATTTATTAAACCAATATGATGTTTTGTTTCTCAACAGATTTTTAACCTTTGCTAGTTGATACCAAAATATATTGTTAGAGTGTGCTTCTATTGATAAGTGTGGGGCGCGAGGGGAGGCTACCTAAACATTTTGTTTTGGCGCTTGCCAATGGTAAAGCTTTAGATTTTTGTCCGGGGGGTCGGAAGTCACCGGACCTAAAATTATACCTAAAAAATTATAAAACCGGGGTATCGAAAACGTATATACCTAAAAAATTCTATACGGAAACTACATACCGGACACTACTGAGCGAAAAGTTCAGGGGTCCCCCCAGCCCCAACTATGCTACGCCCATGGCGCTTGGGTACCGAGTATAACATCATTCTTTATCTCGTGGTACTAAAAAATTTCACGAAAGGAGGTGTTGAAACCACCGAACATTCCGTTCATGGCTATTCCCTCATTTTTCACATGGTCAATCATCTCATGCCACCTAAGCATTTCTTTTCATTTTTATTCAATTGGTTGTAGGACGAGTGAGAAGGAAAAAACTCATCCCCTAGCCCCTTTTGGGATGAAAAACCGAAATTGAAATATGCTGACATGACACTGATGTGAAGAAGAGGGAGTTACGAAATAAGCGGGGAGAAAAGGATCCATACATGACATAATGACATTAAGCTATGTCATGTTACTCCTAAATAACTTGTTTTTTTTCTTAAAATCACATTTCATTGTAGGCTAGAAAAATGAAATAGTAACACATGAGGTGCAAATGTGCAATGCATCTTCATTTCTTTGTCTTTGACTTTCGAACTCGTCGTCCACGTAGTTTTTCACAAATCTGTATAATAATCACATCAATGGTGTTGGAGCAGTTGAAAATCAAATCATTCACCCCAATTTTCAATTCATACCCGCTTCTTCTCTGTCACTACCCCTTCATCTATAAAATACCAGAAAAAAACATCCTTTGACTTTCTACAAGTCATGCGATCCAGATCTCATTCATCATCTCAAACTGCCATATGAATGATATTATGATGGCAAGGTTTTTACCCGTATTGTTGGTATTCTGTTTGATCAACGTCGGGTCGGGTCAAGAAGCCCCGTACAGGATCCACACATTGTTTTCAGTTGAATGCCAGAATTACTTCGACTGGCAGACGGTGGGCCTGGTTCACAGCTTCCGGAAGGCCCGTCAACCCGGCCCGATTACCCGTCTTCTTAGCTGCACTGATGAAGAGAAGAAGAAGTATAAAGGAATGAACTTGGCTCCCACTTTTGAAGTTCCTTCTATGAGTAGACACCCTAGAACTGGTGACTGGTAATTTTAGTCAATTTTGTTTATGAATATATTATTTATATGTGATGAAATTAGGTTTGTTAGTTTATTTGGGTTTGGGTGTTTTAGTAAATGGGCATGTGTGTTTTTGTACCTAATTGTGCATGCATGATTGTTGCTTAGGGTTTTTTTTTTTTTTTTGATTTTGTGTTTTGAAAGTAATTATATAACATTTAATTAATCAGAATCAGATAATTAGCTGCAGGGGATAGTAGTTAGATATGTTTTAAGTTTGACAATCAGATAATTATTTGTTTCGAGTGTTTGAAAAAAGTTATTTTTTTAAGGATTTACATGTAAAATGATCATAAATTTAATATAAGTTTTGGTTAAGTTATTCAAATAATCGAGATCACTTCACTACACCCAAATACTAGCAAGTGATTATGTGCAACTTGGAAGCAGTTAATCACTTTCAAAACGCAATGCCAAACAGTTTCTAAAGAAAAGCATGGAAGATTTATTAGAATGTTTGTTAGTGTCGTTCTGAATAGCTCATGAAGTTACTCAAATGTTATAGGACTCAGCGTTCTTGCAGTATAATTGTACAATAATATATCTATTTATTCAACACAGGTACCCTGCAATTAACAAACCAGCAGGAGTTGTTCATTGGCTCAAACATAGTAAAGATGCACAAAACGTTGATTGGGTTGTTATACTGGATGCTGATATGATTATCAGAGGCCCAATTTTACCATGGGAGATTGGTGCAGAGAAAGGCAGACCCGTTGCTGCATATTACGGGTTTAAAAATAATTATTTTCATAATCTTGATTTTTAACTGTTGTGGAAGTTGTTATGTTACGTCAATACTCAATAGCCTTTTACCAGTTAGGAATTTACTAAAAAGCCCTGTGTTGACAATAATTTCTTGTCGATTAGGTACCTGGTGGGATGCGATAACATACTTGCCAAATTGCACACTAAAAATCCTGAACTATGCGATAAAGTCGGTGGGCTTTTAGCCATGCATATAGACGATCTTCGGGCCTTAGCACCAATGTGGCTTTCTAAAACAGAGGAAGTAAGAGAAGACAAAGCCCATTGGGCCACAAATATAACCGGTGATATTTATGGCAAGGGATGGATCAGTGAGATGTATGGATACTCATTCGGTGCAGCAGAGGTAAATTTACATAACTAATAATAAATATCTCCATCTTCTCTATTTGTTATAAATTTATTATAAACTGTTAGCTAATGTTATGTTAATTATCAGGTGGGACTTCGACACAAAATTAACGATAACCTAATGATCTACCCAGGATATATTCCACGAGAGGGTGTTGAACCTATTCTTATGCATTACGGGTTACCGTTTTCTGTTGTAATTCTGTTAACTAGAAGGGCAATTCGGCCATATAAAATGACCGAATTGGCCTTCTCGTTAACAGAAAAAATGGATTAAATTAACCCAGTGGACTGAAATGGCAACGGTGAAACCTTTTTGGACCCACAGGTAAAAAATGAAACCTTTGGACTAACCTGGTAAAATGACCCAAACCACAGGGACCAAATTGACATTTAACTCTTTCTTTTATTACACGGGTTTCTAACTTAGTTAAGTTAATACAACACAATAAACTGATAACCTAAACACTATATCAGCTTGTTATAAATATATCCAATCAGTGGTTTTTTTAAAAGCCCTTGATCATGAGCTTTTTGGAACAGAACCGTTCTTATAAAATTAATTATCTGACTAGTGTTTATTAATTTATATCACGTAATGACTTTAGATGTGTACATGTTCTTATAAAATGTGGCTGACAGGACGGGGTTTGGGATACAATCAAGTGGAGTTTAACCTTTGTTAGAGACTTAATGGACGTATGTTTATATTCGTACTTCTCAATGACGGATGATCTACGGAAACAAGACCCTCCAGGGGGTAGAATCGAAATTAGGTTCGACATGTTTTAACTTTTAATGTTTAAAAAATGAGTCATTTAGGCTCAACTACATGTTAAAAAGCTCGTTTTGTTGTTGGTGTTGCAGGGTGGTTTGTGTTCCTATAGCGCTCGTTGTTGGGTTGCTAGGGTTTGCGGTTGACTTTCCAGTGATCACAGTTATTGCAGTCCTTAAAGGCCCGTATATGTTGCTAAAAGGGTGGCACCGCTTGTTTCATGATTGTATAGGCCGAGAAGGCCCGTTTTTGGAAAGTATCTGTGTGCCATTTGCAGGTCTTGCAATCTTATTGTGGCCTTTTGCTGTTGCTGGAGCTGTGTTGGCGTCCATGTTGGCTGGAATCTTTCTTGGTTTTTATGCAGCTGTTGTTGCATATCAGGTCAATCATCATCTCTTATTGTTTGACTTTCAATGTCAAACAAACATCGTTTATACTACAAAGTCAACAGCTATTATAACAGCTTTATATTGAATCTAAATTGACCATGCAAGTATACATTTTGAAAAGGTGGATGTTGAAAATGTAGCCAATTCGATCTCAATTTTGAGTATGAAAGGTAATAGATTTGACCATAAAAGTCAAACTGTAACAGGAGTCATCTTTCTATCTGGGGATTTGCTATATTGTAGCTACATTGTCGATCTATGATGAATACAGCAACGATATTCTCGACATGCCTGAAGGATCTTGCTTTCCAAGGTATAATTACCGTTCTCTTGACAGTTTGTTACTTAACCTCTGTCTTCTTGGCTAATCTTCCACATGAACAGACCTAGGTACCGAAAGAATGCGGGCTTGCAATCCGGTTCAACAACACCTTCAGTCTCAAGACCAGTTTCCTTCAAAAACCCACCATCTCGGTCTAGTTCTTTCACCAACCCCATGATCGAGTTGAAACCCTTGGTGGTTAGTTACTCGAACCATTTACTTTACAAACATACTATTAAAAGGTGGCAGTTACGATCTGAGTAATGTGTTAATGACTTAATGTTAGTAAAATTTTAAACTTAGCTAAAATGGAAAGTAGTCAAATGTGTTGTGACCAGGTCAAACAAGTCAAAAGACCCTAGTAATGCTACAACATTATGATTTTTATAATCTTTGTAATACATTGACTATATTTAAAATTGAGATATTGGATTTAAATAACCTCAGCTTTCACCATTTGACCGATAACACTTCCAACTTACGAATTGTACCACGCCACTCCTAACTTTCAACTTATTTTCCTCTAGCACTTCCAAACTAACTGAACCATAACCTAGTTAGTTTTTTTTGCTGATGTGGCCTTTTTGATGACGTGGCACTTGTTTACTGACGTGGCATCTGACGTCAGCTAACTGGGAAAGGGTTCAGTTAGTTTGGGAGTGCCAAAGGAAAATAAGTTGAAAGTTGGGAGTGACGTGGTACAATTCGTAAGTTGGAGTGTTATCGGCCAAATGGTGAAACCTTGAAAGTTGAGGTTATTTAAATCCAATATCCCTTTAAAATTCTAACAATTGCACAAGAAAGTGTGGGGCCGGCTGCCCAACAAGAGTAATTTTTAACTATATTTAATAATTACTTGTTTTGATCCGTTACCCAACCCGCCAACATTTCCACCTCTAACATATAATATTAATATAATTTGCTAAACTTGATCCAATAAATGGTGTAGTTGCTCGATAGCTTATTTCAAGAATGTCGTCGACAAGGTGAATTTATGGTTTTAGATGGAGTAATAACCGTTAAAGAGATTGATGATGCAAAATCCGGGAAAGCTAGCGGAAGAGTGATTAGTATCGGTCTCCCAGCTTATTGTCTTTTTCAGACGCTTTTACGGTCTGCAAAAGCCAACAGTACCGGCATTTTACTAGGTAAACGAAAACGTTATGAGTTCCAATATTGAAAACAGTTCTTATTAACATTTTGTTATAATGAAAATTGTTTGCTCTCATTTTGTACTCTAGAGGATAATGTGACGGAGATAAATACTGCAAACAGGCCAAAAGATGGGTTCTATGACTGGTTCTTGAATCCACTTTTAGTCATGAAAGACCAGATTAAAGCTCAGAATCTTACTGATTCAGAAGCGGAATACTTGGGGAAACTAGTGATGTTGAGTGGTGATGCTGAGAAGCTGAAAAACTCGAATATTGGCCCACCGCCGGAATCAGAGCTTAGACGGGCTGAGCTTGATGCATTGGCCCGAAGGTAATAACAAATGTGGTGTGTCATGGTGGCAAGACCGGGTTGGGTAGCTGGTCAAAACTAGTTGAGACCAAAACGGGCCAGGTTGACCAAAAAACATTATCGTTAACTTTCTAATACATTAAATATGATTGCAAAATCAATATTTGTTACCTTTTTAAGTGGCTGGGCAACTTCGCATCCTTTTGACCCGTTCGGCCCTTTTGGGTCGGAATTGCCATCTCTACCCGTGTTCGGTCTGCGTAACACCTTGTTTTTTAATATGTTTTCATCAAGTTGATGTTGTTCTGATCAATGTATATATCTTGGAAAAGACTTCAAGGGATCACAAAGTCAATATCAAGGTACCCGACATACAGAAGGCGTTTTGAGAATAGCATAAAGGCGATATCAGAAGAACTTGACCGGAGGGATACTAATAGACGTGGGTCAGTATCAGGATCGGGGTCGGAGAGTACATTTGGCCGAAGGTTTAGCAACCAGAGATCTTTTAAAACTAAAACGAGTAACCAAGAAGATGATCAAGAGGTTGAAAGAGATATTGATGTAGTATAATTGGATTTTCCTTGTATTTAATCTTGATAGTCTATCAATAGAGATGTTGATGTAGTATAATTGGATTTTACTTGTATTTAATCTTGATGTAGTTAATCAGATTTCTAACAACAGCAGAATGCTAGTGGATATAGTATTGCAGGAAACGGTAGCGTGTTCTTTTATTTGGATCTTCAACATAGCGAAAGTTAAATAGTTAGACTGGAATGAGTGGTGTAATTGTTACGTTTGATTATTCTTTGTATTTGTATTTGTTCTTCCTAGCTTCTTGCTAGTTATTACTTAATATACACTATTTATCTGCTGTTGGAAAAAGTTAAGTAGTTTAAATTTTAAATATTCCCTATAATTTAAAGTCGCTACTATCACGATCACGATTACGAAAATAAAGTCACTATGCTCTTAACCCGGGCCGTCAAATGAATTTGCAAAGTCCACGCTCTTAATGTTGTGTCTATTAAATGACCATTTAAAGAGTATTAATAATTAATAAATTCTTTATATCTATACTCATCTTAAATTAATTATATATCTGTAATAACTTTTTTTTGGAGGCTAGATCACCCGGTTAGGCCTTTGGCCTTTGATCACCCAGGTCACGAGTAGGAACTTGCGGTTGGCATATTATTGTCAGTTTGAACCGGTGCCATAGTTCGCCCCCCGCAAGATTCAACCCTAAGACCTTCCGGATAGGAACCTCACATAAATGGGTAAACCTTCTCACCTCCCCTCAAACCAATTGGTCTGCGGATCATTGGCATCTGTAATAACTATTTAGATAATAAGTCTCTCATATATATATGTATTTGTTTCTTTATGTGTTATGTTTTTATTTCTTTCTTATACTCTTCAAATGGTTAAGTTTGTTCTCATATGAAAATGCGATCTAAGGATGGGAATGTGAGGATAGTTCTTGTTAGTGAAAGGTTAGGAACTATAAAATGGAGTGTTATAGCAAATGACTCTTTTATCTTATACATGGTTTCTACTGTTGTCATGTTATGGCAAATACCTCTATCTTATAGATGGTTTCTACTGTTGTCATGTTATAGCAAATGCCTCTTTTATCTTATAGATGGTTTCTGTTGTTGTCATTGAGTATAATTAGATTTTTCAAATTTATTAACCAAATATGATGTTTCATTTATGTTGAGATTAGGTTATATTACAAAACAAATTTTTAACCATTGCTAGTTGATACCTAAATATTATGTTGAGTATGTTTCTAATGAGAAGTATGGGGTGCGAGGGGAGGCCACCTAAATATTATGTTGCGGCACTTGGGCAGAGCCGGCCCTGAAGGAGGGCGGGGAGGACAACCGAACAGAGCCCGGGATTTCGTAGGGCACGCAATTTTAAAAAAAAAATCCGATATTATATATGTAAAAAAAAAATTTAATAGGGTATAACCAAAAAAATATTAACATAGGCCCACTTAAAAAAATCATATTGTTTAAACTATTTAGCCCATTAGGTTAATGAGCCCAATACCCAAATATTTTCTAAAAACTAATAAAAAAAAGAATTTTGGGCGGCCCTAAGGGCACGTTTTTTCGAGCTCGAACAGGGTACATGAATTCTCAGGGCCGGCCCTGCACTTGGGTACCGAATATAACATCATTTCTTGTCTTGTGGTACTAAAAATCTTCGGGAAAGGAGGTGTTGAAATCACCGAACATTCCGTTCATGCAAGGGCGGATCATCTCATGCCACCTAAGTATTTTCTTTTAATCTTTATTCAATTGGATGTAGGATGAGTAGTAAAGAAAAGATTCATGCCCATCTTTTAGGATGAAAAAACAAAATTCAAATATGATGATGTAACGCTGAAGTGAAAGAGAGAAAGTTGCGAGATGGTGCAGAATGAAAAGAATCCATACATGATATAATGAATAATGTCATTAAGCCTTGTCATATTTTCATATTGCCTAGGTGATCGCTAAATAACTTGTATTTTTTGGAAGCTACTAAATACACTATTTCTTTTACCAGTTACACATCCCTTCTCTCACATACTTATGTGTGGGGCTCGTAACTTTTTCTCTCATAAATGGGTATAACTAGTAAAAGGAGGGGGTATTTTTTTTTGGAACAACGACTTTCTTGTGTTAGGCCACCACACTCCCTAAATTGAAGAGCTCTGTTGCCCCACTCCGGCCAGACTATGTTATCTTAACCGGACTCACGTTGGCTTCAGAGTTTGGCTTGGGCGTTCCTCCAGGAAACCATAGCGCCGATTGCCACTTGACAGACGTTGTGCCACCACAAAAGCTGAACACTCTTTGCCGTAACACACAGTGGGACGAAACCCGGATGAGCTCATAATAGAACGTGACATATTTGCAAATAAGCTAGACTCTATCCATCACTTCCTAATCCACGAAAGTGACACAATTTTTATAATCACATTTCATTATAGGCTAGAAAAATGAAATAGTAACACATGAGATGCAACGGATCCTTCATTTCTTTGTCTTTGACTTTCGAACTCGTCATCCACGTATTTTCACAAATCTGTATAAATAATCACATCAATGGTGCTGGAGCAGTTGAAAATCAAATCATTCACCCCAATTTTCAATTCATACCCGCTTCTTCTCCGTCACTACCCCTTCATCTATAAAATACCAGAAAATAAAACAAACTCATCCTTTGACTTTCTAAAAGTCATGCGATCCAGATCTCCAATACCCCATTCATCATCTCAAACTGCCATATGAATGATATTATGATGGCAAGCTTTTTACCCGTATTGTTGGTATTCTGTTTGATCAACGTCGGGTCGGGTCAAGAAGCCCCGTACAGGATCCACACATTGTTTTCAGTTGAATGCCAGAATTACTTCGACTGGCAGACGGTGGGCCTGGTTCACAGCTTCCGGAAGGCCCGTCAACCCGGCCCGATTACCCGTCTTCTTAGCTGCACTGATGAAGAGAAGAAGAAGTATAAAGGAATGAACTTGGCTCCCACTTTTGAAGTTCCTTCTATGAGTAGACACCCTAGAACTGGTGACTGGTAATTTTAGTAAATTTTGTTTATGAATATATTATTTATATGTGATGAAATTAGGTTTGTTAGTTTATTTGGATTTAGGTGTTTTAGTAAATGGGCATGTGTGCTTTTGTACCTAATTGTGCATGCATGATGCTAGAGTGTATTACATGATTGTGGTTTAGGGTTTTTTTTTATTTAAATTTTCCAGTATTTCATTTCAATAAATTTGGCAAATTACAAGCAGGTATACGGGCAACAAACTGTACCGCCATCCCCTTCTGAAAGTGATTTTGTGTTTTGAAAGTGATTATATAACATTTTGTTAATCAGAATCAGATAATTAGCTGCAGGGGATAGTAGTTAGATATGTTTGAAGTTTGACAATCAGATAATTATTTGTTTTGAGTGTTTGAAAAAAAAAAGTTATTTTTTTAAGGATTTACATGTAAAAATGACCCCTAAATGATCAGAAACTTAATATAAGTTTTAGTTAAGTTATTCAAATAATCGAGATCAGCTTCACTACACCCAAATACTAGCAAGTGATTAAATGCAACTTGGAAGCACATTAATCGGTTAATCACTTTCAAAACGCAATGCCAAACAGTTCCTAAAGAAAAGCATGGAAGATTTATTAATTAGAATGTTTGTTAGTGTTGTTCTGAATAGCTCATGAATTTACTCAAATGTTATAGGACTCAGCGTTCTTGCAGTATAATTGTACAATAATATATCTATTTATTCAACACAGGTACCCTGCAATTAACAAACCAGCAGGAGTTGTCCATTGGCTCAAACATAGTAAAGACGCACAAAACGTTGATTGGGTTGTTATACTGGATGCTGATATGATTATCAGAGGCCCAATTTTACCATGGGAGATTGGTGCAGAGAAAGGCAGACCCGTTGCTGCATATTACGGGTTTAAAAATAATTATTTTCATAATCTTGATTTTTAACTGTTGTGGAAGTTGTTATGTTACGTCAATACTCAATAGCCTTTTACCAGTTAGGAATTTACTAAAAAGCCCTGTGTTGACAATAATTTCTTGTCGATTAGGTACCTGGTGGGATGCGATAACATACTTGCCAAATTGCACACTAAAAATCCTGAACTATGCGATAAAGTCGGTGGGCTTTTAGCCATGCATATAGACGATCTTCGGGCCTTAGCACCAATGTGGCTTTCTAAAACAGAGGAAGTAAGAGAAGACAAAGCCCATTGGGCCACAAATATAACCGGTGATATTTATGGCAAGGGATGGATCAGTGAGATGTATGGATACTCATTCGGTGCAGCAGAGGTAAATTTACATAACTAATAATAAATATCTCCATCTTCTCTATTTGTTATAAATTTATTATAAACTGTTAGCTAATGTTATGTTAATTATCAGGTGGGACTTCGACACAAAATTAACGATAACCTAATGATCTACCCAGGATATATTCCACGAGAGGGTGTTGAACCTATTCTTATGCATTACGGGTTACCGTTTTCTGTTGTAATTCTGTTAACTAGAAGGGCAATTCGGCCATATAAAATGACCGAATTGGCCTTCTCGTTAACAGAAAAAATGGATTAAATTAACCCAGTGGACTGAAATGGCAACGGTGAAACCTTTTTGGACCCACAGGTAAAAAATGAAACCTTTGGACTAACCTGGTAAAATGACCCAAACCACAGGGACCAAATTGACATTTAACTCTTTCTTTTATTACACGGGTTTCTAACTTAGTTAAGTTAATACAACACAATAAACTGATAACCTAAACACTATATCAGCTTGTTATAAATATATCCAATCAGTGGTTTTTTTAAAAGCCCTTGATCATGAGCTTTTTGGAACAGAACCGTTCTTATAAAATTAATTATCTGACTAGTGTTTATTAATTTATATCACGTAATGACTTTAGATGTGTACATGTTCTTATAAAATGTGGCTGACAGGACGGGGTTTGGGATACAATCAAGTGGAGTTTAACCTTTGTTAGAGACTTAATGGACGTATGTTTATATTCGTACTTCTCAATGACGGATGATCTACGGAAACAAGACCCTCCAGGGGGTAGAATCGAAATTAGGTTCGACATGTTTTAACTTTTAATGTTTAAAAAATGAGTCATTTAGGCTCAACTACATGTTAAAAAGCTCGTTTTGTTGTTGGTGTTGCAGGGTGGTTTGTGTTCCTATAGCGCTCGTTGTTGGGTTGCTAGGGTTTGCGGTTGACTTTCCAGTGATCACAGTTATTGCAGTCCTTAAAGGCCCGTATATGTTGCTAAAAGGGTGGCACCGCTTGTTTCATGATTGTATAGGCCGAGAAGGCCCGTTTTTGGAAAGTATCTGTGTGCCATTTGCAGGTCTTGCAATCTTATTGTGGCCTTTTGCTGTTGCTGGAGCTGTGTTGGCGTCCATGTTGGCTGGAATCTTTCTTGGTTTTTATGCAGCTGTTGTTGCATATCAGGTCAATCATCATCTCTTATTGTTTGACTTTCAATGTCAAACAAACATCGTTTATACTACAAAGTCAACAGCTATTATAACAGCTTTATATTGAATCTAAATTGACCATGCAAGTATACATTTTGAAAAGGTGGATGTTGAAAATGTAGCCAATTCGATCTCAATTTTGAGTATGAAAGGTAATAGATTTGACCATAAAAGTCAAACTGTAACAGGAGTCATCTTTCTATCTGGGGATTTGCTATATTGTAGCTACATTGTCGATCTATGATGAATACAGCAACGATATTCTCGACATGCCTGAAGGATCTTGCTTTCCAAGGTATAATTACCGTTCTCTTGACAGTTTGTTACTTAACCTCTGTCTTCTTGGCTAATCTTCCACATGAACAGACCTAGGTACCGAAAGAATGCGGGCTTGCAATCCGGTTCAACAACACCTTCAGTCTCAAGACCAGTTTCCTTCAAAAACCCACCATCTCGGTCTAGTTCTTTCACCAACCCCATGATCGAGTTGAAACCCTTGGTGGTTAGTTACTCGAACCATTTACTTTACAAACATACTATTAAAAGGTGGCAGTTACGATCTGAGTAATGTGTTAATGACTTAATGTTAGTAAAATTTTAAACTTAGCTAAAATGGAAAGTAGTCAAATGTGTTGTGACCAGGTCAAACAAGTCAAAAGACCCTAGTAATGCTACAACATTATGATTTTTATAATCTTTGTAATACATTGACTATATTTAAAATTGAGATATTGGATTTAAATAACCTCAGCTTTCACCATTTGACCGATAACACTTCCAACTTACGAATTGTACCACGCCACTCCTAACTTTCAACTTATTTTCCTCTAGCACTTCCAAACTAACTGAACCATAACCTAGTTAGTTTTTTTTGCTGATGTGGCCTTTTTGATGACGTGGCACTTGTTTACTGACGTGGCATCTGACGTCAGCTAACTGGGAAAGGGTTCAGTTAGTTTGGGAGTGCCAAAGGAAAATAAGTTGAAAGTTGGGAGTGACGTGGTACAATTCGTAAGTTGGAGTGTTATCGGCCAAATGGTGAAACCTTGAAAGTTGAGGTTATTTAAATCCAATATCCCTTTAAAATTCTAACAATTGCACAAGAAAGTGTGGGGCCGGCTGCCCAACAAGAGTAATTTTTAACTATATTTAATAATTACTTGTTTTGATCCGTTACCCAACCCGCCAACATTTCCACCTCTAACATATAATATTAATATAATTTGCTAAACTTGATCCAATAAATGGTGTAGTTGCTCGATAGCTTATTTCAAGAATGTCGTCGACAAGGTGAATTTATGGTTTTAGATGGAGTAATAACCGTTAAAGAGATTGATGATGCAAAATCCGGGAAAGCTAGCGGAAGAGTGATTAGTATCGGTCTCCCAGCTTATTGTCTTTTTCAGACGCTTTTACGGTCTGCAAAAGCCAACAGTACCGGCATTTTACTAGGTAAACGAAAACGTTATGAGTTCCAATATTGAAAACAGTTCTTATTAACATTTTGTTATAATGAAAATTGTTTGCTCTCATTTTGTACTCTAGAGGATAATGTGACGGAGATAAATACTGCAAACAGGCCAAAAGATGGGTTCTATGACTGGTTCTTGAATCCACTTTTAGTCATGAAAGACCAGATTAAAGCTCAGAATCTTACTGATTCAGAAGCGGAATACTTGGGGAAACTAGTGATGTTGAGTGGTGATGCTGAGAAGCTGAAAAACTCGAATATTGGCCCACCGCCGGAATCAGAGCTTAGACGGGCTGAGCTTGATGCATTGGCCCGAAGGTAATAACAAATGTGGTGTGTCATGGTGGCAAGACCGGGTTGGGTAGCTGGTCAAAACTAGTTGAGACCAAAACGGGCCAGGTTGACCAAAAAACATTATCGTTAACTTTCTAATACATTAAATATGATTGCAAAATCAATATTTGTTACCTTTTTAAGTGGCTGGGCAACTTCGCATCCTTTTGACCCGTTCGGCCCTTTTGGGTCGGAATTGCCATCTCTACCCGTGTTCGGTCTGCGTAACACCTTGTTTTTTAATATGTTTTCATCAAGTTGATGTTGTTCTGATCAATGTATATATCTTGGAAAAGACTTCAAGGGATCACAAAGTCAATATCAAGGTACCCGACATACAGAAGGCGTTTTGAGAATAGCATAAAGGCGATATCAGAAGAACTTGACCGGAGGGATACTAATAGACGTGGGTCAGTATCAGGATCGGGGTCGGAGAGTACATTTGGCCGAAGGTTTAGCAACCAGAGATCTTTTAAAACTAAAACGAGTAACCAAGAAGATGATCAAGAGGTTGAAAGAGATATTGATGTAGTATAATTGGATTTTCCTTGTATTTAATCTTGATAGTCTATCAATAGAGATGTTGATGTAGTATAATTGGATTTTACTTGTATTTAATCTTGATGTAGTTAATCAGATTTCTAACAACAGCAGAATGCTAGTGGATATAGTATTGCAGGAAACGGTAGCGTGTTCTTTTATTTGGATCTTCAACATAGCGAAAGTTAAATAGTTAGACTGGAATGAGTGGTGTAATTGTTACGTTTGATTATTCTTTGTATTTGTATTTGTTCTTCCTAGCTTCTTGCTAGTTATTACTTAATATACACTATTTATCTGCTGTTGGAAAAAGTTAAGTAGTTTAAATTTTAAATATTCCCTATAATTTAAAGTCGCTACTATCACGATCACGATTACGAAAATAAAGTCACTATGCTCTTAACCCGGGCCGTCAAATGAATTTGCAAAGTCCACGCTCTTAATGTTGTGTCTATTAAATGACCATTTAAAGAGTATTAATAATTAATAAATTCTTTATATCTATACTCATCTTAAATTAATTATATATCTGTAATAACTTTTTTTTGGAGGCTAGATCACCCGGTTAGGCCTTTGGCCTTTGATCACCCAGGTCACGAGTAGGAACTTGCGGTTGGCATATTATTGTCAGTTTGAACCGGTGCCATAGTTCGCCCCCCGCAAGATTCAACCCTAAGACCTTCCGGATAGGAACCTCACATAAATGGGTAAACCTTCTCACCTCCCCTCAAACCAATTGGTCTGCGGATCATTGGCATCTGTAATAACTATTTAGATAATAAGTCTCTCATATATATATGTATTTGTTTCTTTATGTGTTATGTTTTTATTTCTTTCTTATACTCTTCAAATGGTTAAGTTTGTTCTCATATGAAAATGCGATCTAAGGATGGGAATGTGAGGATAGTTCTTGTTAGTGAAAGGTTAGGAACTATAAAATGGAGTGTTATAGCAAATGACTCTTTTATCTTATACATGGTTTCTACTGTTGTCATGTTATGGCAAATACCTCTATCTTATAGATGGTTTCTACTGTTGTCATGTTATAGCAAATGCCTCTTTTATCTTATAGATGGTTTCTGTTGTTGTCATTGAGTATAATTAGATTTTTCAAATTTATTAACCAAATATGATGTTTCATTTATGTTGAGATTAGGTTATATTACAAAACAAATTTTTAACCATTGCTAGTTGATACCTAAATATTATGTTGAGTATGTTTCTAATGAGAAGTATGGGGTGCGAGGGGAGGCCACCTAAATATTATGTTGCGGCACTTGGGCAGAGCCGGCCCTGAAGGAGGGCGGGGAGGACAACCGAACAGAGCCCGGGATTTCGTAGGGCACGCAATTTTAAAAAAAAAATCCGATATTATATATGTAAAAAAAAATTTAATAGGGTATAACCAAAAAAATATTAACATAGGCCCACTTAAAAAAATCATATTGTTTAAACTATTTAGCCCATTAGGTTAATGAGCCCAATACCCAAATATTTTCTAAAAACTAATAAAAAAAAGAATTTTGGGCGGCCCTAAGGGCACGTTTTTTCGAGCTCGAACAGGGTACATGAATTCTCAGGGCCGGCCCTGCACTTGGGTACCGAATATAACATCATTTCTTGTCTTGTGGTACTAAAAATCTTCGGGAAAGGAGGTGTTGAAATCACCGAACATTCCGTTCATGCAAGGGCGGATCATCTCATGCCACCTAAGTATTTTCTTTTAATCTTTATTCAATTGGATGTAGGATGAGTAGTAAAGAAAAGATTCATGCCCATCTTTTAGGATGAAAAAACAAAATTCAAATATGATGATGTAACGCTGAAGTGAAAGAGAGAAAGTTGCGAGATGGTGCAGAATGAAAAGAATCCATACATGATATAATGAATAATGTCATTAAGCCTTGTCATATTTTCATATTGCCTAGGTGATCGCTAAATAACTTGTATTTTTTGGAAGCTACTAAATACACTATTTCTTTTACCAGTTACACATCCCTTCTCTCACATACTTATGTGTGGGGCTCGTAACTTTTTCTCTCATAAATGGGTATAACTAGTAAAAGGAGGGGGTATTTTTTTTTGGAACAACGACTTTCTTGTGTTAGGCCACCACACTCCCTAAATTGAAGAGCTCTGTTGCCCCACTCCGGCCAGACTATGTTATCTTAACCGGACTCACGTTGGCTTCAGAGTTTGGCTTGGGCGTTCCTCCAGGAAACCATAGCGCCGATTGCCACTTGACAGACGTTGTGCCACCACAAAAGCTGAACACTCTTTGCCGTAACACACAGTGGGACGAAACCCGGATGAGCTCATAATAGAACGTGACATATTTGCAAATAAGCTAGACTCTATCCATCACTTCCTAATCCACGAAAGTGACACAATTTTTATAATCACATTTCATTATAGGCTAGAAAAATGAAATAGTAACACATGAGATGCAACGGATCCTTCATTTCTTTGTCTTTGACTTTCGAACTCGTCATCCACGTATTTTCACAAATCTGTATAAATAATCACATCAATGGTGCTGGAGCAGTTGAAAATCAAATCATTCACCCCAATTTTCAATTCATACCCGCTTCTTCTCCGTCACTACCCCTTCATCTATAAAATACCAGAAAATAAAACAAACTCATCCTTTGACTTTCTAAAAGTCATGCGATCCAGATCTCCAATACCCCATTCATCATCTCAAACTGCCATATGAATGATATTATGATGGCAAGCTTTTTACCCGTATTGTTGGTATTCTGTTTGATCAACGTCGGGTCGGGTCAAGAAGCCCCGTACAGGATCCACACATTGTTTTCAGTTGAATGCCAGAATTACTTCGACTGGCAGACGGTGGGCCTGGTTCACAGCTTCCGGAAGGCCCGTCAACCCGGCCCGATTACCCGTCTTCTTAGCTGCACTGATGAAGAGAAGAAGAAGTATAAAGGAATGAACTTGGCTCCCACTTTTGAAGTTCCTTCTATGAGTAGACACCCTAGAACTGGTGACTGGTAATTTTAGTAAATTTTGTTTATGAATATATTATTTATATGTGATGAAATTAGGTTTGTTAGTTTATTTGGATTTAGGTGTTTTAGTAAATGGGCATGTGTGCTTTTGTACCTAATTGTGCATGCATGATGCTAGAGTGTATTACATGATTGTGGTTTAGGGTTTTTTTTTATTTAAATTTTCCAGTATTTCATTTCAATAAATTTGGCAAATTACAAGCAGGTATACGGGCAACAAACTGTACCGCCATCCCCTTCTGAAAGTGATTTTGTGTTTTGAAAGTGATTATATAACATTTTGTTAATCAGAATCAGATAATTAGCTGCAGGGGATAGTAGTTAGATATGTTTGAAGTTTGACAATCAGATAATTATTTGTTTTGAGTGTTTGAAAAAAAAAAGTTATTTTTTTAAGGATTTACATGTAAAAATGACCCCTAAATGATCAGAAACTTAATATAAGTTTTAGTTAAGTTATTCAAATAATCGAGATCAGCTTCACTACACCCAAATACTAGCAAGTGATTAAATGCAACTTGGAAGCACATTAATCGGTTAATCACTTTCAAAACGCAATGCCAAACAGTTCCTAAAGAAAAGCATGGAAGATTTATTAATTAGAATGTTTGTTAGTGTTGTTCTGAATAGCTCATGAATTTACTCAAATGTTATAGGACTCAGCGTTCTTGCAGTATAATTGTACAATAATATATCTATTTATTCAACACAGGTACCCTGCAATTAACAAACCAGCAGGAGTTGTCCATTGGCTCAAACATAGTAAAGACGCACAAAACGTTGATTGGGTTGTTATACTGGATGCTGATATGATTATCAGAGGCCCAATTTTACCATGGGAGATTGGTGCAGAGAAAGGCAGACCCGTTGCTGCATATTACGGGTTTAAAAATAATTATTTTCATAATCTTGATTTTTAACTGTTGTGGAAGTTGTTATGTTACGTCAATACTCAATAGCCTTTTACCAGTTAGGAATTTACTAAAAAGCCCTGTGTTGACAATAATTTCTTGTCGATTAGGTACCTGGTGGGATGCGATAACATACTTGCCAAATTGCACACTAAAAATCCTGAACTATGCGATAAAGTCGGTGGGCTTTTAGCCATGCATATAGACGATCTTCGGGCCTTAGCACCAATGTGGCTTTCTAAAACAGAGGAAGTAAGAGAAGACAAAGCCCATTGGGCCACAAATATAACCGGTGATATTTATGGCAAGGGATGGATCAGTGAGATGTATGGATACTCATTCGGTGCAGCAGAGGTAAATTTACATAACTAATAATAAATATCTCCATCTTCTCTATTTGTTATAAATTTATTATAAACTGTTAGCTAATGTTATGTTAATTATCAGGTGGGACTTCGACACAAAATTAACGATAACCTAATGATCTACCCAGGATATATTCCACGAGAGGGTGTTGAACCTATTCTTATGCATTACGGGTTACCGTTTTCTGTTGGAAACTGGTCTTTTAGTAAACTGGAACACCATGAAGATGGTATTGTTTATGACTGTGGGCGGCTTTTTCCCGAACCGCCTTATCCTCGAGAGGTAATAAATTATGAGCTTAATTGGTAACAAAATAGCTTAGTAAAAGTTTGTCTAGATTAGTTAGGGGTGTGCAGGTCGGTTCGGTTTTTGGAACAGTATTACGTAAGATTCAAAAATTAATATTATAATCCAAAATTTAAGAATCTTTCTTAGATGTTTACATTTAAATTATTATATTTAGCCTTTTTAATTAATACTGTAAACCTAACCTTCTAATCTATTTTTATCTTTCTCTGAAGTTTTAATAAGACGTTTTCTTTTATAATACTTTGAAAATCATTTAATTTTTATATTAAATTTTGTTATTTCTTGTACACAATAGATAAATCATTTCAGTTATAAATAAACATAAAATTATATGGACTGGGCCTTCTGTTGTAACTTATCAGTTCGGTTCTTTTTTTTTTTTTCGGTTTTTGAAAATGGTTATCCGAAAACCGAACCAAAATTTTTGGTTATTAAAAATCTGAGAACCGAACCGTCGGTTTTGTTTCGGTTACGGTTCGGTTATTTCGGTTTTCTGCTCACCCCTAAGATTAGGTACAATGCCCATATGAATTGTTTGAGGCTCTTGATTACTTATCTTAACCTGATTCCATGTGTGTTCGTGTACTTTTTTTTTCTTTTGTTACTACTGTATTTATCTTCTTTTATCTTTTTTTTTTTCTTCTGTGCAGTTGCGAGCAATGGAAACTGATCAATACAAACTAAGGGGAATGTTGCTGAATATAGAATGTATAAATACACTAAATCAAGGTCTCATGTTACAACACGCAGCTTCCGGCTGCCCGAAGCCAAAATGGTCAAAATATCTGAGTTTCTTGAGAAGCAAAAACTTCAATGAGATGACTGGACCAAAAGGTTTGACACCTCAGAGCCTGCAAATAATGGAAATACACCATGAAGAACAACACGACGAATATGAACCTGCAAAACCAGATACGAAAATCCACACGCTTTTCTCCACAGAATGTACTCCGTATTTTGATTGGCAAACCGTTGGTCTGATGCACAGTTTCAACCTAAGTGGACAACCGGGAAATATTACGAGGCTCTTAAGTTGTACAGAAGAAGATCTGAAACAATATAAAGGCCATGATTTGGCTCCCACACATTACGTCCCATCTATGAGCCGTCATCCATTAACAGGCGATTGGTAAATGTTCGTTGAACTTTTTCCTTGTTTAATCATGTGTGAATTAAGTAGACTGTGATATGTTGTTTATGTGTGCATGCCATTTTCAGGTATCCAGCTATAAATAAACCTGCTGCAGTGCTTCATTGGCTTAATCACGTAAAAACTGATGCAGAATATATTGTAATTCTTGATGCGGATATGATCTTGAGAGGACCGATTACACCATGGGAGTTCAAAGCAGCACGTGGCAGACCGGTTTCAACTCCCTATGAGTAAGACACCTTATATTACAGTTGGCAAAATGGTACATTGGTGCGATTGGACGTGTTGGGTACCGGGTCAAAACAGGTTTGGGTTAACATGGGTCTGGCTGGCCTGACAGGAAAACACTATTTTGTTCATTTTCAGAACTTTTTAAAGATAAATGATGCATTTTTTATAATTACCTAAATGATTTTTTTTTTCACATTTAATTTATAAAAAGATTTAGCAGTTGAATATTATTAAAATTAGACTTTGGACTTTGAACCTACTTGACCTGTTTCCCTTTTAGCTATTTTTTAAAAATTATAAATTTATAATCCAGCCTCTCATACCGTTATGTTTGTGCACATTTTTTCAAAATTGACAATAAGATAGGAAGATCATGATGGAATACGTATAGGATGATCTGTCCGTCATAATTTTTAGTTAGTTATAAATTTTTTTTTTTTGGAAAATTCTCGCAGCTATCTTATTGGATGTGATAATGAGCTGGCAAAACTCCATACAAGCCATCCTGAAGCATGTGACAAAGTTGGTGGCGTGATAGTGATGCACATTGACGATCTCAGAAAGTTTGCAATCTTATGGTTGCATAAAACAGAGGAAGTCAGAGCCGACACTGCTCATTACGGGAAAAATATAACCGGAGATATCTATGAATCTGGTTGGATTAGTGAAATGTATGGTTATTCTTTTGGTGCAGCAGAGGTAATCTTCTTTACTAATCATGAATTATAACATGCAAATAATTTTTTTAATTATTTTTTCTTTGTTCAGCTGAAGTTGCACCATGTTATAAGCGACAAGATATTAATATACCCAGGGTATGTTCCTGAACCTGGTGTTAACTATCGGGTTTTCCACTACGGGTTAGAGTTCAGTGTCGGGAACTGGAGCTTTGACAAAGCGAACTGGAGAACCACTGACATGGTCAACAGATGCTGGGCCAAGTTTCCCGACCCGCCTGACCCGTCAGAAGCTGACCAAACAAATGTCGACACGCTCCAACGTGACTTACTAAGCATAGAATGCGGAAAAACGTTGAATGAAGCTCTTCTGTTGCACCATGAAAGGAGGGGGTGTGGTGACCCGAATTCCCTGGGCCCGCCAGACCCAGAAACGGTCAATGAAGACATCATGGCTAGCAAGTTTGACCAAGTTGATGAAATTAATCATGTAACAAGTAATACGTCTGCATCGGTAGTGGATTTTTCTGCGGAATCCAACCAAACGTTTCTTGATTTTAGATTTTGGATGATATTTTTATGGGGGTCGTCGGTTTTGGGTGTTGGGTTGGTGATGATGGTGATACTTAGAGGGCGTAAAGGGAAGAAAAGAGGCAAAGGTTTAAAGAACAGGAGAAGATCATCACATCCAGGGTTCTGGGACAATACTGAGCAAGATAGGACCGTTCATGGTGCTGACGTGGCTTGAAAACGTTTAGGATAATTTGGTGAAATGGTGAATGATTGAACATTAATTTAGCATATATTGGGGGATGGTTCAAAGTACTGAAATCTTGACGAGAAATGTGTAATTTGTTGTAATGTTAGTTTACATCCAGTTTTAAGTCTGGAGAATGTAGATTTTGGTTGAAAGTTGAGATTGTAAGAGTTAAAACGCATAATACCAGGGATGAATGTTTCTATTGTGATCTGCATTTTATCTTTTATAGTGTGTGTTAAGCATTCTGTTGAATGATTATCTAATTATTACGTTATTAAGTCGCATAATGCAGAACTTTTAATTATGGGGGCAAAAAATAGGTCAGGTCAAAAATGAGTTGGGTAAAAAAATAAACATATGATGATGATATATTTACATAAAACAAATTAATATAACTTGAAAGGAATAGTTTACTAAACATGATGCTTGTCCTCTATGTACTTTCATCTTTTAAAAATGTTCAATGATGATTTTTATACAACTAGAGTTGCATAAATGTTAAAAATGTCAGTTATACTATTACGTAAACATTTGCTTTATAAGTTGTTCGTAAAAAAACATCTATCAACCATTGTGGTTGCAACGTGCAAAACTCATGCTAGTATTAATAAGCGTAAACCAAAGGATAAGATAGACGTTTCTTTATTGTCACCGTCACCCTAGCAAGGTACGCGCTCAACCTTGCAACCACTAATTTCGATGCATCAAAGTTAAAACATGAGTCACACAGACTCAAAGCCACCATATGTTAACCTAACTACACTCTTGAATATGCAAATCCAAGCAATAAAACTTATATAATAATATTATTTGGTGTTGTTGCTCTTATGTACTAGAGAACCTGAGTTAAGATAATATTTCAATCATGTTCAACATTTATATATTTCTTTACATCCCAAGCTATAGGTCATTTTTGTACTACTAATAGATTCAATCACAACTAGTGTTTCTTAGGATCATCAAGAAAACAAAAATGATCCAATCAGACAACAAACCAAATGCAGATACCAACAACTCAACAGGATCAGATTCTAACTCAAAAACAATCTCAAACTTCCAAGATACCACAAATACACAACTCAAATACACAAACTATCTACATCTCTCTTTCTCCTTAGAGAAGCATGTGTTTTCTTCTTCATTCTTTGCTTCTCAGCCTTCTCCAGCTGCTCCACTCTTCGACTTAACGAGTTAATCATCCGCATCTGCATCTCATTCCTCTCAGATATCTGACTCATCATCTTCATAATCTTCTCATTATCACCCCTCAGATCCTCTAATATTACTCTGTTTCCTTCGGAATAATCCGCACAATTGTGTTTCTCTGCAGCATCATCATCTTTTCCCCCAAAATGAGTCATATTTACAACAGGACTAGTTTCCATAGCTTCCACTTCACCAATTACATCTTCACCAGGATTACAATTCTCAACAACTTCCTTTACATCTTTATCGTCCCCAATCGCTTCATGATTTTCAACTCTGTCATCAACAGAATTAGAGGCGGCTTCTGTGGCTTGATCTAATGTACTTGTACGAACATTATCAGGAGAATCAATTTCACCAGGTGAATTTGAATCTAGGGTTTGGTGATCAATTGAATCCACCTTCTCCTGTAATCCAATTGCTTTCTTAGTTACAGCTTTCCTCAAATCCCTAATGCCACAATCAACACCGCGAATGGAATCCAATTTGAAAAGCAAAGACATTAGGGTTTCATTCACCCTCAGCCTCTCCTTCGCATCCCTACGAATTAAACTAACAACTTCCGTATCGTCAATTCTTCGTTCAATATCGTAAACCTCGTTTCTGATAGAAGCGATCTTCTTCACGCTCTTCCTCACCAGAAAGCCTCTGAAGAGTTTCTGGATGTTAAGAACTGCTGAATCCTTTAACTTCGATATTGTGGTTGGTGGTTGATTGGATGAGACAAAGTGGACCGGCACAGAAACGACTTTTGGTGACGATTTTTGTTGTGCTTGTTGAACCGGAACGGATCGGGAAAAGCTCCATGGCTGTTGTTTTCTGAAAAACGGATCGTTCATCATGTATTACCTCTGCTTACGATGAAAATATCTGAGAATTTGATTTACAGAATTTTGATATTTTGAATGGATGATTTTAGGTATATTTATATATGGATGGGTTTGATGTTAAGGAAGGAAGGAAGGTATGTTCTACAACATTCTGGATCCGGTCTGATATTTTAGCAGGGATATTCATTCATCTAGATGGAAGTAGAATCTTCTATAAACCGTTTCCTCTCTACCAACGAACACTTTCGTTCACAACTTTCAATCAAATTTCGTCATGTCATCAACTATTATTTCATTACCAGTGATGGATTTTAGTGAAAATACCATTACTCACCACCACATCCAACAATTTCCCTCACAACCAACAATTTCCCTCACCACCCAACACTTCTTCACGCGTGATAATTTCCACGTGTTTTAAATTTGACGCGTTATATACATGGGTGGCGGTAGTGTTTTGTTTTGTATAACTCGTTATATATCATCATCACGGGCTAAAAGGTGACTGCCCCGGGTGGCCTAAATGGGAAAGTGAATAAGGTGTTGTTACGCGTTTAAGTTTACACGCAAAATCCATTAAAATCATAGTCACCTAATGCGCGGTTCGCTTTGGTTCGGGTTCGCGATTCGCTAGTTGGGATGAATTCGATTCAGAGGGGGTAGGTTCATTTTGGTGCGATCCGGTACGATTCGGTTCGGTATACCATTCCGTCCGATTCGATATACGCATTTCTTAATGAAATAAGAAAAAAAAGTAAACAATTAAAAAATGTTTTAGGTTAAAGTTGAAAAAAGTAAAAGTATTAGGTCTAAGGATAAATATGTAACTTAATACAAAAAGCTTTAAGTTAAAAATTATAATAACACAAAGAGAAAAACGCCCGGATAGTCCCTGTGGTTTGCCTATTTTTCACCTTTAGTCCCTAACTTTCTAAAATTACAGCTATAGTCCCCAACTTTTGCAACTTCGTTATCGGATAGTCCCTGGCGTGGATAGGGGTTAGTTTTCCTAGTTAAGTGACTGTGAAATTACCTAAATGCCCTTCATATTAAAATATAACAATTAAAACATTAAATCAAAATATATTACATATGAGATATCAGGTGGGCCCACACTTTTTACTTAAAACCTAAAACCACCCTCCACCGCCTCTAACCTCCGCCTAAATCAACCCCTACACCCCTTCTACCACCGCCTCTACCTTATCACTGTTCAAAAAATTGAAATGGCTTTATTGATATATAAAGAATTACACAGAAGATGAAGCCTTTTAGGCTGTGAACCAAAACAAGAACAAAAGCCTGAAAGGCTGTTGAACAAAAAGCAAGAACAGAGACTAACAAGGATGATCAATTTTATAAAGAGATGTTATCTTCTTTTTTGTTATTTTAACCAGCAGCCCCAAAAACCCTACATCGAACAAAGCTTATGCAAGACCAAACCTGCAAATTGCCTAAAACTGACACGATTTTCAGTCGACATGCTCCATCTATTATTTTTATGGATGAAATCGATAATATTAGATCTGCCCGGATGGAATCTGGAAGTGGGAATGGTGACAGTGAAGTACAACGAACTATGCTCGAGCTTCTCAATCAGCTTGACAGATTTCAGCCTCTGATCTCAAACACCTGCCGCAGGTTGCCGGAGATATTTGCAGGTTTCCGACGATTTGTAAACTGTAGCCGGAGATATTCGCAGGTTGCCGGCGACAATGATGGCGGTGATTGTTTGTGATTTATGATAATGGTTGTGATTGAATACAGGTTGCCGGTGACAATGATGATGGTGGTTGTTTGTGATTTGGGTGGTGGTTGATCCTTGTTTACATTGTTTACAGAGAAAGAGAGAAAATTGTAAGGGTGGGGGTGGGTCCCATATGTATTTATTATAATTTTTTAATGTTTAATTTATTAGTTTTTTAATGATAAGGGCATTTAGGTAATTTCACATCCACTTACTACCAAAAACTAACCCCTATCCGCGCCAAGGACTATCCGGGAACGAAATTGCAAAAGTTGGGGACTATAGCTGTAATTTTAGAAAGTTAGAGACTAAAGGTAAAGAAATGGCAAGCCACAGGGACTATCCGGACATTTTTTCTCTCTCTAACACAAACATAAAAGATGAAATATGTAAAATAAAAGAGGTTTAGGTTAAAATAGATTAAAGAAACGCAACTGTCATATTATGTACAGCCTCCATCTCCATCGTCTCCTCCATTTTCACCATCGTCTCCTCCATTTTCACTAGGGTTCAACATCACAGGTAAGGTTTAATTTTTTCATCTTCATCACCTTTCTTGAGCATAAAACTTTAATTTCACATCTTTGTACATAAAAGAAATTCGTTGAATTGATGAAGGAAATCCGCTGAATTGATAAAGGAAATTCGCTGAATTGATGAACATGATGCGCTGAATTGAAGAACAAGATACGTGAATTGGCACCGTCTTATACGCATACAAATTCCGTATGGTACGAAACGTACCAAAACGAAATTCGCATCTTTTTAAGCGAATTATGTGACTATGACTAAAAGTACGTAGTTTTGATTAAAACATCCCAAAAAAGTGGAAACTAGATTAACACATCTCTGCTCTGAGTTGCGTTTGTTAGATCCATCTTGCTCATTCATCCCTCCCATCAAGAACTCCCCAAGATGATGACCTGATGTCATCACCTGTTAGGTGTATATGGTATCATTAACCATAAACCATTTAAATCTTTTTATTGCAAAACCAATTCCATTTTTATTATATCTTTCTTCCTGCTACGCTACATGGATACCAAATTTCAGAATTCTCTCAACTAGTCATAATCGCAATAGGGACTCCATAATATCTTATATAGTTATGCAAATCACAATTACCAATGACCCTAAGGTTTGCTCTATTCTTTAGATGCTAGAATCGAAATTAATCATAAAATGACGCCGGAGAAATTGGAAAAACAGGAGCAAAGAGGTGATTTTGGAATGTTGAAATGAATGAACAAGGTTTCCACTTTTAGGGATGTTTGCGTAAGCTTAGACGCGCAACAGTACCGTATTCCCTTCCCCCAAGTTAAAAACCAGTAAGGAAATAATACTGTTAATATAAAAATAGGAAGAACATGATATGAATTAGTTTGAGGAAATCACTGAAAATGTCCAACAAAATACCATCCATCATCTCTATATCCAACGTCATCATCATTGTAATCATAATCATCAGCTGTGTCGTCATCATAACTTTCACGGCTAACTAAGTAAGCTAAAGCGTCGATAGCCGAAGTGCCATCCGAACAACTGATTAGTTCACGATTAGATACGCTAGATCTCAGCTTCATGGTTCCTTTGGCCTTGTCTTTGGACTTGCAAACCGGATGGATATGACAACCTAGGCATCTGGCTGTAGCGCATTTTCCGGTGAATTTGGACTGATTTGTGGGCTTGCTTGAAACTTTGGTGAATAAACCAGTGACGGAGGCTGAATCTACCGTTTTAATGTATCGCCTTTGGCGAGACAAGGGAGTGGGGAGGATTGGGTAGCTCCTAACAACACCGTGTTGACGACCCTCTCGCTTCATTGCTACTATGATAGTGAGGGCTGATGGTTTTAGGTGCAGAATTATGGTCACTATTTTATAGAAGAATTAAAGAGGTAGGATTGTTAAACAAGGTGGTTTACTTGGGGAAGAAGATGGTTTGCTTGGTCAATTATGTGTGTTCCACAAGGCTTAACTTGTTTTTTTTTTTTTTTTAATTATTAATAAAATAATAATAATAATGTTATACGTAGCCGGTTAGAAATTTGTTTGACTATAATAACACTTTTAATATTTCTTTGCTTGATTTTACCAATAAATCATTCCGATATGCGTTAGCATAAAAACAGTTGGAAATAAATTAATTAGATATACGTTTTGCAGTAAGAATTTCATCGTGTATCTCCCGGTGTTGGTTTTTAGGTTCTAAAGTAGTGGCTTAAGATTATATACAAAACAGCAATCGTGATCAATGCGTTGCTTTAAGGTAAGTGATCTTTGTTATTAAAATACTTACCATTTAATTGAATGTTATGCATAGAGCTATAAAGGGTTTAAAAAAAATATACAATCATGCAACGTATGTAAATCCTAACAAATTTATAGTGATAAGGTAATTGAACTATTGAGTTATCAAGGATTTTAAATAATTATTAACGAATTGTGTTCGGATCCTAGCTAACACGAATCTTTAGAGCATACGTAGTGGGGCGGTATGGCCCCCCATAGCGCCGGCATAGCGTCGAAACACCGAACGAGGGGCGCTATGCTTCAAAAAATCGGAGGTGGGGCGATGTTTTTAGCGGCGTTATTTTTGATATTATTTAATATTCGACCGTTGTAAAACGGTCATATTTAAAAAAAAAATTCAATTTTTTTTTATTTTCACACTATAAATAACTTCCAACTCTTCCATTTTTTACAAATCATACTCAAATATTCTCTCATTCTCTATATATTTTTTAAAAAGTGTTGAAGCTACTCCCACCCTATTCAAAAAAATGGGTTCCCTGTCGGAAGACTCTTTCACCGATATTTACCGAAAATTTTTTTCGCCCGAAGAAGACGCGGCAGAGGAAGAAGCGGTTACGAGTGCATGTACTTTTGTGATACAAGCATTTGAGCACGTTCGGCCTACTCCCCCTCCACGACCCATCTTGCGGCGCACCTATATCTTGCGAGATCGTGAAGCCGCGAACGAGCGTTTGATGAAAGACTATTTTGATGCGACACCGGTTCACGGACCGAATGTTTTTAGACGGCGTTTTCGGATGAGCCAAAGGTTATTTTTGCGCATTAATAATGATTTGGAAAATAGGTATGATTTCTTTAAGCAAAGAATGGACGCGCGAGGATATCTAGGCTTCACCTCAATTCAAAAGGTCACATCCGCCTTACGCATATTATCATACGGAAACACGTACGACATCAACGACGAGTACTTGAAGATGGCGGAGAAAACAACCCGAGATTGCTTGGAACATTTTTGCTATGGCAATTTTTATTGTCTTTTATTTATTTACTTTTATATATTTATTTTTTAGTAGCTTAATATTAAAACTTTTATATATTAAATTATATTTTAGGTATATGTCAGTTATATGGAAAACGTTATTTGAGACATCCCACTTGGAACGACCTTCAACAAATATATGAGGTGCATCTAGAAAAGCATGGAATACCCGGCATGATTGGTAGCTTGGATTGTCGTCAATGGCGTTGGTATAATTGTCCAACCGCATGGCGAGGTCAACATACACGGTGTCACACCCCAACCGATGCCAGAATCATCGGGGCGCGGCACTAGGCGAATCAGATTGCTCAAGAGAATCCATAACAACTATATTGCGATAATATTTATTACATTCGTTATCCCATACTAACAAATAATACAATCACATAAGTCATCACAGATTTCTTGTCCTCTCGAACAATTCAAATCCGACAACCTAGATTTTAGGTGAGTTTCTAGACTTCCTAGCTTGGTTTGATGAAGACTTCAACTAAACCTGCAACATACGTTAAAATATTGTCAATACGAAAGTATTGGCGAGTATACAGGTTTGATATGTAATAGTATAGTAGATTAAAAGTGCTGCGAATTTCCACATGCATAAGCGTAATACACGACATGTATACTCACAAAACTGATACTACCAGCTAAGTCCTCGATGCTCGATTCTTCGATGGCATAACTAGACCCTGTCGGGCGCAATAGTACTATACTAGTCGTGGTGGGACGTCACGAGTATAAGTCCTAGCACATATGTAACTAGCATTTACGTTTATCTATGCAAACAGTTATTCGCAAGTGATAAATTGACTGATTGAATTATTCGTTTGATGAGTTCGGTTTATAAGGAACGTATGTTACACCCAAAATTCGATAAAAAGGGGTCAAGTATACTCACAGTGCGTATTTGGTTGGATTGACGGGATAATGCCTGAGAATGCCCTGATTTCAGACTAATTTCATGAGTATTGGATAACGCGTCAAATGATAACGGAATACACGAAAACAGATGGTAATTAGATCAAGGCTGGCCCGTTCGAAGAGACTGTCCGATCGGCTAGCCTGTCCGATAGGTTGGCCTGTCCTGTCCGATCGGCTAGCCTGTCCGATAGGTTGGCCTGTCCTGTCCGATAGGTTGGCCTGTCCTGTCCGATAGGTTGGCCTGTCCTGTCCGATAGGCTGGCCTGTTCGATAGGCTGGCCTGTCCTGTCCGATGGGCTGACCTGTTCGATAGGCTGGCCTGTCCTGTCTGATAGGCTGGCCTGGTCGATAGGCTGGCCTGTCCGATAGGCTGGCCTGTCCTGTCCGATAGGCTGGCCTGTTCGATAGGCTGGCCTGTTCGATAGGCTGGCCTGTCCTGCTGTATTCGACAATTTTGCAAGTTTTTCGGTGGTTTTGGTCGAGACGTTTGCTGGGATGCGTTAAACAACTGAAATTCCACCAAAACCGTCTTGTTCTATCGGCCGGGAATCACCCCGTTCCATCAGAACTCGCCGTTCTTGGCGGTTTTCCCTTGTTTAACCCGAAATTGGTTGTTTCATCGCTAGGGATCGGATCTTTGACCAACACGACACTAAGAATGAGTAGAAGGTCGGTTTAAGCTCCAATTCCATCGTTTTTGAATACTTTGAGAGTAAAAGAGTTGAAAGGAAGTTGGAAAACCATCCTTCAATCCTTTTATTCGCGTTTAGGTGTAGATCTGATGTGAAAATCTTGTTTATTCTTGTGGAAATCCTTTAGATCTGAGTTGTTCTTGGTGGAATGAGACCAACACTTGAAGTTCATAAGAACTCCATGATGACATCACCCTAGAACACCTCAAATCCGTTGATTTCACGGTTAAAAGTTGGAATTTGAAAGATAGAAAGGTGGAGGAATGCATAAAGATCAAGGAAGTACAAGATTTGAGTTGAAAACTTACAAGAATCGCGAGAAATCGAGAGATAAAGGGGTTGGAACTTCTGGTCGAGCAGCAACAGTGACAACAAGTGTGTTGGAGGTGAATGAAGGGTATTTATAGGCAAGGAGGAAGGAAAGGAGGGTAGGCTGGCCTGTCCTGTCCGATAGGCTGGCCTGTTCGATAGGCTGGCCTGTCCTGTCCGATAGACTGGCCTGTCCTGTCCGATAGGCTGGCATGTCCTGTCCGATAGGCTGGCCTGTCCTGTCGTTCGGCTGGCCTGTCCGATCGGTTGGCCCAGCCGTTCGGCTGGCCCGTCCGATCGGTTGGCCCAGCCGTTCGGCTGGCCCATCCGTACGGAGGCCTTTCGATCCTCGTTTTTGGTGCGTTGCGATAGTTTGGGCCACATTTCCATATATTTATATTATTATTTATTTATTTATTATAATTAATCACAAAAGAAGGTCGTATATACGTATCTATATATTTAATATTCAGTGCGATGCTCGAGTTACGCGTGCCTTCGAGTGCGTTCTTCGATGTGATGTGCCACAGTGATTATCGGGGTACTACTTGCTCGCATTGCCATCATCGTCATGACGGCTGGAGGCATGGTACTCACTCGATAGTCCTTGTTAGCGTTGGTTGTTTACGTTTTGACACCTCACGACTATCGAGGAGGGTAGAATAGGTCCTCACTCAACGTCATCGTGAGCGTTATTATTTGCGAAAATAGCTTTGTAATAGTGATCAAATATGCGTAATTATTCGATATAGCGATGTACCTGATATTGTTACATTATGATCCGAATCTCTGGTGTTAGGCGTAACGAGTTTAGCGAGTAGTAACAACGCACGAAAGTGCGGGCTGTTACAGTCTCCCCTGCTTTAGGAAATTTCGTCCCGAAATTAATCCATTAGTAGGGTCGTAAGAGTTGGTGCGAATGAGAGTAGCGGTTAAAAGCGTCTAGATAAGCGAGCGATCGATTAAGATTTGACGAGCGAGAGCGGTGAGAAGATACGATTCGAATGACCAAAAGCGATAACACACACAAAAGCGATTCCATAGCATTTTAAACTTACCGATAATCGATTAATCTTCGAAGATATTTAGGAAAATACCCTCATGGCGCGGCGCTATCTGCATCGATGTTCGCACCCGCGCTATGGGAAGGGTTTTTGCTAGTTTGATAACAGATTCTGAGTTATACCTTTTAAAAGAATTCGGTGGCAAAATAAGCTTTAAGAAAATGTTCCTACAACGTGGGTTCGAGCTGAAACCCGATTGTCGAACCATCGTTTTCGGGAAGATTTCTTTTTGTCATTGCAAAAGTTTTTAAGGAAAACTGGGCTCATGAAACTTCCATTGGGCACGGGGCTAAACTGATTCGATGTTTTCTCCATGTTGTAAGTAA